>NC_138781.1:37433117-38046034 GCF_965178545.1 Coloeus monedula
ATTGTACTCTATGCTTTCGTATTGCAGGGACATGATTTAACATTTCCCTGTCCAGTGTGCAATGCCATGCACCACAGGATGCATGCAGTTGTGGGTGATCTCTGCCATGAAGAAAATGTCCAAGCAGACAAAAGGAGGAAAAGACAGGAAAGGTGAAAAGCACTGTCTAGGAGAGTAGTAGAGCTCCAGCCCCTACCACCTCACTGCTGTTTCCATTCAACTGTTTCTTCGTGTGCCAATTCAAGTCTTGGATCATTACACTTAATCAGTTTGTGCTGCATCTAGATATTTTTATGTAATTATTAAAGACCTGCTTGTTGATGAGTTGTTTTTATATCTGCAAGACATACCAAGCATTCAAAAAAAGCATGTTTCAACTGAGGCAAAGACAATTATAACTTAGAGAAGACTCAGACTTTTTCATGACAATCTATTTTACTGGATATAATTGTGCTTTGAAAACATCTGCCTTCATAACACATAACTACCCTTTTCTTAATAATCCTTATAGTACAAATATATCTCTTTGAGCTGTGTTAGTGCAGTCAGCTGAGTTACAGTACTTGAGCACATTATACTTTCTTAAAGCTTCTAATGATTGACTGTCAGAGTAGTTAGGTAAGATTCATCTGTGAACTTGCAGACTACACAGAGCAGATACTCAGATCTGAATAATTCATGGCCAACAAAAGCAGATTACTTGCATTAACATTTTACACTCTGCACTTAAGCCTAACCTAAGAAAGTTATCTTGAAAGGGATTAAATACTCTAAGTGGAATACCTTGTCTCTTTCTATGCTTGACATCATTTACAGTAAAGCGATTACTGGCTGTCTTAAAACAGAAGTGTTTGCTTATTTACCTTCTATATTCAAGTATTTCTAGTGACTTACTGCAGAAAACATATTATAAAAAGCATAGCTTGTCTCTCCTTTCAATGAAAGTAATCACATGAAATACAATGGAAAATTTGCTAATAGGATAGATTGAAAAAACACGTTCTTAAAATCCACAGTAGTCTTATGGTGTTCAGGTGCTATTTTTAACTACAACAGTATTGTCAAGAGGTGCCATATGGCATTTGTATGTAATACATCACCCCACTATGTTGTGACCTTCTGATAGGAGACAAAAAAATCTGCCAACTTTGGCACTCCCCACAGAGATGGCCTGTCTTCCTCATCTGTGACCAGCACCAGTACTAAGAGGCTGCACAAGGGTTCTTTGCTCTCATCTCCCTTCAAGTAACTCTTCTTTTCCAAAAGGTGAGCCAAAAGGTTCCCCCCTTCCTTATTATATCATGGACTTGATTATTTACTTGCTGACCAGGACTTACTAAAAAAATTATCCCAGGACCAGGTGGAGTGTTTTACTTTGGTTGAAGAAACTGAAGCCTTCAGCCAGAGTTCTTGGTGAGGTAAAAGAAAGATCTCCTGACACTCTTCAGCTGCTGTTAAAGACAGATAAAGTCAGCTTCACACAGTATTTCTGCTTTTTGTGCACCCATTAAACCAGAAGTAAATGGGTGTGTTCTGTAGTGGCCTGGCCTCATGGCACTGTCCCCATCACTCAGACTTGCAGTAAATTCCAACTGCAGGGAATGCATTAAGTTCAGAATCAACCCCAAGGAAGAGAAAACCAACACACAGAGGCTGGGCTGCTACCATAGAAAGTCCACACTCCACAGACATTAGGAATATTTGAAGGCCAAATGTGGAGAAGAATTGAAAATAATTAAGAACTTAACAGGAAGATAAGCCAAAAATAGCTGTACAATGTCAATCCCACACAATGAGCTGCTGAATCAAGTCTACTACCAAAGACTTCATATCATTGTTTGGATCTATGCACCATAATCCAAAACTTTACATTTACAAGCATATCATTTTACAAAGACTATAAGACATGCCCTTATTTAAATGTATTATAGACTGTTATAAATTATTTTATCCAAAATTGAATTTGATACTTTTTAGCTACATGTATTTTATCAGTATAAGCCATACTTCTAGCACCAGTTCATGTCTGTAACACTAATATAAAAACACCTTATTTAAAAAAAAATACACTAAGAACTGTCTTCAAGAAATTTAAGAGGATTTCTGTTATCTCAGTCAGCTGGCTCGAGGCAAACGAGCTAAAAGGTATAACTCTAAATTACATGCCTGCTCTTTCACTCAGCTGCAGACAAATATTATATTGCAGATTTAGATTTTTTTTATTGACAAAAACATGGTGTCATAAGAAAGGACATTGCATGAACCTACAGCAGCTCCAAACAAAAAGGCAAAACCCTGCTGAAACAACTAAACATTTGAATGTCACCTTGCTACTTAGTTCTACCATGTCAAGATACAAGACACACAAACCAGAAAAACCCATAGCACCCTTCCTGCACTATTTGCTGTTACTGTTCTAAGATCCATTAATACTCATTAATGGGGTAGATGCAGGTCTTTGAAGGCATGGGTGGTGCCTTTGTCAACTCTGCATACGTATTAAACTTCCCCGCACAACCCTTCCTTTTGCCTCCTTGATGTTTCTCTACACTGCTGACATCAGCTTCCTTGTATCTTCCTCCTTCCCTTCAGTCTTTCTGTCAAGCTGATCAGCAGCAGCCTCTCTTTGGCATCCCCAGCCCGTCATTGTCAAGCACAACAGCTGTTTGTCTCTTAAGAGTCACAAGCTTAGTCTGTTTTCCACAAGCAAGTGGCTTTCACATTTAAAATACTTGAGCCAATTTAATAATTGTGAGTGATAACCTGACAAGCTTTTTCCCACTGCACAGAGCACACGCTAGACATGCCAAAACAGAGCAATGTTTTTTCAGCTTCAATACCAATTTGCTTTACTCTTCAGATGATGAAAGCAGCTCCAATCGCTAAGTACTGGACCTTGAAGAAAACCCACAAGAATGTGAATGGCCATGTATTATTCAAGTTGCTCTGAGACAGACTTGTGGTGAACAGATCTTGGTCTCATTTAACACAAATCACAGATAATGAACAGTCAGTACACCACCCAGCAGGTGATCTATAAGTTTAGAGCCCTTAAAGAGGTAAAAAAGTTCAAGAGAAAGTTACTCTCCTATCAGCCATCCCTTTTGTTAACGTGGGTTTTTTAAAGAGGGAAATTCTTTACAAATACTATGATTTCTTTGTAAAACCCTACCACAAGTAATTTTTATAGATTATATATTATATTAATATCAGAAGTTTCCTTCCTGCACTGAGAAGTGATGTATGACTGTGCAGGAGGAGCTGAAACAGCATGTGCTTGGCTCTGTGGTTTTGATTTATTACTTTAAGTTGTGAGAAAACAAAGGTTACCTCAAAATACTGTAGCACATATGTTCATAGAGCTATTTTTAGACTGCATAAACTTCACCTAAGAAAACAGGTTGGCGTATGCTGTGCTCTGCATACACAATACCCTGTGGACCTGAACGTACCTGAAGAGTCTATAAGCGGTGTGATTTCATTAAAAAATTTAATGATACAACAGGGAAAGATTCATATTTACTGCTGTATTGCCAGCATCTGCCAACAACTCTTCAATATTCTGACAAGCATCAAGATGGTATTGGTGCTGTTACTTTTAATTAAACTTAAATTGATGTGTGCCATGTTTGGGGAAGATAATTTTTATTTCTAGCATCAACAGTTTGTGCTTTTGAAATCAAGATATTCCAGTTTATTTTTTTCTTTTATTATAGACTGCAAATATCTAGTAAACATTCATTTTTCTTCTACTAAAGAATTTAGTTGTGGAAGGGAAAGACAGATTAAATAGCTTTTCTACTAGCAAGTATACTTAAGGGTTGAAATAGTGGGAATATCATTACTAAAAAAGTTCCATTCAATCATTTGGTAATAGGATCCAACCCCATTTTCACTCACTGATCTAAGAAAAATTTGTGTCAGTGGTGCCAAAATTTCAAAACTTTGTTTTTGTTTCAAGCAAAATGTATTTGTTAACTTAAGATAATACCATGAAACAAGCTTTGTGCTTTTCCAGAACTAGATTGGGAAGCCATGTTTCTATGGCTTTCTCAGATTGGAAAGCTTTGCATCATAACTGAATAAAACTTTTATTTTTTAAAGCAGAGGCAATGCACATAATAGCTACAGAGGTTCAAACAGGTACAACTCTAAGCATTCTGGAAAAATAACTTCATATATAATCAACAACAGAAGCTTGCCTAACATTTGTGTTATCAAGAAGTTCTCCTTGTACTGGACTTGTTCTAGTGCAGACTTTTACAGCTTCCGCTGCATTTGTTCCGTGAAAGAAATTAAACCCAGAAGAACTCTCTCTGCTGCTTGCTCAATGATTCAAATCCAAAACCACTACAGAATATACTGGGAGTAATAGAGACTGCGAGAACTTATGGAGAGAAATATTGTGCCATGATGCATATTCATGAGAGCTCATAAGCAATCTATTTCTTGGTCTTTTCCAATTTTCACTGCTTAATTTGTCAACTTAAATTGTACATCACTATAGTACACTGAAGTTAGGGTTTTTTCTAAAACATCATCATAAAAACAGCTTATTTTTACCTACACACATACTTTTCAAGATTTGCCAGATGTCTTTATCCCTTCACTTGTTTTTGTCAGTCCTGGCTGCTACAACTCTAGCAAAGGTAAAGGGAGGAACGAAGTTTAAACCCCTAGTTTTTTTAATTCAGTTGCCTGAGAACACAGCTGTGTGCCCCAGTGTTACCAAAGATATGAACCTGATGTTTAGCCAACATCTAGCCATGTTTAGCCAGTTAGCCTTGGAAAAGACAAAGCAACTTTGCTGCAGGCTCCACAGGGAAGTGTACGAGCTCTGGGCTGTGTGCTTCTTGCAGGGGATCTCAGCCTGCCTCCAAGCAAGGCGGACTGCCATCCATGGAACACCACAAAACATTGCTAAAGATTCCAGTTCCAATCTCAGCTCCACCAGCTGCTGCCAGGCTAACCAACAAATGAATGAGATTAGTGGAGTGACTATACCACTCTGTTTCGAGTCCTTTTAACATCATCTTGGGGACATCTATTTATCATCCTACAGAACAGAGCACACATGTCCACAGAGATTTTAATACTGCAAAACTTATTAAGGATAACATCTAGTTATATTAAAGTTTTAATAGCTGGTTTAAAGATAATATACCTCAAATTTAAACAAATTTAAAATATCTTGAATAGAACACTTGAACACTTAAGATGGAAACTACTATCTTTCTTCATTTCAAAATTTCACTTTTCTGCCATTTAGTGAATTACATTTTTTGGAGTATCTTTCTTGCTCACAGAATTACTAAACAGTATTTTCAGAAGACTTGCTCCACTCTGAGTATAACTACATGATTACTATCATTTGTGAGATGGAATATTTTAAAGCATAGAAGTGTCATAGATGGTGGCATTCACTTGCTAGGAAAACAGCCAGCTGTTTCTCCAGCGAAAACATTTGACTAATGAAACTGGTGATAGACCAGTTGTAAAGGCTCCTCTGGGATGCATTTCATGGCAATACAGTGTGCTTCCTTTCAGCCCATTACTATCCTCTCTGGGTTTCAGGATGAAAATAAACTTGAAAGGAGTTCCAAATCTAAATCTCATTTAAAAGTTTGTTGGATCTCCAAAAGACTAGCAGATGTGCTTGTCTGTTAACTTCTCTCATCCTCCTACCTCTGGTGAAGAATGTTATCAGGTTATTAATTGCAATGAAATATCAATCATTAAATAAACATGAAAGCATTTTACAAGGCTTTAAAAATCTGTACATTCTGTGTCCCTCTGCCAAACAGGAACAGATGTTGAGCCAGCTTTCAAACAGATCAGTGACATGGAATCAAAGTTTGTTTATATGTATCAGTTCCCGAACACAAATGATATCAAATTGGTTTGGTCATGATCTTTTTGAAAAAATATTTTACGAATGGGTTCTTTTTATTTTTGGTGCAGATGAAGGCGAAACATTAAAAAATATTAATTTTTCAAAACCAAAACTGTTGGAAAGACATTACAAACCAATAACCTCAACCCCCTAAAATAATTTAAAACACTTCCTTAAAATTCTTTTAGGTCACACCTGTAAGTGAAATATTTGAACTAGACTGACAGGGCTTAGACACTACAGTAAAAATTAGCTGCAGCATTTCAGCCATACCAAACCTGTTAGCCATGAGCCTGTTCTTCCCCACTTACTCATCAGAGAATGAAGAAAAAGAGAAAAAAATGTGACTTTAGACAACCTTGCATTTGCCAAAAAGAGTTGTCCCATATTAATAATTTTTTGTTGAACCACGTATACATATTTTGTTCAGGTATCACCATCTTTAGATTTCACTTGAGTTTTATTTACCACTTAAACACTCCGTCAGATCATTTAATTTCATTATATATCAGCCACAAAAACCTTCCATCATAGGTCAAAAGGGTTGAGAGCTGCATGCTGCAGGGGTACTTCCACGCCCAATGAGCTGCTTCATCCCAGTCAAATCTACTTCTAATCTTCATCCTTGCAACTACATACAATCTATTCCTCAATTATCAGTCTGGTAGTCTCCCAAATTAGTGAAGTGAAAATCCTGACAATGACTTGTTTTCAAACTATACATAATAAGCCACAAATATTTTTTAAATTCTGAAAGTTTCCAGCTATAATTTGTCACCTTGGGTTCCCGCATGTTCTTTTGGTACTTTCAAAGAAATTGTCAGTCTGCTTCTTTTTGAGAGAGTAACACCTAGTGGCAATACCAGAGCACTTCACAGCACTTCTAGTACACTCGATGGGTGGGCATGGAACAATTTGCCATATATCAGCATCCTCCTCAGGACCCTGGCTTGCTTCCACTGAACCAGACAAATTCTATCTGCAGCTGGGCCAATGCTGTTGATTTTATTCTGAGCATAACTTGTGTCAGGGCCTTACTCACTACAGCATAGGACAAAAATTATTCCTTCAAAACCAGGAATTTGTTCAGGGTACTTGTGGCATACAGGTGGTGTTCTTTATTGGAGACCTCCTATCTTTATTTTTGTTTAACACTTCAAGCACTTTTCCTTCTGTGATTCCCAACATAAATCAGCTCGTCCTTATGGTACAACTAGACAGGAGCTCTGGTGGAACACATGCCTGTGGTCAGTGCATGGAGGTGGCCTATGAGCCTGCTGGCTTGGCCCAGAGTTACTGCCCTCACCAGAAGTTCTGCCAGTGGAGCAACTTCGCGTCCAAAATCAGTTGCTGGGGATGACAACCCATCAGCACTGGAAGATGTCTGTCATAACAGCAAGAATTTAGCTGCAGCTAGATGAAGATTTTAATTAAAAAGGACATATTGTGATCAAGGTATCTGTTAGATACCTACCCTATAACTTGGTGGAGGAATGTGGAATACTGAACGAAATACTACTATTGTGATAAGTTGCTGAAAGTAAAATTTTCTATTCTGCATGGAAAAACAAAGCACAGTATAGTTGATCACTGTAAAAATTGCTACTTTTATTTGTACTACTTTAGGAAAACTTTCACAGGCTAACTACAAGAGAGCATGCTATAAAACAGACTGATTCCTTCTAAACTCAGTTAACTGAAAATAGCGTGTTTCTTGTTAGTTGTCTGAGACTGAGTTAGGTATTATAGGGCATTCTTGAAATAATCAGTCCCTTCAGACCTCTGCCATGGAGGTCAAAAGACTTGTTCAAAGGCAAGATCCCTGTTCCAGAGATTCACTACACAGATTTTCTTTCTAGTCTCCTATCAGAAACTGTGATGTAAGCATTCCACAATTTTCACTCTTATGGAAAAGAATCTTTTGCACTATACAGTAATTTTAAATTGCTCCTACTTGCACCATTCTAAAAAAAATTTCCTCCACAGCAATTTTAAGTTATATTGCTCTTTATGTTCATTATACTGCTTTTGCAATTTGCATTACAGATTAAAGAACTTCTCTCCTACAGAAGCCAAACTTGAACTATGTTTATGCCACTCTTCATCTCAAATTTACATCGTACGTGAATGTATCTCAGGCAACTTAGCAGAGATATTTTATTTTGACCGGGTACAGGAACAGATCTTTCAGAAGCTGTCATAAACATGAGTCTCACCCATGCTATTAAGTCCTCTTTTTTTCACATCTTTTCTCTCTATAGTACTCTGCCAATATGGCTCTGCTCATCTGCGTAAAACAGGATCTTAAAATTGCAGCTGGGTTCAATGTAAATCTTTAAAACTTTCTCATACCAAATTTTATTCTTGTAGTCCTTTTCTTGGGTATTGCACTAAAAATCTTCCTCCTCTTTCCTTAGATAACCCAGACCTGGATCTCTTCCCCCTTCTCCTTTGTAAGCATGTGCATGGTTTTGCACTGCTGTAGATATATTTAGAGGCAATTTTAAGAAACATAGTAGTCAACGGTGATAAAAATTATCATCATGCAAGGAAGTGTTTGAACATTCCTCTCAGAGACTCACACTGCCAGATACTATAAATTTCCATTCTTTTATTTATTCATTCTTCTAAAGAAAGAGAGCTTAACTTTAGTTATATTTGGTTTCAAGCCTGGGCAGGGGACAAGTTGTTCTTTCACTGACAAAAGACAGCAAAGATGAGTTAGGCAAGAGTCACTCAATGAAATTTGTATCTTTCTCTCTTGCATGATAATTTTGAAGAACATATTTAGTGAATCTCTGCTTTCAGAAAGCATCTTAACATCAGATGGAAAGAATCTTTATGACTCTAATGACAATACAGAAAACAGGAAATACCTAATTGATATTTCACAAAATCTGAAACAGTCCCAACTTCAGCAATGAAGGATAATCTTTCACAGAAGATACAGTGCTGAGGAAAGTACCTGACAGAATTTAAGTAGGGAATGATTGTCCCCACAGGTCCCATGTTGAATTGTTCACTCTTGCATGAAATGTCAATTGGGGAATCTTGAGGAAAACGTAGTTACATTTGAGGTTAACACAGAGAAGAGGGTGGAAAATGTACACAACAGACCATTTGAAAATGGCAAAATCTAGTAATAGAGATAAGGTTTGACCCTCAAAAGCATTATACTCTCTGCTAGCCATCCTCACCTTCATTTGCAAGGGCCCTGTATTGTACAGTCCTTTCATTGCACAGCCTTGCCCTGATGCCTCTTGTTTTATTTAAATCAACTGTGCTCAATTAAAGAGACCCCACTCCAGATCTTACGGTTTCCATGCAGAAAATTACTACTGAAATAAATGGATGATAAAGAGAACTACCTTTGGATAGGGCAAAGCAAAATAAGAATTGCCATAGTGGAAACTCTCAGAGTAAGAGAGCTTTTCTGAAAAGCTCTGGAAATCGGAAATACAGTCGTCCAAACAGATGCTGTCACCTATGCCAACACTATTCTCCATGCCAGGAAATCTGTACTGAAACAGGAGCCATTTTTTAATGTATCCCAGGGATGAGACTTAATATAGCTATAGCCTGAACTGTGGACTTATTTTACCCCTGAAAGACCTCACTGCCTCTAGAACGACAGTAAAGGATTACAGCAACTCTTTGCTGTTGCACTTTTCAGCTTCACACATTTCCATTGACAGTCTCAGTAGAATAACCTCTGGAAAAATAAAGCCAAAGAAGAGAGATTCCATTCAACCAGCAATTTTTTACAGGGAAAAAAAAAAAAAAAAAGGTTAAAAATAAATTAATATTATAAATGCAGTGATGCACCCCCCCCCCAAAAAAAAAAAAAAAAAAAAAAAAGGCATAAGGATATAGATCAGGATAGCAGAAAATTGTTTGACAGAAGCTTGAGAAGCCCATAAAGGAGAAAGCAAGAAGGGTGCCAAAAGCAGCTTTCAGGTACATGCAAGAAAGACAAAAACACCTGTCTATAAAGTAGACAAGACTTCAGAGGAAAAAAAAAATACTTTTTTTACTACAGTAAAGAACATAGGATATAATTTTTTAAAACAGCCATGTATAATTAAACTTGATTAATTTTTCACAGCAATTGTACACAAATTCCCATATATACTGGCAACTAAGAAAGAAAGACATACATTAGCCAAACTTCTTTAAAATGTGCCTTCTGTTACAGTAATAGAATCACACAGAACCACAGAATACGCTGAGCTGGAAGGGACCCATGAGGATCATTGAGTCCAACTCCTCCCTCTGCACAGGACCATTCCCAAGAGTCACACCATGTGCCTGACAGTGCTGTTCGAATGCTTCTTGAATTCTATCAGGCTGCTGCTGTGACCACTTCCCTGGGGAGCCTGTTCCAGTGCTACAGTTTTCACAGAGAGGGTAGAAGCTAAATTTTCCTGGATAGCTTTACTTCTCTAAAGTGTGGCTGAAATTGGCTATATTTGCAAAAGCCATTTGGGAAAAAGTGAAAACAAGTCCACATAAAACAGGTGTATATGCACACTTAAAGCCAAAGGAGTCAAATAAATGGCAGAGCAAATCAAACATGGCAGGTTTATTGGACAGGAATGAGATGAAGAAAATTATATGAATAAGCATTAGCTGATTCAAAAAAAGAAGCCCAAACTTAGTAATGATCAAGATGACAAGAAACAAAAATAGCAGTGCAGGAGGAAGAAATTGCTGCTGCATGCCAGGTCAGCACAGGCATCCAATCAAGCTGCAGGAACCATGCTGGGGTTCACTGATAAAATAAAAAGCATAAAATTACTCACAAAAATATCATAGTATCAGGAACACAATCTACTTTGCAGCAGCAGAAAGAATTTGGAAATGAAAGGAATTAACTTGGAGGATTGGTAGGGTAGGAAAGCCAAGTGCAGCTCTCTCAGAGACTGTAGGAAAGGAGGACTTTGAATAAACAGCGAGATTCACAGATTAAAAGTCTGGAGCAGACTGGGACAACAGCTTGTGCCAGCAGGAGTGGGGATGATGACTGTAGTAGGTGGAATAACACAGGACAGAGAAAACAAAGTTGAATGAAATCACCACAGATGGAATAATAATTGTCTTCATAAAACTTTCCTCATCACCAAGAGCAAAGGAAAAATTTAACAAGTAGTATTATAATTTGCAAATCCTAGAAGGCAGACACCATTGCAAAAATTACAGACTGAACTTATACTTGGTCCACAAAACACTGTGACAACTCTAACAGCAACACAGTAAATAATTTAACCAAATGGGATCCCAGGTGCTGAAAACTGGTTTAAACATACAAACACGCAATTCTTCAAAGACACAAATGAAGGGGGAGCGTGTGTGGAAAGAAACACATGAAGCTGTGCCCAAATCCCATAACTCAGATTCATACCATAAAGTTTCTACAAGCAAAATATTTTGCCTTTACCTATTTACTTCCACTCTTAATTTGCTAAGGAAGAGTAAGACACAGAGGCAAAGAACCCATTTTTAATGCAGATACATCCAACACCTTGAAAAACCTTTCTTAAGATTCAGACTTCAAGCCCTGACGGAATGTAAATGCAGTGACAGCATGGATTGCATAAATGTAAATGAGATAATGCTCTTCCTTCATAATGCCCTTCCAGCAAGGAGAGCTGAAAGAACTAGTGAAGTCATCCTCCCAATGTGCTTTCAGATAGTATGAAAACAGGAACAGATATCTCTGTCTCCAGTGGTCACTGCTGGCTCAAAGGAAAGCAAGATTTTAGCTCACATGGCTGCTACTCTAAGATTGCCTGTGCCTGGCACGTGGACAGCTGAGTGCAGTTTACTGGATCTTTGACAGGTGGGGAGACAGGTTATGCTGCTCTGGATGGTTGGCAACTGAGGGCATTGATGTGCATTCATGTAAGATCAGCATGACCAAGAGTGCCCAACCTCCCTTCTTCAGGGGGTGGGGTGAGAACCCAAAGCAGACAGTTCTTCACTTTTCACCATCTCCACTCTCAGAAGTATCGGAAGGTGCTGAGAGATTTCACGTGTCCCAGATTGCAAAGCAGCTTTAATTTACCTACATCAAGCAAGGATCTCATGCAGTGCTACCTAGACTTAACGTGTCAGCCAAAGCCTGGACATAGAATCTCTGGTGAAAAACACTGAGGACATCTTGCTTATTCCTGTGTTTAATTTCTTCTGGTCCTTTACTCTCTATTTTCCTTATTCTGTTTTACCAGCATTTTTTTCCCTGCCTCAACTGATCTTCTTTGCTAGTTGTTGCTTTCCCTTAGTGCAGGTACAGCACACCTATGGTGTTTCCTCTGTAATTAAACTGTGAACTGTGATACTGCACAGCCTGGCTAGCTTGGTGTTTACTAAACAATAAAGCAAGCTGCTTGCTGAAAAAATAATTTTTTTTTTAATCATTCACATCTTTCTGAGCAGCAGCAAAATTTTGGCACATCCTCTACTGTGGATTTGCTACCCATTGCAGGTTCGAGTGCTGCTGGCACTCATGAAGAAAAAAGAATTTTCTTGCTCTTTGGCAACAAATGAAAGTCATAGTTCCTAGTGAAAGTGATTCCCTGCTCCAGCTGGTAGACTGCCCAATCCTCCAATTCCACACCAGAAGCAGCTCTGAGGGTCAGCCAGGCTATTGGAATGATGAGGCATAAGCACAGAGCACTGGGAAGTTTTAACTTTGTTTACGTCCTTCATCATGTGACCGACATATCAGTCTGCTGGGCTTCTGATGTTCCAAACACTGAATTCCCCAGTGGCTGTTGCCACAATAACTTTCATTATTTTCCATTGGTTTGGGGGTTTTTTGCCATTCCCCAAATTCCCCTTCGTGCAAAATGCCTGGTGTTTAAAATCAGAGTTTTTAAGGCAAGTCACTCTTTTTGGTGACACAGTTAAAAGCGTGGGTGTTTTCATGGCGAGTAGTGGCCCTAAAGTAAGGAGGAACATCAGGTAAAGGGGAAACCATGTCCTTCAGTACTTATTACTTAACAGACATTGGAGTTAAAATCATTAGGATACTTTAAAATCTGCCTGTTGTGATCAGAGACAAATGTTGTGGAGTCATTTACACCATCTATCCTGAAAATTCAGTTCAGTAATAGAGCAGAACCCAGAATTCTGGAGCTGCTGAAGCCTGAGGTGGGTATTACATAGTGAACATTCTTGACTGTTTGTACTATTTTGAATTATTGTACTGTTTATTTTGAATTACTGTGTTATTTAGCATAACTGTACTATTTTGTAGGCTGCTGTGATTTCAAGTCATTTTTCTTACTCTACAGCTGTGAAGAGTGGAAAATGTCAGCTCTAACCACTAGTGACCTCAGTTTTGTCAAAACAAGGATGAGGAATCAGTGCACTCATAGGATTCCTAGACCAGTAGTGAAATGGCTTTCAAAGCTCTTTAATTCTAGTCTCTGCTGCTCTCTCCACAGGCTTTACTGCTTCAACCAACACATATGGCATTTTGCCTGCTCTCCATGACAGCTTTTTCTTTGTTTCTAAAATCACCACATGCTTTCTCATGTATTTTTTCCAGGTCTGGAAATCAGCTTGCTTGAATAAAACATTCATCAGCATGAGTAGTGGGAGAGAAGGGGATACATTCATTTCTTTGCAACTAAATATAAGGGGAGATTGCCCTTCCCTCCACATCTCAGCTCTCAGTCAATAGAGGAAGATAAGCACCCCAAGAGTACAATTCAGAGCACCTCCTTCTCTGCAGGGATTATGTAGGTGTGTAAATTAAAACCCAAGGCTACATTAGATGCATCAAATCTCACAGCACAAACAACCCTCTTTCCTCTTCAGAGACAAAGGAGTATTTAGAGCTGGATGAACAATAAGAAGATTCACAGCCATTTTAGGAGAAGGTTGTTACACCTGTGTAGGTGTAGGTCTGTGTAGGTGTATAGGTCTGTTGTACCTATGTTGTGCTCCTGAATGCATCTGACTCTGCCTTACTTGCACTGAAAAGCAGAATTGTGTAAAAGCTAGGTAATCTATTTAGACAGTTCTGTTTTATTCAACCAGACTATGTATTCCTCTGCAAGATCACATTATAAATCCAGCTGCTCAAGAACTGAGATTAATTCACCTAAATTCACTATACTGGTTTAGGAAACACACTCATGGGATGTTTTAGGGTTGAGGAGGAGCAAACTGCTTTCAGACTGTTAATACATAAAGGAAATCCAACCCATTGTTTTAAGTTTCCCTCTGTGAGCATATATTTTTCACTCCCAACAGTTGCCAGATGAAAAATCATTTGCACCTGGTGGGCTGATACAATGCTTATTCTTCAAAAACCACTGGCCTATGGAACCACACAATACTCATTCTGTAGGAAGAAGTGGAAAGCAACTAGACCAGTTATGTCAACTTCTACCACTTCACTAAGCAATCGCGTATGACTTTGGGGTCACCAACCACCATGGACCACCAAAGAGACTCCCAGGACAGAAGAACACATGCAGAGAGGGCAGGAAACGTTATGTTAATGAGTTCAGAAAAACCTATGAACATGCATGTAAAATATAGTACCTAAACAGGAGGTTTTTCTGTGCTTAGCATGCATGATATTTTAGAGGAGATATCCCCTTGTGCATCCAGCCAAATAAAGAACATTGGAAAAGGGGATGTCCCCAGGCTGGGGGAAAATCAGACAGGAAACCCAAACCTGGCTCTTCAAACCATCAAACTCATGACCTTAAGTGAAGATGAAGAATTGCCCTGAAGGGGACTGGGGGAATCCCCTCGTTACATTATTGGTGGAGAATGAAAAGGTAAATTTTTTTAATTAATTCAGAATAATACTTATTTGTAGAGAAATGGCTGAGTGAACATGGAGATGTGTACATGCACAATCCAAGCTATATTAGTGAACTGTCCTTGACTAGGGAGAAAAGAGAGGAGCAATGCTGATGTGGCAAGTCGACAGGATGTTGGGGAGGGGGATGTTGACCACAGAAAGAGAAAAACTTATGTTATTTAGTCGCGTGCATATTAATCTGTAACCTATTGCTTGCTATTAGAGGCCGTGTGAACAGTAGCTGTAACCCAATAGTACGGAGCTTGCTTATGCGTGCTTGGGGAATTAGAGTATAACTATGGGTCTGACAATAGAATAAACGGAGTTCCATCATATCTCTATGAAAAGCGTGGTTCATCCCAGCAGATCTCTAGCAATTTCTGGCGCCCGACCAGGGACTGTTCCTCAGAGGAAGATACGCTCGCTGATTGATGACAAGCGACAGAGATACTGCAGGTGGAGAGTGTCGACCACGAGTCAAAGGACGTCAGTCACGCCGGTAAGAAGGGTCAGTACCTTCCCTCCGTGATACCCTGCTAGCATAGATTTAGAGTTTGCTGCAACATAGAAATTACTCCTCAGTATCCTCGCTAAGCGAGGGGAGGAAGTCAAGGAAAAGGATCTAAATAAGCTTGTTTTATGGGCGTGGGAGCATGGACATTTGCAAGTCCCCCCCCTTCAATGCAGCCGAGTGAAGTAGGGGATCACCTGTGGGACTGTACTATCCAGGGAAAAGGGAAAGAAATGACAAACTTAGGGCCCACCTGGAGAACTGTTATAAATACCTTGAAAAATATGCAAGCTGAGCCGAAAGTAGCTGCGGCTGCGGTGGAGGCAATTGCAACACCAGCTGAGGTTGGCGCTCCTGCCCGAACTACGCAGCGCAGGGGGCTGAGTGGACTGTTTAAAAGCCCGAGCACGATAAAAGGGCAGAAAGCAGAGAAGCACTTTGAGACTGTCAGTGAGCTCCTGCAGGAGCAGGAGAAAGAGCTCTTGCAATCAGAGCCAAAAGAGGAAGCTACCGCCACTGTGCCTCAGAGCAAACTGAAGGCAAACGCCAAAGTTACAGTCAACCAGTCAATGGGCGGAGCAACGGGCGGTCCTTCTTGTCAGCCGCACCTCTACCCTGCTTGCCCACCCCCTCCACCTTCGCTCCTAGCAGAGATTCATCCCGAATCACAGCCTGTTTCTCTGCCACAGACTGTTTCCCTGCCGGAACCACAGACTGTTTCTCTGCCAGATGATGACATACCAATGACAGAGGCAACAAGTGAGCTACCTGCTCATCCCCCAGGATCTTGCATGAACCCACTGGAAAGATGGGCTCATCAAGTAATAGAGGCAATGCATCAAATGAAACAACATTTTGATTGTGCTGCTTCTTCTATGGAAGAAAAGCTCAATCGAAAGCAGGAGCCACAACAGGGTCCCATTGAGTCCCGAAAGGGTGCGGCCCAGACGGCCCTGCAACTACAGGAATGGGCTCGTGTCAAGCCCTCCGCTCCACCTCCCGACTTTGAGCCAGGACATGGCACGTACAGCAGATGTTCCCAACCTTTGGGAAGTGAAGCTTTGCTTGGTGGCTGACAACCTCACATTTGGACGACCACTCAGAGTCTGGAAACAGTCACTGAGTGTGCATGCTAATCGCCACAGAAATTGTTTACACTGTTATTAGAGCTTGTGCTTGCGCTGTGGGGGCTGTGGGGAAGAGCTTACTAGGGGAACTTGGAATGTAGACAAGCAAGGTAGTTTATGCCAAGAATGTTATCAAGTGCCCGAGACAAAAAGTTTTAGGCAGTGTACGTCTATCGTGCTCAGGATATTTTGTTGTGTTTTTGGGTGCATACGGCAGGCTTTAGAGAATGTTGTTAATCGGGCTTGTGCAAGAAGAAAAAGGGGGAATTGTAGAGAAACGGCTGAGTGAACAGGGAGATGTGTACATGCACAATCCAAGCTATATTAGTGAACTGTCCTTGACTAGGGAAAAAGAGAGGAGCAATGCTGATGTGGCAAGTCGACAGGATGTTGGGGAGGGGGATGCTGACCATAGAAAGAGAAAGACTTATGTTAGTTAGTTGCGTGCATATTAATCTGTAACCAATCACTTGCTATTAGAGGCCGTGTGAACAGTAGCTGTAACCCAATAGTATGGAGCTTGCTTATGCGTGCTTGGGGAATTAGAGTATAACTATGGGTCTGACAATAGAATAAACGGAGTTCCATCATATCTCTATGAGAAACGTGGTTCATCCCGGCAGATCTCTGGCTATTCTTATTCAGTATTGAACACCTGCAGAGGAGAGCTTAGCTCTGAATGTATTAAAACCCACTAAGAATCAATAGGGATGGTGGACAGCCAACAGTTCCACCTCAGATAATGAGGAAAATAATGGAAACGGAACACAACAAAACCCATTGGGGAATTGAGTCCATGATATCTAGTCTCCAAAATTCTGTACTTAGTGTGTGAATGACTGAAATAGAAAAATCAATAACGGTGAAATGTCCAATTTGTTTAAAAAACAATCCCATGAATAGGAAAATGCCACCTTCTGGAACAGTTAACAGGAAATTCAGCTGGAGATTACTGGTAAATAGATTTCTCTGAATTACCTAGACAAAAAAAGGTACAGGGTATCTTCTGATATTGGTAGGTACATTTTCTGGATGGGCAGAGGCCTTCCCTGTTACACAAATAAAACTAGGGACTGGTAAAAATTATGCTTAAATCATACCAATCTGGGAATTTTATATATGTAAAGATGTGGAACTTTGAGTGCTTGAAGGAAAAATGGAAAGGACCTCTCCAAGTCCTCCTGCTAACCAACACTCCACTCAAGGTAGAAGGAACCGAAATCTAGATTCATCACACGCAGGTAAAACCAGCACACACATGAAACACAGCAAAAAACAGACTGACACTATGCAGATTTTTTTTTTCTTTTAGTTCTTGTGGGGAATTTGCATTTCTGTTTCTGCTCAGAGACATAAATCTTATTTATTGGTTTAGGTATAGAATATCTTTTTCCTGCTATTTGTAGCCCATGTTTCTGCCAGGGAAGGCACCATCACATACAGAGATTTTCAGTCAAATTACAAGAATTCCAACAGATAGACAGTGGCCTTGACTCACATTGCTTAAAAGTGGGGACCAAATGTGAGTGATATACTTAGAAGGAACAAAAGAGAAGAGAAATCAGATGTTGCTATATTGCAGAATGCCAAAGCTTCAGCAGGTGCACCATTTCTAGGAGCTTGAAGATAATTATGAACGACATAAAATTTCAGTTTATGCAGGGGGCCAAAGCAGTTTTTCCACTTTCATTCTTCTCTCTCTGACTTCCCTCCACGTCAGAAGAATGGATAAATCCTCCTTTACTTCCATGACTATGCATGGAAAAGATAAAGTTTCTTTATCAGATAATATTGCAGCAGCTAATATAAGAAAAATAAAATGCAAGAGTATTCTCAATCTGCTAGTCTTTTATGGCAAATCATTTTGAACTACAGATGCAGCAAGACAAGCCTGGAGGCTAACAATAAATTTATGTAAACCCAGAAACTTATATTTCTCTCTTATTAAAGGAAAATGCCAAAGGAAATCCCTTCCTGAAACGGGCTAGTGAAAACAGGAATGTATGAGAATGAGCAAAGAGAAAAAGCAGGTGAAAAAGGGGTGCATCAAGAAAGAATGAAGCCAAATGTTGAAGACTCCGCTCTTTCACTTAAATCAGGTGTGAACTCCCTGCTTTTAACTCCCATTCACAAGTAAACAGCCTAGGTTTTGATGTGTTTGCTTTTCTGGAAAACAATAGTCCAGTCTGTGAAGTTTTCCTATCCTTTCCCATCTCCTCACTTCCCTGTAAAAGCTACCATTCTCTTGGTCAAGGTTCCTTTGCCTTCACCAAAACAATCACTGTGACCTTAACCTACAGTTTTTACACTGCTTACCTAAAAAGGCAACCGTGGTATGGCTTCTCAAACTGTTCAGGTGCGTAAAAACCTCCCTCTTCCCCAGACAGCAACAAGTCAGATTGCCAAATGCAGAAGTCGATTGACACATTGATATATTTAATAAAATTTTGCAACTTTCATTCATCCTAAGTGTTATTGTACCATTTTAATAGTTCTGATAGAAAAATGTGTGTGAAAATGACCATGAAGATACCAGAGAATCGGCTTTGCTGCCCTGGCACTGTTACATGAATTGAATTACAGCAACAAAGTTGAAGCTGTTGTCCTTCTTGTTCACATTTGGAAATGTGTTCTCAGAAACCTTTCAATTCTAAAACACAAGCTGCAAGATTCTGAACATAACTGCACGTTGCAAAGAGTTTTATGCACTGTAGCTATTATAAACACGTGGATTTTATCAGTGTTTTTTTAAAAAATGAAACAAAAAAAAAATCTGTTGAAGTATCAAACATTAAATTTCAATCTTAGCCATGGAAAAATTGCAGGATCTAAGTTTTCAGACTAATGTACTTGAAAATACACCTGTGCATAGGCACAACATACAGGAACCAACAAGCCATCATACGATGCAAGCCAATGAATCTATTTTTTCAAAGTATTTATATAAATAGGTGAAGACACAACAATAAGCTTAAAGGGAACATACTTGTAGCTAGCATAAAAGGCTGAAGGTAGTGATACACTGTTATTTAAAAATTCCAGCAAAGGCTTCTCGCACAAATAAAGAACAAAATTAAGCTGTAGTTCCAGGAACGTTTTGTTTTGAATGCTAACTTGAAGAGGTGTCAACATTGTATTGCTGTCCACTCCCAGAATAGCACACAATTTTGTCATTGGAGTAATATATTCCCCTCTCCTCCCCTCGCAGCATGAAAGTAATACTTTTAAATAATTTTTAAATTTGAGTCAGTTCAGTTTACATATGCCCCTGTTGGCAGAGACTGCTAACATCCCTGACATCTTCGCCCAGGCAAAGTTATCACATGCATTTTATCATCAAAATGTACCTGCCCTCACCAGGATGTTCAAGCTCTTGAAAGACCAAGTGAGAGCAATTGTAGCAACATGTCCAAACTGCCAAAATTACCAGATACTGGAGGGGTTTTCAGCCACTGGGAGCTGGCAGAAGGGGGTTTTTCCCCTCGCGTGCCGACACAAAGAAGCCCAGATATCAACACAGAAACCCCTCTGGAAGGCGGCACACAGTGCCCAACACACAATGAAAAAGGGGCAGAGCTCCTCACCCAAAGGGGCTGTATCTTTCTGTTGCTGTTATGCAGGCACGCAGGTGAAGGGAAAGAAGTAAAGAGAGGGGACTCTCCATATGTGCTCCACACAGGTTCATTACCGTGCAAAGACAGGACGAAGAAGCCAATTGGTGGGAGGGTTCAGGGATCTTATACTGGGTACAGAATAGGTGGGGAAAAGGATCTCAGCCAATGGGATAGAGACAAGCAGGTGGGATTGACAGGAAGGGGACCAATGGAAACAACACATAGGAGGGACTCTGAGAAGGATCCAATGGGATGTCGAGGAACAAGGCACTTTCTAGAACTAATACATATTAAAGAAGGAAAATAAATATACATTACTTCATACCTAAAACAAGGTGACAAAATATTAACTATTCAGGGAAAACATGTAAAAGGCAAAACAAGGGAATCATGGGTTCTCACCATGACTGAAAGTTACATGCTACTTGGGTTGCTAACCACCACAGCTGGTTGTCTGAGTTTTCCTCAGGACAAAGAGTAGCTGCAGCCACCTGCACCACTACAAGATACTATCTATGGGTACCGGGACTAACCCCCAGGGCCTGAACAGCTGCCAGCTATGGCAGTCTGACATGACCCACTTCCCATCCTTTGGAAAGTCTAAGTGTGTGCACGTGTCAGTCAACATGTTTTCTGGGGCAGTGTTTGCATCAGCCCACGCAGGAGAAAAAGCCACCCATACCATCAAGCGTTTTCTCCTTGCCTTTGCCACCCTGGGGGTCCCTGAGCAAATAAAAACAGATAATGGGCCCGCCTATACCTCCTGCAAATTGAAAGATTTCTTCAGCCAGTGGGGAGTAAAACACACGAGGGGCATACCCGCTAATCCCACAGGACAGTCCATAGTAGAAAGGACTCATCAAACCCTCAAAAGAGTCCTCAATCAGCAACAGAGAGAAACAGAGATTATGTCTCCCGTTGAAAGACACTGCAAGGCTCTCTACATTATTAATTTCCTAAATTGTACTTCATCAGAGCCTGACCCCCCCCATACTCCAGCACTTCTCGAATTTGACCCGAGCTAAGCTCACTGAGAAACTGCCAGCGCTGATCAAAGATCCAGAAACACATCAGATTTCTGGGCTTTCCAGTTGATTACCTGGGGGAGGGGGTTTGCCTGTGTTTCACTACCATCTGGCCCCAAATGGTTCCCAGGAAGAAACATCAAACCATACTTAGGCCCTGCAAACACTGCCTCCACAAATAATAACCGAAATATCCCGGAGTCTGACACATCAGGTTCAGTTAACCAGAGAAGCTCAGCCTGGAGACGGAGAACACGTCGACTGCCAAGAAGAATCCACCGTCCCGTCACCAGGTCACAGACAAAACGCAGCTTAAAACTTAACAAAACAAACTACAGGCCAGACATACGTCTGGCCAACGCTGTTATAAATAACAAGTTATTCCACAGTTACCCCTTCCTGTTTCCTCCCCTCCCTCTCCTCCCCAACCCTTACTTACCTCCAACAAGAA
Source organism: Coloeus monedula (assembly GCF_965178545.1). Taxonomy (NCBI): domain Eukaryota; kingdom Metazoa; phylum Chordata; class Aves; order Passeriformes; family Corvidae; genus Coloeus; species Coloeus monedula. The sequence goes on from NC_138781.1 coordinate 37,454,563, forward strand.
TATCCCAAACCCTCTATCTCCCACAACAGTATTCATTTTAAAAAACAAAGGGGAAACGGCAAGGGAGGAGGGAGGAAAAGTGAAGACAGCCCTTCCCCCTTCACCTCAAAGTTAACAAATTCTTGTTTATATTCCCTATCAGAAGCCCCATCCCTGTCTAAAGATGAGACCCATCTACCTTGCTGCTGCCCTCACTGCTGCCTGGACGCTCCTCACAGCGACACAGGCCCTCAGCTGGGTTGTCCCACAACCCAGCCATAACATCTGGGTAACCCTAGCAAGGACATTAAAACAAGGTAACTTGTGCCTGTCCATGGGCAACCTAGACAACCCATTGTCAACGTGCCTGGTAGGGATTCCTCTAGCAGCACATGAATACCCATATACAGGTAAGAAACCCAATCCGGTAGACATTTGGGACAAGTGGACCAAGATTCTTCCACAAGCACCAGAGGAAACCCAGGAATTGGACTTATTGGGGTCCTCCAAAGCTCATTACTGTGTGCAACTTCATTATAAACTATCCGGCCAACACTTGAACCAGCTTGACCTTATTATGTCTACCCATAAAAAAAAAAGTCTCACCAACTAACAAAGTTTATAATCCTCCAAATTGGTGCAATTACACCAGTCATACACTTTCTTCATCCTCACTCCATCCCAAAGTGTTGCCCTGGGGAGTGTTTCTTATTTGTGGAGACAGGGCATGGGCCAGATCCCCTCACACCTTCAAGTGGGTCCTTGTAGCCTTGGCCAGCTTACTACCCTCACCCCAAACATTACGATACTTCAAGGTTTAAAAAATAATTTGGCACACAAATTGGCATGCCAAAAATGATCATATGTAGAATATGACAAAAATTGTGATTCTCAAATTATTAATTGGAGTAAAGGAAAAAGGGTAGCAGTCTCCCTGCTTCTACCTTGGGTAGCCGCTGCTAAAGCCCTTGGTGAGCTAAATCACCTGGGGTGCTGCCTTAGCAAGCAGGCCAACGCAACATCTGCTGCCCCTAGTGACCTCCTCTGAGATGAACAGCCACCAGACACCCGACACTGCAAAACCGAGCAGCCATTGACTTCCTGCTCCTAGCCCATGGACATGGCTGTCAAGATTTTGAAGGCACGTGCTATTTTGATTTAACATCACATAGTGACTCAATCTCAAAGAACATCCAGCAGCTAAAAAGATCAAGTCCACCAAATCAAGACAGAAGAAAAAAATCACGGACGGTCTCAACAACTGTCTCAGACAATGGGGACTCCAAGGGTGGGCAATTTCTTTAGTTAAGGGTGCTTTGTGCATTTTCATTGTAATTCTTGTCATATTGCTTATGTTCCCATGTTTTTTACACTGCTTTAAAAAGGTCATTGGGGAGGCATTCTTAGTAAAAAAAGAAGGGGGAGTTGTGGAGGGCTGGGAGCCCTCGGCACAAGAGCCCTCTGCTCTCCTTTGGAGAAGAGAGGCCTGAGGGCAAGACGATCTTCCCCAGAGATAAGCAACCTTCCTCTGGGTCATGGGGAGAAAGTGAACCACCCCCAGCATGCCTTGTTTCTGTGTGGTAATACCCAGTACCCCGTTGGCTAGCTGGTTTCTGCCCCACCCCCTGCCTACCCCATATAACCTCTGCCCCCTAGCCCTGATGCAGGGAGCCTTGTCCCTGGCCACCCCTTCACAGGGGCTGCTGGACAATAAAGGCTACCTCTGGGGAACTGCTATACAAGGCTCCTGTCTCTCTGTCCCCGAGTTCACCTTGGGTGATTTCACAAAGGGCTGAATCACAAGAGCTGGAATCACTTGTAGCTGAGAAATCACTACACTTGCTGAAATCACTTGTTGCCCAGGGAAGCCAGCCACTGTCCCTGGAAGAGTTGTTCCTTGCAGGACACTTTCTAGGAAGGTTGTGGCACACCAGGTTGTCCAGCCCCAGCCTTCTTGGAGGCAACACCCCCCAACCCCCCTCCTGGTTTTTTTGTATAGCTTCAGAGAAAGGATGGGAAAGATAACACTTAGGCCTTTTCTACAACCAAACCCCGCATTTGCAGAACCTCAGGTGTGTGCAGAAACAGACTGAAAGAGCATTAAGACTAAAAACCTTTTAGAAGCATCAGTAATTTTTCAGTATTTCCCACACACGCCTCTCTTGCAGACTTTATCGGAAACGTACACCTATCCCCAAGTGCACAAACACACCAGACATACCTTTCTCATAAGTAAAAGCAACTCAAAATGTGGGAATAGGGCTAAAACAAAAGGTTCAAGGTGATGCAGTCTGGGGGATTTGGTACACCAAACGTACCTGCCAAGCAGAAATGTCTATTGCTTCCCTCCCTGTCTAGCAGGCACACTGCCAATTTGTCCCAGATCTCCTTCCTTTCCCCTACTCAGTGCCCACCTTCCCCTTGCATTACCAGCTTCTTGTGGCATCCATAGTAGCCATTACTCTGCAGTGTGCTTAAAGCAGCAACACTTTATCCCCAGGGACCGATGTTAGTCACAACTACAACAGGAGAAATACACATGAAGTACACCTTAATGAGCAATATCCACTTTAGGCTCTCAGACATTAATTGCTTCTTTCTTCTCAAAGCTTTAGGAACAGCAGTTCCCACAGGATGGAGAGTTGGCACAAGGTGTTTTCTCCACAATAACTGCCCTGGGTTGTTTCTATTTTGTCCTTAGTGCAGTACAGCTGATGGGTAATAGCTTGCTCCTAGGTCAAAGCTGAGAGATATTAAAATGACTATCAATAGCCATTTACAGTGCTTCTGTGTCTTTACCGTCCTTCCTTTCATAAGAGAAAAACACACAAGTGTTCCAGGGGGATGCTCTCTGGCAGGAAGTGGGGGGCAGTAAGACTGTTCTCTCTTTCCAGCTCACAAGCTATTCTGGCAAAGGCAGCTGTTTGAACCCAGATACAAAATCAAAGCAAATGTGTCCATACAGTACTGAGTAACTTCTAGAAGCTCACATGGGAAGAGAGGCCAATACCTTTCTGTATGGCCTGATTTCCTCCTCACAGCAGGTCAACAGCAAGCAGTAGATATCAATATACATTTGCACTGCCATCAAGGTAAACATAAGAGTTTGAATAGATGCATATCTCCCCTCCAAAGGTGATATTCATGCACAGGACAAGGTTTTGTGAGTTGGTTTGTTTGGTAGGGTGTTCTTCTGTTCCTCTTCTCATCCATATGTCATCCTGCTCAAAAGGGGGCAAAAAGTCCTCATTTGGGTGGAATCAGTGTTTGAATGGGGGGACTGGACTCCTGGGGACAAAACGTGAGAGAACTTGTCAGAAATAATCTGATGGCACAAGTGTTAGTTATGGGAGCGTTGTTTAAGCCATCCCACCGCTCAGCTGGTGTACTCTTCCTGCTATGCCTGTGATACTACATAAACCCTACTTCCATAAGATGCACTTGATCACACATTGGACCCCTGACAACTCACAAAGCAACTCGAAGAGCAGAGTTAATCTCCTCTCTATGTTGCTGACTAAATCAGTTAATATCACTGATGATTTGGTGATGGTTTCATTTTTAAGAAAATCCATAAGGGAACAACCTGTTTTGTCATAGAGGAATGTCAGCAATTACATAATAACAGCAACAAGAACCCCTTCTTCCTTCCACACACCACACAAGAAACACTAGAATATAATCAGGAACTGGAAAAATTAATTTCAAATTTTGGGGAGGAAACAGACTCCTGATTTATCAATATGAATAAAGGAGTCCTGAAAAGACAACGAAGCTTCTATTCTTACAGTTAGGAAAAAAAACCCCACCATATAACACCTCTTTTGAATTACATACTTCCTTCTGAACAATTTGCATATTTTTCTATTGAATTTCAAGAGAGTTAAAAGCAAAATTAATGTGACTCACTGTGAATGCCAGGAACACAATTACAGCCCATCAGAACCTGCACAAAAGAAGGACAGAATTGATGTGCACAGTAATGCAAGACTGTTTTGTTGGGTCTTTTTTTTAAGGCTTTCTTTAGAGTCAGTTAAGCACAAAACTAGAGGTTAGGTCTTTTTTATTCATGCTCTAACCCAGCCATCCAGCTGTCCTGGTGTTATCTTACAATGTGTTTGCTAGTCTGACTTTCAGAGATCTTATATTAAAGAGCAGAAATCTCTTCCTTAGCCTATCAAGCCTGAAGCAACTATTTTCTTTACTTCACTTTCCTTTAAAAAACATTATAGTCTAAATATCTTGCCTTCTGTGGATTTTTAGGATTGCAACGATTTGAGCAGCATAGTATAAACTTGCTCAAGACACTGTGCAACTGGTCCAGGAAAGGGAGTTACAGAGATTTGACAGTATGTTCTGGGTATAGAGGTATCTCACTACTTTACTGAGGAAGGAATATGTTATAAGCTCACTTCAGACAGTCTGTCCACTCACAGGATCCACTGTCTGTGTGTGGTTTACAGCACAAATGTACTAATAATATGCACCCTGCATATAAATATTTGTTCTCATGTGTAACAGTCACTAATCCACCCCAGATATAAAGAAAGAATTTTTTCCCCACTTCTTTTTGACAGAGACACCCAATCCAATGCATACTCTACAGCAAGGGAGCTGTTCACTCTGAGATTTCTAGGAGAGCGGGCAAAGGAGAAACACCAGTATCTTGTTCCTGTAGACAAAGATCTAGGATGAAGTTACTGTTTCTATTACTGAAAAGCTCATACAGACAGCATTAGTAGACAGATTCCTTCTACCTTGATGTTTTCTTTTATGTTCAACATGTAAAACAATGGTTTTGACTTTATCTTTTACATTAGTAGTGATTTTATGGCTATTTCCCTACCTGTTTGAATCCTCTATTGAATGCACAAAGTATCTCTCAAACATCTTATTTGAGGAAAAAGTGATACTCTGTTTGAAAAAATAAAACTTTTACGCAAAACTGAAAGAGTTCATCATCAGTCAGCCTTCTTTTTACTTAAAACATTGATCTCTTCTTAAATACTGAATCAAGTTCCCACTCTGAGCCAGGGAAACTCATCAACTCAGCACATGAAAATTCTGCTGCTGTAATCCTTACAGCTCTTTTTCCAACAGGATCCAGTTAGCTTTACCAGAATGTTGCTCTGACTGAGCAATATCCCACAATCACCTGACAGCTGACAGCCTTCATACAGAGGAAGATCAATTTTTCCCATATGGGAGGATCATAGTTGGGATAATATTTGTCTCCCTTTTACCAAGCATCTGACCTTTTTTTACTTATCTCAGTGCTAATAAAGGTATAAAACAAATCAAAGAACTTGCCAAAAAAAACCACGCTTTAATTACTGGTCTGAAGTTCTCCACTGTTTTCCCTTGTTCCAGTTTCAAAAAAGGAGACATAATACAATACATGTGGATCATGTCCAGGTCTGTAAAGTGTAGCAAAGATTAAACTGAATTCTCTTCTGTCATTCAACAGCACTAGTTAGACTTTTTTTCCTCTTTAACAAGATAGTGCCATGTAATTTGTAATTTTTGCAGGAGATCCTTAAACAGCTTTCACTTCTGGAAGATTTGACTATGTTGGTCTCTAACCCAATAGCAGAGAGTGGAATGCCTTGTCCGTAAGCAATGAATTCCTCCATTCACTTTCAGCTCCAAAAAGAATTTGGATTTCTTGTTGGTTTTTTTTGCTAGCCTAAATGAAAAGTGAATCTAACACCACTTTTACTTACAACATTTTTAAATGGAACAATTAAAATCTGAAGGAAATTTGGAAACAAAAATTGATTAAATGTAGCCTTTCCATTAAATGTAATCTTTTCATTACTTACTACTAGTTAAAAATCTAAATTGGGCCCCCAAAGTTCATGTTTTATTTAGAGTAACCATTTGAAAATTAATTTTCTGCCCTCAGAAGAAATTCTTGCCCTGATTTGGCTCTAAGATATTCTGTGGTGCATCTCCTTCAACAACATGTTTTGAATTTGTTCACTTCTATGCAATTATTAAATACTTAGAGACCTATATTCACTATGTCCCTCATGGCCACAGGCATCTAATTTCTGTGGCTATTCATAGAGCCATAGAAAGCTAGAACTTCAGAAAAAGTATATTATTTCAGTGAAGATATTCTGTAATATGCTTGTTGAAGGCAAAAAATTTGGTGGTACTCTTTGTTATTTCTTAAATTACAAACAAGGGAGATGTTACATCAATCAGAGAACATAGAAATCACTTTAATCTAATTTTCCCTGACAAAATTCCAGGGTCAGACTGCAACCTGTAATTCAAATAGCTAACCAGTTTGAAGAGGACATTCAATATGTAGTTATTAAAGAAAGAGGGCCTATGGTCCTCAGTCACAAAAGGATTTGGTGATCTTCACAACCCTTCTAGGCTTTACCCCATTAAATAGGAAAGATTTCAGCCCTCGCAGAGAGATAAGATATTCCTCATTGCAAGAACAAGTAACTTCTTGTCATGTATTACATCAAGAAGTAATAGAGGATGATGGAAACTCTTCAAAATGCGAGAAAAACACATTTTGCTTTGCTCTCAATAGGTGTTTAGCTATGTTACACAGACAATTGAGGACCACTGCTGCACACTACAATAGCCATTATCCCTATTTTCCAAGCTGCTAAAGAGTCACCATTATTCTGTTCTGATTGCTGCAGCATTAAATATCTGATTAAAGAAAAGCCTTTCCAAAGCACAAATAATAGCTTTGTTAAAATGCTGGGTAGCTTCACAATCCTTGCAATGAAAATGTCTATTCTTAGTTCTTTATCCCCTGAAGCATTTAAATAAATACATTAAAAGTAAAATTAAAAAACCTAAAGATTGAAAGGGTTTGAGGTGGGTGCTTTTTGTCTGTATGAGAATAATATTTAATTCTTCTTAGGGAAAACAGTGCAAAGGAAACTTTTTTAAAATCAAGGCTGAGATATTAATAATAAGGATAAAATGTCTACCCTAGAAGGAGCTTCAAAGTATAAATTCTCTTGAGCCATTTTCATTAGTTTTATGCAAACATTTTAGCAATAAGCCTGGAAGACTTGAAAGAGGTTGTACTCTTTCACAAAACATAAACATATTAACTCCTTCCCAAAAATATACAGAACTGTTTTTTTAGTGGGAAAATCCTCATATAGTACAGATCAGAACAGATTATTTATACTGTGTTGAAGTCTTACATGCACATTGAAATATATGACGTACCCCAAAAAGCACTTGATCTATTCAGGATAACAATTCACAAAATAAGAGGCTAAAGGTTTATGTTCTTTAGAAATATAAAATTCTGCCTGCAGGTTTTTATTTCAGGAAAGGAAAAAAAGAACCACAAATACACACACACACACAGAATCTGTCATGTCATAAGTCAAAAATCAACAAGCTTTTCCAAGAGTAATTTAATAATTCACACAAACAGGATGAAAAAAAAATAAAGTTGTGTGTTTCAGATGGAAAAGCCCATAAAATAAAAAGCAAGATCTTTATCTTGTTCCATCTGTATCACTCCCACACAGCACATATAGAGTTGAACAGAGTACACGGAATATTGTGACATTTCAAAACTGCATACATTTAGGAAACTGTGCATCACCATTTCAGGGCTCTGGAAGAACACTTAGCTAATACCTACTTAAATACTGAAGTACACAGACATATGGCTCTAAACCCAAACCATTTGTCTGGATGCCATTTAATCCCCTTCTATCAGAGTAAGATCGGTAGCACTTGAGCCATATTCAGGCTCAAGTATGGCTCTAATACGAAGGAAAAGCAAAGCAACCTTACCCTGGAGATCAAAGGCCTGGTGTGTTAGCAACAGACCCAGGCATGCTGTGTGATAACACTGGACACAGATTTCCTACCTGTGCCTGTCCCAGCCATCTCATTTTTCCCCACTCACTGCAAAGTCTTTAAGAGTCACAGAAAGAGAGGCCTGGTACTGACTGACTGGTGGGCTGCTGTAACACCCAAAGGCCACTATCAGTGTCTCTACATTTTCCTCCAGAGAAGCTTTACAATTATTTGCTGGAATCCAGCTCTTACTCTAGGAACATTCCATATCTGTCCAACAGTAACCATCCCAGTAACCATAAATGCAGTATATGTGTGGCCCATCATGGGGAAAGGTGTGATCTCAACTATTCAGAATTCAGTACATTTCAGCTGGTCACTTTAAAAAAAAACCCTAACCCCCAAAACGTTCCAGCAAACCTCATTTGTTTTTTGTCACTGTCCACATAAAACAGAGTTTGAAACCCACATTAGGTGTAGTTTCTGAGGTACCAGGAAAGAGAATAGGATGACTGAAGCAGACTTTTCTTATCTTAAGTAACCAAAGTTAACCCCCAAACTAATAAACCATTTAAGACATTCTGTTACCTTGCTATCACTACATGCTATTTAATACGATCCAAACAGAAAATCTACCAAAATTCAGACCTAGAAATTTTTCTAACTCACAATTAGGAAAAATCCCGTTTGATTTTGCCAGTCAAAGGGACCATGTTTCCTGTCTACCTGCTGGTATGATAGAAAGTCATTATAAATGAAAGAGAAATGTGAAACACATTAAGCTGATCAGCAAATTCATACTGGTTTGATTGATGCAAGGTGTGTACAACAGTTGTTTAGAAGACTAATTTGACTCATCTATATGTGAATGTCTAGATTTCCTTGTGAACTGGCCAAACAAATGAATCCTCACTGACAAGGAGCAATGCTGAGCACCTGAGATTTCCACATCCAACACCTAAAGCAGATTTCTCATATGAAACTAGCAATGCACTGGAAGAGAAAAGCTGTTTAAGAGCAAGGGAGCAGATAGCTCCTCATGCCTCATACCATATCCTACAGTTCAGATTTCCAGAGAATTTATCATTCTTTACATAGGACAGATGAATATTTTAGTGTAATCAATGTGTCTTATTCAGATAATGATGGAAGTCTGAGACTGACATGCAATTGTCTGTGCTCTTCTAATGGCAATGTCAAAAACTGACAAATAACTATAACATTCTCTTCAAGGGAAAGAAAACAAAGAGTACCAGAAATTAAATTTCAGAAAATGTTAAGGAAAAAACCAAAGGGATGGCAATAAAAAGAGTTTTCCATATTGTGATAAAACACTCTGCAACTGTAATCCAATTTATTTCACCTATGAACTGAACTGCTTTGAGATGTATAAATTATAGTGCTTCTACGAGAACAAGTGGGCAGTATCAGGCCTGGAAGCCTGAATTAATTTTGATTTTCCTCTTTATGGAAGATTCAAAGCCCGATTTGCTACAAAAACAAAAGAATCCAGCACCTATGGAAACTAGAGAAGGCAAGGAATTTTGTAGAAGTAAAATACACTAGGTAAATGAAAAGGTATTTTCCAGTCACTAAACCCTTCCGTTTTTTATGCAAGGTTAGATTTAGTATTCATTGTCTGTCTTTTATATAGATTATTCAAGTAACTTTGCTCAAGAAAAGTTATTAGCTCAGCAAATAAAAAAAGAAATAACTTCAACATTATTTCATTTCAACCTCTTTATTTTTAATGCAGCTTTCTGAGCTGCACAGGTATTCCTTCCTCTCGCTTCTGCTTCACTGGCCTGAAAGGAAGAATGGATGACAGGACAGGCAACAGCCAAATACACACATAGCAGAACACATTTGTTACCAGCTGGGCACAAGGCTCCTACCTACCACTCTGTCTCATTTGTCCCCTATCCTGCCAATCCAGCATTTCCTCTAAATTCACCAGTGAGAAAGAGGCCAGTTTATGAGATAGATGCATTGCTCATACAAATAATACACAAGGAAACTTAACTTGAGCAAGAGATGATTTATTCCAAGAGTGTCAGTTCATCAAGGGTTCTCAAAAGTTTATCAGTTCTCAGTTGCCCAAGACCAACATTTAAATGTTCTGCCATATGGATACCAAAAAACCCTGTTGTAATACCATTTAACTTTTAGGATAACTGAGGGTTGGAAGAAGGTGAAAATGTAAGCTTTTCTCTTTGTGACTTCAAGTGCCCACCTTGATGTCTGACATGATATTGTGGGTTGAAAGAAAGGACAAGAGAGGAGAGAGAAAATGGAATTTGTTCTCCAAGAGTCTTCACTGGCAGGGGCACACTGCTGTCTGTGGCACCTGGATCCCACCCCTCTCTTGGAATAAATAGCTCCTTTCTTCCCACTCTCACTTCAACTCAGGTCCCTTGAGCAGAGCATTTCTCTGTCACTTTGCTGGGGTGGCAGGGAGAGGGATTCTGGCTGGATACAAATCAGGGAGAAGACTGAGGAGGAGAAAAGAGCAAGAAGAGAGTGAACACAGTTCACCTCCAGCTCTCTTCCCTCTGCTTCTCCCTACGGCCAGAGCAGGTGGTCTGTGTATTGCAAAAGTCCATTGTTCTGGGTACGTATGGCTCAGAGTAGAACACAAAACTGCACAGGCCTAGAGACTATATAAACACTGTAGCAGTACTGATGCTTAACAATTTTTACCAATTTTGATTTCACAATTCCAAAATGACCAATGGTACCCAAATATAATTTAGTATTGCTATGAGTTATACCATATTATGTATTTGTGAAGGATCCTGCAGTGATATTTCTCTGCTGTTTGGTCAATGGTAAAAAGTACTTGATGATTAAATGGACCTATTTTCCCTTTCATACCTTTTTCTGTGTTGCTTTTGTGTTATCTCTGATCATGTAAGACAAGCTTTGGGCCTGCTTACTTAGTAGTGATATTACCGCAGGCCTGGTTCCTACAGTATATCACCGTGTCCCACAGCTATAGGGAGGAGGAGGAGGAGAAGATCCAGCAGGCAGGAATTGTGCAGCAAGATTGATTTATATAATTACTTTACAAACTCCTTACAGACTTTTCTCTTCATAGTCTAATTGGACAAAGGACCAGCCACCCCTTGGGGGTGATTGGCTAAAATCCTAAAACATCCATTATCAAAATATTTTCTACTATACCATAAACAAGACTTTTCAAGGTTGCAGGTGGCTTGGTTGTTTACATTCCCTGCTACCTCTTCTGTGAGAGAGAAAAATCTCTCACGGACTTAGAAACTAACAAGAAAATCCTCACTAACAGCATTTTTGTATCTACAAAGTGATCCCTCCACCTGCACACTCTATCTAATAAACGTAACCTAAAGTTTGCTCCTCCTACTCTTCTTTCCTTTGGTTCCTCTTTATCAGCTTCTCAAAAACTCCTTTACATGCTCATTTTTGTCCTGTTTCCAGCGAGTTTGTATTTTATTATTGTCCTTAGAAAATTACCTCTTTTGCTGTTCAGGCTCCATTTATCAGGTTTTACTACCCAGTGGATTCAAGTGATGAAGAGCTGCAAATTCTTGTCATAACATGTGTTTCCACAACACCTGCACAATTCACTCAACTGTGTGAAACCAAGGAATCCTGGGAACCTATATATCCCTTATGACAACTGAACTGTAGCCTTTATTCTCATATAATGACTTCCCTCTGAAAGCAGAGGGCTTTCTGCTTTCAATGTCAGCCCAAGAAAAATAAATTGAATCAGTTATGTTTGGAAGCAGTCTGAAACTGAAAGGGAACAGGGGAAACATTAGAATGAAAGGATCCTGAATTCCAGTGTCTAGCAAAGACACATTGTTCTCTTTTCTCCCTACAGTCTCCTCACATTATTCTGTCCAACAGATGGACACATGCCCATTGCAATATTTTTTCTCTTGTTGTTTGGTTAATGTGAAGCCCTAGATTTTCCTTACTTCAGATATTCGACTTCAGACCCAGGCCAGATTTACAGATTTCTAGTTAATTTTACATATTTTATAACTACAGCATTCATAGACTATACCTATTACATTATCCAGCTTTAAGGTACACATCTCTGCCGTCCTCACAAATTCTAGATGTTCATGGTTTATAGAAGAGAAACCAGGGAGATCAAGTCTTCCTTGCATTTATGGAAAGTCAATTTAAGTGGCTTGTTCTGGGTTCCACTGCCAGCACCCCAAGTCACCTAGACTCAACAGTGCTGAGCTCTTGACTTAGATCAAGCATTGTGATATAACGCCATGCTCCAGAGCCCCTGACCTGATGCACTGGCAACTTCCAGAATCCTCTGCTCTCACAGATAGACAAGACCAAGTATCATGTAAAAAAGCTTCCCCTGGATTATTATTTCCTATAATTGTCATCTTATTTTCTTGAGATTAAAACCATTTAACCATTTATGCAAAGTTTAAAAGTAACTTCTGGTTTTGCTGGCTCCGTTAAACAAGAAAAAGGCCCTATACAAATCCTTCTTCATTAGATCACCTTCTAAATAGTTATATTCAGCCCAATAAATCAAGAGGATTCTTGGGAGAAAACTGATTTGAGGTTTTTTTCTTGTGAACTTTAGTATTTCCTAACCTCTGAGATACTACTAATGCTCTTTTTCCACCAAAAAGGAAAAGTGGTATTGCTACAAATAGACCACATACAATGTATTTCTATACATGTCATGCAGTTTGACAATTATCCATTACTAGTAACCTGGAGTAAATTACTAAAAGCCTTGAAGTAGGACAGCAAACACGGTTACATTTTCTTCCTTTCAAATGGTATCTCAAAGGACATGGGCACAAATATGCTTGAAATTGTGCTTTGCTCAACTACTCAATTATTTCTCTGGCTTTTAGAGGCTGTTCTTTGTTCAACTGCTGGATTAATGCTACTACTTACTAATATTTTCTGATTGTCTGAAAATGCTTGAGCAGGAACAATTTTCCTCAATGGAAATGTAAACATTCCAGATGAACTTGCTACAAAGAACCAGCCTTTTGATTCCTTCAATTGGTGATAAATATCCTTAACATAAAATTAAGAACATATTGGGTTAATACTACATTTGGACTAGTTTAGAGACAGAGAAAAGATCTCCTACTTTGCCACACTCATAGGGTCAAGGCCAGTTTCCTTAATAGTTTGAACAAAGGCAGCTGTTTGGATCAAGAACTTCCCACACAGTGTGTCAGTTCATGCACTACAGATACTGAAACTTCATCTTTGAGGGCAAGGATGTACAAAGTAGAAATGCAACATCTAAATACAAGTGTTATCAGATGCCTTCACAGGTAATTCTCATACTTCATTGGCAATTGCAGTTGTAAAACAACTCCACTACGATCTTCTAGAGCACTGATGTACTACTGATGCTGCAGCCCAGTCACTGCAAAATTGATTGCAGTGCAGAACACTGGCCTGCAATGTTCTGTACTAATTTATCACAGTAGGCATAATAAAAAATATGGTAAGAATAATTTGTGCCACTACAGTAATTAAAAGCAAACATAGCAAAAAGAAAAACGTGAACATTAAACTGGCTGAAAGAGAAAGAGGGAAAAATATGGATTATATTTTGTAACCAAAACAATATGCAAAGATGTAGGCTATGTAAAAAGAGAGAATTGTGAAAGAAAAATGCTCAGGTGCTTCTTTTAAATGCAAAAGTGTTGGTTTTTTTCATTGAAGCCAAACCCAACCATTTTCATAGAACAATGTTTCAGAAGTAATCCATTTCCTAGCAGGTGACAGCCATCAGTCAGGTTAGGGACTGAAGGAGTATGGCAAACTAGCAGAAATGTTCAGACCATACACTGCTCCAAGACCTCAACTGGATCACTCCTAGTCATTTTTCAAGGGACCAAAATATTTTGAGACCTAGTCTTTTGCAGCAGCACTTCAGGATGGGATAATTCCAAATTATTTTAGAGACAGGACATCATTACAAACTTTAAAGTTCTCTTCAGTCACCACTATAAATGCTCTAACATGTTCCTTCTTCAAAGCCATGCTTACTAGCCAAGAAATTAGAAGGGTGTTGGGACAAAGACATTCTCCATGGGAACCCTGGAATGCTAGAATTGTAACATGACCGTGTAAACACCACGAGGTGTCATCTGTCATCTTTAATCCTTTGATTAAAGAATAAAAAGCCACAAAAACTCTATAGAGCACAGAAGACTGCTATCTATCTAGCTAGCTATATATCTATATATATATATCTGCCACTGTGCGCACTGCTAGCGCAAAGATTTCTTCTTCTATTCAGTGCATGGTGCTCCTGACACATACTTCCTATAAATAGACTCCACTTTGATAGTCTCCCTTTACAGTTATCTTGATATCACCACTGAACCTGCATTTCCCAGAGCCTTGGATAGGCGTTTCCTACTATTTTTTTTTTTAAAATCTTATATGCCAAGTAGCTTTGCCTCACAGGAATCTATCCATGTATAACATGATATGTGAAGAGCTTTATAACATAGTTTTGAATCGTGATCAAACCAGGGGAGAACAGAGAATATGCAAACCAGAGTCTGCTTAGGTGTCTCTGACCACATAAAGGGATGTTGGCTTACACTCAAGGGATTTTGTGCCACTATATATGTCTGACACTGTATTACAAGCTTCTCCAGGTTGCAGAGAGGGGGCAGAGTGCGTGTGCTGCTGTCAGTGTGTTGTTTCTTACTCCACTGCTGTTTTGCTTTCAGTAAATTGTTATCTCAACCCGTAGTCTCTGCCTTTGTCCCTCTCTTACCAGAAGGGGCAGGGGAAAGAGAAGTGTTTTATTTGGAATTTAATTCATGGCTAGTGTTAAACTACTACATTTTCAGAGTAGGACATTCTCTTTTCTCCAATGGCATATTTTTTGAAGTAATGTGTAACAAGGAAGTATTAATATCTGAATCCTTTTAAAGAAGGATTCTATTTCAGTAAATATTAGGCCTTATTAAAAAGTAATAGTTTTCTGCAATACAAAATTAATATCATAAAAGGGATCAACGGTTGCAAGTGTTTTGACAGCTCAAAAAAAAGAGAAAAGTTGATTAGTTTGATAAAACAGCACAAACTCCACAAAATCTTAAAAAATTGTTATATCACCAGCTTGATCAATGAAGATGTCACGGTGACCTCAGTATGAAAAATCATGCTCAACTGTGACAAAACATTATGCAATTATTAGTACTAAAACCAGAACTGTTTAGATTGTAAATTAGGATGCCTAGGAATAGACATCCTGTTTTAGAAAACAGTTTATCCATCAAACACCACAAATGGCTGATTCAGAGTTTTTGCAAGAATAGTTGTCAAGACCAGTTCAGGAATAATTTGGTTGAATAGAAATGCAGTGCTGTGGGGATGCCTTCTGATATCCTTTCATGTAGCATTTACAAAACCTCATGGAATTAAACTGGGAAGTTGACTCAGCTCTCTCTTCCCTGACACATATTCTTGCCACGAAACACATGGTATTCCTGTGTTGAACTCCCTCTAGTTCATTTTGAATAAAATATGTGGCAAATCCAGGAAAAGAACTTGGAGTTTTAATCCCCCTTTATCTGAGTAAATTAGCATTTCGGTCTGTGTTCTTAGACAACAAAAATACGTGAACCAACCTGACCTGCTCTTGAGTGTCCTTCAGTGTGGCTACAAGGGAGGATACAACACCACCACTGCCATTGCAACATGAGTGTATTCATTGCATTTTATTCAAAACTCACAGAACTAATTCTGTTTTGTGAGAAATTTGAGCCATTTGACTTTTCAAGAAGGAGGAATTCCTCAACTTATTACATATGCACACAGCTGCTGAGGGCAATCCCAAGGAAAATCATGACTCAGAAACTTTATTCTATTAAAGGGTAGCTGAGCAATTCAGCTGAGAACAATCTGAATTTTTCAAGAGGTTTTTCCTTATGAGTTGTCACTTTTTAAGGAAATGATGTAAGCTCTGAGAATCAACCTCCTGCTACCCTTCTTCCACATTCAATCCAGACAATTTTTATGGGATTGAAAAGCTTACTAGTTTACTGGCCCACGTAGCATCTAGCACAAAAAAAAGTTATCAGTAATCATACAACAGATGTTTCTGGGATTCTGATGATGCAGTCCATCAGCAATATTGTAAAGGACTTTTACTTGCTTGAGTGTAAAATTTTAATTCTCTCTTCCTCAAAAAGGTACAAGTTTGCTTCCACTGAAAACTAGGTTTTCTGTGGAGTTACTAAAATCTGAACATTTGTTTATAAAGACTTAAGTAGCCCCTTTTTGTTATGCAGTGCCAGAGACTCATTAAACATCTAAACATCTGCTCAGGAAGGCTCTAGATATGAGGTAAGACAAGACAGCCTTAAAACAGAATTGCAGGTGGCTTAGCTGGAGAAGGGGAACAAAAGGTGTCCCTGGGACACCTCAAATGAGGGGAGCAACAGGCAATGTTAAAAGTACTTGAACAACGAGGGCTTTTAAGGGTTAGGGTAGACAGGAGGGAAGGTGTCCTTGCTATACATTAGGATTCATGATGCTCTGGAATGAAAGGTTAACTTCTTATTGGGAATCAAATTTCAGGAGATGTCAGAAAATGCATCTCTCAGAAACAGAGTCCTGGAAAAGGAAAAAAGAAACTATCTAAAAACATTCAAAAGAAATTGTTAGACAAACCAGAAAACCTGTAAGCTTCAGATCAATCAGAGTGTTTTGCACAAACATGTACAATATTGATTCTTAACCATAAGAATATTCGATTCTTCTAAACCAAGGAACTGAGCAGGATACAGAACATATCTGTCTGTCTCCAAAGCAACAAGGCAAAGGCTGCCAAGCATAAAATCCCTTGTTCCATGAAATCCTGAAAGCAGGTTTTCTGCAGATTACATCCTGGTTTATATGTATTTTAAGCTGTGAAGCTCATGGTGATATGAGAGAAATCACTATAAATTTTCAGAAAGATAAACAAAGCATACACGAAGGAGAGACTTCCCAAACACCACAGAATTGCTGTATGGCAAGAAACCAAACTTTTCTGCATTACAGCCAAGTGCCCTGCTTTGAAACCATACTGCTTGACAAGAACAGGATCTGCTTTGTTTAAACAGTTCCAGCCTTTCATTAAGTCACTTACACTCATCAGGCTCCCACGGCTTTACAGATTAGAATAAAAGTTGTGAATGTAAATCAAAATTTTGCTGAGCATATTACTGCTATGTAGGGAACCATTATTAGTTTCAAAGGTTAAGCACAAAGGAGTTTTGCCATGGATTCAGTCTTAGGGGAGCACTTCTTCTACAGTGCACTTCTTGGTACAGAATGACTGTTCCAGGATTATGTGCAGTCTCTTCACAGCTGCTGTAAGGTTTTACCTGCCTATAAAATGCTTTCAGAAAAGAACTCATTTATTTACATGTGTATTCAGAAAAGAAATGCAAAATGGAACCTAAGAATTCAGTAAAGTGTCACAAGGACAACAGATGTACTCTTCTCTCCATTATGCTGTCTAAGCTCATGCCTTTAACTCTTGAGTATCCTTGCCCTGAACAACCTCAAGTAAATACGTGGGAAACGTGCCAAATCCCCTCTTGCCATAGTTCCAGAGTCCACTGGAAGCTCACCCTTGCCTTTAGTGCAATGCAGTGCTTAACCACATTCATCTTGATAAAATTCCAATTAAATTCTAATGAATGCTGTTAGAAAGTGTGTGTTTGGTTGTGGGTGCTGTTTCTTTTGTTCTTTTTTTAATAAAAACACTCTAAATATTCATTAGCACCCACACTGCCACTCTATTCTCAAGGAAAGAAGGAAGAAGTTGCTCAGATATTTCCTATAGGCAACTATTCACAAGGCTGAAATGTCATTTAACCTAAAATAAGTTTGTACAGATAACAGTGCTGTTTTGAACAAGACATGCTATGGAAAACAGCAAGGAAAGAGCAGTGGATTTAACTGGTATGCAGTTAAATCCAATTAAGTTATTGATGGCCAGTATCAATAAAATTACTGATGCTTATTCTGGGAGTTTCAGAGTCTGTGAAACCTACCCCATGAGAGACAGCACTGCTGATTTGCTTTGTCATAGCAATGTCTTCTCCCCCTATTAGAAATCTCAACAGCTTATTCCTACAGCTTATTAGAAGCTGTAAAAATCACAGATAAAATAAGGATTGGAAAGCTGAAAGGATGATTCATCCACTCCTTTATTTTCCAAACTGAGGAAATAGCTGGGGGGTGCACAGAGGGAAGGGAGGAGGTGGAGGTGGAATTAAAATTAAAAAAAAAAACTAAGAAAAACAAACAAATCAACGTTGGCTCTCTGAAGCACACCAGAGGGCAACACCTTTGATCCTAGGGAACCATCATCCTCAAAAGGAGGGGTGGGGGTGGGAAATCCTATTGCACATTTGCAAAGATCAGCTGCCTTTTTACAGAAAGCTTTTGACTACAAATAGGCTCCCCAGGACCCTGATCTTAGGACACACACTCTTTTGAGAGCTCAACTCTTACTGAGACAGCTGAGGCTTATGTTGCAGTGCCTGAAAAGAGATTGAAATGCAGTTTGTACTGAGATGTGCAGCAGGATTCAGATAACCAGTAACAGGACACAGGAACAGTCCTGTACAGTTTGTACCTACCACTTTCTTCAGTTTCACTCATTGTCATTGCAAAGAAACTTTTCAGCTTGAAAAATTTTTTGAACAGAATAAAAACCTTTCAAATGGCAACTAAGGTGTTTTTCACACTGTGTCCTCATACAGTGTGGGCTGGGACAGCCAAATCCTATTTAATACTGTTGTCTGGAAATGCTAAAAATAAAAAAAAATCAACACAACAAACACTCCCAAAAACACACAGAAGAACAAAACCTGCAGTGGGGCCAACCCAGCCTGCCTGAGGGGTATGGGATGTCAGCATAGAGAGGCATGTTTCTTTCCATCTTCCTCTGCATAAAATCAATCTGCTGATTTGAGTGGATTTCGTACCAAACCAGTGTGAGAGGTAATGAAGACCCTTCTCATGTCCCTCCAAGCCTTGAAGCATATTATGATGGAGTCTACTTGTTTTCTGGCTGGCCTGGATCTCCACAGAGGGTCAGTGATCTGAACCACAGCAAAACACAAGAGAAGTGGCATTCTTTAGTAGAATTGATCATCTCTAGTAGCAATTTCTTAATATCTATAGGAAGCAGTAGCCTGAGAACCTTAACCTCTCCCACCCCACCACTACCACATTTAAATTAGAGAAAGCAAAAGGCAGATAAAAATCATCCTGGTTATAAATATCATAAGAGCAATTACAAATTATTAATGATTCTTTCAATGCCTAACTACCATTTTTTTTCAGATTTAAACACACGTGTCACTTCAGGCGAGGTAGGTAGCAACATCTAATATGGTAGAAAATAGCCACATTCCCAATGGAAAGAAAAATTGGAGAAGTCTATTGCTAATTTTGTAGCTATACATCCACATCCCACTTCAATGAGTTATTAAAATTAGCTTGACCATTCTAAGCCACAGGAAAAGCATGGTTTAAGCTAGGAACATATGTAATTCCAATGCAGAAGGAATTGAATTTGAGCATATGGAATTTCAACAACAGCCCTTTCATTTACAAGTTCCAGAGCCTTTATCCCCATGAGGACATTACTGAGTTAATATTGTACAAAAGTGATGGATTTAAAGGTTACCTCTCTTTTTACAGACATGTGAAGCACACACATAATGTCACACAAAATCCTGAGCAAATGGATGTTTAAAACCATTCTAATGAAAGAAAATAAGAATAAATGTCAGCCAACAGAAAATATCTATTTTTGCCTTTTAGGTGCACTTGATGCTCTGCTTCATCCTCTGCAGAAATTCTGAACAAGCCATCAAAAGGCAAGGATTATTTTCTTTAATCACCAGCTCTTGCCTGTTGGCAGCAGTTCCAATCTACAGGATTTCAGAGAATTTCTTCTATGCAGGCGTGGATTTACTGAGGAATATGGTATATCTGGCCCTTTCCCTCACCCCTACTCACTGGTCCTACTTGATGCTGTGCACAGACACTTCCGTGCCACGGTCAAACCACAGCTGTCCCCTCACCCGCCTCATTTCATCAAAAATCAAAAGCCGTACACCTTTCCCAGAATGACTAACATTCCTCAGCGTGGGATAACAGCAGGTAACAGAGCCCTACCTTCATATACTTAACAGTTAAATCCGTCCTGGACACTAGAAGTGATAACCATGTGATAACCAAGTAATTGCCATGGAGGTCTCACATCTATCCTTAGAATAAGTTTGACCTCTGCTATTTGTGTAAGACCTGAGCTGCAAGAACTCCTGTACATATTTAATGTGACTAAATGTCATTTAGATATGAATCACTTCCTCAAAGTCTCCCACCCTTATGCCACTTTTTAAAAATTTTATTAAAAAAAAAGAAGGCAGAATAAAACCACAAAAAGAAACAAAACCTTCACACTAAATGTTGAGGGTTTTTAGAGACTGCTTTTGGAAATGCAGTTATGTTCTGGGGATTTTTCTCAATTAAACATCTAATACTTAGTTTTCTGCAGGAAGACATACGGTTCTGTTCACCAGTTTCTATGAAAGTTTCTAATTCAGATTAGTACCACATTTCTGTAGTAAAACTTCATTTATGTTTACAGTTAAGTTCAGGAAAAAGGAGGACAGAGGCTTGAAATTGGGCACTTTCTACAAGGAACAGTAGAAGAAAATATAATCACTCTTGTTACAGCAGTTGAAAAAGGCAGAGGTTTCCCTTTAAGTGAGGGTTTGTTGTTTGAGGCTATGTTTTTTTTGTTGTTGTTGTTTTGGAGATTGATTTCAGAAAAGTGACATAAGTCCATTTTCTAGGAAGCTTCATATTAGGGTAGCCGTGTCTTCTGCTGCACCCTGCCTGCCAACTGTCTCTCCTGCCTCGCAGAACAGCTGCTCACAAGTAGCAGCTCCCATTTGTCCCATTGGTTGTGACTGTCACCTGTCATTTTGTCATAGCAGTAGCTGGCACTGGGATGGGTTGTGTTCTCTCTTACTGCAGGACTAGGCCAGACAGTGACTGATGCTGAAGCTGCAGATGCTGCCATCTGAAGACCACAGTTCCTTTATAGGTGACAGACCCAACAAATGAAACATAGCCTTTCTCAGAGCAGTGAAAGGCCCTTGGATCATTTCCTTCAGTCACATTTTCTCCAGGCTGTAGCAACCTTTACAAGTGCTCAGGTGCTTTCATATTGCTCTGAAGACTGGTGTCTGCAATTTATAATTATAAACCATATTATGTGCAAGTACTTCTGGAGATACTAATTGTAATGGTAATCATAAATAGCCAAAGATGCATTAAATCAGCCACAATTAATACCAACATTTTACACATCAGCTTTCCTGGGAAAAGATTGTTTTCTGTAAAATCCAAGTTTTTATCCTTTAAAGTTTGCCATCTACTTTAAGCTATAACAAAGCAAGGATTTTCAAGCTAGGTGAAATCATGCCTTGTGATGTTCACATTTTCTTGCAAGCTGTCTATATTTGAAGCTGACTCTTGTGGCTCACTTTTACAGCATTGCTCCATATCTCAGAAATATATAATTAAACTTCACTGATCCCTATGAAAGCTTAAAATTTCAATCCTCAGTTGAAGATGTTTATGGACATTATATAATGAATAATTTCAGATAAATAACACAATCTCATTCACCCTTTCTCCTTCAATTTCTGAAAAAGCTCAGGCATATCTGACCTATTTAAAAGCTGTACAAAAGTTTACTTCTATTGTTTTCAGAAAATAATTCCTACCTCACTCACTCCCTACCTACCTCACCTCCAGCACTCTCCCAAGGAAGATATTTATGTAGTCATTTCCTTCATACACTGCATTCATTTAAAAAAAAAAAAAAAAAAAAGAGAAAAGTAGCACAGTCCAAATTCCTCCACATTCTGGGAAAAGGGGCATGCTATAACTTAGTCTTCCTTACTTCAAGGACCTTTCCAGATAACACTCACCCCAAAAGCATTCTTCATTTTTTTCCCTGAGGGTCATTTCTACACCTCTTGTTTGACTATATATATTGTGTTTTCTGCAGCATCTCTGTTACGTTTCATCAAACAAAAATCCTTACACATCTCTTTCTGGCCAGGATTTTAGTTCCTTATGTTTGGCAATATATTTAGAACAAAGTAACTCAAACCACTAGAAAAGGGTTTAACCTTTTCATGAACATCCATGACACCACCTTTGGGGACGGTTTACCCAGTCCACAAAGGACTGAGGAAGATGGTCCTACTTGCAGCAGCTACTATAGAATTTAAAGAGATTCCTTTCAGGTAGTCCCATTTAGGATATGACCAACCTTTTCCACATAGCTTTTGATGGATTATCATAATTTGGCAGGCTACAACAAGTAACCACTCAAAACACAGTTTTGAGACAAGACTGAGAATCTGAAACAAAATGTAAACATGAAAAAAACCCGAACCAACAAACCACAGAGTGGAAGGACTGACAGGTAACTTATAACTGAGATGTCTTCCCTTAAAGAATGAGTCAACAGTTTCAGTAAACACACAGCTTTTCTTTCTGCAAAGTTATTTTTGCTCATTCTCTGAAATGGAAAAATGTTGTCTCTACTAGGGCTTCAATATATCTGAAAGCTTTTGCACCTCCTTGCACAAATGTAACTAAATAAATTATATCTCTGATTTGTCAGCAGCATACATTAATTTTTATTGCTGTTTGGCAAAAGTCACAAGAAAACGAGTTTTTTTCTGGGAAGCATCAGTTAAGCTTTGGGCAGCAGAGGTGGATTTTGTTTTCAAGTCTTTCTAAACACAGTAAAAATTATTTAGAAAAGTGGTGTTATATTTTCAGAAAGAGGTAAAACACATGGTGCAGCTGAAGGCTATGGAAAACAAATAACTCATGTTTCCATCGCCTCTGCAGGAAGGTAGTGTGTGACCATCTCCCAATGACTGATAAGCTCTGGAGACTGATGGTCCCATTGAATCTGCAAGGACTGAAGAAATCAGGCCACAAGGTTCAGCTCAACATGTACAAGGCCACCAGCACACACCAGCATCTGCGAGGAGCTGTGCTAACCAAACCAGGTGGAGATAAAGCCATGGGGATATCTGTGTGCCTGCTGGAAACAAGGTCTCTGGAACCTGGCAGCCTCTGGGCATCTACCTAGGGTTAGCCCACAGTGGGTACTATGAGAGAAGGTGTGAGTCAATTAACAGTTACCTACTAATTATTGTCTAACTAACAGAGGCATTCTTAAGCATGCTGGTGTTCTGTGACTTGCCTGCCCATGCACATGGGAGAAAGAAATTCCATTGCATACAGCAATAACATATTGATGTCTTTATAAGGTGAAAATTTGATCAGATATTTGCCACTGGTGCTTTTATAAATGCATTTATAGATGTACCTGGCGACCTCTTTTTCACTGTAGCACATGTATTTAGCCTCCAAAAATACTCTCTTAAGTAATTATTATTGCTAATACACTGCATCCCAAAACCTCACTGCTTTCAAGTCCATTTCACTGTCCATTTCAGAAGCACACAGGGCCAGCTTTTGTCATTTTCACCCTGCCCCCTTTAAGCCAGCAATGACTTTATGCTTCCACAACAAAAAGACCCATTAAAATTAAAGGAACAAGTCCTACTTGAATTCTCTGAATTTGAAAAATATCCACATTACTGGATGCTTCCACATCTTACTTTTATATGCATTGACATCATTCTAATTTGTTTCATATCTGCTGTCAGCACATATGTTGCTTCAATAAATTCACATTGCATCCAAGCTCCATGTCATACATGAATTGTAAGCAAAGACTGTCTCACTTAGCACCTCCAGTCTAACTCAACAGAAAATACAACAGGCAGCCTGCTTTCCATAGCACCATGCTGATTGGCATTAGCTGTGCTAACATTACTGTCTGATTGCATCCCATTATCAGTCTCAATCACCTTGTCTAGTGGCGGTGTCCAGGCAACCAGCCCAGTTATCAACGTTATTTTTTCTATTTTGTTTAAGTGCTGATGAGATCTCTGCTTTTCTTCCCATTTCCTGGAACTTCTCCAGACTTATAAGACTCTTATATAAAAGAAAATCGCAACCAATATCAATTTTTGTAGCAGTTCTTAGTAGAATTTCTCTGTGAACATTCAGAAAAGCTTTAATAATAGTGACTGAAAAGCCCTCACAGCCACAGCCCCTTGAAGAGCTCAGTTTGATATACATTAACATGCATCTACCCTTACCCCTGAATAGTAGAAATATGACTATTACAGATGCAACAAACTGGTAAATATGGTTGTGGTAGTTTGTTGCGTTACTATCTGCAGCTCTTCATTCTGTACTTTGCTCCTTGCAGTTGCAGTCCTCATAGCAGGAGTTAAAAAAGCCCAAAAAACCAGAAGCAGCAGCCAGAGCCCAGCCATCACAGTTCACAGCATATTGGCATATTGTCTTAGCCACAGGCCTGCAGTCAACATCCATTTATGCTGAAGTGCAGCAATGGCACAACTACACAAGTTTTTCCTCTTTCACTGGGGATTGCTGGAGGAACACAACTACTACAGATGTTTACTTTGTGAGACATTTGCAAGAGGCAAATGAAATGATGCTTTGAAACTACTAGCTGCTAGATGTGGCCAAATAGGTTTTTGGTCTCCTTTTGCTCCCTGGAAGTTGTTCTATAAGTTGTTACCTGTTTAGATTTGAAAGTTTTGCTCATTTAGGTTTGTCTTTTCGGAAATGTTGTCAGTTTGTTCCTATTATAAAATTTAAAGTCTGTGTTTTGACTTTCATGGGGCATATCATTATGAAAGAGTCCGGGAGTTTTTAAAATTTTTTCTAGGGGCCATATTGGCCTAAGGGATTAAAACAGGCAAGTTAAAATGCTGAACTCTTAAAGGAACCTAAATAATTACATTAATACTATAGGGGAATTGTGTAATAAAAAACCCAAACACCATTCCTCTGCCTTGGAAAAGTGTATCAATAAGCAAATACAAATTGCTTGCACGCACTTTAGTTACAGCTGGTTCTTTTTTTTTTTTTTGTACAAAATTTGTGGCAGGCTGCTGAAAACCCTGGAAAAAATTACATTTGTTTCTGTTTGCAAAAGTTATTTCTCAGTAACAGATAACACTACATGAAAGAAAGACAAAAATTAATACAGAGGCAGACAACCCCAGTCTCGCTCTAATATTTTGTGATTTCCAACACCTGTATTTTCTCAGATGAGCAGTTAGTCTTCCAGTTGGACTTGGTGATCTCAAAGGTCTTTTCCATATGCAGTGGGCTGACCCTGGCTGGATGCCAGACACCCACCAAAGCCTCTCTATCACTCTCCTCCATAGCAGGACAGGAGAGAAAATATAGCAAAAGATTCATGAGTTAAGGACCAGGAAAGATCACGCAGCCAACACTGTCACAGGCAAAACAGACTCGAATCTGGGATATTAACTGAATTCATCGCTACCAGAATCAGAGCAGGATAATGAGAAGTAAAATAAGCCCTTAAAAGCACCTTCTCCCCCACCCTCATCCCCCACTCCTTCCCAGTTCTACCTCCTCCCCTCCAGCAGTGCAGGCAGACAGGGAATGGGGTTATGATCAGTTCATTCCATGCTGTTTTCCCCATTGCTCAGGGAGAGGAGTCTTTCCCCTGCTCCAGCGTGGGGTCCCTCCCACCGGAGACAGCTCTCAATGAACTTCTCCAACATGAGTCCATCTCATCAGCAACAGTTCTCCACAGACTGCTCCAATGTGGATCACTCTTCCATGGGGCGCAGTCCTTCAGGCACAGCCTGCTCCAGCATGGGTCCCCCATGGGGTCACAAGTCCTGCCAGGAAACCTGCTCTAGTGTGGACTCCTCTCCCCACAGGTCTGCAGGTCCCTGCCAGGACCCTGCTCCACCATGTGTTTCCCACAGGGTCACAGCCTCCTCTCAGGCATCCATCTGCTCTGGTGTCGGCTCCTCCATGGGCTGCAGGTGCATCTCTGCACTCCCAATGATCTCCATGGGCTGCAGGGGCACAGCTGCATCACCATGGTCTGCACCAAAGCCTGCAGAGGAATTTCTGCTCCAGTGCCTGGAGCAGCTCCTGCCCCTTCTCCTCCACTGACCTTTGTCTGCAGAGTTGTTCCATGAAGGAAGCTTCTGGCAGCTTCTTACAGAAGCCATCCCTGTAGCCCCTCCTGCTACCAAAGCTTGGCCTTGCAAACCCAATACACCAAACCATTTCCACCTTTGAAATACCAGGTAGATTTTCTTTTTTGAGTATTAATTTTAAAACAATGACCTTTATTTTTAGGACTGTTTCAATACTTACATTGTCAGTTATATTCCCCTTTTACTACAGAAAGATGAATAGTTCAGCAAGTCCTACTCTGAGTTGTATTTCAGAAGATCCCAGAATGAACTCCCCAAGTTATCACCCATTATTCAGTGAGACCTTACACAAGTCACTAGTGCAATGAAAGTCTAGAAAGATGTAGACAACAGATACCTACACCTCTGACTCCAGGCTATAAGACAGGTTAAATACCTCAAGAAATGTTAAAAGCTCAGTTAGTATTTTAGTGACAGGTGAAATATCCAAAACCTAACTAAGGGAAAAAAAAAAAAGCACACCTCACAGTCCTGTTTAAGCAGTGAATTAATCAACAACACTGCTTCCCATCTGTACAATCTCCTATATTTTAGAGAAGTAATGCCTTTTGTTACCTTTTTATTGAGTAAGCTTTGGTTAGTTTACTCAGAGCTAATTTTCTAAGAGACTTAGGTATACGTAAGTGCTACGGGAAAATAAAGTAGTCACAGTGTTCTCTTCACATCATCATTCATGCAGGAAATATTTTTGAAACATAAGGGCCAGCCCCTAGGCATAGAATTGGGTACAAACACATAGTCAGGAGGTTTAGGAGCCATTGTGCATAAGTAACATCCATAGAAGCTAAAAGGAGGATGCAGAGATTATTCCTTGATGGGCAAGTTGCAGCAGATTGCTTTGCATGAACCAATGGCTGCCTGTCTTTCCTGTGCACCTATGTGCAATGAAACAGGAATAAGCACTTTCATTCTGTTCTCTTCTGCCTCACAGGGCACAAGGGAAGAACTGTCAAATCACAAGTTTTATCACAGCAGTGTGACATCATTTTTCCTCTGAAGCATCAAAAAACCCATAGTAATAGCAAAAAACCTTGAGAAAAGAGTTAAACAAAACAAAATTACAAGAAAGAACTCCTAATCTTTTTCTCCTGAGTGAGAAAAACTGTATACAAAAGATATAGCTACAATAGTTCATTTTAGGAAGCTTGTTGTAAGAGTAGGTACAGCATTTCAGACAAGAGTATTTGGAACCAATTTAATTCTTTCCTTCCCCCTCCTTTAGGGGAAGGAGGCACAAAAAATAACTGCTCTATAGTTTTCTTATCTAGAGAAGGCAATATTAATACTTTTTTTTCCTTTAGATGGGAAGAGGGGAAAATATTACATAAATGTGGATTTAAAACCTAATGCAGTTAGTGACATTAACTAAAACATTTACCTTTGGTGAGAAATATCAGGTGTTACAGGACAAAATTAAAATAAGGAACATTTCAGCTGGATTTCTACAACCTCATCTACAGGATGCTCTGCAATCACCTTATTCATGTGTTTGCTGATTTCTCATCATTACTAGCTAAAAAAGTCAGAGCGCCTTCTGTTCGTTATACATTTATTCATAACAGGTTCACCATTTTCCTGATATGAATGTTTTCAGCAATTTATAAAAAGCCAGGGCAGCCATTCTGTTAAAGAATTATAGCCCCTTTTCTTAAGCTGAATAACCAATGCTCAAATCTCCTAAACACATGGGGACCAGACACTGAGCTCAGAGGTACTAAATAACGAGTTGTCATGCATCCTCCATCTCCCAGGACTGCGCTGAAAGTCATAAACAGTCATCATTCTGTACAGCTGAACTCCTCATCCAGGACACCACTGAGGACAGCAGTACTGTCTGGTTTTGCACCAATCAAGCCATAATCAGTACTTGTACCACTTTTATCATGCTTTTGGTTTTAGCTAGATTTAACGATTAGCCCTGCTCTCATATTTTCGACAACTTCCTTAAATTATTTAGATTAATATAGTTTACAACCTGGTTATGACCAGAATTGCTGGAGGCAGAGCCAAGTTCTTGACCTGGACACCACTGAAGTACAGAGGATTTGTAACTCAGCAGTTATGAAGACCCTCTGAAACCCAGATGGCAGCATTTTGTAGTGCCGCTGATGGTGTGATGTTGCAGAGAATGAGTGGCTGAGAGTTTCAGAAACACTGACAGTAAACAAACAAAACTACTTAGGAGAATGAACAGAAATAAATTTTGATGAAGTCTGTTTTGACATTTGTTAAGGCAACTTCTTGGGTCCCCGTGGGAAAGCAGAAACAAAGAAATATGTACACTTGAACCTGAAGTTCCAGGTCTTTGCCTCAGTTCTATATCCCAGTTTCAAGGGTTATTTACCCGATTTTGAGAGCCTTCCAACTCAGAGTATTCTGTGATCCTGTGTGTGAATTTGAAACATTTCATAGCATATTTCATAAAAACATCACTAATTAGTCTTAGGAAAATAGCTCCACGATATAGTATCCATATAGCATATTCCAGTAACCATTTCAAGTTTTTCTTTAAGGCTGTAAGAATTTGAAAGGCTTTTATTTAAAGAGAAAAAAAAAGTCAGAAGTAAAACTTCCATTTACCTCTAGGATTGCAGCTTGAACAAAACCAAATAAACCACATAGATACCACAAAAATTAAGAAAAAGACTGTCACATACCTCTTTTCATTCCATCTAACATGAAAGCATTGCAGCGTTAGCTGGGATCTCACCACAAAAAGACAAAATCATCAGACCAAGGGAAAGCAGAAGCATAGTTCTGCCATACTAGAGGTGGAGAGTTCTCCACCCTCTTTCCCCCATGACCAAAACCAGGAGATAAAAGCAACACCAGCTGACAAGATCCCAGCCACCTAATTGAGGAGAAATTGAGGTGTTGTGGGGAGAGAAAACCTTTTTTTACTTGTTTTCATCTTCATCTGGGTGTTGTTTACAGTTAATACAAGCAGCTGTGACTCTTCCCGTGTGAAAGACATTACCATATTCCCTTTCAGGCTGAGGGCAGGCTATTCAAACTAAAACACCATCTCAATGCAATTAAAGCACACATACCTGGCACAAAGAATAAAACAGATTGCAGGGGGATATGAGGGCTTACTGAAGACTCAATAAGATTGGCATAAAACAGCAGAAGTCTGCCATAATTTCTATTAACTGGGCTGAAAAGTACTGATTTCTCTGTGTTGTTAGTTTTTGTTCTAAAACGCCGTATTTACGAAATTTGAGTAACTAGAACATGAACCCACAATACCCTTGTATATCTGAAGTAGCAAAACTTCTCTATTTACTTTAAAGATTTTTTCACCTCTTGGACATGCATCAAGCCTAAACATGCAGATCAATAAACCTACTTTTCTTCAGTCTTTAAAACAATGATGTAAGTGCAGAAAAAATAGCTTTGTTTCTCATTTAAAATTACAAATATATATAAAGATCACATCTGTCTTTTCTTTAAGAATGCAGAAATCATACTTACACATACTTCCTGATGATTTCAACTTATCTAGGGATTTAGTGAATCAGTAATTCAAGTACAAAAACCTGTTGTATTTGAATTAAAGCATGTTGTTCTGAAGAACAGTGAAAGTAAATAAGGTGAATACCATAAAAAAAGAGGCGACTGGACACAGAATTAAGTATTGAATCTAGCCCATAAGTTTATTTAACTATGGATTTCTGAAATAAAAGTAGTTGATTGGAAAATAACAAAAAGAGAAGCATTGTAGCAGCAGCCACATGTAAAACACAATGAGTATTAAAGAAATTGAAATAGCTTCTTACTAGTCTCAGGAACAACATTTACACCTGTGAGTTAATACTAATCTTAGTCAGCTGCATCTGTTGATTCTGCTTGAAGTGCCTGGGTAGTTAAAACCTAAAGGAAGTGACACGCAGAGGTCTCAATGGCAAATGTTGCTTAAAAGCATTTCAATGGAGATGAAACAACCAACCAAAGAAATCCAACAGCTTTCACTGAGTTTCTGAGGTTTCTTTATGTTTATGGCATTTTTTTCTTTGGAAAAACTAACCACAAATTATTTTGAAAAATAATCCTTTTCTCCCTCATTTTCTTGGGCACAGATGTCTGACTTATTCACTTTCTATTGTCTGTCAAAACATATACAAAATACACATTAAAGTAGTAGACAAAGAAGACACATTTTTCACAAAGGAAGATCAGTGAGGGTCTCATATGTCCTGTAGTTCACCCTCAAGACAGAGAGGCATCGGTCACTCCAGCAGTCTCTACAAAAGTATGAGCTCAACAACTCAATTATTTCATTATATTTCGATAAGCAGTTTAAGCACAAAATTTCAACATATTTTATTAATCTTCATTTTCTTTTATCCAAAAGCCAAAGTAACTAGGGAAGAGAGGCTTTAGAATATTTTCAGAGGACCATATAAAGGACTCTGATGCAAGACAGACTCAAGGAAGGAAGGGTGTCCTTAGTAAGTTGGTAAGTTTGTGCTTCCAGGACAGAAAGCAAAGTGAAAGTACAAGAGTAGTGTGGGAGGGAAGACTTGTAAAGAGAAGCCTTCATCCTGAGACCATAGCAGGAGCTTTGGGATAGATGCCAGGAATTAAGAGTTTAAAGAAAAAGGGAACTAAAATTCAGCACCAGTTTGAAGTTCTAAGATTACAGTCAAAGATGACAGCCTTGGCACCAAATACTTAACAGCAAAAATTAGTGAAAGCCATAATTTTGCTAGTGCCAAGAAAATAGTTTCCATTTAACCTAATCAGTTACACTTAGGAAAGCATCTGAAATTATTTTCAACAACCATAAGAAAACAGTGGGTAGGTAAAAAGCCCTTAATTACATAACTTCACTTCCACGTACAAGCCCACCCATGGAACAAAGGATGGAGCTCGAGTGACTTGCACAATGACCATGAACTGTTTGTCCACAGACTAATACACGGTGTCAGCCTGTCAGCAACTTCTGTGTCACTATCATCACTTTCTGCAGCACTGCTGGCGGCAAGAGCTCCTGCCAACATGGAGACCTCTTTGCAAGGGCTGCAGTGTTTTGCTGTTGGATGGCACTGCAGAGGAGATGCTTTTGCAAGCAAAGCAGGATTCCCATTCAACCCTAAGGGTAGATTCAAACTGAGTCCAAATACACTTGCAGTTGTATTTGCTCTTTCAGCTGAAATTTTAAAATTTTCACCAACCTTTAAGAAAAAACAATAAATATCAGGCAACATCAGGACTAGAACTTGGTCTTTTCCCTCCATTAATCAGAAAATGCAATATACAAGTAGGGAATTGAGACATTGGTTCAGTTCCTCTGTAATAACACAAAACTCTCATAACCAATTTTGTTATTGCTTTCTATTCATTTCTTTAAAAGCAGAAGTTAAATTCAGGATCCCTGTAACAAAGTTAGAGCATGAATCACTGGAAGATTATGGATTAAGTAATATAAAGACATATTGCTTTGCTTGTAATGTCTCCTGCCTATGAGTGACCACTTACCTAGTTACTCTGTGAGGAATTTTAATGGCCTTTAGTTTGAGAAAATGCTGATAGCCTATCCTTTGAAATACCAGACCTCTTAAAAGTAATTCAAATAGTCCCAGAAAAAAATAATTGAAAGCAGGTTAAATCTCCAGTACTCAAACCCCCCCTTTTTTAAAAAACTCCTGTTAAATTCAGATGGGTTTTCTTCCCCCATCTCTATAACATTACAGAAAGGTATCTTTCGGCTTAGAGTCTGGGTGTTTGTTGGAAAAAGGAGTGTGAGATGAGGATTTAAGAGAAAAAAAATTGTATACTCTCTAGTTTTGTTTAATACAGGAACAATTTCATCGATTTTCAGCTCAATTTGTTTTGGTTTCATTTGGCTTTCTACAGAGAAAGACTGATAGGTTTTAATATAGTTCAATCTCAACAGCTGGAGATGTGACATTCCCCAGTTCTCCTCCCATGCTCTGCAACAGTTCCTGGGGCCAGGTGTTTAGAGTGAACCTATTACTGGGTGAATTGGAATATATTTTACCGTGAAGTAAGCTTAGCATTGAGAAAATATGAGAATCAAACAGAAAACACATTACCAGTGTGTGTTCAAGCAACAGAGTGAGTGTTTCACTACTGAAAACACCATGTTTAGCATTACACAGCCAAATGCTTAACTCAAAATATGTTTGTTACCAGTCACTTCATTAACAAAATATGAATAGCAATTTTTTTAAGTACTTTCTCCATCATTTTAGCCCAAGAGTATTTTATATTATCAATGCTTAACCAATAACAGCAACAAAACAAACAAAAAAGAAAAAAAAAACACACACACACACACACACAAAAAGAAGCCACCCCATTTTTGTATTTTGATTGATCAAACCCTGTATATTAACATGGAAGACATAAATATTTCCCTAAAACATGCACTCACTAATGAATCTTTTTCCATACTTATTTGGTTAGTGTAAATTGTTGCCATATTGCATTGTTACCATAAAACTTGCAGCTGCTTTTGGGGAATCTTTTCTGGATTTTTTCTTTTCCCATTTTAATTGCCATTCACTGTGGCTGCTATATATGTCAAATCAAAACCTCACCATTAAAGGAATACCTTACATACCTTATATATTTCGTAGATACTAAAGTATATATCTACAGATTTTTATATAACTTGCACTGTTGCTTGCATCAATGACAAAATGTGATGTTTCCTGAAGATCTCTGAGCTATGAACAAAGTCTGCTGCAGATAGTAGCTATGCTAACCCAAACAGACAAAAATATTCTGGACATTTGTGCGTTAGTTTAATACTTATCGGACTTGACTGAAAATCTTCTACCTGCTTAAATCTGTATGTTGAAATCCAGTCATACATACACTAGAAAAAACACCATGATTAATTACACAGATGTACAGCAGGGGAGAAAGTATGATAATTACACATCACAATTCTCCAGAATTATTGAATCGCTTTTCTCCCAGGGAAGGTTACACAGAGCAGAGTGTACATGCAACATTAAACATCCCCTCCTTGGAATTCAGTGCAGAAGAAGGGGCGACATTTACTCCGGGCTTCGACAGAGGAGGGAAACACCGCCTGAAGGCACCGGCTCTGGACAACACAGAGCTCTGGAAATCCTGGAGCGCCCCCTGCCGCTGGCACAGCCGCTACTGCCACAACCGAGTTTAAACTTCCCAACGGCATCTCGCAAGGACAAGGACTTCTCCCCGCTCTTTCCACTGCCATCGAGAAAAAAGTAAATGGCTTTAAGTCGCGTGAATCGCTAAGAGCGAATGCTAAGGCAACCCCGTGCTACAAGACAAGGTATTTGTTAATTTTTGTTAATTTGTTAGTTGAATAATGTTGTAGATCAAACTCACAAATAATTTTAAGGAAGGATACTCTCTTCCACATGATAATACAGTGTACATAGAAATGGAAGGCACAAATGAAGCCTAGGAACTGAGGAAGGTAAATGAAGTGCTGAGTCTGGAAACATCATAGAAACATGATTTGGCTTGGAAGAGACCTTAAAGATCATCTAGTTTCAACCCCACTGTCATGGGCAGGGACACTTTCCACTAGACCAGGTTGTTCAAAACCTTGTCCAGACTGGCCTTGAACACTCCCAGGGATGGGGAATTCATCTCTTTGCTGGGCAACCTGTTCCAGTGCCTCCACACCCTCACAGTCAAGAATGTCTTCCCAATATCTATTCTAAACCTGCCCTCTTTCAGTTTATAGCCACCACCCCTTGTCCTTTCATTTCATGTACTTGTAAAAAGTCCCTCTCCAGCCCTTGTAGGCCCCCTTTAAGTACTGGAAGGCTGCTCTAAGGTCTCCCTGGAGCCTTCTCTTCTCCACACTAAGCAGCCCCAAACATCCACCAAGCTCATGTGCTTTAATTTAAAGAGGTTCTAAATCTCTGCTTAGTCTTTGAATCGTGAGAAAAATATTTGAGAAACCCAACTGCCAGGTAACTGCACATCTTTCCTTCTGTTTAATGTGAAGGAATCTTTAGGAAAGTTGATGCTTCAATAAATTGCCTGCAGTTAAGGAGAAAGACAGAAAGACCTTGTGCTTAATATCACCAATGATCCTATCTCACAAATACAAATCTCAATCACCATAATAGTTATGTTTAAAATGAAACCATTTTGTATGACTCACCATTCCAGAATATCATTACTAACTTGGAATCCTGGAACTAAAGATGTGAATGACATCTAGAAATTCAAACAAATGGGTTGCTTGTCAGAAATGCAGTGGTTGCAGCTCTCAGTTCTGACAGGAAAATGGATTTGAAGCAATACAATATATCCTCCCACTTGTATGAAACACTACAAAATATTTAGGCAAGTATATTTTCTACATCACCCCAACAGCAGTCACTCAATAAAGCGATAATTATTGATATTCCTACAGTTTCCAAGGAAATTAAAGAGAATAATAAAATACCATACTTCTATTGCATGACTAACAACTTAGGGAAGAATGGTGACTTATTTTTATATTTATACAGTCATTCAAAATAAAGAATCAGGCACACTCTGTACTGGCACACTGCTGTCATACAATCCAATACACAACCTTCCTCTCAATGTTTCAAAACATCTTTTAATATTGTAGAAAAACTACCACTCTACAGACAGCTACAGTATGTTTTTCTCTCAAACCCCTTGTTATATTTCAAGAAAGGTTCAATGTCCTATCAGGAATTTCCCTTTAGGGAATCACATCTTTCTTCCATGTAGTCTCTTCAGCAGAAATGGATGGAGTTGACTGAAAAGTCTTTTCATACTTTTGTTCTTCTTATCAAAGAAAAACGAAAAAAGTCCTTTTGATGCACGTTTTTCTTCTCTTTTCATATACTACTCATTTCCAATTTCCCAACATTCTCTTATTTTTTTTCTTATTGTGTTTTTTCTACTTGTCCAGTGGAACAAAATTAAAAAGGAAACACTCTTTTCCCCCACGTTCTTTTTTGTTTGGTTGGTTTGGTTTTGCATTTAAGAAGGAAATAATCCACAGGAACTGTGTAACAGCATACAAAACAATTAATTTATTTTCCTTTCATTCCAAACAGAGTCAGTTTTCCCAACCAATTCCGTTAACTGTTAACCAGAGGGAGAATTTAACATGACACTTGACATCTTTCAAGCCCCAGGGCCAGAAAATCTTCAATTCATGCAAAGCTCTTTCCAGGATAGTACTCTGCTTCCCTAATTCTCCAGTGAAGCAGCAGTGGAAAGGGAAACACTCATCACTCATCTGAACCATGCCTAGTTTTGCAAACAAATATTCGTTATGCAGAATTTTATTGAGTAATCTTTCAGTTCTTTTTGTTCTCAAATAATAAGACCAGTAATCATGACACTGGAACATTGTTAGCACATCTCTGACCACCTGCAAACACTGTTAGGCTGTGTGTTCCAGCTCTGTCAATCTCACAAGCCCAAAGTAAATTGTCTGAACAGAAAAGCTGACAAACACAATAAATGGTGGGAAATGAAGCAAAAAATGAGTCAGTAACAAAGTACCAGCACTTTCTGTGACAACATACTCAGGCTACTGATATTGTTTCCACCAATACAAAATAACAAAACAACAACAAATCCAACACAAACAAACACAGCTTCAAGAACAACAGCTATTATTCTAACGGTAAATATGTGGCATGAAATCCAAGCTTTTGGTCTCATTCTTACCCCTCTGCTACTGGCATTAGATTTCACATCAAAGCAACTTGAGAGGTGACCTGTGTACTCTCTTAAACAAGGATATATTAAACATTGATGATGGTGGTTTAATAAGGGTTTACTGGTGGTTTAACAAGGCTTGACTTAGTCACCTGTGTGATTAAATTAGAGAAGAAAATCAGGTCTGTGACAGACAATTATATGCCTGCATACAACAGAGACAGTTGCCTACTGTCTTTGGTAGATAGCTGCACAGCTACAAATACATTCAGTACTTCTCAAAAAATATGGTAATACGAGTCTTTGTTTCCCTACCTGTAGAATGAGTACAAAAGAGGACTTGAAAAAAACCAAAATCAAAACAAACCAAAAAAACACCCCTCCAATCCTACATCCCTATTCATCATGTTACTATTTTAACTGCAATTTAAGCCCAGTTCAAATGAGGTAATTAATCACCAGCTTGTTTTTTCCCTCAGAAAGTCTTTGTAATGCTCTCCATTCTAAAGTTGGTGCAAATAAGGATTCCAAAAGAATTCTTATTGAGAGATCAGAAGTCTGGAATCCATTCACATTGGGCTTTCAACAGGACTGTCCTTTGAGCTAAACATCATACGAGTGATATTTTGTTATCGATATAAATCCACTGGAATAAGAAGACCAATAAATACAGAGATAGAACTAGTCTACATTCCCACTGCAACTGAACAACAACAGAGTATTTATTAAAGCAAAACCAGTTTAATTGTAGGCTTCCTCTTCCATCCTACACATCCTACATCTTTTATGAAAGAAAACACGTAGACTGTCCAGGTGTATAAACTGAACCAAGTTCTGTTCTCCAAGCAACACGCAACCTGGAATCAAATCCACTTGAGTCAGTATGTAAGAGCAAAGCAGGTCATGGGGAACTATGTTTGCAGTAAGCATACAACAATATATTACATGGTTGTTGCCCTCAGCAAGGATTTCTGACTCAGTGCAAAATCACTGTACACCTTTGAAACTGCCCCTGCTTCCATGTTTGAAATACAGTAGTTATTCCTAACGCTGTTACTGAGGGAAATAAACTGACAGTGCAGAGAAAGCTCCTGTCTGCACATTTAAATCCATGTTCATGGTACCTCAGAAAATGTGCTGCAGAATCAGAAACATCTCAGAAAAAGATAACCTGTCAAAAGAACACTGAGGAGTAATTTCTATACAGGCAATAGGTAAGCAAGCAGTCTCCAGTCCAGACTTAGGAAGGATGTGACAAAGGTCTATAAATGTCTGTATCTCTGACAGCATTTGGAAATTGATTTGTTTGTTGTTTCTTCAAATAGACTGATTGTGTTATATCAAGCCCTTAGAAAGGAGTTTTAAAAGAAGAAAAGGAGCTAGGTTTTCTGTTCAGTGTATTGCTAAAGCTATGGAATTCCATGACAAAAGATATTGTAGAGGCTAGAGCATCCCAAAGTTTCAAGGGCGCACTGGGGAAGTTTATGAAGAGATATGTGTTTAAGATCATTGAATGTAAGAAAAATACATGCTTTTCAGACAAGTTCTTCCTTCTTTTCAAACACTTGAGGCTCGAGGGGTTGAAACACTGGGAGACTGCTTGGAAGAAACATTGAAACATTTGCCCTGATGGGCTACTTCTCCATAAACACATTTTTGACCACTGCCAGTTGGCACACTGGGCTAGACAGAACCTCTGTGCTGCCCTGTGCAGATACTCATTATACTCTTGCGTTATATTCATTGCTCACAAGCAAAAAGCTCTAAATTTTGTCGTGCATTCAGCCTTGTCACTCACTGGGGAACACACTTTTAGTGAAGCAGTCATATGGTGTGTATGTCGGTCTCTAAAATCTGTTGAAAACTACCACCAAAAGAAAAATCACCCTGTGATTAACTGGTACCATTTGAAACCCCTTCTGCTCTTGCTTCAGTCCTTTGTTCCACCCCAGATTCAAATAAGTACTTGACACTTTCTAGAATCTGCAGAAAATGTCAAGGCTTATAGAAAAGCTATTTCTAGAAGTACATGTTCTTAAGCTCCTCTGTCTGCTCTTGATCTGATTGTGTGGTAGAACCTTATCTAGTAAACATATCCCATCCACAGGATTATTTTTTTAGGATACAGAGTACATGATCCTTATCACTAGAGGAAGTGGCTTTCACAAAAGCCACATGACTAAAACCTGTCAGTGGTACTCAGGTCCTCTTTTTTTTTTTCAGATTAGGTCTTGGTTTTGCCATTTTCATCTCCATCTAGGCCCTGGAATGAGGAGTGAGCTCTGAAAACATGCAGAATATAGCAGATCTACTCTTTGGTTTTATTACAGAATTTAACACTTCATCTCCTAGGGTATCATCTCAGAACACAGCTGCGCATATCTGTGTCCCCAGGAATGTAAATTTCCACATTTGGAAGTAGGAATGTGGACCCAGGATACACAAGTTCTCTACCTCCTCCAGGCCTCAGAGAAGCCACACACATCTGGCAGAAATCAGCAAGCACTTGTCTTAGGAAATCAGAGCACAGTGGAGACTGTTTTAACTACCTCCCCCCTTGCAGATTAATCCTGATCAAAGATTCCAAAATCTTTCCTACAGGTTTGCATAATCTCTGCATGCATCTTCAAAATTAGTAGGGTATTTAAAGAGTAGTAAAGAAATATAGATCCTATTGGAACTACTCAACCATGGTAGCATTTATTGTTTCTCTGGCATGCCTAAACCTGTACCCAGCTGCTAGAAAAGCTCTCTGGCCATCCAGCAAGGTGAAGCCACGCAGGCAGATGGTGCTCCGTGACAGACTGTCAAATGCAAGTAAGTAGTGTCCAAAGAAATGCATCCTAATGGCAAACATAATTAGGCTCTATAAGTCATTCCAAAAATATCCTACCTGCTCAAAACAAAGACTTTAATCATCTTTCTAGGCACTTTTCCCCAGTACCTTTTTTGCTTAGACACGCATTTGAAGTACTCTTCTTAGTATAAAAGATTATTAGCATTCCATTTAGCACACAAATAATTACATACAGCTGTTTATAAACCAAACCAAAGAAACAAAACTGGCCATTCACTTCAAGGAATGAGTTCAAGGACCAGGAATCACTTGATCAGATAAATCACTGAAAACCAGTAATTCTTGATGTACAGGAAAAAAAATACTACATCTTTTTAAGACAGATACATTAATGTTATCTCATAATAATATTAAGGAAAGGTCTGCATTTATTTGTACATACATTTCTATAGAAGACAGTGGGCTGGATCTTCCAGCATGTCAAATAAAAGTCATTGCACAGATGATTTTTTTCATTAGAGAACTGAAATCATAACAGTAATAATAACAGAATAGTCAAGTCCAACACCTGCTTTACTGAGCGCAAGTCACTGCCAAATAAGTCATACTAGCTGTACATTCATAGTCACATTCTAATATATGCTAATATTCACATTCTAAAGATTAAGAGCCAGAAATACAGAATGAATAAAAAGTAATTTTGCACATTCAAATCTTTAACCTTATCTTTTACAGGTGTGTTTATGTATGAAAAGTCAGTTTCCTTGTCATGGCTTTTGGGGAGCAGCAAACCCTGGCCTCTGTCTCCGTATATAGGAAGATCTCATTGCTCTGTTCCTGGAAACCAATACATCTCTCTAAAATGAACTTTGTTCATTTGACAGAACCAATTAAAAACGCATCATTATTAAATACATTATTCTTTGGAATAATAACCACAGTGAAACAGAGATTAATGGAGAAATAATGCACATAGTATGTGAATGTGTTGTGTCTTTTATCCAGTGTCTACTTTTATGGAAAATTCCATTATGAAAATTTGACACAAAATGTCTAGAACTTACCGATTTTTAACAAAATATTTACCTTTGCTACAATTTGCTGTTAACTAGTTTTGTCCACAATCTCAGTCAACATGCAATTTTTTAATATAACTGTTAACAGAATACATTGCCTCAAGCACTAAATTTACATACTTACTCTTAAAACACATGGCTTTTGAGTTGTTTTCACAACTCTTCCCGAAAACTTTGCCTTGGATGCAGCCCCCAGGTTAGTGCAAGGTATTATGCTGTCCTAGTTACATTAGCTCCATACCTAGAATCACACTGAAATATAGAAGAAAGCAAACCTTTTATCTTCTGTCATTTGGAATATATTGAGGGAACCGTAAAAATAACAGAACACAACTTGCAGCTATAAAGCCCAAAAAAACATCATTGAATTCACATGTTGGGAAGCCAAACAGAAATGAAACACAAAAATCTGCACCAAAGCTCTGTGAATGCAAAGCATTTAACAAAAGGAAGCAAAAGGATTGGGGAACTCCTGAGAAGTTGCTGTCTGTGTCACAGTGATTAAATCTTTCAGGGGCCTCCTAATGAATATCATGACGAAAAACAAGCACCAACGAGCAGAATTTACAGCTCTTTTCAATAATTAATAATTTAAAGCTTCAGAGGGTTAATTTCAAACCCAAACTTGAAAGAAAATCTTTAGTCTCTGGTTACAAATATACTGACAAAAAACTAAACCATGATTTATCAGTCTTCTTTGGAACTCGCTTAGCAGACTGACCAAGAACAACATTAGTTCCATTTCATTGACAAAGGAAGATATTCTACTGAAAGTAGAGGAGTGCAAGTGAGTATCTTTACAGTAGATTAAAAAAAAAGATAGTTCACAGAATTTCAAGTTGCTGAACAAACACAACAGATCTCATACATATACGTATACATACATACACACAGATTCAGTAATTGTTTTTTTAATTTTTCCACAAAGTGAGCTTGAATCTTTCATCTAGAATCTTCTATTGAAGAAGAAAAATATGTCATTTTTTCTAAAGTAATTCTTTCCAATGCTTTTGAAAGTTTGCTGCAACAAAGGTAAAGGATTCTTCTCTCCCACATAATACGAGCAGAAAAGCAGCTTTAGGGGATTTCACTGAAGGTGGTAAAATCCTAACATAATAAATTCAATTTAAATTAGCCGTGCATTTATCTTTCTGTCATGACTCCAAGTGGGACAGTCAGTCTGCTTCTTGCATGCTTCTGAGTACATGCAGAGAGTTCCAGAAGGATGGGGAGGCAAAGCAGCAACAGTGCAGAACAACATTCATTCACAGCAGGAAAGAAGTTGCCTTCATCAAGCACCATTTCCACCACCTGCTCCCTGGAGATACCAGAAAGCAAATTCTTTCTACTTGATGTAAGACAGCTACTATTAACGCTACAGAAGAGTCTGGTTTGTGGATTTCATGGAACAAGACAGTTACATGGAAATGACCAGCTCCTTGAACACAGGCAAAAGAGAAATCTTAACAATCATGTGAGGAGTATGTTATAGTGAAATTTTAAGCTGGCATTTCATGAATTTCTAGTATTTAACACAACAGAACCTTTACTTTCGTTGTAGAACTCAGTAACACTTTTGGCTGGCAGTGTTCTCCAAATCTTTTTAAGGTAGTTAAAGCACCAATAGGTGACAAAGTAACATCCTTCTGGAAATCCTGTATGTTAAGCTTACATTGGGCAAGGATCTTTCTTTTGAATTTGAAAGTCTAGAAGTAATATTTCTCATTGTTCATAATGAACAATTTCCACTGTTTTATACCAAAGTTCAGTACTGTAGTAGAAGAGTGAACATTCTAACTCACGGTTGCATATTTTAGTATTATTTGCTTTCCATTGTTTATTCTTATTGGACTTTATATATATATACATTGAGATTTGCATAATGATCCTCAAGTGTTTTCCATTAATGACTCTCCCTCTTCCCAAGGAACCACATTGGTCACAGATGAACAGTTGGCCCTCTGAAAGCCCTGACAAACTTTTCTGACTACCCAGCCTGAGGTCTCATAAACACCTCTAAATATCCATTCTTTTTTCTTGATTATGAAAGCTGGATACTATTAATAGTCATAAGCTTGCATAAAGAATAGGAGCCCTCTGCCACACAATGGACATTCATTTCTGCACTTCTTAACCTATTGGTTTTAATGGAGTCTATTCCACGACAACACTTTAGATCCCACACCTATTGCTATGTAGCTTCCTTACTATTTTACTGTAAAGCACTTTCTCACATGAACTTTTAAACATCTCAAATACTTTGGCACAATCAGATCTCTATTGACAAGAATTATGGAACATGAGAAGAAAGGCAAAATGCCATTATATGATAATAATCTTTGAGAGGTCTTGAATATCTGAAACATTTATCTTTAGTACTTTCAAAAGTGTCTTTCCACTCATAAGAGAAAAAAAATTAAAAATGCAAAACGGAATATAAGATAAATATTTGTATTACATTTACAAGCACGGATACCAGTTCCTACCAACTACAAAGATTC
Organism: Coloeus monedula; assembly: GCF_965178545.1. NCBI lineage: Eukaryota > Metazoa > Chordata > Aves > Passeriformes > Corvidae > Coloeus > Coloeus monedula. The sequence continues at coordinate 37,496,597 of NC_138781.1, forward strand.
ATATATATGTGGTGAACCCACTATTTAGAAAGACAACACACATATAAATACACATATAAATATTTATTGTTTATTCAGCATCAGAACTATGACTGATGTTAAATAAAAGCAATGCCCAGAGGGCAGAATCAGAGACTAGAATTTTATGCGTGATTCATGTATCTTATTCATTATATTCCACATACTTTCTTCACAATCACAAAGCTCTTTTATCTCATGTTTCGTACACACTTTCTTCCATATTTCTTCAAACCTTTCATCTGCAACATTCATGCCAGTATTGTGGAGAATTTGTTTAATCTACAAAAATAATACAAAATAATACAATTCATGTAATTCTGGTCAGCATTTTGTTAAACTATACAGCATCTGGCTTTTACATATTTAGCAATCTCTATTTGCCACAGGATATTTTCCCACTCTTAAAGTAAAACTACAGACCACATCTTCCATCCTTAACCAAAGAAGTTCCTATTTAAGTAAATCTGAATATTATTGCAATGAAAGCTTTACAAAATTGTCTGTAATTAATGAAGTAATGTGGGTGCACTACTTCAACACTCAGGAAAAATCAAACACAGAAGACTCAGGGAAAAGTAAATGTTTTTTAAAAGCTCTAAAACTAGTTCTGTTTATCCACTCTATCTTTGCTGTCTGCAGTTACCAGCACAAATCAGATTATATTATTATCTGCATTTCACAGCAAGAGTACTATACACAAGATCATCAGCTGGTATAGATAAGCTGGTGAAGTGACTAAAATGAAATGGCCCACATCAACTTTAGGCCTTGCTATAATTTTACACCAGAATAATTCAGCAGAAGGGATTTTTTCCATACTTTCTCACTTGGTTGCTTCCTGTTGCATGCCTCCTTACACTGACCTGTTGACTCATCAGAGAAAGGTACCTTTAGAAGAATATTGATGTGCCCTGTGTTTCTATTAGTAACAGTAAATATTTGGCATCTTCAATTGTATCATATATGTGTGTGTATGTGTGTGTTACATTTATGCTATGGAGATTTTATGCATGCATTGATAAAGCAAGACCTTTAACACAGTCAAATCAACCTCGTTGATCATCTTCCTTTAAAACTGTCTTTTGTATAAATATAGGCCTGACCCCAGTACAGCAAGTCTTCAGCTTCATCTTAGCCAATAAACCTATGAGAGTTCATCCAAACTGAAATTGCAGGAGGAAAAAAGAGACTGAATTTTGCTTCTTTAAGCATAGGTGTTGCTCCAGTTATATCAATCATATTACCCACAAGTAAAACAAACCAGTGATCCAATGTTTTCAATGAGCTAGTGAAATATAGAAGTCAAACTAAAAGCAATATTCCATCACAGGATACCACTGCAGGGAGAATAAAGGACTAGATGCACTCATAATTTGGCTTCACCATATTAAGAGAGAGCTCTGTCCGGACTCATCAACTGCTGTAAAATCATCACGGACCAAACCACAGACTATTGTGTGCAGGCAGGATAAAACTCACTCTCAGCTGTGATCAACATGATCATGAGGCATATAAATTACACACTATTCCTCAGTTACATAACTTCTATTCAACAGACTGGAGAGAATTTCAGTGAAGAAAACAGCAAACCCAAGAACTATTTTGTTCTTTTGTAACATGATGAGTCACCTCATGAAACTGTTTTATAGTCAGAATTTGCATTCATTTTCACCACTGTATACAAAAACTATTAGTATTAAATTACTCCGGGCTATCATTTAACAATAATATCATACAATCATATAATAATTTCATTAACTATGAAATTTTTGGAAACATTAATTATACATCAAAACAATAATCATAAAATTCCCAAACAGACATGAACATAGGGTGTTTTAACAGACTCAGAGGTAGTTCTGCACTGAATTCTCTATAGCTGGTATAGTCTACAGCAGAGTATGACATCTCAGGACATGTTATTAACTTCAAAGAGTTCTATCTAGTGCTTGACAGATGTAATTGGCTTCTCAATGAAGCAGGAATGCGATTTACCATTACCTATATGCTGCACACACACATTTCCTGCTTTCAGAGCTAGATTATAAAGTGGTAAATGCTCATGTACACAAGATTCTGACAAGGTGTTTTATGAACATGACACCACACCTTTTGCCCCCAGTCACTAACTAGCAACATTCTTTTCTGTAAAATATATATTCGAGTTCCAGATCCACTTTCAAACATGACTGCTGAATATTTAATATAATGAGGAGTAGAGAGGAAGAGGTTGTCATGGCTTCTTTTCTCATTTTAGATTGGAATTTCACATTTCATTACAACTGTCTAATAAATATTACTTCAAGTAATGAAGCTCTCTCTTAGTATTTTTTCACTATAAATTGCATAAAAAATGTAAAAAGAAAGTGGCAAATAATACTGAAGAAGAAGCAGCAAAGTTGTTTTAGTATTTATGTGGGAGAACCTGGTCTGTGAGGAAACAGAGTGGTAGCACCCGGCAGAGATATCAGACAGAAAAATCATGGAAGTCCCCAAGTAAGTCCCTAGAGTCTCACATCCCATCTTCCTCTTCAGAATTATGAGAAAACACGGCATTGCTGTGTAACTCCCAATGTCCTCCAGCACTGTACAAATCCTTTGTACATCTACGACTGTGACTCAGCAGAGCACTTAAAAAGTGGTTTGCTGAATTTGCCATTAGCAAAACCTGCCAAGTTTGTCTGAGATGCTCTTGCCAAAATTTTCCACTAAACGTCCCTCTGTGATAGAAATTATTTTTATACAGGTAAAAATCTTATTTTGGGGCTTTTTAAGACATCTCATGGAATCATAGAATAACATAGGTTGGAAGAGATCTCTGGACATCATCCATCCAATGACATAATCAAAGCAGGGCTAACTTTACTATTAAACCATGTTGCTTAAGACCTTGCTCAGAAATTTGAATATGTTGGATCTCAATAAAATCAACATCTACCATCTTTATGAATAATTTGGAATGTGAAGAGTACATATTTTTCAGACAGCTGAATGGATGTTAAGCAAGATGGTAATGCTGCACTATGAATTTTACAACCTGTTTACTTGATAATATGACTGCCCACTCCCACATGACTAGCAGAACAATTATCTTGGAAGAATATTCTGAAGAAATTCACTATACCTCTGCCTTTGGTCTCTTTTTTAAAAGATCTCTTTCATATACTCCCTTTTGACTGAAGACAGAAGGGAACAATATTGAAAAACTATTGCCCTGGTCACCATAATTAGTTGTGTCACTGAGGCGGCGAATTCGAGGAGCAGGAATATCTGAACGAATTGTTGGAATACCACACAATGGATAACCTGTGAAAATCAATCAACAGGCAGCATGGATAGATAGTGCCAGGGAGGATAAAACATTTTGCATGAAATAAGAAGAAATGTGATGCTTGACATAGGTTCAATAACAAGTTATATAATTTTCTTCCTTGTGTCTTTTTTCTCATTTTTAGAAAACCTGGCTTCAGCTACATCACGAAGCATGAAAACAGGGAATCTTGCAGTTATGTACCAGAACTTACTTAGTATTTCCAGCAGAAAGTATTTTAGGTGATTCCAAGGAGATATGGTTCTCCCAAAATTACTAGCATAATTTCTCAAAGACATCTAGATTAACTTCAATGTTTTGAATAGACTATCCCTTCCAAATTCCAAGCCCCTATCTTAAAAGACTCAGCTTAGATAAATTAATTCAATATTGTACATTAGTAGAACCTGTAGCAATACTTTTAAACTTTGCTCCTGATTTTGTCCTAAATGATGCTCAGAAGTGAGTAGCACAGTCCACTGTACTTACAGGATGTAGGGATACCACCTACTACAGCATTGTACTGAGAAGATGATGTTCGATAATTTGTGTAGACACAGTCTGTTGATCTTGTAAGCGGTTTTGGCATCTTTGCTGAGCTTCCTGGTTCTTTTAACATGAGATCTTCCTGCTTCAACAGTGGTTCATCATCTTTCTTTGTGTCTTTGGGAAGATAGGCATCTAATTTTTTCCCTATATACAAAAGTTATGGTACAGCCAAGATATATTATCAACACATTATAAAATAAGAGGCAAAAAACTTTGCTTGAAGAACTGTGAAGGAGGCAACATAATTCATTTGCATATCTGATAGCACTTCTAGGAGATGTTTTACTTTCTCTTGACCTGTAGTATTAAGGAAACTTCCCAGTGACAATCTCATTCTGCAACACAGAACTCCAGGATTCTGAAACACATCTGTACCTGAGACTCTGCTGGTGGTTAGCAAGGTAAATGCACTCTCTAAATCCTACTCTTCTAAAGGAGCACCTAGGTTACAACAGCAACATCCTTTCAACAGCTATTCTAAGAACAAGATCAGCCCCACAATTTCCCAGTATTAAGGCATCTACCTTTTGTAATTATTTTTTCTTCAAACTCTTTAACACCCCTTTTATCTTTCCAGTTCAGAAAGTTTGCAAAGTCCTGGTAATTAATCAGACCATCCTTATCCAAATCACAACAGTCAAATAAGGAATCCAGGAGTTCATCATCTAAATTCACATTCAGCTGAAAAAAGATCTTTCGTAGGTTGTCCTTGTGTATAATTCCATCACCATTCTATTATGAAGAAAATAAAACAGTTGTTATATTCTATCATTGTCTAACAGCCATCATAAAATAACTTCACCAAAAGAAACACAAACACGTGTTTATATATATATATAGATATATAGATACATATATATAAATAGCACCAGACACACCATTTCAAGAAGAGTAACATTGCTGAGTACAAAAATAAACCCTAAGTATTTTAAAAATAAGAAATATGAATAGAAAAGTGTCAAAAAGTAATTTTCAACTTAAATAATACAGTGATTTGAGAGTAAAGGTGTGACAGGATATTGTGACAAGATAACAATTGAATCATAAATGTTGAAGAAAAGCCAAGATGTCTTTGAAAGTAAGACATCAATCATTCTGTATACATTACAATTAATGTTACATATGAAATGTCAATTATAATTTTTTTCTCCAGAGAGAAAAAAAGAAAAGATCTGAAATTCTGACGCTTGGCAACTGAGTCAAAAAGTGAAGCTCGGAAAAAAATATAGACATAATCCCTTCCACTGTTTTCCCTTTACAAAGGAATGCCAGATTTTGAAGTCTGAAAATTGTTAAGATTACTCCTGCTTGTGTGTCTCTTGCTCCCTCTAGCCTGGAGATTCCAAATAGTACTATGAAAAGCTCCAAATACTATTGTGTCTAATTCCATATAGCATATCACAGCAGATGAAACATACAATAACTATGAAGTTGTCTTCACAGTTACAGTCTTCATCCATATTTACCTTGCTATGCTTATGTTTCTTCATGTCTGTATCTCTACAGCATAGCGGCACTAATGTCACACATTCTTTTACATTTATCTTTTTCAGAGCACTAACCTTGTCAAAATGTCTTAATGCTTCTAATAACAGATCAAAATTCTCATAGTTAGCTTTCTTCAAACTCTGCCGAACTGCAATCAAGATAACTCTTTCTCTGTCCTTCCCACGGAGGAACTCGCATGGAACCCGGACATGCAGAAGACCATGAACATCTGTAAAAATGAACAATTCCTCAATTAGTTGTGCATATACAGTAAACAGACATTTACAAAAAACCAGTTTGCATTCTTAAGGAAAGGAGAATTTCAGTTTCAAGATGCTGATTTTCAGCACTGCTGAACAGCTGATACAGCCATTTCATTACAAGATCAAATGGTCCATATCATTATTTCTCTACTCACACACAGTTAATATCAAAAATTTTGGAACATCTTAATGTAGCTTCACAAATATATCCACTGCTTCCAAAAGCTTCTGAAAGCAGTAGTTGTTACTCAACGTCCAGACAAATGAGCAAAAAAGAACATACACTATTAATCTACCACTTCCACTCTGTCATATTTCAGATACTTATGAGAGCCAATGTAGTATTTTGGATAATGATATATCATTGGTTTCTAGAAAGACAATGTACTTTTTAATGTTACTGTTCCCATTTTCTATGCATCCTAACTTTATTAATATTTTTAAATACTTTGGCACACTGAGCTACAATCTTCATCCAAATCCCCAGGATGCCAAGGTCACTTTCTAGAGTGCAAGTTCAGAGTTCAGTAACAAACATGAGTAGCTCACCTAATCCCCTCTAACAGCAATGTACAAGCATTATTTTCTAATTGTTAATAATGAATTCCTTTGTTTAGCTTCTTCTGCTCTTCCTTATAGCATGAAATTTATTACACTACATAGAAAAACATGTAAAAGCTTATGCACTCTTTGAACAAGCTTTTTCTGGCCTAGATTAATTGGATAACTTTGATCTACTTCATTTTTTTGCTTCCCAATTATTGACTGTATTCCCTAGTTGTTAAACCTAATGTTAAAACATCATCAATCCCAACACTGACTATTTGAGTTGACTAGCTTTCAAAATTTTGTCATAATGAAAATTAACAGTTTTACTCTGTTTTCTATCTCCTCTCAACCTTCAAGAACTTATTATTCCTATTTATTTCTTGTTACTTTTACTCTTTTTAGAGAAGTGCTTGAGAAATCATTGAGAGGGAAGATGCATAATTGATTTAAATAGCCATTTTAATTTGTCACTTTGACGATAATAAGGGTTTTCTGCTGTTTCCCATTTTGTTACATTCAGATACAAGGCTTTAAAAAAGAAAAAAACACACAATCATGATAATCCCAAACCTAAAGCTTCTTTATTTCTGACATTTGTTTTTTTCCCACTAGCAACTTCAAATCCTCTCAAATTTTCATTCCAAATATTTATTGTCGATAAATTTTTGTACCTTGCCTCTTAAGATTTTAGGAAAACTATATACACAACCAACAGCAATTACTTCAGCATAGTTTCCTCAGCAAGATAGGATTTTATTCTGCTCTTGAACTTACCATCCTCTGGAGGGATTATCAATCCAAATGTATGGTCTGGGGGAACATTCATAGTTTCTGCTATACTGTCAATAAGAACATTTCTTTGTTAGTTGTCAAACAGTTTATTAACAGCCAAAATAGAACCTCTGATACTATTAGAAAAAGTGATTATATAATTAGGGATGATATAAATAGTTCACCTGAAATTTGTTTATCAGGACTTTATTTCAAAGCTACCATTCCTGAAAAGCATCCTTTTACAAAGCTGATTAGAATATTCACTGTTTGTAATGTAACACAGCCAAAAGTAAACACTAACTTTTTGAACATTTATGCCCATTAGAAGGAAAAACATTCAATGCTATTTTTTCCTAAGAAAATGATAGAAATGTGTGAGAAAAGTCCTTGTAGTCAAATAATAGGAATACTTAGACAGAATCTCCAACTGAAATATCTCAAATAAACTACTTTTGGCTAAGGTGGAAAAATTGAATCTCTGCTTTTCCACATGCATTTTTGTGTCTACCAAAACCAGCAACCAAGCCCATATCCATGTGGAAAACTTGGATCAGTTTTATTTACCAGAACTGAAGATGCTGTTTGTGACATTAAAGAACTAATTCTTCTTTTAATTTGAAAAAGATGCAATGCTCATTTTATTTTTAATAATTAAATAATTAAAACTGTAATCTGAATCAAAAATCCCCATCAGAATTGAAAAGATAATCAATGCTTTGTTCTAAAGAACAAACCAGCCAAACAAAAACCCACACACAGAAATGAAAACACTGCAATCTAAAAACTACTATGTATATTTTTCTTTTATAATTTTAATATCACACATAGGATGTGGATGGCATAAAATTCACTAAATAAGATTTGTTTAGCCTTTATCTATCTTGTAATATTAGTGCTGGTTTCAGGCTGCACTGCAACCCATCCCTGACTGATCCCACTGCCTCATGTTGCTCATGCTCCAGGTCTGTCTCACGGTAAGCTGGGACACAGGAAAGGGGAGAGGAGAAACTGACTCATATTTGCCTTCACTCCTCACATGTATTTAAATCTGGGATCTTAAGTTTAAAATCACCTTTTGCTACCAAAGTCAACGATGCTGGTTTTGACACATTTTTGCAGAAATTCAGAGCAACTGCCTTTGGATACATTCAGGAGCCCTACATTTGCAGCATACCTGGATCCTCACCCCACTGTACCTTATGACTTCTATGGTGTTTCTTAAGCGTTACAAAACTGCTCCAGATTGCTTCATAAACCTCAGTCATTATAATGATTCAGCTGAGAGATGAGATTAGTAAATGCTACTAGGTATTAACACAATTTAGTTCCACATCCTTTTCCAAGGAAGTAATAAAAGTGAGATAACAAATGATTTAACAAAGAAGACCAAAAATAGTGTCAGAGTAAGCAAAATGACCAAATCCCAAAATATTAGGTGAGATGTTTCAGTCCTTTCAAACCTTCCTAACTGCAAAATATAGGGGGAAAAAATGTCTTTTAAAGAGTGCTTGTCAGATACAGACCACTTAAACAGTAAGATCTAACTTCATTACATGGACACAGTACAGCCCTTACTAGTAACTTGTGTACTTACCAGCCTAATTAGGGCAGGTAAAAGGTCCTTTTCTGTTAAATGAGTGCTGCACTGGAAGCACTCAGTTATATTTTTTATCCATAAAAAGATAAAAGACATAAAAAGATACTGGAGAAATGGCAAAAGTGAGTGAATTTTGTGCTTGGAAGGTATCTTTGCTTACTTACGGATCAAAAGCTTTTCCAACAAGAGGCTGGTATTTTTCCTTGAAATCATCACTTCGTTTTGACACAAGGTGTGGTGCTCTCTTCCTACAAATTATGAAAATAACTCCTGCATATATTTGTTTAAAAATATTCAAGATTTTTTCAATAATATTTTAAAATATTATTGTATATTAAAAGAAAACAGCAACTTCTCTCAACTTAGTAATTAAAGTATCTTGCTACTTAAAATCAAAGGATTTTACACAATGCTTAAGACATGCCAAGTGCTGTTATATGGTCAAAGTGATTGGATAAACTGTTCTGAAAATCACCCCTTTCATTTTCTATTCAGTTCAATACAGCTAAGGATAGGATTGTGAGATGTACAGCTTCCTTCAATACAAAGACCCACTCTTCCTGATAATTCATCCCATTAATTAACTAGTTAACTCATTGCAACTCACGAATCCAGGTCCAAGACCCAATTTAAGGTCTTAGCTGTATTTCGCCCATCTTCATAGTGAGGGGTTTCCAGTCCGTAAACAAAAGACTTGTCGAAGTGTGAGTTATACTTCCTATTGATTGGCTCCCCTGCAGAAAAAGTAGGCATTTCAACCTATGTAAAACACCTCAGGAAGAAAAAATGTACCCAGTATCTTCATTCTTAAGACAAAACAATGAAGAAACAACAGCAACTAACTAACAAACCCGTTCAATTAAAGATAAATGCATTCCCCCTGTTTATTGAGTAGTTAGGAACAACCTCATTGTCAAAAGTGAAGATAAAAGGCAAAATAAAAATCAAAAACTGCTTCAGTTGGATATTCTTTTATGTCTGATTAAAGACAAGCCCAACAGAATAAATGAAACCTAATGTAGCCTAAGTGGTGAGGGTCATGCAAACAAATTGCTGTGTAATATCTATACCTGAACAGAAATGTATACCATCTGATTTATTGTTTTTCAAAAATGCAAAAATGTTTTTGAGGTGCTGCATTTTCAGATACACTCTTGCTATGGTCTTTTGTCACAGAAAAAACCGTCATTATTTTTCTTCAAGGTCTTTTCAATCACCTTTTTAAAAGAATTATATTTAGGACCTTCAAAAATATTATTCACTGCATGTTTCCTAATAAGGGCTTCATATGGCTGTATGGCAGCATGGAATTCTTATGCTACTGCTAAGCTCCTCATCAGAAAGTCTGTCTGCTCTGAAATGCTTTTTGGATCCTGGTGAAAGAGAGGAACTAGAGGAGAATGTAATGGAGTGGGTTGGGCTCACAGTCTGTGACTTTAAATCTGAGATTGCTTTCAGTGGCATAGACAATGCCAAACTCAGTAAGCAACCAGGGCATCTGTAAGTTTCTAGTTTCCTGGAAATATTTTCCTTTTCAAACAGCACGCAAAAGAAATCAGGCTTCCAACTCCTCCATGAACTTCTTATACTGTTTTAAATGCCCATCATGAAGTGATTGACAGTTCTAGAAACTGACATCATGCTCTGTCAGTTGCATATTTTTTTCACATTTTTTTAATAATTTATACTGTATTAATACAGTGGTTAAAATTAGTAGTTTATATCTTAAAAAATAGCATACAGTACGCACTGAACACACATAGAGGAACTTTTTATGGGCTTCTTATCAGCCTTTGAACTTACCCACATAATAATCCTCATGTGACAGAACGTACAAATCATGTCCTTCTCTCGCTTCTTTATCCACTTCCTCAAAAGTTTTTGATGGATTTACAACCTCTCCAGCTGACAAATCTGAAAACAAATAAATAATGTATGGTTGGGGGAGGTAAGGGGGTGGATGTATTGCTTGGTTGGTTCTTAATTGTAAAAAAGATCTTGTTAGAGAAGTTGCTAATACTGTGGAAGAATGATACTTCTCACCACATTTCTAGTCAATCTACATTCAATCTAGTAACAGGGGACTAGGGAGAGAATCACAGAAACCCAGATGTACAGAACTTTTGCAAGAAAGCTACGCGGGCAACACAGATGTGATTTCCTCCAGTCTATGGAGGAAAGATACACATGTCAAGGAAGTTTCTTTCACTAGACCTATTAGAGTTGTTGGGAAAAGGAAGGTAAGTCGACAGCTACCTAAACAGTTCTCCCAGGCTATAAAGACAGATCAGGAAGAAAGCCAAAAGCCCAACTAGATACCATATGTTCTCAGTTGCTTGTTTCTTCATCGTAACTGAAAAATTTTTAGGCCTTTCAGTAGCTGTTATACAATAACTCTTCTGTTAAAATGGAGTTGCTGGAATCATAGAGCATGTGCTAGATATTAAATTGCAGGTTATCTTGTATTTACAGGAAATATGTTTTAATGGCACATTTTCCTACCTTTGAAGACTTTTATTCCAAATGCAGTATTAATTATATCCAAGCCCTCAGGTAATTTAGAAGACTGATCATGTGATCTACCCAAAGGTGCTTCACGATTACTGGAGTAAATTGCTTCTTTCATGTCTTGCATCCTTTCTTGAAATTCACTTTTAGCAACTGGACTTATCAATGAAGCTACCTGAAGACATCAAAAACAACACCAGAGGCAGGAAAACCAACAAACTTTGATCACTCACACATCACTATGACTATCCACACAAACAAAAGTTTGCTTACAAGTGTCCTAATGAGATCTTACATGGTTACACTGAGATAATTTTATCCACCAATTTGCAAACCAAAACTGTGTCTTGAGATAAGACCACTATTAATCAATGCTATGCTAAATTTCCAGCTAAATAAAATACTTATTGTGAGATATTTTTATTTTTATGCTAGTTTTTCCACTTGTTAATATATACATTTCCTGACCGCAATCTTTCTTTTCTTAGCACATATTAGAAACTATACTCAAATTATAGTATGACCAAAAATAAAGTGATTTGATTTTTCAGGCTATCCATCAAAGTAATGGGGACACTAGAGAAGATTTATTACTAGACCCTCACTGAATATTATATAAAGAAATATTGAAAAAATTAGTAGCAAGTACAATTGATCCAAACCCATGCTTAGCAAACTGACGAGGCTTCCAAATCTTCCTCCAGTTAATATTTAATTAGTAATGCAAAGTCTTCAACAGACAGTACAGGCTAAACAGATCAATCCATTCAACAAAAAACTTCTAAGGAGGGACACCAACACCTGGTTGTCTTTCATTTTGGATATGCCTAATAAATGTCCTACTCAACATCCTCTAATACTAGGACTTACTTACTTCATAAAAATGCACTTTACTAACACAACTTCTGTTTTTAGAGATATGAACACTAACTGTGTGATAAAACTACCAACGATCTCTTCAGTTGTTTGATTACAGATTACAAAGATAATTTCTAAAGAACACATGCAAAATAGTCTGACATATCCAAACCATCACTTTTTTAGCTAAAAAAATCAGTTTCAAGCCAAAGGTAAGAAAACATACAGAATAATTACACCAAATTGTAAACACATTCTCAGACACCTCTTTTGCTAAGAGCTCAACTGGTTCTATCTCTGTAACCCAGAAGAAGCTAGCAGCAAAAATTATGGGTAGAAGACTGTTCATTAACTTAAATCTTGGAATGAAATTAATAATTCAGTAGCCACTACAAAAATAATGTTACTGGTAACAGTCACTGAACTTCAAATATCTTCCAATTTCAATAATGCTAAGTAAATCCTATGATTTGACCTCAGAACTCGGGCAATTCATAACAGCTGTGAAATGCTGCACTATAAATCGCTCAGCTATGTACCTTTATCCCTGACTATGAGGAAATCAGTTGCTTTCATTAAGAACACTCGTAAGAGGTTCATTCTTAAGCAAAAGTAAATGAGTCACATTCTTACAGTGAGTTTGGAGGTTGTCTTTATGCCATGTGTCAACTGCGATGCAACGTCAGGATCATTTGCTGTGCCATAGAATATTATTTTAGCACCAGGAGCTGGATCTGTTGTATTTCGAAACTTTCGCACAACAGTTGGAGTAATGGGCTATGTGTAAGGCAAAGTAAAACAAGTTTACACCAGACATTCACAAAACATCAATGAAAAAAAAAAAGTACTGCAGATATTTGTGTCATTCCAGATGTAAGAACAAAATATGAGGGTGATTTGGGCTGTAATACATGCATATACTCCTGCAGATGCTGATATTGTGAGCATAAGGTCAAAATAACCCAGACCAAATTTTATCAAACCAGCATTGCTAAGTTTCAATGCTCCCCAGTTTTAATTTGGATAACAGCTACTTCACATGTTTGTGATGAAAACTAGATTTTACACTTATAAATTTCAGAAACCTTGAACCTGATTCACAGCAATTACACCATCAGTGTAGCAATTTTGGAAATTATTTAAACCACTGTGTTGGGGTTTTTTTAATTATCATTTAAAGGGAGACCCGCTATTTACAGGATCCATTTGTGTCTCAGTAGCCTCTGACTCTTCAGGGGCATGGGGAAGGGCCAGTGAGAATCACAATTCTGGCAGGCATCCCTGTAAAGAAGAACCTGCATCAAAAGTAATAATAATTCCCAATAATTACTCTAATTGTATTACCAGAGGAAAAAACTGTGTAAAACAATTATATTTAGTCCAAACTAAGCAAGCACGGTGACTTTCGTAAAACACATGCAATGAAAATGTACTGCCAGAAGTGTTTTTCAATCCTGCCAGCTAGTCTCTATAATTCTATGTGACAAAAACCAACACTGAAATAAATGGTAGTTTCAAAAGAGAAGGGATATAGAAAAAAACAGGAGCCTCTGCAAAACCAACTCACCCTGGGTAACACCTCTTCGAGACAACTCGCAACCGTGTTGCCTGCGGGACGCAACTTTCCAGCCTAAACAATGCAATAAAAAAATAAATAAGGAATAACGGAACTCATTGTAATAATGCACACAACTAGTCAAACTGGAATGTGACACTATGCACGGGATGTTGTCCAATTGTCCCCGCTTTGACGGTGGGGTGTGAGGGTTGGAGGGTGGGAAGGAGCCACACCCATTTCTGGGAGCGAGGGGGCTCGCAGGGAGACGCTCCTTCCCAGCCCACACGCTGCCCCTCTTCCAGCCCTTTCCCTCGGCGAGACCCCGCCCCAGAAAGGCGTAGAGAGGGAGGGGAGGTTTCCCGGCATCGGTGGGACCCCTTCGGCGAAGGCGCTCACGGTGGCCTGCTCCGGAGTCCCGTCGAGGGTCGTCTCCTCGGGGCAGGGCGGCAGCTGCTCCGCCATGGCCACCGCTTACCCTGCTCGCTCGGTAACGGCGGCGGCGGGGCCGGGAGCGCTCGTGCGAGGCGGGCGGTGCTGCCGCCCCTCACAGCGCTCCGCCATCCCCCTCACCCAGCGCCCCCAGTCCTGCCCCTCACAGCGCTCCGCCATCCCCCTCACCCAGCGCCCCCCGTCCTGCCCCTCACAGCGCTCCGCCATCCCCCTCACCCAGCGCCCCCCGTCCTGCCCCTCACAGCGCTCCGCCATCCCCCTCACCCAGTGCCCCCCGTCCTGCCCCTCACAGCGCGCCCTCCACTGCCCTCAGCGCCCGCCACCCCCCTTACATCTCGCACCCCTCGGCGAAAGTCAGGAAATAGATTGCACTGGGCTATTTTGTAAATGCCATGATCTAGAAAAATAATTAAGGCCCAGCTGTAGAGGTCGCACATTCCTTAGACCGATTATAAAATCGTTGAAAATCTACCAGCTTTCAGACAGGCAGGTTGAATCTTGAGGTTGAAATGAGGTCTTACATGGTCAAAAGTCTGATCAAACTTTCAATCTTTATTACTGTAATAAAAAAATACAGCCCCTTTCACGAATGTTGTCACATGTTATTAAAATATTGTATGCTGGGGCATACCTCTAGAGAAAACTGCAGCTCCCACCCACACACAGCATGGAGGTGGATGAGAGAAGCCTGTCAGCACTACCCCATTTATCAAACACGTGAGTGCTGTCACTGTTTGTCTTAAATGAGTCAACACTTCATATATCTAACCCACTGTATTTGCCTTTTAGAAACAGATGTGGATTATTTCAGAAAAGCAGCGTGGGTAAGACTGAACAACTTTCACCGCTGTTTAACAGACCCTCAGCTCTTAAAAAGACTTTTATTCTCAGATGACATTTAGCAAACTATCCCCTTCTTCCCAGCAAAACATCTAAATTTAATCACATCCTGCTCCATTCTCTATAGTCCCATGACAGCAAAATCCATTTTAGATAAATACACAGACTGTAACCGTAATTAATCAAACATTACCATGTGTTATAATTTTATTCTCTGCTCTAATATTTGTTTGATAAGGATTTTAAATGAATGATGCTGAATTAAAACTAAATTCCTTTTCTACAAATGGAAGGTGAGAGGCTCAGGCAGCCACTGCTGTCTGATGACCTGCTTTGGCTGTCCAGGTCACCAACGGTACTTGTCAGTGCTATGATCCATGAACTTCCAGCACATACTAACACAGTTTGGTCTTCTCCAGGCAAGAAGCATCATGTATAGCATCAGCTATGATCTAGCTGTGGCAATGCTGGTGCCCTTTCTCAAAAGAAGGTACATGTTTTTCTGCTGTAGATATGGCTGCACCACACCACTAATATGGAATATCCATGTCGGGAACTAAAGAAGCTCTTGTAAAGTCTTAATGTGTTCAGTTCTTTTCATATTTGTCATATTTGTTGTTACTTGAAGTTCAGAGTGTTCCTGCCAAATAAAGCAGTAATTTTTTGGTAGTTTAATAAATAAAATGATTGGTGGTGTCTTGCTTTGTGACCCATTTGTCTGTAAGGTGCAATTTCTATGTAGTAAAGTTGTCAGGAGAAGGGAGAACTATTTATACAGAGGAAGAGCAAAGTACAGTAATGTAAAAATTAGATGGTAATAATAGGGTATAGGAAATTGGGATTTGAATTTTTTTATCCTCGTGTTTGTTGTATTTCTAGCTGGCTCTCTACCTGTGCTCAGGTTATTATCATTTTTATACATTCTGTACCTTGCTGATTTATTTTTACCTTGTTTTTTCCCCAGCAGGTGGCCACACTTGCTAATTGAATGCATCCACTCAGTCCCGATGGAGTGGTTTGTGTCAAAGGCATAAAAATAGGACTTGGACATGTAACAAGAGTGCCTATTGCAGAAACAAGTAGAGCAAAAGTCCTCAGCCTTCTTTTTTTTTTGCCTCTCTGTGGTTGTTTTCTCTTCTGCAGAAATGTGGGTCTCTATAAATCAATTTGAAACCTACTAACAATATACATTCTTTCCTATAATTTTCTCATTGTGGAATCAGTGTCAGATCCATTCTTTCTTATATTGAAAGTTATTTTGGCCACAGAAAGAATATTTGTAGAGAGGGAAGGACCTGAAATTTTAAAGATAAGCTGATGAACTGGCAAAAACCGATTGAACTCAATTTTAGGAAAAAAAAGATCAAAATTTTCTTTACTTCAGCATGAATTTGTCATCTATGTTAAAAGTAGAATCTCTAGAGAAAGCTGTTTGGAAAAAGTTGAACAAAATTTTCCATTCTACAGCAGCACTTTTTTTCCTCAACAGTACTTGACATTTCACTAGTTTCTGACATCCAATTCCCACAATCTAATGCCTTTTTCTGTCTTGTTTAGGCTAAAACTGAGGAATGGAAACCACCTAAACCCCTGCATTTTACTTTCTTTATGAAGTGTAAACACCATGTTCTGCAACGCAGTTCTCTCTCTGACTATGGTGCTGGCATAGACCGCAGCCAAAGCACTAAGTCTGTAGATGCCTTAAGGTCTCTGAAGGCCAGAGAACTCTGTGTAAAACACTCCAAATTTGGTGAAATACCTGAATCATGTCAGCCATGCCGATGCACGTTGGTGTTACTGCCTGGTTGCTTTCGTGTTTTTTTATTCAATTCATTTACAAATAGAAAATTGCTGTTTTCTGTGTGCTGCACACTTTCTATACCTTACGATATGACCAGCCACAACTAGAGATAGAAGACAGAAAAAAAGAATGTCACAGCAGATGGACACTTAAATAAATTGGAAAGTTCAAACACAATAAAGAGATTCTGCACATCTTCTAAAGTCAACTTCCACTTATTAGTACACAATTAGCCTTAGATTTAAACACAAAAAGGCTGAGCAGAACATACTATTAAACTCTGCAGAGACATGCTAAAATAGATGGAAAGCCACCTGGTGAAACCATGACCCACTAACATAAATTTGTTAATATCACCCAGCACAGTTTCAATTTTGGTATTTGATATATGAACCACAATGAAATAAAATACAAAAACATGACTCCTAATAGAGCTATCCGTGTGGTTTCAGAGCTTTCCTTCAACATCTTTTTGTGCAGACTACAACAGAAGAACGTTGTCTTCACCACTAGAACTCACAGAGACATGTCAAGCCCAAAATACAGTAACTGGAACTTGGTCATTTGATCACTGCCACATTCTCACATGCCTCTATTTCACACATTCACAGTGAACGTTTGGTGTTTGCTGTCCCCCTCTGTCAGCGTCAACCAGCTGTGAACAATTTGGGCGTTTCACAAAGCAAGAGAGATGTGCTATAGCTCTGTGTTGCAGTCAGGGAGTTAAAGTTAGCAGCAGGAACCTCCTGCATGTAACACAGGCTTCCTACCAGCACAGATACACACAGCATCAGAGCTCTGCTGCTGTGGGATCTGAGTTCCAGAGTGCATCCATCACGTAATCCAAACCACAGTCTGCCTACATACTTAATAGACAAAAAGCATGGGAAATTTCCATTCATGCTAGCATTTTCAGCAAAATTACCTACTGCAATGCATCTGAAGTCTGCTCAAATCATTTTGAAGAGAAAAATTCTCTAATCTCTCATGTGAAAGTAATACTTTATCCCTTTTGCCCCCTTTTCATTAGTGCAACTATATCACATGAATAGAATTCCTGCATCAAAAATTCCATTCAGCCTTGAACTTCAGATACATCTGATAATCTGTAAAATTATTTCAATTTTAGAAAGTATTTATTTATATTAGAAACATAATGATCCTTACATATGGAATAGTATGGTCCTTCATTTGATAAGATTAAGTGAAACTTGAAATGTTATGTATGACAGAAGTGTTTAATCTCTGAACTGAATTTAGTTCAAGTAATTCTAAAGATACAGTACAATATTTTTCCTCAAAAACTGTTCATGTATGTACTGTGTCTGGTTGGGATGGAGTTAATTTTCTTCATGGCAGCCTGAATGGTGCTGTGTTGTGGATTTGTGACTAAACTGCTGTTGATAACATAGCAATACTTCAGCTACTGCTGAATAGTACTTGCATAGGGTGAGGACTTTCTCTTTTCCCCCACTTTGTCATCAGCCCCACCCAGGGAGGAATGCTGGTGATGGTGAGAAACTTGGGAGCCGATTACAGCCAGGACAGCCGACCCAAACTGATCAAAGGGATATTCCATCTCACACAGCACTATGCTTAGTAATAAAAAAATGGAGGTAGACAAAGGAGATGTCTTCCAAGTTGGCTGCTGCTTGGGGACTGGCTGGACACTGGTCTGTTTATGGGGGTAACCAGCGATTTCCTTTGTATTGCCTTTTCACTTCCTCTTTCCTTCATCTATTACACTGTCTTTATCTTAACCCACAAGTTTACCTGTTTTTGTTCTTCCTGTTCTGTTCTGTCTTACTGCAGGGAGGTTGAGTGAGTGAGTGAGTGAGTGAGCAGCTGCCAGGTTGACTGGATGCTATCTGGTGTTCGAATGTATGCCCATCAGGTGTGTAGTAAAACACATGTGGTTATCAGGAATCTGCTGTTTGCTCAGCAAATCCTGCAGTCCAGTTGAACATATTGGGACTAGTCAGAGGGTTATGGCAAATAAGCAGTGTATTAGGGCACAATTACATGATTTAAAGGACAACTCTTACAAACATTCAGCAAACTCGCAGCTCAAAGAAATTTGTTTACTTTCAAACATGATTCTCTGGAGCTAGTCTGGCATTCTACATCACTGGTGAATGCAAAGTCTATTTAACTTTTTTTGAAGTCACATATTGGCCTTTCACAAAGCACTTATGTAAGTGATTAACTTCAACTTAGTAAAGCAGAAAGAGGAAATTGTTACTCTCAGACCAAACTGGTACCAATGGAAAAGTATATGGAAAAGAAGAACTGATGAAAATGAAAAGAAAAAGAACAATCTGTTTCACTCCATTCACTTCAGCATGTTAATGTATTGATATGTCATACTAGGAAAGGAGAAACTAGCATAGCACTGACCACAGGGCTTACATAACTTGATTTTTGCTTCATTTAAATATATGTGGTTGAACTAAAACATATTTTGAGAATACAGCAACATCAACTTCATTCAGTATTTCCTGTGATGGAGTATCTAAACAATCTTCATTAAATTGTACCAATTACTAAATATCATTATTGATAAACTTATTAAACGTCTTACCCGTTTGTTTGGGGTTTTTTAATTGTTTCTTTCAAATGCCAACTCTTAGACCTTGTTAAAGCTGCTATACTGAAGAAACACTTACCATGACTGTTGTTTCCTCTACAACCCACTTACACTCTGTGACCAACTGGCCTTTATCCAGCTCACTGACAAGGTCATGCTTCACGCTATGAAGCAATCAAGATATTGTTTATATCCATCTATGAAGCAGTCAAGACTTGTTCTGTTAGCAACGCATTTCTCAAGTTTTTAGCACTCTGGCAATAATGAGCCAACCTCTAAGCCTTTATCAGTGGCTGTTCGGTGTTTAGAAAAGTTAGGCAAATTCCCAATGGCAATTCAGGTTTTTCTATGTAGGTCCTCCTTTCAACTCATCTGACTAATAGCTTTGGAAACTGGTTCTTTCGAAGGATTAAACCAGGACTTGCCTGTGTGTGTGATACCCGGCTCCCACCCCTGGCACCTCAGTGGCCTCCTCAGGCTGCACTGCAGTCCCTAGAGGACTGGTACAGAATCATGGAATAGTTTGGGTTGGGAGGGACCTTAAAGATCGCCCAGTCCCAAAGCCCCTGCCTTGAGCAGGGACACCTCGTACTAGAACAGGTTGCTCAAAACCCCACCCAGCCTGGCCTTGAACACTGCCAGGGATGGGGCATCCTGAACTTCTCTGAGCAACCCATTCCAGCCTCACCACCCCCACCGTAAATAGAAGATGGAAGATGCGGGGTCGCTTCCAGGGACTCTTGCCCTGGGCGCTGGGGAGAAGCGGGAGATGGGGAACACCCTACTGACGAGTGTGGCTCGCCCGCCGTGGGAGCGGCTGGGCGGAAGGGAGGGAACGGGAACAAAAGGAGGAGGGGAAAAGGTGGGAAAGAAAGGGAGCCACGTGACTGGCGCGGGCGAACCGGAAGGGCACGCCGCGTGCGGGCGTGACGTGGCGGCGGCGGAAGTGCGTGTTGTGTGTGTGAGTGTGTTTTGGTCGGGGCAGAGGCGGCGGCGGAAGTCGGCGGCGGGGCTGGGTGAGGCACGGCTGCGCCCCCGCCCCTCGCCCCCACCGAGGAGCCGCCTCCCCTCTTCCCCCTCCTCCGCCCACCCTGCCCCGGCGCGCCCGCCAGCCCCGACCGACGCGCGGACGGACGGACGGACGGACGGACATCGCTGCGCCGCCGCCCCGGCTCCCCCACCCCGGCCAGGTGAGGAGGCGGTGGCGGCGCGGGGGGGGCCCGGCGGCGGCGAGACGGCGGAGGACGCGCCTTGTCCGGACTCCTGCCGGCGGCCGCTCCCCTGGCCCTGCGGGAGCGTCGTGCCGCGGTGTGGGTGGCCGAGGTGGGCAGCCCGCCGTGCGGGGAGGGGAGGCTGCTCTCTCCCTTCCCGGCTCAAAATGGCGCCCCCGGTTTTCCCACTTCCCCTTATTCCTGTGCCTGGAAGGGAGCCGCGGGGGAGGGGAGGTGGCGGCGGGGGTTGGAGGGGCTGGGCCCGGGAGAGCGGGGATCCTCCCCTGCGTGCGGGCGCTCCTGCAGAGAGGTATCGCTGTCTGGAGCCACCCGTGAAAGCTGTTCTCCTCGAGTTGCTTGTGAGATATATGAAGGGGGAGGTTGGGTGATGGGTCCCTCGCTTTCCCTTTCACTTGCGGCTGGAAGAAGGACGGTGAACTAGGTGGGAAGTAAAATACTCCCGATTAGGCGTCGCCATCGGGGGGATCGCGACAGGCCTAGTATGCTGGGTATCTTCTGCATTGCACTGAATTGGAACTAGACACAAAGCTAGGGTAGGGTGGAGGAACAAACCTAAGCTTTTCTATGTTTTAGAGGAGAGCTGAATTGCATAAGAACTATCAAAATGTTCCAGACAGGACCATGAAAGGCTGTTCTCTCAGCATTTTTAATGATTTTTGGTTTTTTCCTACCTTACACTTCTTTCAGATCTTGGGGATGGAAATGAGAGGCTAAAGAACTAATTAAGCAGCTGAAATGAATCAGTTTCTTTCATGTAATGTTCAGCCTAAGTAAAAATCATGGCATTTTTGAATTTTTCCAGTTTTATAGTGACTCTTCAGAGTTACAGTCAGGCTAGATTGCATGTAGGTATTGTTCTTCCATAACGAGAAATGTCAGGAAAAGGTAGATGTTGGCTGAAGTGAGGTGGCTAGAGACAATGGTATTATAGTCATCACTTACATTTCCTGTGTGATAAACCGGTTTATCTGAAAGCAATTGGTACCATTCATCATTCAGATGAGCTTATGAGGTGGCTATTACCTTTAATTGGAAGGCTGTAATTTTTTTGCAACAATTGTGTTGATTCATTTGTTTTACTTACAGTCTCATTATGTTTCAATATAAACTGGCTTACATGTGACAAGTTGTCCCTGTTACTATCTTGACCACTGCAGTAAGATGTCACAGTAATTCGGCTGAACCTGGAAAGGAATGACAGAAAATTTGGTTAGTAGGAGTGGCTAATATATAAGGATTTTTAGTTACTTCTTTTAAAACATTCAAGAAAGTCCAGTATAAAGAAATGTAAAGTAGATAGATAAGGGTTGTAGCCTCAGCATTGTATGGTTTGTGTCTGTTAATGTAGTGTATAAAAGTTTATTAGTAAGAAACACTGTTTGCTATGAGATATAAAAGTGGTGGAATGTTCCAGTTTTAAATTTATCATTAATTTTTTCGTGTGGCTTTTGTATTTGATAATGCATTTTATCACATTAAATGTAGGAACAGTGCTCACTGTCTTAATCTCTTCAGTAGGCTGTCTTTTGTCACCAGTGTTACTTCGATACTTCTGTATTAGCTGTCTTGTACTGGAAAATAGGCCAGTGCCTATGCTTACATGACTGAATTATGCCATTAAATTGTGTGTTTGTAGGTGTTGGCTGGGGCTGTTGGTATTTTGCACACAGACTCAAGCATGATAAGATTTGTGTTTGATCTGTTAAAATCTTAGGACTCTTCTGTAAATAAAATTCAGATTATCTAACAGCATACAAATTTCTCTTCCGGAGTGATGAGAATACCCAGCATCTGGTAAATTAGTTGGTGGGGTTACCAGGAGTACTTGACAGATAATGTGCTCCAAGCTTTGTGTTCTGGCATTTCAGCATGAACCTGCTGTGTCTTGGGGAGGATGTTCAGGAAAAGAGTGAAAGTTCTGACTTAGCAGAGTGACCTACGTATTTGTAGTGCTCTAGACTACAAAATGGAGTTCTTACATTAAACTCTGTAAAAGTAAGAAAATCTCCCTCATTTCCATCCACGTGAAGCCATCCATCTCAGAAATCTTTATAGTATTTTCTTTAGCACATTTTTGTATTAGTAGATCTCTTGCATAACTCCCATATGTATCAGTTTAAGAGCTTGTTTCAAGTCAAGCAGTCGTGTACTTGCTTTTGTGTAGGTAAATGAACATGTCTTACCAAGGTTTTCTTTCTTTACATATTCCAAATATATTGATTACATTGCATACAAAATTGGGAGGGGAGGATAAGGGGAAGAATATTAGTGGATTTTTTCCCAGGAAATTTTCACCAGAGCTCAGTTTGTAGTTTGCATTGCATATGTAGGGTACTGAGGGTAGTGTTCCTCCCAGTTCTCCAGGTTTGTATTTTACTGATGAATTAAGGAATAGGAGAATGAATGTGACCTGAGACTTGGAGTGTGCATGGGGGACTGCAGCATTGAAATCTACTTCTGAATCTTTGTGAAACGTTGTGTACTCAGCTCACAGATGTGGAAAAAAACAGGCCAAAACCATTCTGTAGTGGCCATGTCAATCTGCAGTACTGTTTCTCTTTGGATTAAGCAGATACTTCCCTTGCTTATTGTGTATGTATGCTGCCATGTTGTGAACTTTAACTGCAGGGTTTCGGCATCATCTGATACTTCAAAAGATGATGATTTTCATATACACTTATAGAAGGTGTTAATGAATTTTTTGATATGTCAAAATTGTCTGGATGTGCTCTATCAGGTTTTCAGTCTTGCATTTGTTTTTATCCTGAGCTGTTGAAAAGTGGATGGTATGACTAGTAGTTTTTATTATTAATTTATGAGATATATTGATGTGACTGTTGAATGAATGAGGTTTGCAGTATGTTTCTTAGATGCCCTTCCTCTCAGGTACTGTGGTCTGCTATCAGCTTGACAGCTGGTTATTTTTGTACATGCTATCTGACTGTCTAGAATGATTTTGGGGGGGAATGCTGTAAGAGTGTAAACTTTGAAGTTCTCTGATAACTACAACTTCTGTAGCTTGGGCATCTATAAAAACCGAACTAGATATTTTTCTTGACAACCTGTGTCAGCTTTGTGTTCTGAAGTAGTATTGCAAGGGGTAGTAATTACTGTTTTATAAGTGATAAAACTCTGAATTAAGTACAAGCTGTAAATGCTCAGGTGAAACTGATAAATATTACACGAGTTAAATCAGTCTTGCCTGTTCTTCTCTGCTACCTCCTTTTGCTCTCAGTGTGGGAAACAGCAAGCAAAAAAGCAGTCATAACAAATAACCTGTGCAGTGGCTTGCTTTCTTCACTGTGTGTCATCTAGAAGTCACTTGCTCACAGGAGTACTAAGTCACATGGTCACTAGATGTTGTCCTTATGTCTTTATGAATGCTGCAGAGTCTGGAAAAACATGGGATGTATTAAGATTAAAGGGTTTAAAATTATTTCATGGTTGTCCAAGCACACTGGAATGCTACAGCATACAGATGTTTTGTTTTTTTTTTTTTTTCATTTTAAAACAGAAATAACTTAATTGTCTTTATTACTTTTCCAAAGGAAAAGATAAACAAATGGCTAACAGTATTCTGAACCACCTATATTCTGGTTATGCCTTGCCGCTTTCTCTACTGTAGTACAATTACAGAGAGATTAACTGTAGTCACTGATCCATCTTTATCCGAATCACTCCACAATTTCTGAAGCCTATTTCAGCAGCATGGAGGGGGAAGAGTTTTGCCTGAGAACCAACACACTAGTAGTGTAAAATTGTTGTTTTATGGTGTAAGGGTGAAAGGTGTGGTATTTTTAAAATAACTGGATCCATTCCTGTATTCTGAAACACTTCACCAAAATTAATTTAATGAATCAGAATCTTAGAATTAACATGGTACTTAATAAGAATGGTGATAGGATTTGCAGGGACTTTTTTGCTTCATTCTTTCACTGTGAAACACTTCCATATGTTTCTAAGAATATAGAGCTAAAATGTGATACTTATTAGTTTATGTTGTACGACTAAAATTTTAAAAATATGTATTTTTGATTTAATTATGATGTAATAGTCAAATAGAACACAAACTCAGGACAGAATGCAAAATTGTTATATCCTACCTTGAAGAAGGTAAATTATTTTGAGAGATATGAGAAAAGGAGCAACATGAGCAAATAGAAGTGTCTAAGATGTTGAAAATATTTTTAAGACCTGTATTCTGTCTACAGTGAGAAATAGGATATCTGTTTTTCAGCTGTTATGTTACTCACTATATACTGCTAAGATTTTTGTTCTCCTTTATTCCATGAATATTAGTTTGTAAGGGAGTATCTTGCTGAAGGGTAGGGTTCTGCTAGACTGCTCAAGGACTTTCCAGAGAAAAGGTTCTTTAGGACTTGAGTTGAGGGAAGGGGAGGGTTAGGAACGAGATGGAAGGCTTAGCATCTGAGCTAGGCCTGTAGCAAACTGGAATGCTCAAGTGCCTCATCTATGTGCTAAGGGGTTTGAAATAAGAAGATGGCTAAAGATTACTGCTTGGTTTAAAATGTAGTTGCTTTATCACAAGGAATAAAGAACAGGAAGTCATTTGAAACTATTATGTTTGCTTACTTTTTTGCAACATATGTTTAAAAACATTTAAAGTATGTTTTGTGGCAGGAGCATGTACTCTAACCTAACTTGCATCCTACATGTTAGAAAAACTGTATCCCCACAAAGTGTGCTCAATTCAAAGAAATAATCAGCTGGGGTAAGACAAAATTATAGGCTGGCTTGGGGGAGTCTTTTATTTTGTATCTACTGTTAAGTGTGTAAAAGCATAATTATTAGGGTCAGAAGTGATACCAGCAGAGTCTAAAGGCTTCCCTGTCCATATGAATAAGTACTGTGGGTGGGTATTTTTAAGCATCTGGAAGGAAGAGTAGGCAGCCTAAGCAATATGCTGTTCATACTTGTTCTTAGCAAAAATCTCTGTTGTTAATATTGATCTAGGAGACATGTAAGTATTGGAAATAGAAATTAATCATCATATGGTAGTTCTCTGGTGGTTTGTACAAAGCAGCCTGGAATTCTTACTGGTCGAGACAATTGTTTTTCATATGGAAGGCTTCATTTTTGCTTCTCAGTACAGCTGTTAATTTCAGAGGGTATTAATGGTTTGTATGTGAAGATCTGTACTTTTATTTAAGGAAACTGTGTTTGATAGATGGGATAGAAGTGAATTGATGAACTATACTTGCAAAGAACTTAACTGTGGTGTTTGAGTTTTCCCAATTTGCTGGTTTTTGCTCATCCTTCATCAGTGCTGACTTTGGAATATTGGTTAGCAATAGCATAATTATGAAAAGTTATTGCTTCTTTGTTACTTTGTCATTTGTTACTTTACTGATAATTTGAAAGTCTGAATTTGTTGTGTTAAACATCAGTCTCGATTTGTTAATAAATAACAGGAGACTGAGGTCTTGCAAGAAGAAACATAATTGGATTTTAATGTCCTAATTTGAAGCTTTAATGGCAAGACTAGGAGTTGAAGAAGATAACTGGTTCATGTGTAATAAATTCTGGCTATACTTGACAACTTACCAGTGATGGTACCTGTACTCTGGCCTGTTGACTTTAGTAAATATTAGGTCAAGTTATATATTATATATATTGCATTAGTGAATGAGACTTTTCTTACTTGGTTTGTAAATCTAATGCATCTACTGTCTTTTCACGATTAGGTTGTTACTGGCAGAAGAACAAGGATTCAGATCTCAGTGGAACTTGCTTTCAAAAGTTGTTGAAATAAAGGACTGCTTTCTAATTTGGACATGGCTAATCGAGGAGCAACAAGGCCCAATGGGCCAAATGCTGGAAATAAAATTTGCCAATTCAAACTAGTACTTTTAGGAGAGTCTGCAGTTGGCAAGTCAAGTTTGGTGCTTCGTTTCGTAAAAGGACAGTTTCATGAATTTCAAGAAAGTACGATTGGAGGTGAGAAAATTACCCTGTTAATTTGTTTCATGTTGAGTTTCTATATTGTCCTTGCCCTTGAAAGCCTTTAATGTAATGGCACTTCTAGAGTGGGTCATTGACAGCAAGGATCAAATCTGAGCCCTGTGTCAGTAATTGAGAACTATAACTTTCTAAGTTAAGTGTTATTGGCACAAGGCTGTAGCAAACATCCTTTTCAAGTGGAGGTAGTAAATGTGTTCTTGAACTGCATAGTTTTGAAACCTGGGCTCAATGTCACGTTTTGTTTGTAAGTGGGTGTGTGGCTCTTTTAATTGTGCTGTATGCTTACTGCATGAAATAACTGCTTAGTAAGAATTATGAGCTTAGTTTCTATGAAAAAAACCCAAACAAACAGCATTGCATCTCGCAAAAAGCTTGTGTTTGTCACTTATGCATGCTGACTTTGCTTTTGATATTGGAGAATTTGGTACATTTTTTGATATATTTCTGTGCTAGTAATCACAGAATTTATTGAGCTGTTTTTCCATTTTGTGACTTTAAACAAAACAGGTGCTGGCTACTAGAACTAAAAAAAATCTGTTTGTCTGTGAACAGATTTTATCATACTCTTCCCCTTGCCAGATTTCTTAAGTTACATTGTATTTTGGAGATGTTTGTGCTTTGAGCTGTATTCCTCCTTGGATAAATTTAAAAGTATCCTAAAACTACCTAACAGCATACAGACTTAAACTGTGGATTTTATGAATTGATAAATACTCTCCAGTAATTGCTGTTGCAGCTTGTATGAGTCAGTCTGTTCCATTGTAATATTTATGTGAAGGCCTTTCAGTGGTCTGTGTGTCTTCACACACCAACAGTTGTTGAAATGTAAAAACTCCACAAAGCTTACAAAAATAAATACAAGCTGAATTTCATTGCATTCTTCTTTTGCCCTATTTCTAGCTGCTACATGTATTTATTCTTTGTATCTGTCAGCATAAATAGAGAACCACATATTTTCTACTTTAGTAATCTTACTAATGTACACTTTTGGCTTTAGGCATTTTATCATGGCTCAAGGATAGGTGCTAGTATGAAAGTTTCTGTATTCTCTGATACTACACAGCTGTGTGGTAATATGGAGAGCATTCTCAAAAAATATGTAGTGAATTAACTTTCCAATATCAACAAGGCTTTTGGTTTAAAAAAACTGTTAAAATTAAGTGAAATTCATTGTTCCATTTCAGTGATCTCCAATTCATTTAACTTCCGTTTAGTTTTTTCTTGTTTTAGTGTTTGACATAACCCAAACCCTGTTACACTGTTCAAAATCTAAACAGAGCTTAAACAAGAGCCTAAGTAGGTATATGATCTTTAGTGTAATCTGTATTAAATTGTGCCTCTTCTATATGACATAGAAACAATGAAATGCTATATAATACAGTTGAGAGCTATTAAATGCAGCAATGCTTGGATTCAGAAAAGTTTTCTATAGAGAAGGCTGTCTTAACTGTGTGGCTTGTAGTTGCCCAAGGCATAATTTTCTTTGTATACAGAAGGGCCTTTTAACAAAGAGAGGCTTATGTGCATTGTGAATCTGGATAAAAACATCTGAAAGGGACTGCAGTTAAAGGTGGACGTGTTGGATGGTGGTGGTGTGGTTTTGCCACTTCAGACTTGTGTAGCAAGGCCTGTTGGTTGCTTAAGACAAGAGTATGGCTGTTAAAGATGATAGCCTTTAGATAATTAACACAGATGATTAATTGTCAATTTACTATGGCCTTGGCAAGATGCAAGAAAGTTATGTTTTTTGCAGAAATTAACTGACGTTTTAAGGTGGTTTAAATGTTCCTTTTGACAAAAACCAGAGGATTGCATAGAATAAACCACTTGTTTAATTTTCTTTCCAAGTACATACCTTCATTTAGGGAGTGTTTATTTTAAGAGAAAAATGTCTGTGAGAACTTCAAAATCCTCTTGCTTAACATCTTGTCTGTGCCTTGGAGAAATAGAATACTGAGCTGGTTCTGGGGAGGAAGTCCTTAGGTTAGTGCAGGATGTATAGTATTTTTTCACTCTGTTTTGTTTCCTGGCTGCTTAGAGAGCTGCCAAGTGGAGCCTGTTCTACCACTGTTTGTATATGTAGCATTTAGAGAGATTTATGTTGATTTAACATTGGAACATCAAAGCCTTTACTGTCTCCAGCCTGCCTGCTCATCTGTGATGGATGCTAATACCCCTGAAGCAAGAGCACCTGACCACTTAAGGAGTCAGCTTCTGGTCACAGTTTAACCCCAGCCAGCAAATAAATACTGTGCAGCTGCTGCTCACAGCTGAGACAGGGACACTTCTGTATGCTAGTTACAATGTCCTTTACAGAGCAAGATTGGCTTCATTTTGGTTTCTGTAATGAGTTGAGTTGAAGGTTGCAGCAGTTTTGGAATTGTTCATAGGCTATGATGTCTCCAAATATGTAGGACAGGATAACATCCCAGGTATGCAAGTGTTACAGGTCAGTGTCTCTTCAGACATTAGATTTAAACTGGCCACAGTCCATCACTGTGCCTAGTGATCAGAGTTCCCACTTCAGCTAAGTAGTGGGCTTTCCTTAGTTTTGTAATACTGGTTTCTGTGCTGTGTGGTCACTGGCCTCCATACTTCTGATTGTACCTTGACCCAAATGGAAAAGTTTTACTAGGAGTAACTGTTTGAAGACTTGGAATGAGTTACTTAGTATTTTCTGCAACTGGAAGGCCATTATTTATGGTAATGTATTCAGCTGTAGTAGGAATGGCTGCAAGTTTCCCTGAAACTGCAGACTGTTGAAATAATGCTGAAATTAATTCTTGAGATCACTTGCAAAGTCAAAAATAGAGCTGCTTTGAGAACAAGAACTTGTAAGAAGTGCTTCTTTCTTGCAGATCTGTTAGCTAAAGTAAAGTTGTCAGGAGCTGAAAATCAAAGTTTTAAGATGGTATTCAAGTAACATAAATGTGTAGAACTGCAAATATCTCAGCTGTTGGGTTGTAGCATGATGGGATGCTGTTACTGGTGCTCTGTAATACATTTCATCCTGCTTCAACAGACTTTATCTAGAAGGTTTAAGAGAAGGCTTATGGTTACTCTGATTCACTATTATGAAAAAGGGAATTCTTGCCAATTTTTGCTTTCTTATGTCTAACCTGAGGAAAATCTTGTTGTTTAAATAACTCCTCTGTGTTGATCAGTTACAGTCTGTCAGCTAATGCTTGCATCAAACCTGCTGTATTTTAACAGTAGGCTTGAATTGTTTTGCATCTCTGTGAACATAACTATATGTGAATATAGAGATATAAGCAGACTTCTGGTTTCAGCACCTCTGTCTTTTTTGTAGCTGCTTTTCTAACCCAGACTGTATGTCTGGATGATACAACAGTAAAATTTGAAATTTGGGATACAGCTGGGCAGGAGCGGTACCACAGTTTAGCACCCATGTACTACAGAGGAGCACAAGCAGCTATAGTGGTGTACGACATTACAAACGAGGTAAGTACTGGGTTACAGAGGCACAAGGGGAATTTAGAAGTTACCAGTCTTGCACTGATCTTTACTTATTTTTCTCTCACTGACTTGTGTGAATCAATTGTTTTGTAGAATCATAGAATGGTTTAGATGGGAAGAAGCCTGTAAAGGTCATCTAGTCCAACACTCCTGCCATGGGCAGGAATGCCTTCTGCTGGACTAGGTTGCTCATTTCATATTGCACTGTGTGATGTCTATTTGTGTCTGTAAACTTTTCTGGCTAAAAGACCGTTTCTAGGGTTGGGTTGTTTGGGTTTTTTTTAATATCAAAAAGAGAGAGAGAAAGAAAACAAATCCTCTTGTAGAAGTGTTTCTCACCCACCCTTAAGTCAGTTCACAGAGTTTGAGCTGTTAACTCTCGTCACATTGCTGGTCGCTGACAGTGAAAGATATTATTTTAACATTGTATATTACTGCAAATTTTGATTAAGACTGAAAAGGTAGCATAAGGTATTGAGACCAAACCCTAAGGTTATTAGATTTCTTTTTATTTGAACTTAGATCAGATAATCTTGACTTGTTTCTGATAAAATGAGACTTAAAGCCCAAAACTTTAAAAAAACTCAGAAATCCCGTACCATAATGAACAGTCTTCAGTAATTAGAAAGTAATTTTGAGGCCTTTTCAATATAGCTGTTCATATACTTGTTTCTTCTAGAGAAACTGAAATTCCTATTTTCTCTCTTAACCACTTCTTTCCTTACTCTGTCTACACAAAGATCTTCCTACCTACTTACTTCAGCATTATCCCAGCTAAGCACAGTTGAGAACTAAGGTAGGAATGTTTCATTTTAAAGGCTCAGTTTGGCAATTTGGAGTGTGCCTTTGGACTAAGGTAGCAGCCTTGCATTGGCGTTTTGTGCTTGAAGTGTAGATAACAGAGATGGGGATAATAGATGTGTACAAAAGGATGACAAAACTCAGTTGCATCATTTTGCGATCATTAACAGGAGTCCTTTGCCAGAGCGAAAAATTGGGTCAAAGAACTTCAGCGACAAGCAAGTCCTAACATTGTAATAGCTTTAGCAGGAAACAAAGCCGATCTAGCTAACAAAAGAGCTGTGGATTTCCAGGTATGTACATAACTTTTGTTGATAGAAATTGCATTTTGTTTGAATAGATAGTAAATAAACCTAGGGGGAGCTTATATGCATAGCCTTGCTAGTTGTTATGGAGGTCATGCTGTTAAATATAAATGTCAGCTGAGACTAATTAAATAATACATGCTACCGAAAAACCTACTTCTGTACAAGTAATATGGAGGAATAGACTTTTTGGAATAATTAATTTGACTTAGAGGAATAATTAATTTATTTGCATATCTTTCAGGCTTATTGAATATCTGTTCTTTGATGTGACTTTTTTCTGTCTTCTACCCAAAATTACTGGTAACTAGAGTTTCAGTGGATGAGATAGCAGTAACTCTTAACACCAAACTGTTCTGTCTGGCCTGTCAGACAGAGAATTTTGGTCATCATATGATACAAAGCTGGTTGGTGTGCCTAACTTGCTTAGGTTGTACTGTTGAAGAAGTGTTCAAATTTTAATTGAGCTTTTCATGGCATTTCTTTTGGTTTAGTGGTTACATCTGTGCTCTCTGGTGTATTTTATCTTCTAGAAGGTTTAATCAAGTAATCAGAAAATAGCTTCCAAAGTGAATAAAACTAACTGCAGGTAGTTTTGGTCCATTCATGATAGACTGAATTTGAATTAAGAGAGTATTTATTAGTCAGTAATTAGTCATTAATTTACAGTTTTTAATCTGTGTTTGGGGTCATGTGAGATACAGCTGCATATAGTAATGAATCCTTTTGTAACTATAGGGAGTTGAACTATGAAGATTAGCAGTGGTTTAGGTGTTTTTCTGCCAGTCTTCTAATTTTATACTTCCATGACAGTTGACAGGAGACTTTGGTGTTTTATGAAAAATTGTAGTATTTAACAAAAATTTCATACATGACTGACTGCAGTCAATAATGTAATCAAATTTAACTACCAAAGTAAACCTACCTGTACTATATTTTGAACCATTACAGTCTTAATGTTTTTCAAATGTTAGGGGGTCTGCTACTGTGGATTTATGGGCTCCTTGTGGGCTTGACAGGCATTTCTCATTTCAAATCACATATTAGATTCCTAGGTATTTGTTAATGTGTTGTTTCAGATATAATTACATAGATCTTAGCAGGTGTCACTTAAATAATTGTAGAGTGCTGTAGATTATTTTTATCATCATAGGTGTTCTGTAATTCAGCTTTTTTTGCAGATTTCTTACTGAATGCAAAGGCAGTTACATAATCATAAGAAGCTGTAGATTCTCAGCTGAATTGACTAATAAGAAGTGGCAAAAATAGTAAAGTTCGTATGAGCAGAGTATCAGATGAAAATTCATACTGAAAAGGGAGGTAACATGGTGAAATACTTAATACTGCTTATTTGCTGTAATTATGAATTTGTATCAAGATAATGAGACTGTTCTGATCCATCTGCTGCAGTGCTTGAAAGATTCAAGATAGTTCACAGACTGCCTTTTTCCAGGGTAATAATGGACTTGCTGACATTCAATGGCACTTTCTGAAGCTTATTTGTACTTGCCATCACAGCTAGTGTTCTGCATTGGGCTTGTATCTTCCATAAATATTTTCATTTATTATTTAGTTTTTGCCTGAGTTTCTTCCATCTGGATATTTTTAAGATTAGGAAGGATCTTTAAGATTCCATTTCTAGTTGTTTAACTGCTTGGTGGAATTGTAACTTTTCCATAACTGGTGAATAACATATTGTCAGATGAGTGTTTCTGCAAACTGTCTTTCTTTCCAAATGCTGTAGAGATTGTTCCTTTGTAGCAATTGAAAGTACAGTGTGTAATGATTGTCTGAGTTTAAATTTTTTTTTCTAATGAAGTAATGTATTCTTATTTTAACTTTCAGGAAGCTCAGGCTTATGCAGATGACAATAGCCTATTGTTCATGGAGACGTCTGCTAAAACATCTATGAACGTAAATGAAATATTCATGGCAATTGGTGAGTTTATGAACAAACTGAGAACTTTAAGGCGAATAATTTTCATGAGATTCAGACCATGACAATCTTCCTAACCTAAGATCTTTGGTTTTCACCTAAATTATTTCTGGCATCAGAGTTTCCTTAGGCCCTTTTATTTGTTTAATTTTGTTTAGGCACCTATCTGACATCCACAAGCTGTGTCAAAGATGGCAATGTGTGCTTCAATTCAGTGTCCAAGTTATAAGTAAAGGACGCTGCATGTTAAAAGTAAATCAATCTACTGATACATTTTTAGACCTAACATAATCTTGGGGATTTCTGTAATGATGCTAACATGTAGTAGTGAGTATAAACCAAGAATTTTTGTGTATTCCATTGGTATACCCAAAATTGTATTTAATTGTTAATAAACTTTTGAAAGTGGAGGAAAAATAATTAATTTTTAGGCTGGGCACTAATCTGTTTAGTAGTAACCTTATTTATAGTAGATGCTTTGTTAGTGGATAATAGTAATGTATAGCATCAAATAACTTCATTAAATCTGTTTTTTATGTTGCATCTCTCTAACCTACTTTTGGTGAAAAAACATCATTGATATTAAATTAAATGTTTTTAAAGAGGTCTTAATCTTCTGCTTTTTAAGTCAGGGGAGCAGAAGGTAATTTGTGGTGTCCTTCAAACTTCCAGCAGATGCAAATTAAATTATCACTATAGCAACACTTTATTACAAGTACTTGCTTCATATTAACTATAAATACTTGAAGAGGGGGGATAGACACAAACACTTAACTGTATGACAGGAAAGTATATTTTTCTCATGAATGTTCAAGATAGGCCCGCATTTAATGATACAGAAATGCTCAGTTGCACTGTTCTGTGTTTCGCTGGTGAAATTTCAAAATTAATGTGTTTAATGGAGCAGTTTGCATCCTGTAAAAAAAAAAATCCCCAAAAACCTGAGGGTTTTTTCTTTTTTTGTAATTTGAGATGTCAGTAAGAATTCTTCCCTCTCTGTATTTTAATGAAGTCTACAAAGTAAATTTGAGGAAAAAGATGCCCACTTAATAACTGTCTTTTGTCTGCAATGTTGTTAGGCCATGTGAGTATTTTGCATCAGTGGGGTGAAATTCAGCTTTGTCAGGGCATCAGAACAAGATCTGTGCAGCAGTAGACTCTGAATGGAAATTTTGATGAGGCTCTAAGTATTGCATGTAATTTGGAATGGCCTGCAAAATGTGGATGCAGTTCTCAGGACCATGTGTAAATATGATCTTAAAGCGGAGAGAAAATGAAAAATGAGAATGTTGAAAGAACTGTTGGGTGCAAGCTGCAGCTGCTTGTAAATTGACTGCTTCAGCACTCATTCAGAACTTCCAGTTAAAAAAAATAATATTAATTCAGTTCTAGATATAGTTCTAGAATTCAAAACAACATTGCTCTGAAGACATTTTTCTGTTGGTGCACAGTCCCTTTGTACTGGCTCAGCAGCTTAGTACTGTGTGGGTTCTTGGGTTTTGTCACCGATCTGTAGAACAGCCCAAGTTGGAAGGGACCTCAGAAGATCCCTGTGGCCCACCCTTTTGCCCAGCACCCTGAGGTTATCTTGGACCACAGCATGTTGATGTCTGCTCTGTGGGTTTTTTGGCTGTGTTTCATTGATTTTAGAAAAAGTTGTTCTTAAAAAATTGACAGAAGTAACTACTTCGGGGGGGAAACCAAACTGTGGAACAAGAGTGGTTGTTGGGTCCTGGTAAGATAGGCCCTTGGAAGTCCTGTTGTGTAGAACTTAGCAATTTTCTGATGGAGAGAAATCTAGGAGAAGCTACAGCTCAGAAGGGTGACAGCTTTCACCCTTATTTTTTCATGTTAAGACTGAGGAGGAACCTTGGAGCTACAAGGGCAGCAAAGAAATTACCAATCAATTGACTCATAAGAGCTGGACAGAAGAGGCAGCTTGGAAAAAATAGGAGAGGCTTGATCTGGTGCTGAGGGCCATTTTATATGTTGTCTGCAAAAACTCATTTCTGGCTGGATATCTGGGAGCTGTTTGACCCATTTCTGTCTGTGTTTTGTGCCTTTTCAGTGTTTCTGTATCTTTTTGTACTAACATCCTGATCTTAAAGCCTGTTCTGTGTGGGTGGATTCCCACAGGAGCTGTCATATAGTGGCATAGCACACCTATGCAGATACATTTTACTGCTCAAGTTACCAATGTATTTCATTCCTGGAAACCATAGATAAGATACTGAGCATTAAGAAGTTAAGTGTCTTAACTTCTTTCATTACCAATGCACTGAATCAAATCAGATTATACAGTAAGTATACTGATATGCGTATAATGTGTTGTTTTGTTTACTCAGGTCATTTAATCTTAGTAAAATCTCAGGTTTAACTCTTATTTCCTGTTCATCTTACAGCAAAGAAATTGCCCAAGAATGAACCACAGAATGCAGGAGCCAGCTCTGCCAGAGGAAGAGGAGTAGACCTTACTGAACCCACACAACCACCCAAGAGTCAATGTTGTAGTAACTAAAAGATCAATTGCTTTAAACTGTTCTGAATATTCTTCTGCTTCCTAACAGTTAATAACCATGGAATTGGAGTGCTTAACCTGCTCCAGTACAGCTTCCAAACAGCGAAGAGACTTACGATAATAGTCAAGTTTTCTTTTGACCTAAAATTTTAACATGCATGTATCCACCACTGGCTGCAATGTTTCAGCAGTAGAGGGGAGATGGAAGCGGAATAAACTTCCTTCGGTTGAAAGATTTTAAAAATAATTTGTTATTATTAGAGGTGTAGAAGAACTGCTTTCTGTGGACCTAATTGGCCGGTTCCTGTAGCCTCAATACTGATCACTGTCATAATAAATAGAATTGGGTCTTCTCATAATTCTCAATTGTGCTTTAAAACCTCTTTAGAAACAGGGTCTAAAAATTACTTAAACTTATTTGCAGTATTGATGCAACCAGTTGTTTCTGCAGGTATCCACTGTTTAGTTATACATTCCATAGTTTAATAATTTTATTACAAATAATACTTGCATTAACAATTTTAAGAATCCTATGCTTGCCAGAAAGTGGAGTTTTAGTTGGTACACTCTATGTAAATTATATCAACCCAGTTAGTTATCTTAATGAATTAGTGATGAATCAAGTCTAACTTCATTTCTAATCTGTTCAGAGGGTACAGACCAGTAAATTCAACTCTACAACTTAGGATATGGGGTTTTTTGTCCTCTACAAACTGTAAGAGCTCTTCAAGTAAAACCACAACAAACTCGGTGTCTGTGACTTCTTTCTTGTTTCTGATCATTGCTGGCCATTACAGTTTGTTTTTCCCCTAAGGAAAAAAAATAGTGCACTAAAGATTATGTACATCCAACTTGATTTTAAATTTGGATATTAATGTACTGTAAATAGGTACTCTGCATTGTAGTCTACATTTGTTTAATACTTTCTGTAATATTTAAGAGTTGCTTAAAGGTATACAGAATGTACAGTTACTTAAAGCTAACTTTTTTCCTCTCTAATCAAAGGGGGTTCTGAGTTCTTCCTTTATGGCTAGAACAGTAATAAATGATGCTCCTGTATCTGTAACATAAGTACTGCTGTCTGTCAGTAATGAACTTCGCAACTTTGTTTTCCAAAGTACATTTTATTTTGATCGGTCCAGTATATTGCACTAATTCTTTTAGTTATTTTCATTATATGAAATCTACAAGGTGTGTCAGAAGAGATGAATTAGTCTATTTAAATGTTGAACTGATAGAAACTTACTTGTGCAGATTTTAAATTTGCAGTAATCTGGGTTTAGCAAGAAAAATGACAGTTCACCAGTGTTTAGTTTTATATTGAGGTGCTCAGGTTTGAATAAAGTGGTTTAAAAAATTTTTTGTTTACTGTTTCTTATTGAGAGTTTCAGGAAGTTTTATCGCATTTGTACAGTTCCAGACAAGATGTCTGATTCACTGTATGGGTCAGCATTTAAGATGCTTACAAGTAAATTCATGCCACAGCTAAATATAAGCTTGTCCTATATATATATATATATATAGTGGCACTCCAGTTATCCTATTATAAATTTTTAAATGTTGAGGTAATTGGGTATCTTATCACATCCATTCAGAAGTACGATCAAAGTAGTAATATTCTCTCTTGAACCTGCAGCTAATGCAGTCTGTGCCAGTTGTTCACAAGGTGACTTGTTGTGTTGCATTGTAGTGTCTCTGAGCTGACTGTGTCTCTTCTGCAGCTTGTGATTTGCAGTTGATGGAGTACATTTTTGTTTCTTTTTCAAACTGTGGTGGTGGTGGTTTAGAACCCACTGGTGATACAGTCTTTAGCAGTGTTTGACCAGCATCACAGTTTGTCACAAAATGCATTGGAGTCCATTTTTTCTGCCAGCTGTGTACTTGAGTCAGAATTAGAGGGCATTGTTTTGTCTATTTTGGGGGCAATTTCATGGCTTTAGACCTTGGTGCCAGCACATCCTCTTGCAGCTGTAATGGCTGTGACTTGGACCTGTTGCACAGAAGGTGTCAGTTTCTTCTTGCTCTGAAGTCTGTCACTGTGGATGAAAACTTAGATAATATTTTCTGTCCTCAAACCGAGTTCTTCGGAGTCACCTTGTGTGCTAGAATTGGAGTAGTGTATCTCTATTCTTTGAATTTACTTTGTTGTTACTGAAAAGAGACAGTTCTGGATTAGGTTGTTTTTTGTGGTGATTGGTTTCCTTTTTAGGAATTCCATTTTTACTTTGCCTATAATTCTTCCGAGAACATTTTCACTAATTTTGTTTCAGGTTGCCTTTTGAGTCACTCTGAAAAATACCTTTATTGGAATAAAGTAGCTGTATTCCATCTTGCAGATGATTAATAGGGTTTGAGTCAGTTAAGTTGTCTCCAGTGAGGGATATCAGATACTGACACACAAAGTTCTGTTTTGTTGAACACTGCTTGTGCATTCTCAGATAATGAGTGAATGTTAAGAGTTGGTGCAAGTACTTGAAGTAATCCAAACCCCCTCAAAGCTCATTAGAAGCCAAAATAAGAAACTGGCAAGTAACACTGGTAGGGACAGATACAATATGAGGTACAGGTATGACAGATGTTCTTTTTACTGGATCTCTCTGCTTGTAGTTATCAGGTATCCCTCTACTCACCTGGTTTATTAGTGCTGATGTTTCCACCGTTCTGAAGTGTTTCCTCTCACTTACATTAGAAGTGCTGTGCTCTTGAGAGACAGTGACTCTTTCCATTTTTATGTAAGGCTGCACATCATCTGGAGTTGAAATAATATTTATAGCATGCTGGTTTTTTTTAAAGATACTGCTGTTACAATAACAGCCTTTTGCTAAGGACTGGAAAAAAACCTGAGATCAGAGTTAATAATCTACTGTCACAGGCAACAATATGTCCATCATTGAATCTGGTTCTGTCACAGCAAAGTTTTCTGTGCTTTTTCCCCCTCCATTCTTAGAAGACTGTTCTGGAATCTTAATCTCCTGACTGCAAATAAACTTATGAGGAGTTTTAAGTGACATTTCATTCAGCTTAAAGTGCAGTCTAATATGAAAAATAAGCACTCTTGTTTAAAAACCAGTCAGGGTGCAACTTTTCCATTTTTCTCAAATACTTTTTTTTTTTTTCCCTCCTATGAGAATGTGTGCTTTCAGGTGTCTGAATGAACTCATCAAGAACTTTCAGGCTCAGACATTTTCTAGCAGCTTACAATTTTTAGTACCTGAAAATAATTTGGATGTGATGTAGGATTTACTGTTTACTTACATGTTGCCTTAAATCTCTTACTTGGTTAAGGCACGCAAGGGAGCAAGAATTCTTAGTCATTGTGGGAAGTTGAGGACTAATTGCTTTGCTTTAGTAGGAAGAGGTGTTTTTCCCTTTCCCTCAACATTTCTGAAATCTGAGAATTAAAAGTGTTAGAAATTGCAACACTGCAGGGGACTGGTCATATCAGATTTGAACAGAGAGCATAAAGGAAAGCACTCCAAACCAAAGTGCTGTATTGTTTGGGATCCTCTGTGGTGCTCTGGGAGACCATTTCTTGGGTTAGGGGAGGTGTTCAGTCTGCTCCAATGTGTTGGCATGAGGGCAAAAGCTATGCCAGGCAGAAGGAACTTGCTTGGGAAGTGGTAGCTTTCTATACATGAAGTTGGCTGTGGTGTGATCATTTATATTGTATTTTTAATATCATCTGGCTGTTCTGGGGCACAGACCTCTAAAACAGGTGTGTAAGTAGGCATTGCTTACACAGTGGTTGTGTTTCTTGAGCAGTATTGGCATCATTGAGTGTAGGAGCCAGCTAAGTGTAGTCTGTGACGGCAGATTTCTTCTGCCTTAAATCAGAAAATGATTCAAAATACCAAACTGAAGGACGCACCTTTTTAATTAATTATAAACTGTAGATGCCTTAAGTTGTGCTCTGTATGTTTCCTTGTGCTTGCTTCCCCCTTCTTCTTCTGATTTCCATGGAGAGCTAGAAGAATGTGTAAAATATCCATTGAACCCTTGGAGGAAGACCGCCAACTGTAAGCCTAACAAAGGGCATAATAGAACCCATGTGGAACAATTTGACTGAAAGAAAGTAAAATCTAGTCCCTTTTGGAGGCAAGTCTCTTGTCTGCAAACCACAGACAGGGCAAAAGAATCAACAGAACTTAGCTGACCTATCAATATGGGACTAAATGAAGATGATGGCCTGTGTCACCATCTCCTGCTCCTTGTATCTGATCATCCTCTTTAGTTGCTTATCTGGAGCTGAAGGAACATGTCTGTACTTCTGTAAGAACACACTCCTTGGGGGAAAATGAAGGTTCATGTTGTGTGAATTTTTTCCTTTGATATTGTACATTTGGTGGAAAATTAATTGTATTAGATTAAATAAATATTATTTGACATTGGTTCAAAAATGTGGATTTTAATCATAAAAGGTATAAAGTATCTCTGATGACCTTCAAACCTTAACTTGTTAGCAGAGCTTGAATTTATGGTATCCTTAATTGCAGCCAGCATGAAACCCTCTCTGTAAGGAATGGATGGAGGCAGGTAACAAGATCCAGAAGGAATTTGGTGGAGAGTTCACCCAGCCTAAGTTCCTGCCTTCATTAATCTGTTTGGAATAAAATGTGTTTCTGTCCGAATAAGGTGGAAACAAATGCATCTGAAAAGATTGCAACCCTTCTGTGAGTTAATGCTGCATTCCAGTAAAGGTGTGACTGCATTTCCTGAAAGAAAACTGAGCTAGTGCTAAACTACCTGTTTGGATTCCTGTGCCAGTAAAGTTCACATAGCTGCAGAAAGCTTGTTTGAGGTAAAGTACAGCTGTAGCAGCAAGCGTTGAAGAATGGAGGTGGTGGGATACACCACCATTACCTAGTTCAGTGTCAGTGCATCATCAAGTTGGTTTACAGTGTTTCTCAGACTGGCAGATGAGTGCAAATTTTTCTTAAGCAAAACCATTTTTTTTATATCTGGTGGTGGTGTTTTCAAATGTGGAACATGACTTTTTTCATCCCGACAACAGTGAAGCCTCTCAAATGGTTCTCCCTTTTCCTACTGATATTTGACCCTCTTCATTAATTTTGGTCAAATTTCATATGGAGAAATACGAAGAAGTCTTGCAAGTTGTGTGAATGCACACATGACAGGAAGAAGGAGTGCTTGTGATGTCAGCTGCAGTGTCAGCCCACTCCTTACTAA
Source organism: Coloeus monedula (assembly GCF_965178545.1). Taxonomy (NCBI): domain Eukaryota; kingdom Metazoa; phylum Chordata; class Aves; order Passeriformes; family Corvidae; genus Coloeus; species Coloeus monedula. Next base: position 37,537,188 of record NC_138781.1, read on the forward strand.
TGCCCAGGAGAGTAGTAGAAAAGTGATGTAGTGCTGGGCATGTAAGAGAATGTAACTGTAGACACAAACCATTGGAAACTCTTCATCCAGCTTTTTTTATATAACTGTGCTTGGGCACTCCTTTGTGGTAAAGCAAATATCTTGCTTGTAACCTTACAGCTGTCTTATGTACACAAGAGGGTTTAACTGGTAACAAAAATCACCAGATGGGAAGATACAATGCCTAGAGTTGCTAGTCTGCAAGAGCTTTTTCTGGTGTTCCTTGTAGCAGGGGTGAGTGCAGGAGCATTAGGAGTGTTTCATTGTTTCTGATTGTAATAAATAACTGATTCTGTACTAAAGAAAAGAAAGGCTCTGCTTCATAAGGAAACAGGTCTGAATAGTTCTTTCATAACAGTAAAATACAACAGATTCCTATTTCAGAAAGTAATCATTCAGATTATTCCTTCAAATAATGTTTTCAGTTTGCTGGTAGCAAAATGTGGTGGTACTTAGTCCAATGAAATAAATGAATTAAAAGTATCTTAAGCATGTTTCATTGACGCAAGGACTGTATCAGATCAAAAATCAAAAGTTTTTTGATTGCCTGTCCTAAAGTAATGACACCTTAAACCTCTTGACTTAAAATTTTTAAAAATCATACTATTCTTACAGAGATCACTTGTTTATTATGGAATGCTTCCTAACTGTCTTTTACATTAGTAAATTGGCTTAAATGCTTTAATTCAAATATTGTGCTTAGGCTACTTATCTAATAAGCTGAATATTATTGTCTGATAGCAATATCAGTTGTGAGGGAATTTATCATGTCTCTTTCACATTGTCAAGCTAAAGGAATTGCTGCTTTTTATCTCCAGATACCAACTGCCAACAAATCTCTAGATTAATTTATGCTTGCCTTTTTTTTTTTTTTTTTTTTTTTTTTTTTTTAATTGGATGAAGGGAAAAAAAAAATCCTAGTGTGGAACCTGTAATAGCAACGTGGGGTAGCCCAGCAACACCTTTGACTGTCCTGGCTAATGGACTGTGTGTGTTGTTTTCAAAATGTTTTCTTTCTTCCTCCCCAGTGCCATCTATCTCTTCAGTAGGAATTCTTTTTACCACTGAACAACCACTCCAGTGAACTTTGGAAACCTTATTCCTTCCCAGTTGTAAAAATCTGCATTCTCCAAAAGGACTTGGCATACACTTTCATAGGGACTGGTCTTGTTGGTCTCCTCCTTGTCTGGTTCTTCTTTTTCCCTGTAATCTGCCTTGATTACTGTGGAAAAAAAAAAACAAACTAAAATTTGCTCTTTGTCATTATTATTTTTGTAGGAGGTACCTATTTGAGGAAGTTGGTCAAGAAATAAAAGTGGAAGCTTTGCTGCAATTGCTTCTGTAGCTGTCACACTGTGACAGCCATCAAGAATCTCCAGAAAATATGTATCTGACCTACTTTCATGGTTGTCCTGCACAATAAACCTGTCTTCCATGTCTCGCTGCCATGTGGAATTTTTATCTTGGCAAATCAGTAGTGCTTTTATTAAAGAATTACTTACTTTCTTAGAAGTATTGCTGATATTGGCAAGATCACAATATGGTGTGGGAGTGGGATTATCCACAAGGAATTCAATTGAATAATGAATCTTCTGCCTGTGTGTGTCAGAGAATTTAGCACTCTAGAATTTAGGTACTGCAAGGACCTGACTCTAGTCAGCACCAGCCTCTGTACCTATCCTCCAGCCAGAGCTCGTATCTTCCCCATCTGCACGTACCTCTGTTTTTTTCCACTCCTGCCCCTTGCTCCAGTTTCCCCCATCAGCTCAGTCTCTTTCACCTCACTCTGCATCCTCAGTACTATTCCCAGGTCTAGCAGCTGGTGCTGCAAAGCCAAGAGTCAGAGCTGTAGAGCCTCCTAGTGAGGTGCTTCCTGATAGGACCCTGGTGATGCAGAGGGGCCTGCCTGAATTCAGTATCTGCACACTGGCACGTCTCTACCTGGCATAGGCAAAGTGATGCTGATTTCTAAATACTGTAACTTGCTCTGATTTGGGCAAATTGACAAGAATGACAAAAGATGCACTGCTGGTGCCATTTCAGCCAAATTGCCAAGTGGTAGTTCAAAATGTGACAGTCTTGGAGCTTCTCTAGAAAAAAATTAGACTTTTGGCTTAATACATTCAAAACAACATATTTTCCAAATCATATTCTCAGAAACAGCTAAGCCGTTTTACCTAGAATTTTTTTCCAAGTCATTCTGCTTCAGGCTTGGAAAATTTCAGTATGAACTGCTTCTTGCATAACATCCTCTCCCCCTAAGCCAGCACGTGACATACATGCACAGACACCATAACACAGAATCCTGACACCATGTGAGCAGCTAAGCTTGCCAGCCTATACATCATCTATCTACTAAGTATGAAAACACAGTGTTTATATTCAATAGTTAGCATTTATGGATGAGAAATATCAGACAAAAATGCATATGCCATTGTATTCTCTGCTATGAGTTTTCTGTTTCAGTTAATCTTTGTTAACTGCTGTTAATTCATCAAAAGAGCAAACAGAGGTAGTTTAGCAGCAGTAATATCCCTCAGCCACGTTACAAGAGCAGCCTTTGGGAGTTTCATCCTACTTTAACCTCATTCCTGTATACTCGATACAGCCACACCTGAATAAACTATTTTGCACGTGTTTTCTCTTCCAGGATTTCAGCTAGGGAAGTACATTTTTTTCTGTCTCACTACTTTTCTCCATCACCTGTATTATATGGATTTCTTCAGTTTGTCTTTCAATGTGTGCCCCTTTCTTGTCGTGAGAGTTCTTAGATAAAATTTCCTTAAAATCAAAGCCCTAACCTCCTCCAGCCCAAATTAATCCTAATACATCTTAATGAATCCAGTGCTTCTGATCAGCTGAGGTAGATCAATTACAACATATCTTTTGTAATGGGTGATAGTATTAGGCAGAGCCACTTAAAAACTCCTTATGACAGCATAGTATAGCTTATCCTTGCAGAAGTGGCTTGCAGCTGGCTACAGCTCCCAGTCTGCTGTAGGAGCAGTTTATAGGAAAGTCTGTCTATCTACAAGAATGAACATCAGCCTCCTCTGAAAATGCTGCATGACTTCAGGGAAAGGTAAGGAGGTACATGGATAAAACTGCTTGTGCAGATCTTTATTCCTTTATTCTGCATAGTTTGAATTTGAGACTGAGACATGGCACAAGATTTTTCACTGCTTTCATTGCAATGATGCATTCAGGCCTGAGAAAAATTAGGACTAATGTATACAAAACACCTGGTAAGCTATTTTTTGTCAGTCTTTTAAATATGAATCCATTGTACAATCCCCTGGGATTACAGACAGGAAATTGAAAACTTCCAGCAAAATATTAGTTTGATCTCACCAAACTGAATTCTTAACACTCACATACATTTTACATGGGTCTGTATCTCTGTAAGTGGCTGTAAGTGCTAACAAATCATATTTCCAAGGCACCAAAACAGTCCCAGTTAATTACAATGTGTAAATAACCAGGATAATATACATAATAATTCATGTAGCAAGATAGGCTACAACTCTTTAGTTACAATAACTTTTCTTATAATTATTAAAAGGGCAGCCCTGATGTTAATTTTTATGGTATGCATAAATTGCTTATGTTAATAGCTGAAAATCTTGTAAAAATTAAATTTAAAAAAACCCAAAAAACATTTGATTTGTTGATCTCTTATGAAGTAAAAAGATTATTCTGTGTTTCCTTCTCTCCTTGCATTTCTCTCATTAGGAACAGGTACAGACTAGGAGGTTTTTTGCTGTCAGGTTAAAGGATAACAGTGAGATACTGACAGCACAATACAACAAGCTAAAGCACTCCTGGCCTCACAGTGAAAGATAAAATACAGCTTTCTAGCTCACTGCAGTTTCCCTGTGCCTATTTAGGGAGCCAAAACGCAACACAGTTTAATGTTCTGAGATGAAAATAGAAGCAGATAAAAAGAAATTAGATGTAGAAGAATGGGGAGTGAACCACAGTTTAAGATTGTACATGTTTTCAAGGGCAAAAAATCGTATTTACTTTATGTGTCATAACAAAGAGCCTCCTGCTCAGTGCTTAGTCCTGCTGCTTGGAAAGGGAGGCTCCTCCACCTCTACCATACACTGGCCTGTCTAAAAGGGACAGAACTGAGGCAGAGCACGAGGCTCATATGGCAGAGGATACCATTGTCTCAGTAAATCTCGTATATCTGGAAAACCTTCCTAGCTATGACACTTGGAGCTGCTTGCTGTTAATAAGGTAAGGCAAGATTATTCTCTGTTTCTGCAGTTTGGCACTACAATCATCATTTTTAATTAGCAAAGATGGAAGCTGTTCCTAAGCTTAGAGGATCCAGGACCTGATTTGTATCCAAACAGACAAGTCCCATATGCAGTTATCTCCCTTTGACACATGTCATTCCTATCTCCACCCAGAGCATGGCTTCTTCCTCACTTCCCTTTTGACACAGTCAGAACTTAGCTTGCACAATCTCCAGGCCTGAGCTCCTTCCTCTGTGAGACTTGGGGCTTTTATTATTTGCTACATACTTGTGGTCTTAGCAAATGGTGACTGTTACTGATGCTGAAACCAGCACTGGAGAGATGCCTGCCTGCCTGCCTGCCTGCCTGTGGGTGACGGGAAGAAGCATAGATGAGCTGTGTGATGTAAAATGGAGGTCATGATCTCCCTGAGTTTCTCATCAAAATATTATCCTCTAATACATATAAACAGGCCTCACTGCTGCAAATTCTTGCTGAATGAGCACCAACCTCCTTGCCTGTCTTTTCCTTCTTCCCTGATTTACTTCTTGCTCATGCCTCAGTCAGCACTTCCCTCTCAGTCCTCTCTTTCCCATGTGCCTGTGATGCCAGGATATGGCTTCATTGCCTCCACATGTTCAGCACGGTTCCTGTCCTGGCTGACCTCCCTCCCCCCTGCCCGTCACCCAGTTTGGCAGCAGCACCTCCCCTGGAAAACTTGTGAGTGCATCACACCCACATACAGAAACCATGACAGAGACTCTCAACATGGCCAGGACTGTCTGTCCCTGAGCTGCAGGGTTCCTGATGCCACCAGTACCTGGCAAGGAGCCACGCTGGGTGGGCAGTGGGACATTAGCATCTGTCTGGTGCAGTGTGACCGTGCTGTGCAGCTCATGTCCTTCAGCACAGTTGGAGCCAGCAAATACCGTACATGAAAACCCTTACAAAGCCTTCCTTAAACTCATATAAGACCTCTGAAAAGCTCTTCAACTGAAAAACCAAACTCATTTGCTAACCCAGGAGCCATGCCCTGTACCTTCCATCACTTTTTTTTAGCAGAGCTAGCCCTCTCATTCTCTAAAACCATTTGCAGAGGGAACAGTGCAGAAGGAACAAGACATCTTCTCCCAAGTAAGTAGGCTATACTGTGCATTCCCAAGTCAATTTAGGAGCACACAGTATAGCCTACTTACTCCATCCCCAGAAGCAATGATGCAGCTTCAAGAAAGTCTAGTTATGAAAGGTGTGGGAAGAGATAAAGACAAACTTGGTGAGTCATGGGAGCATGCCAGGGGCAGAGCCTGCATTCAGGACTTGGGAACACTCCCACCTGTAAACCTGATAATAAGTAAGAAAGAAGTGATTAATAATTAAAATAATTATGGAATAAATTAAGATAATTAGTCTCCTTATTTATCTTCTAAAGTGTTGTCCAAAACTGGAATCCCAGGATTCCAGGCCCTCTGGTTTTGTGCCACCCTATAAAACAGGAGTCCCTGTCATTAGGTCCTAGGCAGGAGTTACTATTTGTGACACCGTCCACTTGTGCAGAGGTGCAGCTCCTCAGCTGGGAGGAAACATTGAACTGGGAAGTGGGAGTGGTGAAACCATGACAAAACCAGCTCTTTCTACACTCCAGATATTTTGCAGCTCTTCCTGGTAGATGGGTCAGTCCCAGTGGGGCAGAGATAGCAGTTTGCTACCCCCAAAGGGTGTGTGTGGGGCAGAGAGGCCACGAAACATCGAGTGGGGATGGCAAGCCTGCTGGCCTTGGCACAGGAGGGGAGGAATGTGAGGGTTTGGGAATCCACAAAGAAAGCTGTGGCAGAAGGTAGAAGATGGGTGGTGGTAACATAACTATGCCTTCTGCACTCCCAGTGACATCCTGCCTCCCTCACCCCACAAACCCCCATCTGTGGTTGGTGCTGTACTCCTGGGGTTCCCCTGCTTTTTTCAGCTGTACACAGCACTGTTACAGTTGGTCCAAATGAAGTTTTTTGCCTGTTTAGTTTCTGCTGCTTAGTGGTTAGCTGTGGTGCCTGTGGCTGTGTCTCTAGTTCCCAGGATTTCCAGGTGGTCCCCCACACAGATGTGGGGAAGGCCCATGACTGGGTTTGCACAATCAGTGCTTAGGTCACTGTAACTTCATTTTACAGAAATAATAGGGATCTTCTATGCAGAGTTCTGTTATCTAAGGCAGTGCTGTATCCAGGGTGCTGGCTGGCACCTGCACCTTGTGTGCAGGTAGCAGAAAGGAGGCCCTTGCTCTCCCATCCCTGCCAGCTATGCCTGTGCCAGTCTTCCAGGGGTCTGTCAGGCTTCCAGCACCAAATCACCTGCCCTACACAGACCATGCAGTCAAAGTACACCAAGTCTCAGAGGATTACAGGGATCTCTGCAATGAATTAAAAGCAGAAAGAACAGAAAAATACATTAGAGAAAGGAATAAACAAAAGAATTGTGAGGAGTCAAAAGAAAGAGAAAGTAAGAGAAAAATAGATAGTACATCCCATGTTTGCATGAAGAAATCCAGAGCTCTCACTACCAGAAAATAACACTGTGTAAGCCTATGCAGTAACTGCTGATGGTTAAATAACTTCAACAAACAGCTTCTGGACTTCACATACACAGCTCAAATTGTGCAAAGGCAGGAGTGATTGTCCTGTGCTGTGTGACTCCAGCCTTTAATTTTCTCACTTGGTTTGTGTTAAATCAAAAGTCTGACTGCAGTCAAGAAGAGCATCCTCTGGGTAAGAAGCATATAAAAACTGCTAAATGGTCCATCACTAAGAAGAAATTTGTGTGACTGAAGCAGCCATGGGTGTTGCAATGACATTTTCTCCATTTACTTTTATGCATTTTTTCCTTTAAAAACTGGGTAATTGGGGTGTAAGATTTTCTACAAGAGCAAAAACCTGATGGGAAGGTCTGCCATCTGTATTATTAGAGTCACATGTAAGCACCATGGGAAGCTGATGAGATGCTAGAGAGCTTAATGAGCAAAACTTCAGTACTGTTAATACTTCCAGTGATTCATAAAATATTGATAGCAGTCCTGAATGCACTGTGGCCAAGAGGGAGGCCACTTCACCCTCAAGGAATGCAGTAATGAAAGGACACAACAGGATTTTCTACTCAGAAAGGTTCCCTGGAAGAGCAAGAGCTACACTTTTCCTATTTGAATTGAATGACAAGAATAAAAACAGGTGGGAGCATTGGAAGAAAATCTCGCTTGAACAAAAGGAGGGAGACAAGGCTGGGTTGGGTATGCTGGATCTGACTGGGCTGCAAGACAGGCATGAGGGTTAGGGGTGGGCTCCCAGAGCTCAGCTTCAGGCTGGGTGGTCCCTGTCAGAACAGTACATTCAGCATTAGGCTATTAGCTGAGTCATTCTTTAATTTATGGAAGCAAGATAGGCCCCAAAAGCCCTAAATGACAACTAAGTAATAACCAGAAGTCAGGCACACCCTAAACTGCATTTTAATTTCCCCTTTTGTGACTCAAGAATGCAGCTGCCTCCTTTGCTGGAATAATGGTAACACACACGCTCTTGCATTTAAGCCTGTCAGGTGTTCACGGTGAATCCATGCACGTCTGCGTGTGAAATGCATGTCTGACCTGCTGGGAGCATGGGCTCTGAGCAGGCACCTCCTCGGGGTTATCAGCAGCCTGAGTGAGACCTGAAACCCACATGAGCTGGCACTGGTGTCTCACCTAGCTCCCGGCTTCCTTAATTTGATGCAGATGAGTAGCCTTCCTGAAGTCACCTGGCTACTCACCTGAGCTTGGGAGCTGAGCAGCACAGGCAGGCAGGCAGGATCATCTGCTCCCACCTGTGCCTCCTAAACACAGGTTTCAGAGTCAGCTCGACTCGTGCAAACCCACTGACATGCCCCAAAGGACAGAAACTGAAAAATGTGGTGAGGGTTTTTCAGACAATAGTTTGAGTTTGAATCTAATTTAATATCTTCATGTTTAATGATGAAAAACAAGCAACAGTGGGATTATGTAGTGCTCAGATTTATGGATGCATTATAATTAGAAAATTAGTATGTACTGTACTTGTGAATTCAGCCAACAGAAGAAAACAGCTTGGATATATGTAACCGACAATGACATGTATCCACTTGTATGTCAAAGCATAGGGGGTTTTGGTTTTTTCCCTAATGCAGTGCAACCTGTCATGACCTAATTACATTCACTGGAGACAGCACAACCCATGTTTCCAGACAGTAAATGGTCTTTTCACTCCTGATTCTTGATAAAATTCTGAATGTAATATTTTACTTTTCACTAGAGCAATTTAAGACAAAGTAAACCTTTTTTGTTGTTGTTTTTTAACAATATATTTGCACGAAGTTAGAATGTGAGCAATGATCAGGCTTAATATTAAAAAAAAAAAAAAAAAAGAGAGAAAGAGGTACCTATTTGCAGTTAGAGTGGTTTCTATCTAAGATGCTCCTAGCAGGCAGCAGTTCTGCAAGTGTAGTGAAATTAGTGTTTATAAATGTTACTATAGTAACTGTATCTGTAGCCACAAGCTGGTAGACTTACATTTCTGGTTATCTGGTGAGCATCAGAGTGTGATGGAAAAAAAAAGACATGGTATTGTAAGGCAGCCATGCTCTTGAGGATTCAAGAAGGAACTGCAGTAAAATTATTTGCTTCCTGACAACTTTTATCTTTGATTTTACTTTAATGGAATTAATAGGTTTTCAGGCTTTTAAGGACCATAAGGAATAAGGTTGTTCACCTAGGCTGTGATCCTGTGAGCATTCACCTGTGCAGCTTCAGACATAAATGGCCACTGAACGGCCTCAATGCACGAGTGGAGTTATTCACCCCTGTGAAAACAATAAATGTATTTTTAGAATCAAAACTGTAGTTGATTACATGCAAGTGTGCAAACTTAACCCTGGGTTAAATATCATTAACTACCTGGTTAAAGGAGAACCTGGTGATGTGGAAAAAAAAAAAAAAAAAAGGAAAAACATACTGGGGGATGTAAAGGTACAGCAGCTCCCAGGAAAACTAGGTGTCTATGTTCAGGCATGGATATTAAGTGGTCCATGGAAGCCAGCGTGTTGTTCCAGATGTGCTCTTTGCTTGTAACATTTGCTGCCGAGAAGGAGTCGTGGGAAAGCTGAAAGTGAAACTAAGCAAGAACAGTTTCATTTTCAAGTCCGAAAGGAGAAACCTAACCGGCATAAAGAAAATGCAAGCAAAGGGCTTCTTAGGTGGCTGCTAACATACAGCGGCTATTTGCTATTTTAAAACGCGATTCGGACACTTAAAAATTTAAAAATAAAAGACGAAGAAAATTCTCTCCTAAATTTCAGAGAAACTGGATTTTTTTATCACATTTATTTTCCTGTTAAGCTTGAGGCTGCTACCGCCAAGGGCAGCGGCTCCTCCACCTTAACCAGTCCGTCTTAAAGCGCCGGGGATGGCAGCAGCCATCTTACGGGTCGCTGTCACAGCTGCTGGGAAGCCCGAAGCCAGCCCCGGCCTCCGCCGCCGACCCCCGGGGGACCGCGGCTCCGGCGAGCCCGCGGCGGAGGCCGGAGAGCAGGTCCGGACCCCCACCCCCATCAACACCCTGTCGATTTCGAAATCTCAGCAAAATAAAAATATAAATAAGTAAATGAAGAAAAACAACAGACCCCCCCTTGTCTCATGAAATACGTAATTTTATTCCATTCTGTTTTCCTATCATTTCATGAATATGCTAACTCGCCGTATAACACCGGCTTGAAAATATCCCCAGGAGCTGCGAAGGGAAGAAGGAGACCGCAGGGTTTTGTCATCTACCCTTCCCCCCAAATACTATTTCACATAAACCTGGAGTTATTTTTGCTTTCCCCACGCAAGGTGCCAAGGCCCTGCGCCTGCAAGAACTCTCCCTGATCTGGGACTCCCTTCCAAACTCATACTGCTACTTTGATACTTCAGCTTTACACATCAAAGAGCCGTAAACCCTACGCAAACGCCCAGCCACAATCCCAACCCTTTAAACCGTGGTGCCGTACTACGGAATTGCCATTTGTGGTTTCTCACGGCTCAACCACGTTTTTACATATGTGCAACGGGGCAGAACCGCCTCACACCCGGTGCACTTGCTGCTGTGCTTGGAGTGCACTCTGCGGCAGGACCATTTGCTTAATTTAACTTTCAATTAAAGGGTAATCCCTTTAAGATATAAACTGACCTGCTCTCAACACTTGTTTCTGGACACAACAAAAAAACCGAAACAAAAAAAACCCAAGACCCAGAACCAAGACACGAGAAACTGAGCAGAGAGTTTTTGTATTATCTGGTATCACAAACTGACCCGTACTTTTACATTCAATTAGAAATCATCTGGGGAAGAAGACTGAACCCTTCATAGGTGGCCGCAGAGTGCACAGTGTGGGAAGGCAGTGGTTAAGCCAAACAAAGTAGCGGCACTCCGAGGGGCCACAATGGCTGCGGCAGCACCGCGGGCTCACCGGGGTTCGGGACCGTTCGACACTGACAGCAGTGCCGCCTCTTTCTAGGGCAACTTTCCGCGCAGCCTCCCGGAGGGCCGGGATAGCTCCATAGCGGCTCCGCATGCAGCGGGTGCCGCCGCCCTTCCCGCGGGGGTGCCGCCCGCCCCGCGCAGCCCCCGCGCAGCCCCCGCGCAGGGAGGCGGGCGCGCCCTTGCGGTGCGCAGCGGCGGGAGGCGGGTGCGGCCCCCCCGCCCCCGCCGGCGGGGCAGGAGCCGCCCGCGGAGCGGCGGGTCCCTCCTCCCGCCCCCCCGGGGAGCAGCCGGCGGCGGCGGAGCGGCGAAGGGGAGGGTCTAAGGCCGGGCGCACCGCACCGCGCCGCGCCGGCTGGCCGGACGGACGGGCGGCTGCCGCCGCGCCGCGGGCATGGCGGAGCCTGGCGGCGGCGGGGCCGGGGCGGCGGGCGGCGGCGGGCCGCAGCAGGGCTCCCCGGCCGCCGCGGGGGTGGCCGCCGGGGGGCCGGTCCGCAGCGCCGCCGAGAGCCCCGGGGGACCCGGCTCGGCGCGCACCGCGGGGAAGAAGGCGCAGCTGCGCTCCGCGCCGCGGGCCAAGAAGCTGGAGAAACTGGGCGTCTACTCCGCCTGCAAGGTACACGGCCGGGCGGCCGCAGGAGCCCACCCGCCCACGGAGGGTGGGGATTGACGGGAGGGGAGGGGAGGGAGGCGGTGGGGAAGTACCGTGCCCTTCCCTGCCCTGCCGGGCGCGGGGGCGGCCCGGCTGCCGCCCGGCGCTGTCCGCGGAAGTGGCCGCTACGGCGCTGCCCGTGGATCCCGCTCCCCCCGGAGCTTTCCGGCCGGCGGCCGCAAAAATTAAACCCGCGCGCAGCGAATACGGGACCGCGCGGGCAGCGCCGCCTCCCTCCCGCCCGGGGAGCTGCCCGTCCCGGCGCCGCCGCTGCTCCGCCCGCCGCTCCGTCTGTCCCTCTGCGGGCGGCGGGCGGGGCGGCTCCCGGTGCCGGCGGTGAGCGCTGGGTTAGCAGCGCTGTCGCAGCGCTCCCCGCGTAAACATCCCGGCGGGGAGCTGGGCACCCTTCTGCTCTGCCCGGAGGTCGCGGCCCCGGCCCCGGGCGGGGACTGCTCCAGCCCGGGCGTGGCGGCGGCCTCGCAGCGCGGAGCTGTTGACACCGCAGAAGCCGCTGCCCCGAGCTGGAGCTGGCACCGTCGCCAGCAGCTCTGGCAGAGGAGCGAAGGGGCGCGGCCTCCGCGCTTGGGAAAGTTGTGTCCCCGGCGGTCACGTAGCGCCGGGCCGGTGTCCGGTGTGCGGTGCCCGAGCCGACGGCGGGCTCCCCCATCCACCTGTACCCCGCCCCAGCGGAGCTCTCTGCTCCGTATCTGCCCGGCGCTCGCATTCAGGAGTGCTGCTCCTGGTTTCCCATCACAAGCACTTTCTGTCCACCTGCGATTTTCTCCTTGGTGGGGAAGCGGGACTCCCCTGTTTATTGCAGAGGGAGGGAGCTCGGTCAGAGCTGTCGCTCCCGCCTTCGGAGCTCTGACCGCGGGCATTGTCGCCTGTGCTCAGAGCACGGGCCGCTGGCTGCGCTGCTGCTGTCAGGGCAATTTGTGGATGCACAGCGGGGCTGACATGTTTAGATTGGCAGCGCTGATGTCAGATCCTCTAATAATGCTTTCAGCATTGAGAGTAGCTGTTTGTGAGAAAAGTGCATCTTGTTTTCTCTGTTCTCCTACTTCGGCAGACGTTAAGTGAAAGGCCAAGCTAACAAACAAGACAAAGCATCGTTTTATGGCTCTATAGTCCTGTCTGGTGGTGCGAGGAGATTTAGCTGTATACTGAAAGCTGCTGAAGGCATGGTGCAATGCTATCGTGGGAGGGCAAATTTCGGAAGCCACACACATTGCAATGTCTTAGCTGTTTCCAAATGTGCAGGCACCTACGCTTCAGCCTTGGTGCGTGCATGGGACAGTACAAGATTACACGGGTGTCAATAAGGTTAAAGAGAAGCTGGTGTACTTGAACTTTGCAACACTCACTGTGGGCAATGATATTGGTTTGAAGCTTTCCCAGTGATGAGTCCCCTTTTCATCTCCGTATTTTAATGTTAGCAAGACTTGCTATAAACAAAACTGGTTGTGAAGTGGGTAAATTTTTCATGGGCTGTTAGGGAAGTATGTGTGTGTTTGAATTGCTTTTCTCTTCCCTGGTTGGTGCTTTTTTTTTTCCTCTGATGCACCTCCAGGTGATGTTTTTGAGGGTGAAAGCCTTCTCCTGTGGTGCTCTGCCCCGTAGAGGTTGCCGTGCTATCAAGAAGCTTTGTCTCCTCTGAAACCCTTTGCTTTTTTGGGGTCTCACCGGCCTCTCTCTTGCAGGTGCTTTGTGCCATTTGGGAGGGGAGGAGGGCATGCTGTGGCCTGCTGTCAGCTCCTCTTTCCCTCTTGCGGGACTCTGGTGATGGGGTACAGAGCAGGAACAGTCAGTGCCCTGCTGGGGTGTCCTTGCTGGCCCTCATCTGTGACAAGGCTTGGATGCGTGTCCCATTGGTACTGCAGGGATGAGTGGAGCAGGACCCATGGCCAGGGGGTCTTCCTCCTGCCAGGATGTAGGCACAGCTCCAAGCACTAAATGCTGCTCTGTGTTCAGATTAAAATGCAAACCTTTGCTGTTTGACTTCTCTTCAGTAGTTCAGTGGCAGACAGTTTGCTTTCAGATCTCATAACAGAAGCAAGTAGGCAGACTGGAAGCTCCTTGTAAGCTAACCAAGCAGCTTCTCCAGTGGGATAAGGTGGGAAGGATGGTGCGGGGTGGAAAAATGCTTTATTTTTCTTCCTGAACACCTGGCAGTTGCTTCAGAAGGACACTTCTTGGCTTGTAACATTAGTGGCTTGTCAGAAACTGTAGCCTGAAGAAGCTGGTTTGCCAACTGTAGCAGTGCAGTGTGTAACTTTGAACTTTTTCTTTCTTCGGGCTGTAATTTCTCTTCCATTGGTTTTGCATTTGTGTGTGTGAATGCAAAAGAGCGAGAGAAGGCAAACACTTGCACCATCTTCAAAGAGGACATCTGTTTTCATTCAAGTAGTGACTGTACATGGATCTTATGTAAATCTTCATAGAGCTGTACAAGTTGGAGTGCTAAAACATGTAATGGCATCCTTAATGTCAATCACCTTCTCCCACATAAGTTTCATTGCAAAATTCAGCATGCAGAATTTATTAGGAGCTTAACCTCAGAGGGGTTTGGAGTAACAGCCAGAGAGCATCTCTCTGCTAGGGATGAAGAGTCACAAAACAAGAAGGTGGAGAGGTCAGTGACCGTGCAGAGGGTGACGACTCACTGGTGACAGCAGAAATGCCGAGCAGAAGAGAGTAAAAGGCACTGCTCTGGGGCAGGGTGCTTGGTCCTCAGGAGGGACCTCCTGGTCCTTTTCAACCCATCCCTTTTTGTCATGGGAAACGTGGACAAAGACTGCTGGTAAATACATGTTTGGTGTGCATATATCCTGAGCAGAATGAGCTTGAAGTTTAGGGGGCTGCTGCTGAAGCTAGAAAAATGTGGGGTTTGGTCTTTCTTCCTGATGAAAGAACTGGAGAGTTGTAGCTGTTGAGCTGCTCCACTTGTTCCTCTGTGAGAAAAGTCTGTGTGGAAGGCACAGAACAGGCTCTTCTGAGTAAAAAACCTTAAAAGCCCAAGTCTGAAGGAGGAGGGTGGCATTCTGAACAAGATATATAATAGGAGTTGGTACAGTTTCCATTACTTTTGGAGGTACACAGTAGTGCTGTGTCCTATGAGGGGTTTTGTATTTGGCACTTGCTGTATCTGTGCATGTATGAATGGCTGCATACATCGTTTTGGTTTTGTCCACTGTGAAATTGAGCATTAGGCATGCGAGCTCACAGCGCTTTGTATAAAAGCAGCACTGTGTGACTTACACACATAAATATATTTAATGAAGATGTAGGAGGAAGTCTCCTCTGCATTTTTTTTCCCTATTGGTTTACAGTATGTGAAAATACAACTCTCTCTCCAGTCTCACTGGGAGCTTTTCTTGTAAACAAGGTGAAATATGTACTGTTTTAGTACACTAAGTTTTCTGCAAACTTGTTTATTTTTCATTGTATGTATCTTATAGTAATGCCTGGGTGTTTATAAATATAATTAGAACTCAGTAGCCTAAAGCACTTGCACAAGCAGTAATACCTCCTTGAAGAAGGGCTTTTTGCTTTAGATAAGCAAAGTAGATAGAATGAGAAGGGTTGTGATGAGATGACTTGGCCAAGGCCCTGCAGCAGGTGAGCAGTGTGCAGATGTGGAAGTAAAATCCCAGCCCTAGGTTCCAGACCAGCTGCTGACCCTTTCTTGAAGCACTTCTTCCCACTTCTCATTCTAGAGTGACCTCTAGTTTTCCCACACATGAAAAAACTGAGTTCATAAGGTAAACCTGTACCACCTTTTCCATAATAAAATATTTTCTTTCCTGATTTTTATAAGACAGGTTAAGATGAGGCCAATTTGGCCGTGTTACTGCTGGGCTCTGTATAGTGGGAGTACAGCTCCTTGAAGCTCAACTTGAAAGGTATTAAGATTGTTTTCTGCCGAAGCATGTACGAGACAAAGGAGATATCTAAATCTTTCTTACCACTTTCATAGTGGGGTGAATCTGTTTTATAATACAGGCCCAATTAAAGCATCTTCCTTTAAATAGGAAATCTACTCTTAACTTTACAAGGTAGGAACTGGGTGCCTATTATTAATAAAAGCTTTATATGGTAGCCTACTTCTCTTCCATAAGTGAAACTGTAAAATACAAGGAATAAAATAATTGGATCAATCAATAAAGGAAGAACATACCATTTGAGCTGCCCATTGAACTGCTTATTTTGTATTATTAAAGTTAAATGGGTCAGCTAATTCCCTGATATGTATGAGTGGCTCTCCAAGTTGTGTCCAGCTGTCTGGTTGTTGGGTGCTGGACATCTGAGTAGGAAACATATACGGTTTAAATTCATCAATGTATTTATTGTCATCTATGTGACTCTCTTTGATAAAGTAATCATTTTGAGCTTGCTGTTGGCAGGAAAAAACTTATAGGGTATTTTACACAGCTTTTGTGTTGGGAGGAAGAATATGTTTTCTAGAGTAATTATACTTGCTGGAAATAGAGAAGATCTGTGATGTTCTGTGTATAATCTGTTGAGCCTGCTATGCATCTCAATTACCAAATAGCGTAACCTGTATGATTTTAAGTTGGAAATAAAAATCCAGCACAACAGCTATTTGAAACTCAGTTTTAAAGCTGTTGGGGTCTTTTACCTTATAATTAAGTTAGCTTGAAGTTTGCACATTCTTAGGCTTATTTCACAATCTGAAAGGGGGAGGGGATGTTGTAATCCATAGGTTATTGTAACATTCTTCATTTATTCATTATTATTTGGACAGCTGAAACCCACCTAAAGGGGGCTGAGATATGTGCAGTGTTGTAGCATTCAGGTGCTTCCTTTCTAAATATAAATACTGACAATTTGTGTTAATATGTGCTGTATTTTTTCACTGTCCATATTTTACCTATCAGTATATTCAGTATTCTAAAGGAAACGGTAACCTAATTTGCCTAGAGTTATAGTTCTCACTTCTCAGAGCTACTGGACAGTTTGATTTCTCCCATTGTTACACTCCACCAAACATGTAAGGAGTTAAAAAGAAAATTGAAATTGTGTAGTGCAAAATAATTTCTTACATAATTTCTGCACTGGGATTTTTTGTTTGTTTGCAGTGAGGGGGCCAGGCAACAGCATGTAGTTGTTGTGTTTTATTTTATTGCACTCATCTAATTTTGTTAAAAACCACCAATGAAGGTGTGGTGTTCTTGATCCCTGGGCCTGCAAAGAGGACAGTCATTATTTTGCAGGCCTCATTAGGGCAGAAGTCCCCATCGTTCTACAGTGGACTTCTCAAAGCTCTGCAGATGTCCCAGAAAACAAGGCTTCAAGGACTGGATGTGCTAGTTCAAATACTTTTCCTTCCTTCCCTCAAAACTGTTTTGATCTTAAATTAAGTTTTTGCAGAGGTGAAGTCATACTTTATTTTCTAATGAAAAGCAGATGAGTGACATTAAAAAAAAAAAGAAGAAAGGAAAAAGCTGAAGATAGTCAAAGAAAGGATTGAATGAGCAAAATTCTGTGGAAGATTTAAAACAACTCAGCAATTTAAGCCACTGAGGAATGCACATTGCATATTCACTGCAAAATACTTGCTCTGTCAACATCTACAATGAAAGCTAAGTTTTAAAGAGGACCTTTTTAGGTTCTGTTTCCCCTTGGTTAACAGAACGTTTATGCTGATTCTGGTGTTTTATAGAGATTAACCAAAAAAACCCACCCTAGTGGTTGTTTGAGTAAGGTCTCTAGAATAATGCCAATTAACAGCTGTTGCAAAAAGATCTGGTGAGGAAATACCAACAACAGCAGAAAAAAAATTCCTGTTAAACATGCTGCTTTTATTCTTCTGTGGGTGGGTTGATATTTATTTTTGTCAGTTTAACTGAGCTGTTACCACGATTTGTACATCTCTTTGCATCTTTGCTGTTAATTATGGTGTGATGCTAAAGTTTGCATAGTTACTCACTGTTTACAGCTTTTTGGCTTGATAGTAAACATTGTTTGGTGAGCTTCTGTGACATACTGCTTCCACTCGGAGAAAAACATCTCAAAAAGCTCGTGCCTATTTTTAGGAGGGAGTTCTGGATATGTTTCATTGTGGCCTGATTTAAGGCAATTAATAATAAGCATGGTGATATGTCAGTAATTTAGAGTGTTGAGCATCTGTCCAGACAGCTGCATGGGAAGAGTCAAATCTTACTTCCCTAAAATAATACTCAATCCTTTTTTTGTTCGACAAGTCCTTCACAATTGTCTCTTGCATTTTCTTTGTCAATAATCTCATTTTCAGACTTTTTTTGTTGTTGTTGACAGTTTCTCTATCCTCATATTAAATGCAAAAACTTTCATGGCAACACTGTCTCTCCCACAAAGCAAATGTGTATAGTTTATTTGGCATAGGTTTTGCGTTGGGATGCTAATTGAAAATAAGGGGTTTCATGTCATCTCCCAGATGTCCAGAGTCCTTGCACCAGGGCAATCTGTGGTTCACAGGTATCACTCAATCACTGATCTCTCTGGTCCAATAAACTTTGAGGGCCTGTAGGGCTGGATGACAAACACGGCTGGCTCAATGCCTGTGTGCCTTATGCTTTCTGCCATAAAATTACACCAGGCTGCCTTCAGTTCTCTGCCAATCATATTACTCACAGAAAACACGATAGAAAAAGAACCTAAGCTTCACCATAAATCTTTTCAGATTGCATTTTATGAGACTTAGAAAAAAATTTGTTTTAATCTTCCCCTCATCCTGAACACTCACTGATTTCACTTTATAAATGCATGGGTTGGCAGGCAGTCTGCACCCACTCATTGAGTTTGGAGAGCAAAACAGGTTGTCCCCTTTTCAAGGGAAATATGTGGAAATGGTTTTGCTGGGCACTTGCAGGTGGATTTCTGAGTCATCCTGCTGCCTCTGGCTACAGAAAATGCTGGTCACAGCCCTTGGTACCTGCCAGATCGCTCCGGGCCAGGCAGAGGCCGTGGCACCCAGGGCCAGGAGCCCAGCTGGATAAATGCTTAAGCCGTACGGATGGTAAAAACATCATGTGGTGCTCAGGAAACTTCAGGCAGCAGTTTTCTTGGTTCTCAGGTTGCTGAATATTGAAATGAGTTTAAAAGAACAATTTACCAGCCATTTACGAAGCTGTCAGTGTTAGGAGCTGTCAAGCTGTGATCTTTTCTGCTTCTCCTGGGCTCTTCTTCCTTAGGTAGGATGGGATTTGGAAACTTAAAAGGAAAATGAAATAGGTTCCTGAAATAGATCACACTAAATGTATGCAGAATCAGTTTTGAAAAATGATACATTAGTGCTGCATATATTATCATCACAATTTTTCCTACTAAGATTGTTTCAGCCATAAATATTATGCAGGAATTGGCATACTTTCCTCACTGAGGTCTCGGCAGTGCAAATTCATGAGTATCTTCTTACAACCCAGTGCACAGATATCTCTGAAGAGTAGAAAAGCAGGCTTTCCTTTCAATTAGATCTTCAAATGGGAGTGATGAGCGATGTTAGAATAACCAAGGTCTTTTGGATATGCAGAAGAAAATCTCCTCCTGTAAAGCTGCTCTTTGGATAACTGGAATCGATACTTTGAACTTCTGAATAGTTTGAGACATGGTTTCCAAAGTCACAACCTCTCCCTTCTTGGTCTTCCCTTTTAAAAACTGCAGTCTTTTGGTGGTTGTTTCACACTCAGTGAGGATAAGTAGACTTTCCAGGGAAAGCAGCAGGTTGCAGTGGAAGTGTCACTGTCTTTTGCATCTGTTGCTTTTGTGGCCAAGCCTTCCTTGCCTTAAAGAGCCTTTTCCAACAGTCCATTTATTTGTTTGGTTATTTCAGCATTAGTTAATCCTGCCTGGGCTGTCGTGGGCTTGGTTTCAGTTGTGTGATTCCTTGGTGCCAGTGTAGCTGATGAAGCAGTGACAAATGTGTTGCCTGTTAGATAACCTATTTATGTTTAAATCATTAAATCTGTCTCAGTGGCAGGAACTGTAAGTGTTGATATACCAGTAAATGTTTGAATACTTTTTTCACTAGAGTGAGGGTTTTCTCTAAAGGAACTAGACAGGGTTTGTTATGTATTCTGCTTACCAAACTGTGTTAATCTCTCTGTTTGGGATACTACTCTATTTCTGATAATTTCCAGAAAATAAGGGTTAGTAATGAGGTAGATAAAAATGCAAACCCAAGCTGAACAACAGCAAAACACCCCAACTCCCCTCCTCTCAGCTTCCCCCCCCCAAAAAAAATAAAAAAAGAGGAAGCAACCTGTAATTCTTTTTATTGCTTTTGAAATAAAGCCGTTTCAGCAAGTTCCTGTGTTTTATGGTGTTGATCGATATCCCTTTTGCTTTGGTTTCAGGCCGAGGAATCCTGTAAATGCAATGGCTGGAAGAACCCGAACCCGCCTCCCACGCCGCCGCGGGCTGAGCTGCAGCAGGCAGCCGTGAGCCTGGCCGAGCCCTGCCGCAGCTGCAGCCACGCGCTGGGTGAGCCTTCCTCCCGTCCTCCCGCGGGCCGGGCCCAAAATTCCCAGTCAGGATGCCGTGCCAAGGCCTAGGAATGGGAGTCACGATTAGGTGTAAATGTGAATAACTTCGGTTAAAGTATGTTTAATATTTTAAAAATGTGTCTAATAGGGAAATGTCCTAAAATTTGTTCTAAAGAAGTGCAGCTAAGGTACAACTTCTAACAACACTGACGTTCAAAGTTGTTAAAATGCAGAAGCACCATTAAGCTACCCATAACAATTTTAATACTTTGTGTTACATATGTCTTAACCTCGCATAGTTTTATCTGTCAGCTGCCTGGCTTTATCTGTTGCTACAAGGCGAGTAGCTCTCTCCTGTAGGCTGCATTATGTTTCCTTGCTTTAGAACAAAGTATAAAATATTCTTGAACATCACTAAAGCAGGTACTCCTACCAGCAAAAAGAACTGTGTCTTCTCTGTGTCACAGAAAGTAAAACTAGGGTTGCATGTCTTGGAATGGTCTTAATTATTCTGCAGACAGCTTGCATACCTTGGACGCAAGTCCTCAAAATCCGCTGTTAAATACTGTTGTAGTTTCTGGTTTTGTTTTTCAGACTTAGAATAAATAACAATTTGTTACCCACATAGCCTGAAAAATGAGTTGTGTTATAATTTTAAGAATTTATCCAGAATAGAAGCTGGTGGCTGTTTCTGTATGTATCAGAATCAGAGAATAGTTTGAGTTGGAAGGGACCTTTTAAAGATCATCTAGTCCAGCCCTCCTGCAGTCAGCAGGGACACTTTCTGTTAGACTGGGTTGCTCTGAGCCCCATCCAACTTGAATGTTTCCAGGGATGGGGAATCCATCACCTCTCGGGGCAACTTGTTCCAGTATTCTACCACCCTCATTGTAAAAAATCCTTTTTCTGATATCTAATCTAAACCTGCTCTCAGGTTAAAGCCACCACCCCTTGTCCTGTCACTGAGTGTCCTTGAAAAAGTCCCCCTTTGGCTTTCTTGTGGGCCACCTTTGGGTCCTGGAAGGCTGCTCTAAGGTCTCCTGGAACCTTCTTCAGTCTGAACAATGCCTCACTCTCAGCCTGACTTCATAGGAGAGATGCTCCAGCCCTCAGATCAACTTCACTGCCCTCCTCTAGACTTGCTCCAGCATAGATCCACTTCCTTCTTTGCAAATATTGAACAAAAATTCAGCTAAAATAAAATTCAGAACTAACTGAAAAGAAGCAGTTGCTATTTAATTTTTGTTGCTGCCCAAAACTTAGGACAATGAAATAAAAAAAAAGGGAAATCTAAAACATTCACAATGGATCATTTATTATTTTACTTTTTAAAAAAATGTTGTACTTTGAATGGAATACTTTTTTTTTTTTTTTTATGGGATTTATTGCTATTTCTGCTGTCTTCTTTTTTATGCTTTCATTACATGTGATTTATTTCTAGGCTTTTCAGGAGAATTTTTTCCTGATATTCCAAATCTCTGGGTTTGCTTGCAGGAGAAGATTAACAAATACATAATATCACAGAAAATTCAGTCACTTCAGCCAAGTTAGTTTCAACTTTTCATCACAGCTTCTCTGTGCTGCTTCTGTTTATGCAATTAGGGTGGCTTGTGTTACCCATCCCTTTCAATCCTGGCCTTTGAAGAAAGAGCTTTTTCTTTTTTTTTTTAAAAACTTGCAAGATGTGCCTGTCAGTTCTCTGTTCTTCAGCAGAATTTGTGGATGCTTTGTATTTTGTTGAAAAAACTCATCTCTTCTAAAGGCTGGGCCTGGTTTTGGCCTATTAAAAAATATTAAGTAATTTAGCTAGGAATCAGGGCAAACCAGTACTGTAAAACTAGTAAAAGTATTTTATAAAGAAACTGTATTTTTATTTACTGCTCTTTTTAGAAAAGGCTTCTTCTGATTGCAGCTAATGAGGAAGATGTTTCATTTAAAATAACTGAAATGATTTGCTGTGTGCTTCCTCATACTACTGGAAAAAATATGTCTTTCAGCTGTGTTTTCCAAGATAATTTTCCTATTCATCTCCTCTAAATTAGCGTGTTTCTGCTGAATACCTTGAAGACCAGATTTACCACAAGGTGTGTGGGCTTCACTTTATCTGTCCTGCTTTTTCTTCTCCTCAGAAAGCCATCGAAGTAGCAGTGTAGAAATTCCTGTACTGGTTAAAGCTGTACCTGATGTAAAAGATAGGATTTTTTTTTTCTTTTCTTTTCTAGAATTTATTATTTTCATCCAGAGATAGTCCTACATACTGGTCTTGCTTGAGCTATCTCTTTTTGGGGGTGTGGTTTGATCTTAGAGCCAAGTCAGTGCAGCTTTTGGTGCATAAATCTATTTGATTGTGTGTTTTATTGTCTACTTACCTACAACTTGTATTCGTCCTTTTGGTGCCCAGCCCCACAGTTTGGCCCAATGTGGTTGTTTTAATGAATATTTCTTTTATTTGGGTGGCATATTTTCTAACACTGACTGCATTAGATGCTGGGAGAATTCACTGTCCACCAGCCACAAGACCAGGTGTTGTGTGAGCTCTTCTCTTTCCTATTTGATTGTTTCTCCTGTGTTGCAGGGCACATTTTTTAATTGGTAAACATTGTCAGTCTTGAATCACTTTTGAAACTAGTTAATTAATACACTGCATACACATTCAGTCTTTCTTTTCTTCCCCCCAGCACTGTCCTCAGTTCCTGCTACGCACCTTCTCATAGCATATTTGAGTATTTTTTTGTTTGTTCAGTGTACACTACAGTGTACATTTACTTGTTTTGAGGTAGACTGTGGACACATTCCTTGTCAATCCATTTTTCCACCATTCCTAATTTGTACACTCCAGTGCTTGCTTGCTGAAGTTGCAGGTCCTCCTATCGCTGAGCCTTGTTCTTTCTGCTTGCTTTTTCCCTGCGTGCTGTAGCAACTTGTACATATGATATTTAAATTCTTTTTTTCGGGCATAACAGCAACTGAAGAAGGGTGTACCAGCTGGGCAGTGCATGTGATTGGGACTGTGTAACTCTAGTCAAGAGTGACGCAGTATTTAATGCCGGTGTACTAAAGCTTTAATTTTAATAAAACGCTTACTAATGGCCACAGAGTTTGGGAATGGGCTGTGAACACCTGAAGAAAGATAGTTTGTTGGGCTGGTGTATAAACATTGGTGTCTCTTTGGTAAATACATGCTGATAATACACTTAACTTTCAGATTCACAGTATGAGTAATAATTCACTAGATTAATAAGATGTTTAAACACTGCCACTAAGTAGTCAAGTAGTTCAGTATTGTTATGGAAACTGCATAGAAATGGCTTCTTCTGCCGATGTTTTATTCATTTATTAGTTGAATGCAACATTTCTCTAGCACATTATCAGTTTCTAATGCAAAGCTTCTCTAGGAGGGTATTTATTACTTGCAAACAATCCGGACACACAGCTGGGAATATTAACCCTTCATACCTGTCTTAGGGACAGAAATTAAATGATTTTATTCTACCCAGAATACTGAATATTTATCCTCAAAGGAAGCTCATGATGGCCATGTGCCTAAGACACTATATTATAAATTTTCATTTAAGTGGAAACAGTTGCTGGCATATTTTTGAAGTGCTGAGCTACAGTATACTCTTTACTTGAAGCTGAACAAAGATATTGAATTTAAATGTTTTGGTATCATACTGAACTTCTCAAAACAAACCATCTTTGCTGGGTGGCCAATAAATGTGATCGTTTTCAAGTTTAGTGTTATTTTTCCTCACTAACTCCCCAACTAAGGAGTCAGATTTCTCTTCAAAAACTGTGTTGATCTTAAGAAGTAAATAGAGATAAAATTTAATAAAATATAAAAAGCTAATATGCCCAAACTTTAAAGTATTTTTCTCTTTCTTTGAAAGGATATTTTCTTGTCATTTCAGAGGAAAGGCTATGCATACCGTCTACATTGGCCTGGAGTCAGGGAAGATCATTGCTTTTTGTAATGCAAATATCTTCTTTCTGGGAGTTGTTTTTGTTTTACAGTGCCTTCCTTCTTCCCCGGGCCGTTTGTTCAAACCAGCTTGAAATGAATGTCCTGCTTTACAGGGAGAAACCTCAAGCTTTTGAAAATTACAGATGTGGAATTGTATTTACCTTTGGTGATGATAAAAGGGAGTTTGTGACTTGGAAATTGCGATGTGTGTAAACTTCTGAACAAATGAGCATGTACAGCCTGCAAAGTCTCTGTTAGTATAGAGTGCACAAAGCACAGTTTGATCTTACATGATATGAAAGCAAGAGACTTCCCCAGTTTAAACAGTTTATGCCCAATTTAAAACTAAAAGCCATTTTTTCACTCTTCACAAAATAAGGTGCTGCTTACATCTGAATTACATAATTTATGGAAATTATGGATTTATTTTCTTAAGTCAAGCAACCTTGTCTCAAAGACATAGCTTTAGGACAAAAATGTATGTACTTAGTTATATAGTGCAACATGTTAATACAGACAGGACTTTGGTAGTCTGTTTTAAGTGTGAGTGGATGATGTGATTCCAACCAGCTGTCATTCCTCTGCTGTGGAAGTTATCAGCCCTGGTCAACCTTTACTAACTGCTCTGATGTGACACAGGTTTCAGTTAACCTCTAATAAGATGTGTTCTGTTTAAGTAGTTTATTACAGGATCTGTGCCTTGACAGTTCAGGCTTAGTTGGAGATTTCCTGGGCTATAGCTGTGCTATGGGTTCTCTAAGTAGGCTCTTACAAATTTGGGTTTTTATTTTGTTTAGCTGCTCATGTTTCTCACCTGGAGAATGTGTCTGAAGAAGAAATGAATAGGCTCCTGGGGATTGTTTTGGATGTGGAATATCTGTTCACCTGTGTCCACAAAGAAGAAGATGCAGACACCAAGCAAGTTTATTTCTACCTGTTCAAAGTAAGCTGAACTTGTGGAGAATCTTCTCAGATTTTTCACTTTCTCACACATAAGCCAATTTCACTGCCCCTCGGGCATGGATTGTCTGTATCTGCCGAGACAGTTTTTCTCTAAGATGATGCTCTCCTGAGTAACTGTGGGCTGGACATTCTGGTGTCCAGCCACAATATACTGATTCTTACTCCAAAAGTCATCCAGATGATTCAGGAACTGACCCTGAGTCCCATCTATAAACTGCACAGTCTTCTTCACTGACATACCAGGAAAAGTCAGTTGACATAAATGGTAATGTAGCTGCCTGCGTTTCCTCAGAGAAGCCTCTTGTACACATTTCAGAGGTGATTTCATAGTGAAGTTTAGTAATTACAAATGCAGATGATTACACAAGCAGACAGGTAGATATCCAGGAGAGTTTCAACACTGCTCACAGTGTGTTGTGCCCTCGTGACTTCCACTGACTCTATATATGCAAATATACTAACTTTAAAAAATTTGTGTATTTTTAACAGCTTTTGAGGAAGTGCATTTTACAGATGGGAAAACCTGTAGTAGAAGGATCTTTGGAAAGTCCCCCATTTGAGAAACCTAGCATTGAACAGGTAAAGAGTCAAAATGTGGGTTTGGTCAGTGTGTGGTAGGTTTTTTTGTTGTTCTTTATTTATATATTTATTTTTAAATTTTATTTTGTTGGGGGCTTGAAGGATTTGTTTTGGGATTTTTTGTGGTTTGTTTTTCTTTTTGTAAATGCAGGCACTAGTTTTGAAAACAGGGCATTTTAGGCACTTTGCAGATGTTTCTGTGTTCTGCTTAGGACAAAACGGGATTATAGGAGATTGCTGTTGCTTCTTTTAGTGTTCGTACAATAGTTACATTATTTGACTTCTCTCATCATTCATCTTATGCTTTAATGAAACTGACTTTTTTGTGGGTTTAGAGAGTTAACTTGAAATGCTACTTTTATGTGGGCAGTTCTAATCTTTCTTTGTTTCAAGTGATGAAAAATGCTGTTGAAGTTTTGAAATCCAATATTGAAATGACACTTGCCTTCTGTATATCAAGAAAAATGTTACAGTCCAATTCAGTGAGATCATAGCCTTCTCTTTCAAAGGGTACACAAGAAAAAAACAAAGCTGAAACCAAAGAATAATTGAGGCTTTTGTAACTCTCAGTAGATAAAGAACATACAACAAATTCAGTTTTTGGTTAAGCAAGCTCCTAAGAATGCACTTCTGGCACACAAGTGGGCCCATTAACTCCAGTGAGATTATGCAGAGGCTCACATACCTCGCTGAAACAGGATCTCAATGTTTTCCCATCCGTGGATGAGTGGATGTTCTATTGTTAAAGAGGACACTTTAAATGTGAAGACTGTTATGGTGTTGTAATTATTTCTTTACAACTCTCACTTCTTATCAATAGGAAGATCAAACCACTTCATTACTGAGTTTCTGAGAAGTCTTCACTTTAAGTTCTGCTTTAGTGTGTATGTAATCCCCATAGGCTCCTAATCCTTAAAATACACTTTTAAAAAAGGTTTTGTACAATGCAATTTTTGGTCAAATTCTTCATAATGTTCAAGTTGCTTAAGAAAATAAAGTATAAAGATTAAAGGGTAATTCTTCTTGTGATTTAAAATAATTTTCCCTTTAAAAAAGACCAGTATTTTCAATTCAGTTTTTAGCAGCTCAACAACTCAATCAAACAAAATTATTTGCTAAGTACCAGTGTTATAATGGATTTATAAAATATGTGTTGCAGTACTTTTAGTCACCCATTTTAATAATTTTCAGTAGATTTTTCTTCAAACTGGACAGTATCCAACGTGCAATGAGACATGATTGTGAAGTTTTAAGATTTCTTGGAGAAATAATATGATTTGTCGACATAAACTTAAGTAAAAGTCCATAAGCCCTAATCTATTACTGAAAAGTAGCTGGAGAGTTTTGAGGGTGGTAGTTGGTTTATGAATAGATGAAAGCCTACCAGAACTTTCTCTGTTTGCTGACTTTAAAAAAGGAAGGAAAAAAGGAATTTTTTCTTCTTTCCCTTTACATCAGCTGCTGACAGTTGGTTAAAAATACCTGGATGTGCCTTCTGCTGTGTACACAGGTACCAGCTTGTGGCAGTTACATGAGTAGCTGAGCAAGGAGTTCATGGTTTCCAACATTTCTTTTCTTTCCCATGCAATGCAAGTTCATAATAAACATAAAGTGAGGATTGTTTGAGGATGGTCCTATAAAAATTATGGCTAAATTATTAAACAGAATTTTCTTACTTTTTAAGGGTGTGAATAATTTTGTGCAGTACAAATTTAGCCACTTACCCTCGAAGGAAAGGCAAACAATAGTGGAACTGGCTAAAATGTTCCTGAACCGCATTAACTACTGGCACCTGGAGACCCCTTCTCAGCGAAGACTAAGATCACCCAATGATGATATTGCAGGGTATAAAGTGAATTATACCAGGTAATGCTGCTTTTGCTTGTTAGGAGTCTTCCTTACGAATAGGGCACGTACAAACTTCAGGGGTATACCAGTATCTTTATGCCACAGATGGACCTTGTGAATTCTTGCAGCCATGGATTTAACATGAAGACCTAAGGGTTTTAGTGAGACTATATGAGTTTCACATGCATCCTTGTGTCTTGAGAGATGTGCTTTATCAGCCAAGAACAGGGAGTAGAAGCTGGAACACTTGTATCTAACGATGCTTTCGCAAGTTCTCTGTGAAGCGCTCCCAGTCTATTTAAGATATGAGCCTCATGTAAGATCCCTGTTTATTATTCAACTTAAAAAAAAAAAAAAAAGAGAGAAGATAACATTAAGCATTGTAAAGCATCACTTTTTGAAACCAAATCACAGAGGAGTTGAAAAATCAAACTAATTTTGTGAGTGCTTGAATGCTAAATGGGGAACAGATATTACTAGGTTCCTTAAAATTATAGTTCTTGTTACGACCTTTTAATGTGTTGTTAGAATTCAAAGGGATAACTCAGTCGCTGAAGGAAGAAGAGCTAGGATAAAAAGACATGTCTCTGTTTTCTTTTTCTCACAAGAGTAGTGCAGTGCCTTTTTCACTGAGCACAGTGAGAGCAGTAAAGGGTCCTGCCGGTGCAGGCAGCAGGTAACCTCTGTCAGCACCCCGTTCTCAGGAACGGCCCAGACACCTCTGCTGGCCAAGGATGAGCACCAGGCTGCTTTCCTGGTGGCCTTTCCTCTGACACACCTGCTCTCCGTGAAGAACAGCAAACGTGGTATGAGTTGAGACTCTGGCTAGTGACAGAGCAGACTGCGCTGTGCCTGTGTCACCTGGAATTACTGCCATAAAGAGCAGTTATAATCCATGGTGCTCCTACAGCCATGTCTGGTGGGTGTTTGACCTCCATTTGTTTGTGATAACAGGTGTCAGCCAGGGGTGGTAGGAGTTAACTTAGGTTAGGAATCACTAGCTAATTGGTTCTGGTTGGTGGCTTTTTGTTGTTAATTATTTTGTCACTTGTGTTTTCTCAAACCGTCCTGCCCATAGTCCCTAAGGTCTCCCCTGACCCAAAGTGCTCTTCCCATCAAATCTCACCTGTCATTGTGAGCTTCTCTCCTCTGGGTTGTCTGAGGCATTGCTCTGGGTGCTGCTGTGAACCATGGGCACACCTGAATTTTTGCAGTCACCAATTTCATTTGAGAACCTGAGGATTTGAATGAAACTGTATCAGAGTTTCACGTGCATTCTTGTGTTTTGAGAGCTGTGCTTTATCAGCCAAGAACAGGGAGTAGAAGTCTGTGAACAGCTCTATCTCGCAACTCTTTTGCAACTCCTGTCTGCAAAGATTAAGGCACAAGAGTTTGGGAGAACATTTCGAGACAGGCTGTACTTTAGGTCTGGATGAGGAAACGTGTGCAGGATCCAGCACAATATGTTTGCATCCAATTCCTAATATTTTCTTTCCATTGCTGGAGCTTTCATAATGGCTGTGGTCTGATTCTGCTAAAGCTCCAGATACCAATGACTGTTCACTTACACACAGATAGCAAAATCTTGTTTATTCAATTAACAGATTTTGTGACCTACTTAGGCAGTGTACCTCCTGAATTATCTATTTGGTACCATAATCCCTTTTCCTAGAAAAGAAACATGACATGCTGTAATTTTCCTTAATGAAAAGCTTATTATGGATGGAGATACTGGTAATGAAAGAGTAACTCAGAGTATAATGAGAAGAAGCCAACGGGTGGGAGTCCACTTGGATTGGGATGGAGCTAGTTAAAAGTGTCACCTACTTTGCCTCTGTGTGGGGAAAGATAGACATTTAGAGGGTAAAACAGGCTATGCTTAGGGTCTTTGGAGTCAGTGGCAGGAGATGTGTGAGGCTGAATGAATGAGCTGTGGAGAGAATCCCTGACATCAGTATGAATTGTCTGTAATCTATGATTATTGTCTGGAACAAGAGCACTTTGTGGAAACTAGACTGCAGAGAAAAAGAATATACGGAAACTTATAAGTACTTGGTTGCCATGTCTTTATAAAACCAGGCAATATAAATGCTGCTTAACTCTGTCCAGCCTTGTAGTGGAACTGATTTATATGGTCATATAGCTTTCAGCTGCATTATAAATGATGTGGGTAGTGGTTTTATTGCATTAAGTCATATGTTAGATGGTAATAATTATCTGGCTTTTTTTCCTCTTTACAGGTGGCTTTGTTATTGCAATGTCCCTCAGTTTTGTGACAGTCTACCTCGGTATGAAACCACCCAGGTTTTTGGTAGGACATTGCTTCGCTCTGTTTTTACTGTAATGAGACGACAACTGCTGGAGCAGGCCAGGCAAGAAAAAGACAAGCTTCCTCAAGAAAAACGAACACTAATCCTCACTCATTTTCCAAAGTAAGGGGTCACAGTGTGCCTGCATTCAAAGTTAACCAGCAACTTTGTTGTGGAAAGGGAGAAATTACCTGCAGTTTAAAATAATTTATCTTTTTATTCAGTAGCAGCTAGATACTGCAGCTTTCTTTACTGCCATAATTTAGACTAGTGTATTTTATGTACACAGGTGCTTGCTTTGCTTTGTCCTAGGGTTTACTTTATGAAAAGAATTATTCATATTGCTGGGGGATTGTGCTTTTTGCCTATTAGCAGATATTGTAGGTCAATTACTTTCTTTTTCTGTAGTCCTTGGAAACAAGAAACTCCAGACCTCTAAAAACGTGTTCTCATCTGCTTTGGTGATGGAGCATTAAAGGGCAGGTGTTGTACAGAGTTTATAAGAATTTCAGTTTAATTCAACATTGTAATAGTGAACAAAGTAGTCACCCCACCCCCAGAAGAGATGGGTTTATTAGGGAGGAGTCAGTATAAAACTGCATCAATGAATCCTAAACTCCTAAATTTCATACTGACTATCTTTTCCAGTACTGGAATGTTGATGGTGATCTCTCACAGTAAAACAGCAATAGTTACATGCTGGAGTATTGAAACATGCTCAACTTTGACAGTCCTTAATTTCAAACATTCTACTGGTGGTAAAGAGGGGCAGTGATGGTGACAGGATCATTCATTGTAATGAATCACTTTAAAAATATCCTTATTTTACGAGGGTGGCTTGGTTCTCCAAGTAATACTTCAAAAGCCTGTCCCTCCTAACAACAAATGAACTGAACCTGCAGAAGACCTGGTGGCACTGATGCTATCTATGCAAGCTACTGTGTTGGGCCAGAAGGTGGGTTAGAGCTCAGGGGAATGAAAAACAACATGAACTTTCCCAAGCTGAGCAGAGCCAGGATTTGTTGTTCCTACTATTATTAATAGTTTATTTTACCACTTTGAAAAAATGTACACTGTCTTTGGGGTAGGCTCTTATGGATACAGGAATGTTGGTGCTTATCTGGGAACAGGATCATGATCTGGCCCTGAAACAGATATAAAGAAGGATTTAGCACCTCACCGATGAAAGGAGCAGACTTGTGGAAGAAGTAGGTGTGCATATGCCCTTGTTTTCACTGCCTTTTAAAGCCTTTTGCCATAATTTGAAAAGCATTATTATTCACTGCAGTTCCTTTTGATATTCTGCTGGGGAAAAAAGGACAAGTACTGTTTGCAGATGATCTGTGGGAAATATGAATAACAACTTAAATATTTAATGGGCTGTGCTTTTCTGAGGCATTGTCTCTTCTCTGGCATTGTGCTGAGTGAGCCCTGGGGAAGACCTGTGTCTTAGAGCAGGGAGCCTGGCATTGGCACAGGGCTCCCCTCTGCCCTGGGCTCTCCTTTTGGGCAAAGGGAGCACCCACGGGTTGTGTCTGTGCACACCTAGGAAGTAGTCACTAACAGGGATGAAGGCAGAGCCTCTGTGCTGCCTGGAAGTGGAGCTTTAGCTAAAGTCGAATTTGTCCTTCTGCTCTGTCACAGATGGTCAGGTCACTGTTACAAACCTTTTAGCTATTATCAGCTGTATAGACAGCAGCAAACACTGCACACTGCTTAGGTATGGCTGTCCTGTATATACAGTACAAGAGTCTGACTTGATCCTGAAAATCCCTATCCTGCTCAACAAAGTTTTACTCAACAGTCCTGTTGGTTTCAGCTGAACAGTTTCTATACATATAGATGACTCCAGAGAGTAGAAATGTGCCATGTCAACTTCTGGTTTGAAAACCCCTTTTGTGCCACACAGGATAAGCAGCTGTCTTGCTGCTGAGAGGAAATTGGTGTATTAGCCCTGAGAAGGCGAGCGTGCTGGAGAGTCTGATCTGTGGAATACAATAATGCTAAGAGAGGTTTAAAATCGTGCTGTTACTGTAACTGCACCAAAGTAAGGTTAAAAATACTGTTAGGCAATCACAAACACGCAATTAAATGTTACAGTAGGACACTTAAAGGAATGAAAATGTCTTCCTAAGAGGCACTGTTAGTAACACTGGAATTTTATAAAAGGCAGAAAGCAAGTGCATCTGCAAAACACTGGTTTATCAAAACAGACATACTTTGCCATCATTGTATAGCGTTAGTCAACTCATAGTTTTCTTATTAGTGGAGTTTTGTTCTGTAAAAGTAGTTTGTAACTACTTTCACACTTGCAATTAGATAAATATTGCTTGTAATCACATGTAAGGTTTCATAAGTGAAGGCACTCTACTGAATTATGATACTTATGTCAACTTTGGCTTGTGATTTTTGTGTGTGTGTGCTTTTCTTTTTAATAGCATTGACCAACAGCATTTTCTTACTGACTTAGTAAATGTTTTTAATTTTAAAACATTGCAAGTGCTTATTTTGAAAAAGAACCTGTTTGGAATGACCCCATTAAGTTGATATTTTGCCTGGTTTTGTGCCTAGGTTTCTGTCTATGCTGGAAGAAGAAGTGTACAGCCAGAATTCTCCCATTTGGGATCAGGATTTCATGGTGTCTAGTTCCCGAACTGGCCAGCTGGGAATCCAGACAGGTAATTTGCATTTAGTGATGGATAACACAAATGAAAACTGCATTATTTAGGACTAATGTGGGGCTTTTTTGTTTAAAATATTAGAGAGAGATGTTAGTCTGTGACCTTTTAAAATAATAGTTTCATTCTCTTAATTGGTGAAACAGCTTCTCCCTTTATTGAGTTTGATTTGTCCAACCAGTCTTAGAGCACTGTTAAAGTGGACAGCTGAAGCTGAATGATGAGATTTTGCTTTTCAATAGAGCCCTACAAAAAACCTTTTCATGAAGCAAAATGCCAGCATGCTTGGCAGGTATGTGAAGGGAGTTTGTTTTCTTAGCTTCTGCTCAGCACTGTGAAATAATAAAGCCTGATGTTTGCAATCCCTGTTATCCAGCAGTCCTTGCTTGGGTAGAGTTTAGTTTAGAAAAATACACTGAGCTGAACCTTTAATGTCTCTATTTGTTAACTGGTGGCATTGCTCTGTTGCACGGTGTTCACTGTTACTTTTTGGGTGGTGGGTGTCCATCTCTGTGACAGTGTTTCCATCGGCGCCAGAATGGGTTCCATGACCTGATTTTTTTGTGTTTGTTTTTTCTGTCATTGCAGTTATCAGTCCACCTCCTGTTGCAAGATCTGTTGCATACAGTGCAAGTCCATCATCTCTGGAGCAATCCAACAGTGGAAATATGAGTCCAGCTTGTAAAGTTTCTTCTGCCCTTGACCCAAACTTAGGTAATGGAGAAGGAGCCTTGCCTTTTGGTTTCTGTTGATATTGTCAGTTGCAATGTATGGTCACCTTTGCCTTCACTCCACATTAGCAAACTTGAGGTGTTTTTGCTGAAGGATGTGCACACATGTACCTTTTTCTCCACTATGGTAATGTTTAACTAACAGAAATGGCAACTGTATTTGCAAAGAAATTAAAATGGGGAAAGGTCTGATGGTGTCAGAGCTTTTTGAAAAATACTTTTCTTGGAGTACATCTATTATAAGCCATGAGAAAAAGCTTGATTTAAATAATGGCAGAGTAGAAGGGGCCATCACATTTGGGGTTTTCAATCTTTCAAGGTACTAAAAGTGCATACATTTGAGCAGTAAAGAAAAACACAGACAACCACACAGGTTAAGTTTAAAACCTGAATGAGGTCAGGTCAAAAAAAAAAATGCTGTAAGAAAAAAGGTTGGTGAATGCATAAATTCTCCTAATAAATCCATTTTCAAACACCTCGGGATTAATGAGCCTGTCAAGAGAAGTTGTAGGTCAGAGAGATGATCCCAAGCTTATGTAAAGCAAGTCCTCAAGGAAGGAGAAAAAGCAAAACCAAAGTGAATTTTTAGTCTGTGTTCACTGCAGAGAAACTCAAGGTGGCTCCTAAACTGCAGTTTTCCTTGAGGTCATTTCTCAACTTTTCCCTCAGAAGTGGGAATGAGTAGGGTGATGAGTGGGATAATCCTGATCTAGCAGCTGGCTCTCTGTTACTGTACCTCTGCTAATCCTTGGTGGACTTTTCTTCCATGAATTTAACTAGTTGCTTTTGCTATATAATACATGTGGCTCTGCAGTTAGATGGGCAGTTAATTATTAACTTGGTACATTTTGATTTGAAAACTTTATATGGATTTTCAAATATGTATGACACATCAGACTGTACGTGCTACTTGGTTTACAGAAAAGGTGAAAAAAATAAATGATGGTTACTTAGTTCCAGTGAATCCTAAAATGGGGATTTCTTGTTATCCAGAAATATGCACTGCAATTTGTGTATTGAGCACAGACCTTCCAAGACAGCTGCACAGAGGTTCCATGCAGAGGATTTTGAAGCAAAAAGAAAAAGCAAATAGTGAATTTACAGAGGTGTAGTGGAAGGAGAGATATATTCACCCTGTTTTATGCTAATACCCCAGTGCAAAGCCAAAACTGAGAAGTGATAAATATTTTTCAGTTTTCCTTTATTTTGCTTTCTCCTTGTCTATGTGGATAAAAAAACCAAAAAACAACCCCAAAAAAAACCCCAACCCTAAACTTGTAATATAAGCTAAAGGATATAACAGAAGTGCTAGGCTTCATAGTGCTAGTCTGTGACAGTTTGGTTATTTCTAATCTGTCCGAGTTTTGTTTTATAGGGGAAAAGAGAAAAAATAATGAACCCTATTCTCTGGAGGATTCTAAAAGACCAAGGGTTGTAGGAGATATTCCTATTGAGTTAATCAACGAAGTAATGTCAACAATTACAGATCCTGCAGCAATGCTTGGGCCAGAGGTGAGATACAGACTTGGTGTTGCAAAAGGTCTGTTTGTAAATGGTGTGGTTTTAGTAAATGTTCCACATGGATAGGATGTGATAAGCTAGAAGTCCTGTCAAGAAAAAGAGACTTGGAAAGAGTATGATTAGGTGAGCAAAAAGCATTGGTGAAATACATCATTAACATGAGGAATAGTTCTACAATTTTCTTTATGCACTGTGTACAGTTAGCAAAGAGACTTGTAAACTGGTGATAGTAAAATGGTAGATCTCAGGTTATCCTGGAAGGTACTTCTATTACAAAACAGTTCCAGAGTATGCTTTTTATTGTTAATCATAGATAGACCTTGTAAGATAAGGTTAAATGGGGTTCAAAAATTGCAGCAGAATGAAATATCCAAAGTTAAAACCTCTCTCTAGTGCAGAAACTGATCTAAACAGTTATTTGCTCTGTCTTCCCCAGTTGCTCTTTTTGTTGGCTGGAGGAGAAAACAAACAGAATTGCGGAATTGTGCCATGTACAGAATTGCACTTTTTTTTTTCCCTTGGCTGGCTTTTCCTCCTTCTGTTCCCTCTGCCAGGCTATGTTTTGCCAGCAGCTCATTTGCCAAGATTTAGCTAGAAACTGCTGAAGATTTGGAACCACCTACATTTCTTATTCAAACTATGCACTGTGACTGATGGCTCTGCATATTACAAATGCTGTGCCAGCCTGGCTGTTGGGGCTGGCAGTGAATAGAAACCCAGCAGCCAAACTTTGCTCAAAAAAGTAAACAGTATGGGCATACAGAGATGTTTTGGCATTGTAAAATGATCTTGAAAAAAAAATAAGTGAAATAAATTTTCTGTATTAATTTAATCTGCATTCAGTTATACAGATGCAATTGCTAGATATATAACAGCAAATACTGTAGGAATTAAAATCTTCTTTTTAGGCTCTTACAGTAGTGGTAGAGATGGTGGAAAGCACTAATGAAATTTAAAAAAAAAATGACTTTCCCTGCAGTACCATTAAAATGTGTGATTTGCAGTATGTGTAGGCGAATCCACAAGTCATGCCCAAACCGGTTAGGACTAATGAAAATATGAAGACTTAGTGTCATAAGCTTCAACTGGATGAGCGCTATCTCTTAAGAGGTTTTGGGACTTTTTGGGTCATAACCATAGTTGTTTTTATCTAATCTGTACCAATATAAATTCAGATAGGCCTTTATAGACTGTAATGTAGACTTACATCTGGCTTATTTGATGGTGTCCCTTCTGCAGACACATTACAAAGGCAATCATTGGCAGCTCTGTTGGAAAAAGAGAGTGGGTTTTATTTGCTTGTTCATTAAGGCTGTTCTGTCAGAGGATGTGAAGTCTCAAAACTGTGATTTTGTTCCTCTTTTGTGTGGTACAGACCAACTTCCTCTCAGCACACTCGGCCCGGGACGAGGCAGCGAGGCTGGAGGAGCGCAGGGGGGTGATTGAATTCCATGTGGTCGGCAACTCCCTGAACCAGAAGCCCAACAAGAAGATCATGATGTGGCTGGTTGGTTTGCAGAACGTGTTCTCCCATCAGCTGCCTCGGATGCCAAAGGAATACATCACCCGCTTGGTCTTTGATCCGTGAGTATCCTTGGAGAGGGGGCTGGCGTGTGAGGCAGAGGGTGTCTGGTGTTGTTTGCCAGCATGGGTGTAGGAAGGTGCCAGCAGAGGTGGTGTGGAGAGCACCTCTGCCTGTGCTACACTTTTGCCATCTTTTCAAGCTCTCATAACTCCTGGTCAGTCTAATTGGGTTGTACCCAAATACCATCTTGGTGGCTGTATTAATGGTAAGTGACTCCTTGTTGTGGGACTGTGGTGGGTTGACCTTAGCTGGATGCCAGGTTCCCATGAAACCTGCTCTATTGCTCCCCTCCTCAGCTGGACAGGGGAGAGAAAGTACAAAGTTTTTGGATAGAGATAAGGACAGGGGGAGATCACTCACTGATAACTATCACAGGCGAAATAGACTCAACTTGGGGAAATTAGTTTAATTTTTTACAAATCAGATCACAGTAGGATAATGAGAAAATAAAAACTGTGTCTTAAAGTACCTTTGCCCCATGCCTCCCTTCCTCCCAGAGTTAGCTTCATTCATGATTCTGTACCTTCTCCCCCAAGCAGCACAGGGGGTTGGGGAATGGAGGCTATGGTCAGTTCCCTTGTGGTGTATGCTGCTTCTTCCTCCACAGGGAAGGACTCCACACACTCTTCTCCTGCTCCAGTGTGGGGTCCCTCCCACGACAGACAGTTCTCCATGAACTTCTCCAGCATGGGTCCTTCTCACAGGCTGCAGCTCTTCATGAACTGCTCCAGCAGTTTAACCTTCCATTGAGAATTGGAGGAAGGCTGTGTGGCCCTGTGGGAAGCCCACCCTGGAGCAGGTTCCTGGCAGATCCTGTGGCCTTGTGAAGAGAGTTGCCTCCACTACCTGCTAGAGCAGCTTTGCTGGCAGGACTTGTGACCCTGTGGGAAGAGACCTGTGCTACTGCAGTTCCTGAAGAACTGTAGCCCGTGGGATGAACCCCACACTGGAGCAGGCGGAGAACTCCTCTCCCTGAAGAGGAAGCTGTGACATAGACAACATGTGGTGAACTGACCATAACCCCACTCCCCATCCCCCTGCACTGCTTGAGGAAGAAGGTAGAGGATCAGGAAGAAGGAGGGGAAAGGTAGTTTTAGGATTTGTTTTACTTCTCATCATCCTGCTCTGATTTTGATTGCTAATAAATTCAACTAATTTCCCCAAGTCAAGTTTGTTTGGCCTGTGGTGGTAATTGTTGAGTGATTTCTCCCTGCTCTTATCTCAACTCATGAGCCTTTCATTACGTTTTGTCTCCCCTGTCCAGCTGAGGAGTGATAGAGCATATTTGGTGGGCATCTGGCATTCAGCCAGGGTGAAACTGCCAGCTACTGCATTGCTGCTGTCATTCCACAAGTAAAAAGCACTAAAATAAGTACAAGAAAAAGAAGACTGTATAACATGTATAAATCTTCTTCAATGGTGGCACCTACTGTATAACTACTCTTTGGGCTTTTTGGCAGGGGCACATTTTGGCACCAACTTTTCCCCCCAAATACAACTTCTGTAAATTAACTGTATCATTTATATGATTTGTATGATACTGTGTGTTGAATGATCTAAAGAAAGGTGCACTGTTTTCACACCTTGAGGATTATACTAAAATTCTTTATCCTTGACATAAGAATTGAGACTGCACCTTGTTACATCTTTCCTGGTAGTCAATATAAGTGCAACAGAAATGGATATTTATTCTGGTCTTGATTCCCCTAGGAGTGGGTGATTAGAAATAAGAAATGTCCTCTCTTACTTCATCAGCTGCATTTGAAACTGATAGCTTAGCTATGGAGAGTGCATGCAAGGAAACAGGAATCCCTTAGAATGGACTTGCTCTCCTGTAACTCCATTAATTTCTAATTTACTCAGGATAAAATCATTCTGAGAACTGTGCAATGGTGTAACTGTCAGCAATAGATTCAATGAAAGCGATACAACTTTTATTTATTGGGCATTACCCGAGTATCTCAGAGTACTTGGCCAGGCCAGGAGCTTGCTTTACGTGACCTTTATGGTATATTGAAAGCCTGATATTAAAATAACAACTCTTCTTTAGATACAAGTGGCTAACCTAGGAGGCATATACAATTGCATTATCATCGGGGAAAGAAGTGAATCAAGTTTCTGGAGAAAGAAAGGTTAATGGCACTTTATGTACATGAATTAAAGTGGTTGATATTTTTTGTCTACTCAGGAAACATAAAACCC
Organism: Coloeus monedula; assembly: GCF_965178545.1. NCBI lineage: Eukaryota > Metazoa > Chordata > Aves > Passeriformes > Corvidae > Coloeus > Coloeus monedula. The sequence continues at coordinate 37,575,489 of NC_138781.1, forward strand.
TTGCATTAATAAAAGATGGTCGTGTTATCGGTGGTATCTGCTTCCGGATGTTCCCCTCCCAAGGATTTACAGAGATTGTTTTCTGTGCTGTGACTTCCAATGAGCAAGTCAAGGTAAAAAGAATTCTGTATTGGAAGTGTTTATTAAATGGATTTGAGTCTCATTCACCCTACTGCATGTGCTCCTAATATTTTTAGTCATGTTGAATGCACTGCTGAGTTGCCAGACAGAAATAGATTTTGAAAGATATAGCGATTCTGAATATAATATACAAAACCCAAACTAAAATGTGTGGATTTAGAATCATCATCATAACAGTAGGATTACCTGTAATTAATTAATTAAATAAATTTTTCTCTCAGTAGAGCAATAGAGGCCAGTAGTCTGCCGTTCTTGTACTTTTCACGCCTCTGTCCCCAGTAGTTGTGTCTCTGTGTAGTGTAACACATCGTGGTTGACTGACTACATATTGCCTGTGTGGGGCAGTAATTTGTATTCAATCACTTTGTGACATTACATGACTTCAATCAAAATGAGACGTAGTAAAAAATTAGATTTAGTTTTACATCTCAAAACAAGCACAGGGTCTATTCTGTACACTCTTTTTTGAGTTAATGTTGCAACATTTTCTCAGAATTTTGAGAATTAGCATCTGTGTTGAAAGAATACAGAGCACTATGAATACATGAGATTCCTCCAGCTTTTCCAGCTACTGTGGGTAGATCTAACTCTGACCGTTTGGTTCAGTATTATGCCTTTAGATGGTGCTGTAGCTTCATGATTTTCAGTTCAAGCAGCAAGAGCTGAGATGTGGGTTAATTCAGAGTGTGTAGCAGTTAACATGCAGAAATCATACACCCTGGTGTGAAAGGGTAACACAGTGGGATTGAAAGTCTGTAACAGCTGTTAATACTTGGCTTATATTTGCTTTTATTCAACTCTGGTGTTAGAGAGGAGCAATCCCCTACACTCAGCAGTGACCTGTCAGCATTCAAAGTGTTTTAGCAAATGCAAACCCTAACAGAATATGCCTAAGCTGTTCCTAACTGCGCAACACAGGCGAGGCTGCCAAAGGTGTGTTGTGATTTTCTAAGAATAATCTTTCAAAATAATAGAGCAAATAATTCTGACTCATCAGATTGCCCCCAGGGTTGCATAACACACTATTTATTCTTTTATCCTCTGGGTGCCTCATTGTATCAGTTAAGTGTTTCTGAAAATTTGCCTTCCCACCTTTTTTCTCTGAGTAAGCTGACCCTGTCAACAGGTAACTGAGAAAAAACAAATGTTCACACATGGGTGACCTGCCTAGTCTTAGGAAAAATAAATTCCTATTTTAATTCATTTTGAGGCTCGAGTAAAAAATATGGGAACTGTTTTCCCATACAAATTGAATTGTTTTTGAGGTAGTTTGGTCCCCTCTTACAAAATAAATTTAAATTTTACTGTATGTGGCTTAGTTTCCTATCTGGCAATTGCCATATTTGGGACTATTAAATTGTAAATTAAATCAGAAGTTTGTATTTTCTAATTTATTTTTCTGGTTTTTGTACATAAGTAAAAATTTTCCCAGTTTTCAAGAACAGAGTACCCAAAAGCAATCTATGTAGGTTTCTCTAAGTGTCCAGTTAGTCTCCATGATGAGAAAATTGGAATGTATGCAGGAACAAAACATTATTATGGGCTTTCCTGTCTACTTGACGTTTCTTCATATCACAGTAAAAGGGGATGACTATGGCTTACTTGGTAATGTGAATAAATGCAACCTTTTGTTTACTTTGGGGTTGAATTTAAATGGAAATCATGCCTGTGTGCAGTCAGAAGGCATAGCTATTTGTTTCATTGTGGACTCAATAATTTTCTGCTCCTTATTATGGTAATTGTTCACTGTTCCTTTTTATGCTTTATGATAAGTTTAGATAATAAATCCTTTGAGGCAGAGACTTTTGCCAGAGATGCACAGAACACTGGAATAATTTCAGTATTGCTACTGCTTTGTGGTTTTGAAGTGATATGGCTCAGAAAGGATGCTCTATTGTTACAGTATGTGCAGTTTTGTTGTTGGTGAAGTGTGTGATTTTAATGGTTAATATCTAATTTAAAAGAGGAACAAAAAAAAGAAGGTGGGCACCTTGAATTACAGCTTCCATGCTGGGTCACAGAGATACCCCTACAAGGCTGAAAAGAGTTTGCTCTTGAGTGTGCAGCACCAGGTTAATTAAGAGAAAAATCTTTAAAACAGGATCTAGAGGAAAGCCTGCATTTTGAAAAACGGTGTGTAATAACCCTTGGTCCACAGGCTCTAACACGTGCAGTCCCCAAAGTCTCTGTCATGGCTTTTTCCTCATGTTTCACACAGGGTTATGGGACTCACCTCATGAACCATCTGAAGGAGTACCACATCAAACACAACATCCTCAACTTTCTCACATATGCAGATGAATATGCTATCGGCTACTTCAAAAAACAAGTAAGTTCAATGCAAGAAATTACTTTGTGCAAGTTTAACATCTGGCAGTAATGAACTAAATAAGTAGACATGGCAAAGTAGTTGGATAAAATGCATAGTGCAATTTTACATGTATATTCTTTTTGTCTATAAAATGTGTTCATCTCATGAAATATTGGCTTCTAATACATTTTACTTTGACAGAATAGTCTGAGTATAGGTATATGGAATAGTCTGTAATTTGTCTAGTCTAAAAATTTGTAAAATATGAGTTCCTTCACTGATTCTGTAAGAAGTAAAGGATGAGACATACCTGTGATAGACTAAAACGTACCTGACCTGCACTTACAGCTCCTCCTGATTTGAAGCATGAGGTTCAAATTCAGGAAAGATGGCAATGTCTGTTCTGTCAAATAGATTTGATAAACAGGTGTCAACTATCTGGTCAGCAAAATGGAGTCAGATTATTCTCAGAGGTGTGCAGCGTTAGGCAGTGAAGATGACTTGGATAGTGGGAAATTGCAACTAGGGAAATTTTTATTTCGCCCTTCCTGTCTTAGGAGTGGTGAAATACTAGAAAATACTCTCTGGGGAGGGGAAATCCCTGTCCTTTACAGTCTTGAAGAGTGGTCATGGCCTTCATCAACCAGATATTATGAGACAGGTTCTGAGCTGAGATGGGGCTAGACGAGCTCCTCAAGTTCCTCCCAATGTGTTCTATAATTCTGTATATAAAACTGACACAACTTACTCTTCACACATTCAAAATGAATACAATCTCCCCTATCTCCCTTCTTTGCAATTAAATGTTCTTGTATCAAGTGCCTCCCATGAGAAGGTTTTTGCACCACTGAACCATGGTCTGTAACTCACTCTGTTGTATTTTTTGCATTTTAACATTATGATGAATTTGGTTCTAAATCCTCACTCATTTCAGTACAAATGTAAAAGGAAAATAGCATCATGACAATATAAGGGTTTTTTTTTATTTTATTTTGTCAGGGTTTCTCCAAAGATATTAAAGTACCAAAAGCAAAATATGTTGGCTACATCAAGGATTATGAGGGTGCCACATTAATGGGATGTGAATTAAATCCAAGGATCCCCTACACGGAATTTTCCGTCATCATCAAAAAGCAAAAAGAGGTAAAGGTTGACATGAAATGTTTAATGTTATTCTCTATTCAGATGTTTAGAAACAGTTGAGGTTAGCTCTGTTGCTTTGGTGCTTAAAATTGAGTGTATGCTTTTATTAGTCAGAGTAATCCCTTCATTCAAGTCCCAGTGCCAAAATTTTGAAGTATCAAATTGTAACTTACTGACTTAACAAGAACAAGACTGTTAAAGTACTGGTATTTTGAGGAGTAATTCACAGTTCAATTTTGTGGTAGTTAACTAAGCAAAATCTTGTGAGATTGATTTTTTTTTTTTTTTATGGCTTTGTCAATTCCTTCCCCCCCCATATCAGTATTGTTCATTAGAGTGACATTTAAATGGAGTGTCTGTATTGCATGGCCTGTATTTTACTTGAAAAAAAGAGGATTCTTTTTTCTGCCATTTTTTAATATATAAGTCAAGGGTGGACTGTCTTAATTTCCAGTCTGAGTTTATGTGAGGTGTTCTTTATTTAGTTCATAATAATATTCCATATAATAAGACAGTTTATTAGCAAAATAATTATGATTTTTCCAGTTGTGTTTAAACACCTTCCTGGGTTTTTAAAGAAATACAAATTATAATTTGTTCTTTCAAGGTTATTCAAACCTGACATTTATTTTGTTAATAAGCTTCTTTATGGAACAATAATTTTTCTTCCAGTAGAATGATTTGGCCCATGTGTGGAGAAGGAAAGACAGTATCTGATGGCTTTACATTTAGTTTACAAGGTTTTTAATTTCACTCATTGGGAAAGTTTTCATGTGTCCATACAACAGGGACCATAAGTTTTCCCCTTTCACTTCTGCTTGGCTGCCTGATCCTTCAGGTTCCAGGCTACTGCTGGACGTGCCAGCTGCCCAGTTCTGGGCCCAAACCATCACCATAACATGCTGCTTCTGGAAACCTGTTAGTTTTCAAGATTTTGGCTCTGAGATTGCTTTATTAACTTTCTTAACTCCCTTATTATTTGTTTGGATGTCCACGTTATTCTAAAGAACTTGGAGACACTGCTCTTTTAGATAAAGTGCCTTGGTCCTCCAGACCTCTTGTGTCTAAAATTATTAGCTGCTGTTTTGCACTGATCTGTGCTGTTGATCTTCTCTGAGAATAATTACATACAGCTTTGGAACTTTGGAACTTAGGATTGCCTGTTTAACACTCAAAACACAGATCAGGCCTTTTATTCTCCCTGTTGCAAAGAAACTTAGAAATAGCCCTCACAGTCTGCAACTTTATGAAGAGTGTTTGCTTGTCTGCTTGTATCAGAAGCAGTGAAAATCCTACCTGGACATAAAAATAATTTTAAATGTTACCAGTTTGTATTATGACCAGTTTTCTTGAATGCTGGTATTGCCCAGTACTAGACATCAGACTTTTCAGGACCTGTCCTCTTAGAAGTGAAGTTTTTCATGGGAACTAAGCTTTTATTTAAAGAACTGGAGTATATGCCTATGGCTGCTAAGACCATATCACCTGTACCAGTAGCTTCTTTACAATCATTCTGAAAAATATGACAAATCCCCCTATGCAAAGCTTTGTGACCTACTGACTTGTGAGCAATCACTGGTGCTGATTGAACAGCTTGCTTGAATCAGGAAGAGCCACTAGTTCCTAAATTATAAGAAGGGCTTAAGTTGGATTTAATAATTAGTTTGAAATTATTTTCATATTATGCTGTAATCTGGCCATGGTGCTGTTGTATACTATATTTCTCTTAACATCTCTAATCTCTGTTGAAAGTCTGGTTTTATCTTTTTCTCTTCTTTGAGAGGAAATACTATGTATGAGGGAGTGAAGGTCCTTAAAAATAAACATATGTCCATCTTTATTACTTCCAAAGAAAATAGTCTGTCAAACTGGTGGTCTGAATGGCTGTGCATTTGTTTGCTCCAAGTTAGGAAGTTTTGAAAGTCACACATCCAGGACACACAAAAGTTAGATAAGTATCTAAGTGGTTTTCAAGAGCACCAAAGCAAATTGCCTAGAGTTTGAGGTAATAAGATTGCAAAGTAAAACAGAGTGTATCCAGGAGCAGGGAAAGCCTTTCCCTAGCATCAGCAGATAGAGTAGAATTTTGGTTCTGAAGAGTGGCATCATTCTGACATCCTCCAGAGAAAATCTGCCATGAGAGTATCTTTGACTGATAGGTAAGCAACTCCTGCAGATAGATATATGGAGACTTTGAAGTGAATAGGTTACTTCTAAAATTTTGGGATATGAACATATATGTACATCAAAATACATACATTGAGTATGTGCCTTGAAATTTTTGACCAGCTATGCTGAAGCATTTCAGAAGCTCCAGCTGTTAAAATTTTATAGCCAGTTTCCAAACCCTCTTCCAGAAAATTTCCTTCTCTGCCTCTGCTCCTGTATTCCCAGGAGCTGTGCAGCTTGTGATCAATAGAGCAAGCAATGACTCCTTGTTTTCTAGATTTGTGCCAAAAAAGCTGAGAGACTTGGTAGCTTCATTTGCAGAATCAGTGTTTGGTCAGGTAGCTCAGCCCTATTACCAGCTTCATGGAAAAGGGCTGCAAGGTTAGGAAGTGAAAATGTTTCTGTTCATCACAGTTTTGCATTAATCTTCTGGGTTACTTTAGACCAAATAAATTATTTTTTGTTTTCTCTGCTGCTTTATTACAGATCATTAAAAAGCTCATAGAAAGGAAGCAAGCTCAAATACGAAAAGTTTATCCTGGCCTTTCTTGCTTCAAAGACGGAGTACGGCAGATCCCTATAGAAAGCATTCCTGGAATTAGTATGTATCAATCTCTTTCAATGTAGAACAGAAGCAGAATAGCCCAAGAAAGGTCCAAGACTAGAAATACTAACGTAGTCACATAGTTCTTCTTGATTAGAATGTAATTGTTTTGGTCTGCTGATTTGATCTCTGTGAAGATTGTTGTGTTTCCATTGCAACTACTGTCTTTGAGATTTCCCCAAGGCATCCCAGGCTGATCCTCTTTTATGTATGTGTGTATAATTTTACTTACATGTGATCCCTCTTTGATTTGTATCACAGTGTAGGCAGCAGTTTCCCTTTGGCACCATTTTAATGCACTGCACTCCTGAACAACAATGATTTTTCTGTGCTAGGCATGAACTTACAGGACAAAACAGAATTTTAAAAAATTAAGTATCATATTCTGGGGAATTTTTTTTCAGCTGTGCTTTTCTGCAATTTATTCTTTGTCCCTGGGGAATCAGATTGGATAACTTTGTCCTCATTATTCTTTACAGGGGTGGGTTGCAGTAAAATATGTATGAATTATTGAAAAGAAATGTGTTTCATATAGAAATATTTTAGAATCTTTTCAAGTCTGCAGAAAGAGTCATGTAGGAAATTGAATGGGGCTGTGGTCTAGATGGTTATGTTATTTATTAGGAGTAGCTTTTATTATAACAAACCAATTTTACTGCAGTAGTGCTGAAATGGCTTTTCTTCTTTGAGTTGCAATCACTCAGTTAATGTTTTGGCCTACTGTAGTTCCCATATAATATCTCATGTTGTTGGTGTACAGGAGAGACTGGCTGGAAACCAAGTGGAAAAGAAAGAGGGTAAGTGCTAGACAAAGTAAAATGTTGAAGCAGTTGGGATACTCCTTTAAGAAGAGTCTTTAAACAATGTCACTTGATATTTCCTTCCATCCCCTGGAAATCAGATAAATAATCTGCAAGAGATGAGTTCTTAAGTAGTTTTTTGGTTTTGTTTGTTTTTCTTTTTATTGTGGGCAAGTGTGATTTGGGTAGTGGGGTTCTTTTTTGAGGATTTTCATTTGTGTTTGGTTGTTTTAAATTTTATTTCTTTCATAAAATGCTTGAAACTTTGGAGTTGCTTTTAGGTAAGATGGAAATTGTAGGAATGAAGATAAGGGATTCAAACTAATCTTCTTGTATTCATATTTTTCTTCAAGTAAGGAGCCCAAGGATCCAGATCAACTTTACAGCACATTAAAAACCATCCTGCAGCAAGTGAAGGTGAGTGCTAGTTCTAGTTTATTTTCTGTAAAGATTTTAAAATTATTTCCAATATCTAGTTTCCATATTAGATACCTTACTTTTTTCTTTACCAAAGAGCCATCAAAGCGCTTGGCCCTTCATGGAACCCGTGAAGAGAACAGAAGCTCCTGGATATTATGAAGTTATAAGGTTTCCCATGGGTAATACCATTAACATTTTTTAAGTATAGCGTTTAAAAATCATTATAGCTGCAGACTTAGCAGATAAATTTTAATCTGATTGTTTTATGAAAAAAGATGTATGTTACTTGCAGCTGAATACAAAGTTCTGAAGTGTCAAGAGTGTGGTGCTGTCATTTGAAATTGATGAGTGCTCTGTGACCTTTGTGAAACATGTATGTTGTACATATTGGAAATCTCAGCGTGCCCTAGAGAACCCTAACAAGCTCTTAAATGGTGCAGTCAGCTGGAAGCTTTTAGGACTGAGATGGTGTAGGTGAGTTGTAGGAATATGTTCGTGTGTGTCGTAACTGGTCATTGCAGATCCTACTCATGTGTTAAAAGACCTGAAGGCAAATTTTCAGGAACACCTGAGCATTTGAGTTGCTTTGAAATAGAGATTTAAGATTTCTAAATCACATAGAGAAAACATTTTCAAAGGTCCCAGGGTTTTCTAACTAAGTCTTAACACTTTGCTCCAATTTAAGTTTAGGAAAATGCTTCATACAACTGATTGTAAGCTAACTTTTATCATTGTCTTTTAGATCTGCCAGAGTTGTCTGAGGTGCTATATTTATTTATTTATTTATTCTTACTCATAAGTAATGCAGCTATTGTTTATGTAGGATTGCTTGCAAAGGGAAGTACACAACTGCTAATAATGTTTTTCTTTTGACTGCTTGTCTTATGACCCAGTTTTTGACTTCTGGGACATACAATTTCAATGATAATTCAGTGATACTCTAAATGGATGCTTGATTTGTACTGCACCAGATTTAAAACTGATTTCTGGCACTCCTTCCTTTATGCAATACTCACCTCTATCATTCTAATTACAGTTTCTGAACCCTTTAATATTGTTAGAAAATGAAACACAGGTTCATGGCAGGCTACTAGCCATCAGTTTCTCAGAGAATAAAAGTATTTGCTCATGTTCCTTTGCATAGGTTCCAAGCTGATGTGTATCAATTTAATTATATTTTTCTATTCAACTTACCATTCCCAAGTAGCAGATATACATATATTTTATAAACTAATCACTGGCTTCCTGTGTCCCTGGCATAAATGTATTTTCTACCAGTGAAGAAAAAGAATGTTAATCCCCTTCTGTGTCAGAGTTTTCTCTATTTGCTTTTTTGAGCAGATCTAGCTGACTGTTTAATCTGAACAGTGGTTACAAAGAATTTACCTGAGCTGGCAAACCCAAAGTAGGAATGTTGTCTGTCCTTTCCTTGTTCAGATGCATTAAACTAGAGGTGAGGGCAGCAGTTTACTGTGAGGATTAAGCTGAGGTCTTTGGTTTAGTTTTGTTTTGTTTTTTTTCAGCTAAGGAACCCAGCATGACTAAACTGCCCTGATTTGTGTTTAACTTCAGATTTCTTTCTGCTCTTCCTGCCAGCATGCTGATACTGTAAAAAGTTGCTCAGACAAGATATAACAGTTGCCTTTATGTTTGTGTACAGACTAAATTGTAGTTTTTGAGAGGTATGGCTGTAAATTTTTTTACTACCTCCTTAGGTCAGTTCTCATGTATAAATGCTTTTTTACCCCTGTTTTAAGTGCTCTTCAGGTGCTCTTTTAAGCAATACTCTTTGGGTTTTTTTTTTCCCTTTTCATCTGCCATTCAAAAGCTGTATGGCTGAGTGACAGATGGAACCAAACTTTCACTGCACTTAGAGGAGAATAGCTTAACTCTCCAGCCAGGCAACATTTCCTTTAGGGTGAGCTGAACAGCCTTCTCAGCTGGGTGCTATAATTAGTCTATGGATATCTACTTTAGATATAGGTACCTGAATTTCAGACTTAATGAGAGCTGAATGAGCCTTTACTTTTGCACAATATTGTGCAAAATTTGGGAGTGGCAAGTTCTGTATCATTGGAAAAGGTATTTGAGAGCATCCATCAAACTTTCTTTAAATAATCCCATCTTGTCAAGTTGACAGGGTTTTCCTCTCTTTTAATAAATTCCAATCTCCCTTAAAAAAAAACAAAGCCACCCCCCAAAGCCCCCAAAAACAGTACCAAAACAAAAATACAACCATATTTTTAAACCTGAAGTTAAAAAGTTTAATTCCTTTGCATTGGAGGTCTTTGGTCTCTGTTGTCCTTGCAAATACTCGTGGACATTAAGTCTTCTTCATTGCAGCTACTTCTGTTACAGTTTCACAAATGTGCTGCTGATGCCTGGCTCAAGCATTACTAAAAAAACCTGTTGTTGGAGCATCTGAGGTGAGAAAAGCCAAGGCATCCAGCACACCTCCCACTACTTCTATTCCTGTACTCACTCCTAGAACACTTGTATGTAGTCAGAATTTTTAAATGCCTGATGAGAATTACTGGGAAAGTGACTATGTGGAGAACACTGAGATGATTAACATATTTTATGTTGACTGATTTTAGTATAAAGGAGAACAGTTCTTAAAGAATATTCTGTAAGTAAATGTTTTGCATGATGGTCTGAAAGCAGGGGACATCAGTTCTCACATGATTCTTAAAAAGGATATACAACTATAAACTCTGAAGAGGTAATAAAAATATATGCAGAGTGTAGAAAAAATTGAATCTTTCTTTCAAAGCTGCAAATCCTGCCTGTGGTATAGACCAGTGTATCTTCTCTGCTGTGTTTGCACAGCAGTAAGGATTTTAGGTTAACATATATGTTTTGTGATGTTTGAATTCTTTGCCTGTATACCCGTAAGGCCTCCTCCAGCAGAGCTGAGAACAGGTTGTTTCAGGACAGTCAGAAGAGCATTAGAGACATCTACTACCTGCAGAAAACTCAGAGCTCTAAGTATGAGAACAGAAAAAAAAAAGCTTTAATGTTTTAAAGAATTAAAAATAAACTCTACATAAATTCATCCTTACAGTGAAATATTACTTAGTTCCAGCAGGTCAGTTGGACCATGCCTTAGATGAAAGCAATTTCCATTCCAAATCCTACCTTTGCCAGTTCACGTTAAATGGCAAATCAGTCTGAAGGGATATTGCACACAAAAAGTATTTGAATCAAACGCTGTTAATCTATTTTTCTTCTGTGCAGATCTCAAAACAATGAGCGAGCGACTCAAGAACAGGTACTACGTGTCTAAGAAATTATTCATGGCAGACTTGCAGCGAGTCTTTACAAACTGCAGAGAGTACAACCCCCCCGAGAGTGAATACTACAAATGTGCCAATATACTGGAGAAATTCTTCTACACAAAAATTAAAGAAGCTGGATTAATTGACAAGTGACACTGTCTTTTTTACAACCAAATAGCGTGCCTATGTTATGGACAGGGAAAGCCGTTCTATATCTGAGTTGTGGGACTTTCAAGAAACTTCTGTTTAATACTTAGCACTTTTTAAAACCCTTTTAGTTTTGCAAACATGTATTATACTGAAGTTACAAAAATTATTTTATTAAAATGCTTTATAATGTATTTAATTACGGAAAATTTCTTTTGTGTGCCGATTACCTTATGTTCCTAATAAGTTTATCAGCTACAGCCTCAGAAACCCCACAAACATGGGGGAAGTTGCACATGTTTGGGAAGATGAAGAAAATTCCCAGACAACAAATGTTATATCTTACCTAATGCAGTACCTATTTGATAAAGTTTTATTATTTTTTCCAGTAAAAAAGAAAATCGTAAGGGAAAACAACAGGTGTGGGGGGGTTCTGAAACACTTGTTTCTTTGTAGAATCTTTTTATAAGATATTATTTTTTAAAAGAAACACTCAGCTGGTTGAGAAGCTGTGAGAGAAGAGCAGTCAGTTCTGAAAAAGGACTGCCTGTAATCATTGATAGATGCAAGTTTTTCTATTCATTTTCAGTTTTGATAAATATTTTACCTGCAAATTGTAATCTCATAACCACTCTTTAAAAAAAAAAAAGAAAAAGAAAAAAAATCTGGCTAGATGCGTAAGGTCATAGTGACTTGGCTTATGCAGGACATAAGTACCCAAAATAACTTTAGAAACTATTTCGCATCTAGTGGACAATTTTAATTGGCTTAGTAGAGTTAAGGTTTTGATGCACTTCATGATCCACCCTAGTTACTACTCTTCACTGCTAAATTCTTTAGATTGTTCAGCAGAAATAAGACTATTGTACACAAAAGAAGACAACATAGGACAGCTTCAAGCTTAGATACTTGGCTCTGTGGTAAACTGGATTTTCTACCAAGCTTTATTGTAAATGCTTATTAACTGTGATTATTTAGACCCAGGAACATATTAACATTTTACAGCTCTTATTATATCTTCAAAAAGAACACACACACTCATATATATATATATATATATAAAAATATATATATATTTTGCTGCTTACACTACATTTAAGAGGTACACCTAAATCCTTAATGGAGATCAGTACAGGCCAAAAAGCTGTCCCTTGACATTTTCTAATTAGAGTTTGTAACTGTAAATTATAACTGCTTTTGTGAAAAACAGATTAAACTTTCATTCTTGGTGTTTTATATTTACAGATGTTACACTGGTAAAATTCAAGTTATGGGACTGAGAAAACCAATCCTGTGCTGAGTCAAAGAATCTATTCCTGCAAAATGCCTGTGCAATGTTAGATCACAGATCAATTCAGCAAGGAGATGTCAGGAACTATCTAGAAGTAGTAAATGTGCTACCCAAGGTATTCAAAATGTTAATGCTGGACTTGCCATCGTGTTTTGTATGAATTTAGTCTGACCTGCATTGGGATCTATAACAAAGGTACAGTGAGTACTTTTTCTTTAATAGCCAGAACAGGATGCTATAAACCTGTTTTGTAGATTGGCCCTACAGATGCACCTGTTAAGCTTGGTAACCTGTGAATTTTTCTTATTTTCAGAGTAGATTTTCTTATTGTCTTTCAATCAGATTGTCTCTTCTATATTGAAACGTGTTTTCTAATTTAAGAATTGATATTTTCATAGATACTGTGCAATAAAGTTATGGTAGGATATGTGGTTTTGCAAATGCTTTAACAGCTGATGAACCTTACATTTGTCAAATTAATATATTGTACTGGTACAGAATAGTTTTAAATTATATATGTACAAAACCCTACTTATTTTGGTCTGTTTTTTTCATTACTTAGTACTTATGATACAAACATACACACTGAAGCAATTTCACAACCAAGCGCAATGAAGCTACAGGAGTGCTGTCAGTGCCTCGTCCAGGTCAGATAGAAAATATGTGAAATGGCCTTTGAGTTCACCAAGAGGACGATGGGCTGAGCTGTGACCAGTCCAAGTAGCATTCCCAGCTTTATGGTAACTGGGATACAGTGCTGTTACTCCCATCTCCTCAACAGTTCCTTGACTTAGCTGTTCCAAAGTTTTGGGTTTTTCACCTCAAAGCATGCTTATGCTATTTGCTGGTATTTGCCTTCAGGAGTCCTTTACTCACAATACGTAATATATATAGCAGCAAACTACAGTCCAGGCTGAGCTTGTACCATCACCATAATGGTACTGATGGTCACATAAACAAAGCCTGCACCTGTCCAATGTGACAGATAATTACAGATTGAGGAAGAGATTTTTTTTTTTCCCCCATCCCCTCAGATTTGGTCCTGTGAAAGTGTTCTGTTAAAGGGTAGCAACAGTGGCCAAGAGTCGTTTTACTGAACACTTCTAGAGAAAGCATTTGAGATCAGGAAGGACTGATTTCTTCCTTACACAGTTCCCTCACTTCAATTCTTCAAGCTTGCTCAATCCAGTAAGAAGAAAAACCCACCCAGACCCACCACACCTGCCATGGGCTGCTTTGCAATGACCCTGTTCTTTCTCTGTCCCTGGTAAGACAGCTGTTGAAGATTTGCTTCATGAAAGGACCTGAGATTCACAGAATACCCTCAAGGATCTTTAAGTGCACCTCTTGAGTGAATGGCCTATACAGGGATTGAACCCACAAGGTAGGCATTATTAGCACTAGGCTCTAACCAACTCAGCCCCTCTGCTCAAGTTCCTCTAGTACTAGAATTCCAGACTGAGATGGTGAGGCCTTGTGGCTAGAATTTTAGGATACAAAGGTAAAGTTAAGTTTCCGTTCAAACATTCGAAGGCTGTGTTGTGAACAACTATCAAACACTCAGTAGCTGCAGCTAGTGTTATTGTAAAGAGTCATGCAAGAAGTTACAAGTAAAAGAGTAATTAACATTTTTATTACAGAAAGGGAGAGATCTTGCACCTGTTGAAGTGGGACAGGCAATCTTGCAAAACAAATGAAGAGTGTGTAGTTTTTGTACTTTCCCATTAGTTATTTGGAATGTAGCTTTCATTTGGGTAGTTATGTACCCTTTAATACTTAAGTGTGTCTTAGGCAAAGTAAAAGTAGTTTGAGTGGTGGACAGCTGATAAAGCAGTTGTTCTCACAGATAGCACAAGCTCCAATGTGGCAGCTCTTCCTCTGGGAAAGGCACTGTGCAAAGCAGGGACAAAATTATTATAAACTGTTATGAATGTCCTGCAACAGTTGGGACTAATAGTTTACATTCCACCCACGTGCCGCCTTCTTCACCAACCTTCACAAGAAATTTGCTTTGTTTCCGTCTGGTTGATTCTAACTTGCACTCAGTGCAGGACCAACTAAGCCTAAACTGCTGCTTTTGAGAGCTGCAGCTACAGAATCAAATTACAGCTGGTAAACTGCTTCTGAACACTGCTTATGCTACCACACAAGATGGGGACAGAGTATACAGGTCTCTGTAATGCCCAGTGCTGATATTAGTGCCCTTGGAGTAACTATGGAAACTGCCACAGGAACACCAACCCACTCAGAGCTCTTTCCAAACACTAAGATGTTTATTGTAAGATTCAACATGAAACTACAACCATCACATAAACAAGATCTGTACAAACACATATCTGTATTAAAAATACTTCCTGCCCAAAACATCTTAAGTGCCTAAGGTTCACCCATGAAATGACATTCACCATTTTATCCATCACAGATTTCTCATATACTGCCAGATCCATTCAAAAGAACCTTGAATAGAATCACTTTAGTTATAAAATCAATCCCTATCATTAAAAACATGTCACTAGAAAAAATACAGGCCCCCTTCATCTGATATCCTTAATATGAGATACACAGCTATTTACATATTTATATAACATATTGTGCAACAAAATATTCCATCCAGAAAATTACTTTCTTCATGGTACAAGCATGGTTTTGCAGAAAATCTCAAAGACAACTAACCAATTTCTCGTTGTATTTTTTTGCAGAATCTTTCTTAAGAGAATGTCGTTTAGCATCTTTTTTCAGCTTGAAAATTGGAGAGCACAGAAAGCTTGTATCAGTAAATGGATCTCCTCTCCTGAGTTTCCTGTTTGGAAAAAAAAAAAAAAAAAAAAAAAAAAGGCAAAACTGAGGTTTTTTCCCGACATCACTTAAAACAGTAACTTTTAGCTACTAAGTTCCATTCCACATGAACTAGGCTGTATTACTAACTCCAGACTTCTTTGAATAAGCTCTTTTGTTAAGGTCTTGTTTTCAAGATCTAAATAGGCCTCTCAAGTCCTCTATTGGATGGAATATCATGAACTTTGTATCAAACTGGAAAGTAAAGAAACCTACCCTACAATACTTGGTTCTTTGTAGTTCACAGTAACAGTACAGCTTCGCCGATTGCGTTTTGGAGTCTGAGGTTCTTCACCTTCAGGGACAGCTGCTGCATCCCCAGTGCTGGGGGGCACTGCGGCTGTATTGGTAACATCACAGAGATGCCCACGAGATGGCTCAGAAGGCTGCCCTGTGAAGAAGTTAGGCACAGGTCCGGTCATTCAGGTAAGCAAGCTTAAAAGAAAATCTAACCATTCTTAAAACATTAGTTTTAGTTGCTATTAAAAAAACCTCCTAAAATAAAAAGGCCTAAACCTCTTAAGCAATGTTCTTTCAAGGAAACAAAACCAATTACAGAACACTTTCTGCACTTACTAGTAGACTTATCACTTGATTTGTTGTTTTCAGTCTCTTCTTCATGACAGTGTTTCTGCTCACGCTGTGCCAAACATCTTTTAGACCTTGGCCTTGCATGGATTGGTGATGTAGGGTTCTTGTCCACTGAACTTCGCCTTTTCTTCTTGTAAGGCTCGTAGAGGCTGTCATCAGAGTCCTCTGCAGTACTGCTTGACTCAGTGGTATTGGTTTCAGCTGAGTCTTCTTCGTCCTCCACTTCGGTATCACTGCTGTTCACCTTGTTTTGTCGGAAAGGTGTAAGATGGACACTCTCTTCCAAATGGAAGTCATAAGCATCACTGCTACCACGCAAGAAATTCAGCTTTTCTTTAGAAGCCTCTTTACCTTGTTTTCCTGGTCTTTGTTGGGAAGTAAGCGGCCGTTGCGGTTTTCCTTTCTGGTGCTTTTCTTTTCTTTGAGGGTTTTCTCTGCTTTTACACTCCGGTTGTTTAAGATCAGAATTACGTTTTAATTTGAACTGTGTAGTTCCAGAATTTTTCTGGCTCAACACGAGCCCTGAATCGACCTTGCTTTCATTCAAGTCAGGCATAGCTGCATTTATGTTTTCTGCAGCACACTCCTCTAGACTTTCCTCAAGCCTAATTTCATTCTGTTCAGAAAGTTCTTTTACTGAATCAGGTGCTTCTAAATGGTCCAAGACACCAGTACAAATTATATCAAGGTTCCTCATCTTTGAAAAGTGACGTCTGGTGGATACACCTTTTGGTAATACTCTACCAAATCCAAACTTTACACTTGAAGAAACGTTTTCCAGCTCTGACTCTGTGTTGTTCAGATGAAAATCAGATGGCTGTCCTTGTGATTGAAGAGAAAATGTCATATTAAAGCCAAACAGAAACACCATGTTAAGGTTTTGAGCAAAAATTCTGAACCTGTCAAAAATTCAGACTATTCTTTGGGTTTTCTCCAGATTTTTATAAACTAGGATTTGGCAACTGAAATAAGCTCTGTTTAATACAGGTTCCAGGCAGAAAGCAGTTAGGTATATAACATTAGTATTTTCCTATAAACTGTTCCTTTTGGAAAGGTTATTTACAGGTCATTTATTTTCCTGGGTATTTCGCTTTGTTAACAATTTTTTATTGATTTCATAAAATGCTAATGCCTGTCTAAAGGTAATTTTACTTGGTTGAACAGTTCAGTAGATAATGAAACTGGACTGCAGGTATAGAGAAGATAAAGCAGCTTCAAATTCCTCCCTATTTTGCTGGGCATCTTCATTCAAACATTTTACCAGTGGACAGCATTAGTATTCCCCCCTTATGACAATAAGCAGAAAATTACTTGTCAGTTCCTTCAAAAGCAGCAATTATTTAAACTTGTACTCACACATTTTTTTCCTAATTCAAAATAGAGCAATATCTGATACTTTGATTTAGTTACCTTCGCTTGGAATTATTTTGGTAAAGGAAATGTCACTGTCAGATTCCACACAGATCTTTGACAAAGAATTTCTGTCACCACCAGCTTCCATCCCACTTGGAGGTACAGGATTGTCTTCAAGAACACACTTTAGAGGTCCTCTAGAGAAAAATACCAAAGGTAGTATTTACTGAACAGCAATAAAATGTATGACAAGGAACAGTTTCATTACATTGGGTTTCTTCCCTTTTTCCAGTCAGAAAATTAAACTTCCTGTAACAGAATTTCCAAACATAAGCAGGCATTAATCAATGATACTTACATTGAATTTGTTGGTCCTGTGACACTGCAACTGCTTCCAGGACCTGAAGAAAGCACTCTTTGATTCTGTCAAAAAATAAATCTTACTGTGATTAAATGGGTAAAACAAGCTTGCACCATCTACAAATTTTAGACAACAGCCAAGTTACCCAAGGAAGGACCAAAGAGGCCCTTGACTCTGTCTGTCTTGCTAGCACCAAGTGCTGTGGCTGTTAGCCAGCCACCTTCTCAGCCTCTGCACATCAGCACATTCATCACCAGCCCAATCCTAGAGCACGTGGACAGGGGAAGGAACTGTGCACAAAACCCCAGAAAATCAGGGTGCCCCAACCACCTCCTAGCAGAGCCTCAGTCCTACTTACAGCCTACTGACACAGCCCCACAGTGTGCACCCCATGGCATACTGGGAATTGTGGGAGTAGTCCTTCCACTAAATTAAGGCTCAGATCTAAAAATCTGTGTGCATCTATGGTGGAAGGAGTGAGGGCAATCAGTAATGGAAGTCCTGCTCCTCAAGAGGAAAAGGTACCTACCACATCTAGGGAACACAAATTCTTTGCTGGGCCAAGGAGAGTGACTGAGTCCAGTAAATTCTGAGAGACTTTGGAAATTATCTCATTCAAGGCTGATAGTCGATTCTAATGAACAATGGAAGGACAGTAACACTGTTACTATCATACTCTAGTACCAACTACAAATTTATCAGCATTATGATAACTAAAATCTGAAGAAACCTGTCAGCTGCCCTCACCTGTGAGAAAACCCCTACGAAATTCACAGAAGATAGACTTTAATATTTTTTTAAATTAAGATTTTAGGTTTACTCTTTCATATTTTAAGTAAATATAAAAGACTAGTGAGAAAAAAAGTAGTTCATTACCAGGTGTCATGGTATCCAAACCAGCATACCAAGTTAGGTTAAAAAAACCCTGTTGTATGTACTGAATTAATGTTTTATGAAACACATCAAAACATATAAAGATATCAATCAGTGGATTGGTGCAGATTCTAATTTTCAGCTTCACCAGCTCATAAAGTTATTATTAAAAATACCTCCACAAGTCCTTGTTCTCGCTGGAACCTATGATTTCTTTGCAAGTCAAACATCTGAGTCTTCAAAATGTGATAATCTTTCCTTAGTTGAAGAATGGTAGCTTCAGCTTCCCTCAGTTTGAGCTTTTGTTCTTGCAAGGACAGAGCCAGATCTCTGTTGTTTGCTTGAATGATCTTGATTTTGTTGGAGTCGTTGGCTGCAAGACAACAGTGAGTGTTTCAACTGGGTTTCAAAAGAAAACAAATAAATTATAAATCCTAAGATATTTAAGCATCTTACTTGCTCTTTTGGCCTTTACGGTGGAGAACTGGATAGTTTTACCCAGCCTTGACCATTTCTGAGTTCTTTTCTCTCTCATGCGTTGTTTGATGTCACTCAGACTGTCTTTAAAGGACTTCCTCGAGTATTCTGCCATCTTCTACCTTTAAAAGTAGAAGAGGTGAAGAACCCATGAAGCTGGGGTTGCACCACGCTCCTCCAACGCCAAAAGAAAAGGCACAGGGACACACGAGTAAAGCTCGTGGCAGTTTTAGGCGGAGATACACACACGGCAAAGACCCGCAACCCGGCAAAGACCCGCAGCTATGGCCCTTCTCACCGCAGTTGCTGCAGCGTGGCCTCTCCCGGCCGCGCGTTGTCTGAACTGCAGAACGCTCGGCGCCCGCGGCGGGCCCGGCGAGGGCTTAAAGCACCGGCACCGGAGCCAAGGCCTGGGGAGGGGTCTCCCGAGGCGCCGGCAGCCGGCCCCCTGCTCCTCTAACGCTGCAGGCACAGCGTCCCAGCACCCCACACCGACCGGCCGTACCGCCTCGGAAGGGCGAGTGCAGAGCCGGGCACCTCCTACCGACCGGCCGCGGCCGCCCGAGTCCCCGGCGGCGGCGGGAGGGCCCGCAAAGGTCCAGGCGCAGCGGCAGCAGCGGCCCGGAGTTTTCCTGTTCCCGCAGCTCGTTCCTCCCCGTCTCCGCACGTCCGGCTCCTTGTCTCCCCGCGGCCCGGCTGGGCCCGGCTGCGCTCCGCTCCGCGCCCGGGTCCCGCTCCGGCCGCGCCCGGGGAAGCGCAGGAGCGACCGCTCGGCCCCGCGGGGCGGCACCACCCGCGCCCGCCGCCACGCGCCGTTCAAACCCCGCCGCCGCCGCCTCCCATTGGTGCGCCCCAGCGCCGCGTCACGGCGCGAGCGCCGCGCGCATCCGCCCCTGGCCCCGCCCACCCGCGGCACCGCCTCAGCGGCCGCGGGGCAGCGGCGGGGGCGGAGCGAGTGAGTGCGGGTAAATAGCGGGGCCGGGAGATAGAAATATGTCATCTGCGGGGCTTTAGTTCAGTGGCCGCTTCTTGCAGCAGCAGCAGGATGAATCTTTCGCACTCTAGAGTTGCGCTACGAGGGCTGCCCACAGCCAGGCCGTGAAGCGTAGGACAAACGTAAAAGGAAAGCGAATGTCTTTACAAACAGTTTGATGGGTGAAGGTATGGGTGTTCACGTCTTTGAAATGGGTCTTAATGTCTCTGTTAACTCTGGGCTGCAGGTTTGTTGCAGAGCCCTGACAGCTTGGCTACTGAAACAAGTGGGTCTACACAGTCCCGAGCTTCTGAACTTTGGGGTAAAACGACAGGTTCAAGGGGGAGATATGGGGTAGGCAGTCCGGGAAGGCTGTGCCTTCCTAGTACCTCAGCCACTGGGGAAAGGAAGACGGCAACATGAGGCCCGGAGTTCAGGATAAAAGGAGGCTGCGCCCTCCGAAGCCTCGAGAGAGAACACCCTGGCCCAGGGGACTCTCTCCCTTTATTCGAATAAAGTTGCAGGACTCCTCTGTCTCCTTTTTGGACATAAACCTCTGGCGTTTGTGGATTTTCCCGACAAGCGTCAGGGAGCTGTATCTTCTATGTGCTCATATGCATCTTGGCTGTGGCGTGCTGAACCTTGATTAAACACTGAGAGAAACGGGAGAGAAAAAATCAGCTAAACGATGTCTTACTAACAGAATAAATGGTTTTCTCGATTGTGTTAAGTCAGCATTTCCTAGCTGCTACACTTTTTTTTTTTTTTTTTCTTACAGCTATTCCCAGTTTCCTGGTTTTATTTATTACAGCTTGGATGTGGTGTGGCAATCTGATTTCAAACTTGAAAAATTCTCGTGGATCATGACAGAAACCATGATATGCATGCATTTGTCCTTTCCCACTCCTTGCAAGATCATGTAATTTTTGTTTGTCCAGTTCAGCATTGCTGGCCTCATCTATGTATTTTTTACACTGGTATAAATAAATGTTTAACTTACTGTCCTACTTCATCAATAGATATCGTTAAAGTTGGTGTTGCATTCCTGTTAGCAAATAAGTTGTCCTGCAAACCCAGCCCTTGATGCAGTCCGCCAGTCCCCTTTGGAGACATGAGATGATGTAAAAAACCCCATATTTTCTTTAGGATTCAACATGAAAGATTATGAGCAATATACACACATTAGACCCACTTACTAGTAACACACAAAACCACAGCAACCCACAATCTTAGTTTCTCTTTACATGTTTTTACTTTTTTCCTGTCTGCTTGCTTTGCCTTAGTAACCTCTACCAACCCATCCTTCCAGCTCCAAACAACTCCCCCAAAACAAAACAAAATCTCACAGGCTTGGGGGAAAAAGAAAATAAAGATTTTAAAAAACCCAACCAAGCAACCAAAAAAACCCCAAACCACCCCAACTCCCCCCTCCCCAAAGCAGCAGAAAAATATATGTGTACTGGACATTAAAAGTCACATAGTCTGTAGAAATACTGATTTTCTGGTACGATTAATTTCCCATCCCCTTCCCACAGGCCTCTCACTGTTTTAAAGGCAATAATTGGGCACGCTCCTCCACTCAGCTGCAGCCAAGTGTCACTTGGAGCCTTGCAAATCTCTCTGTCTCTAAACATAGATGAAACTATCTAGTTGAACTCCGCTCCTGGGGGCTTGGGGGGTTGTTTTTCAGCTTTTTTTTTTTTTCAGCTAAGCACAGCTATTCTAACCCAAAGCAATGCCTTTCCCTACAAACTTTGTCTTGTTTAAAGGCAGCAGGTGTTTTGCATTTGGCTAAGTAGCAATTGATAGTTCCCAGCAATGCTGGTAAGGTCTTTTATCCATTAGTCATTTATTAGCTTGACACAAATGCACTGATTGTGATTAAATGAACCCTGTTTTGATTAAAAAATAATACTTTCCTCGTTACTATCTAAGCGCTACTCTTAATTAAATTTTGGTTTTGGTCTTGAGTATGCCTATATCACGATTAAAAATCCTCTCTTCGCCTTTTTGTGTTCTATTGTTTCCATCAATTTTGTTACACCTCTTTCAGAAACACTTTGGAATCTTTCTGCAGATTATTTTTGATTTCCTGAATTTGAATTTCTATATCCTGATAATCACATTTTCACTGTTACTGAGGTGTGCTCATTTGTGCATTAGTCTCATCTCTAGACAGCTGTGTTTCTATTAGATTATTTGCAGGTTACATCCACTGTATAATTTTATTTATTTATAGCGGAGTATTCCAAGTAGTGAATTTTTCTAGCCCAACTGAATCTTTGCTGTAAGCAATTTCACATTTTCCTCTATAAAGATTGATGCTGTCATTGATGCCAGAGTTGCTGGGGATTATTAGTTTATTTCTAGCGGGTGTACTCATGTGGCAAAACAGCTGCTACTGCAACTGGAATTGCAGTATGAAAAGATTTGCTCTCATCTTAGATTTATTGTCTTGCATTACAAGGCAAGAGTTGCTTCATATAATGACAGCAAATTACAGGAATCAGAGCTGTGATTCTGGGAGCATTCTCGATACTTCTTATCAGAGTTCACCTCTGAGTGTGGTGTTACATGGTGAGGTCCAATACATTCTGTTAGGGCTCAAAGTCAGGACATTGTTGATTTTTCCAACTAAGCAAACAATCAGATATAAGATATCCTATGCAATTTTAATTAGTTACTTCTATTGCTACCAACACCAAACTCTTCAAATAAATGGAACTTTAACTTTTTGAGTGGATGCCTATGAGAGGCATTGATAATCTGGTACTTGATGGAAAATATTTTTAAAACTACTGGTTTCAATAACAGGATGAAGTGTATGGCTCTGTAAGAACAGACGTTTAGACTTGCTGAATCTACTTTTTCACTCGATTTTGGTGATCACCAGTAGGGCACAAAAGAGCAGCCATGATGTGGTGACTGATGGCAAACTTTTGTTGATGCAGGCAGCTGGATAACCTCCAGATACCCAACTTAAACACCCCACCCATCTTTCCAGCTGCTCCACATCCAACCCTGCATCTGGCAACCGCAGTGATGATGTTTGTACTGTCTGGTGTTAACCATCATATGACTCATATTTTACTACCTCTATCACAAAAAGGTACAGAGCTGGAAGTCACAATGAATGTAATACAGTGCATACTGTGAGGACAGAAAGAAAAGTGTATACAATATAAAATTATGTGTAGTAGCAAATTAATGAATACTGAAAAGTGTTCTCTGTTAGAGGACATCCTTAGAAGTGGCTCTTACACACCTACAGTATTTCTTTCCTTTAGCAAGAGAGAGAGACTGAGAGAGAGAGAGACTGATGAGTGCACGGTTACAAACTGAACCCGCTACAGGCACACAGGACTTTCCATTACTTTTGGGGTTTGGGAAGATCATTTATGTCTTGCTGAGTCAGTTCTGTTCTCATTTGCTGTGACTTGCACACTGATGGTGCCTTGCAGTGCTTTTCTGCTTGCCCATCGGATGCCTCATTTGTGAACTGCCTTCAGACTGTTCAGCTCCGATCAGTTTGGAGTAGGATGTTTGTAGCTGTCATCATCGTGGAAGTATCGTGACAGGAGTCTAAGAATATTTGGTGTGTGAGAACTGTGGGGACTGCAAGGTGCTGATGCAGCCTCTTCTTCCCTGAAAACAGAAAAATAGCAAACATTTTTTTGAAGAAGCTGACACAGACGTATTTGAGCAAAAAAGGTGTTGTACTAGCTTGACCAAGTTTGGCTGAAAATTATGTAGAAATAATGACCAGATAATTGATATTTTTCCTTCAGCAAGGTTAAAAAGAAATGTGAGCATTATTGGGGTGTCATTATTTTTATGTACGTCCATATGTGCTATTTCTTTCACATTTCAGAAGGATTTATCAAATAGGAGCCATAAATTCCTTAAGTTCAGACCATTTCTGTTTTGGAATATGTTATTAGTATTACATTCTCTATTCTGAGTTATCCATAAGCACTTTCTAATTACAATGCTATTATTTTTCTTTCTCAAAAATAACTTTGTTCTACTTACAAAACCATAAATGTAAGAGGAAAAGAAGCCGGAGTTAATTGAAGTATGAGGCAACATGGGTTTCATTAAGCTAAAATTAATGAGCTATAAATCAGCATACCTACATTAGTTGTATCAGTGTCTTTTTGATGTACATATGTATTCTAAATTGTTCTAAATGCATATACAGACATAAATCTTTATGTTCTAATTAAATCTAAATTAAAATGTTTTCAATTATTAGTCAGTTTAATGTAAGTGAGGATGTGAAAGATTAATAAGTATCTTGATCTGTTCATGAGAGGTATTCCAGAGACAAAAATGTATAATTTTATTATATAAATATATAATTTAATATATATAAAAATAATGGTTATTATATGGGTCAGATACAGCTGTGTCTTTCACTATAGACACTCTGAATTATACATGTCAGAGTTGCCACAAAATCTTTCCTTTTAGTGCCAGGGAAAATCCAGAGCCCAAAAGAGTGTCTTAATCTGTAGCAGTATTGCAACAATATACGTACCAATCTGAAACCTTGAAATTACATAGATCTAATGAGCGAGGAGGAGTCATGAGTCAAAAGTGTTGTCCTGGGTTGCAGTGTATTCCATTACCATCCCCATCAGCCGTTGAAATCAGGTGGGGCAGTGTTTCCTTGCCTCCTCCCCCCAGGCTATCTTGCTGTTAATGGCCCATCATTGTCCTGCCCCATGACTCATAGATAACTCCCTCCGGACTATCTTCTGTTAATGAGTCCAATCAACACTTGGCCTCATGACTCAGGGACAACCCTTCCACTGGATTTCCAGAGGACAGGAGCTACATAGCCACCACTGGACCTCCTGAGGAAGAGCAGACCCTTTTGTACAGAATCACCGCTTCAGAGGACTGCAGCCAACATTTTACCAGACTGCTACAACAGGGAGTCAGGTTGTATCTTGACTCTGTCAGTTTGAACCAGTGTTCTCTTATTTTTTTTTTCCTTTTCTTTAATTTCCCTATTAAATTGTTATTCTGACTTGGTGCCTCCCACTGGTTTGTTTTCAAACTAGTACAAGTGTATATTAAATGTTTAACATTTTCTCAACGTTTCCATTGAGTACATATCTTCATTTATCATTGTACCACCTATCAGTAGGCCAGAACCCTGTCTTTCTCCAGTACACAGCAGTTCCAGAGCATGCAGTCAGAAGCAACCTCCTCTCCCTCAAATTTTCTACCCCCAAATCTCCTACCAACCTCTGTCTCACAGTATCGAAGTGAAGCTTAGCACTGGTTCTGTGTTTTCAGGTGGTTTTAAGTAAGTAAACTTTTTAAGCTTTGAAGTTTAGGGTTTTTTTTTATTTTAACCATCAAATGGAATATTTACCGACAAAACTATTTATTTTCCTTCTACTGTTTGTACAAATATGTGGCTTTCCACCAGTTATTACCCCATTTTTCATGATGAATAAATAGCTCAGGAGTAGAATATGCCACCGTTAGAATTGTAGCATAAAGATACAAAGGCAAAAATGACCTGCATAGTGGATCTTTATGCTAATATGTTGATGATGATGATGATACTATCAGGCATAATGGAACAAAACTCATTCATGTATACAAGAATGTATTTTAGTGTAGCTTTTCTTAGTGCTAACACACCTGTCACAATCTGAGAGGTGAATATTAAACATATGATAATAAGTGCAGAAATCCTGGATCCCGATGGAGCAGAGTGCCACCAGCTTCCCACTCTTGCATACCTTCTTTCTATAGGTGCTGTGGTGTCAGTGGAGAGGGTCTTGGTTTATATGGGTAAACCTGGGGTTAGAGCTGATCTCTTTGCTTTTAGCTTTCTTTTTAAACACAACTACTCTTTATGTACACATTAAATACAAGTATTTATTTGAGGCCTTGTAATAGTGTGTACAATCCTTACTGGCTCCTAAAGCCACTGGTAAAACATGATGAAAGACAGAAGACTGAAGAAATTAACCACAGCATTTGGCATGCTCATTGGCTGGAGCATACTGGTACTGGGTAGGGAAAAAATGTCTTGACAGCCAGCACTGCTTCTAGATCAGAATATTTTGTTGAAGAGGATTTTTATGAAGTGTGGAAAATCAATTTTCCTTCCTGCTGGGGTTGTATTGCTGCAGTCAGCTCTCTGAGGTTTGGGTTATGGGTGGGTGACTTTCAGAGAGCTAATCATTGTTCATAGGTAGGAGACAGAGATATAGATTGACACTTTGTTCTCTCACAAGAGGTCCTGCACAAACACTTTTTACTGACTTCAGTCCACCACAGAGAACAAGATAGGGTAGACAGGGGGATGATAGGGTATAATAAACTATATAGCCATAACAGGCAAGGATAGACCAAGAAGCAAACACCGTTACTCCGTAGTACTCCATTTGGTTCTGCTCTAGGTATGTTGCCCGTATTAAAATAAGCAGGGTTGTTTTATTACTTAAACATTTTGTGGGAAATGCTGTGGGTAATACCAGACAGAAAACAAAGGCAATAAAAGACTGGTCAGTTCTAGAATAAAGGAATACACCGCAACCATCATTCCGTGCTTCTGTTGATAATGGATCTACTCCAAAAGGCTGCTGTTCCTTTTGAAGAAGGGAGGGGTTTGAATGACAAATACTTATGAGGATCAACTGAAATCATAACTGTATGGCCAAAATGACATTATAACATTTGACATTGAAATGGCTTCTAAGGTTTGAGGATGTTTTGTTTCTGTAGCTTAGCCTGCCATTAACATCCTGATGTTTACTTGAACAGTTGAAGCAGATCTGTCACCAGCAAAAGCTGTAAGTGGCATGATAATGGTAAAGAGATATGGAAAGACAGCTGAACTGCTGCAGATGTGAACTTCAAACATGACAAGGTTTTTGACTGACAGAAAAGTGGAATAGAGGCAGAATTCTCCAAGGTCTGTAATCTTTGCACTTTTCTGTTCTTGTGTTCCCCTCTATCTCGGTACCTTTTATCATTCTATTATTGTGCTTTGCAACTGTACTGTAGTGTCCAATGTTACAGCTTTTCATTCCCACAATTTCATCTGATCTTCTGTCCTTTCAGAATATTTTTTCTCAGTTTTATTGGAGAAATCAGAATAAAATTATACAATATTGTTATTTTATATTTGTAGGCAGACACAATTGGTATGGTAAGAACTAGAGATTGTATTAAGAAAGAGGAAGCAAAAAACCAGTATGTTGATAAAGACTATGTTTTAATGGGTGTTCCATGGTTTATTTTGTGTAATTCAAATATTTAAAACTTCAAGAACATTTGAAAAATGAGATACTGTGACCAAATTTCCTTCAATCTGAACTATTTAAATCAATAAAAAGAGAACACAGCATTTGTCATGATAAAATAATTGTAAAATGCTGGAATATTACTGAAAAAAGTAATTACACTGTTATGTCACAAAGTTTAATGTAATCAGTATGTTCCCAGAAAGTTTTTCACTGTAGTTAAGCCAACAATTGCTAAAATAAAAGGTTGGGAGGAGACCTAATAGAAGACTTTCAAAATGCTTTAGTACAAAGGAGTTTTATAGAAATGTAAATGAGATAAATTAGATTGAAGTACTTGTTTGCCAAGAAATAAGCACAAATCTGAACAGAGATGCTCAAATGACAGTTTTCCGTGAAGATGATGAAGAGAAAATGAAATTGCAGACGTGGAGCCCACTCAACATGTGGTCACCTTCCTACACATCTCTCCTACCGTTTTCGTGCTGGAAAGTAGATGTAGACTGTTGCAGAAGAGTCTTTGGTTTGTGTTATATACATTTAGACATTTGGATAAAGCTATTTATTTCTGCCTTTCCTAGTTTAATTCCTACAGGTACTATTGCACTTCCATCAGATACCCTGGCTGCTGCCCCAGTCACCAAAGGAAATAAACACATACATACAGGTACTCCTGGTCAGCTTAGGTCAGCTAAGAAATTATGGTTAACCTAGGTGTCTCTTTTTTTTCTTTTTTTTAAAAGAGGTCTAGAAACACAGAAGTTCTAGAAAGAGGAGGAAGATACTGCTGTGCTTAAAATAGGAGCTCAATGTGCACACCATATTTTATCTGATTGCCTGTGGGCTGAACAAGCACATATTACCCAGCTGCAAACCCATTTTAATTCTGCTATTTTTATATAATTTGTCAGACTGTGCATTATTTGATAGAGGCTTAGGTCTTAGCGTGTGGTCTTCTGTAGTCAACTGGAGTACTGACTAATGAGGAAGCAATGAGGGAGTCTGCAGTTGCCATAATCCTTTTGCTAGAAATAATATTTTCTTGTGCCTTAGTACTGGCTTATTGTAGCTTATCTATTTCCTCATGAAAACTCACTGTGGCTTTTTTTAATCCTGAAATCTTGCACCAAAGTCCATTTTTAATGCAAAATTACCAGATATTTCAACTGAGTATCTATTTTCTTCAGTGCAGTCTTCAGAACAGATTTTACTAAGATCTATACTTTCTTCTTTTAATTTGTATTGTATTCTGCCAGCTTGTTGCTCTCTGCTTCCTGATTAAGCTGCTGTTTTCTAAACAGTCAATTTACAGTTTGGGATAACTATGATTTTAACCCTAGAGTGGGCCAGTGGAATTTGGTGTTGCTAGCATTTGTTAGCAACAATAACACTAACACTAATTGTTCAGGATTCCAAGGATTGCTTTTCTCGCTAATTGATACTTAAGTCCATAAATCATAAAAAGTCTGCAGCTTCAAAGGAATAAAGTCCTAGAATGCTAAGGACAGAATCTTGGTAAAAATCTAGAAAAAAATCCCCAAAATTTTTATTTGCCCTGATCTCCAGGAGAGTAAGTGTAATTCCCCCCCCACCTTAGGTACAGTGTCAGACTAACAAAGAATCCAAGCAAAAATATGGCTTTTAGAAGCACTGAGTATATTCTTCAGAAGGAGTCAGTTCAGATCCAGAGGTGATTTTCCTTGCTATTTTATTCATACCTCCCTTCCCTTTCTCAGAATAACACCAGGATCTAGGACAGTAGCAGCTTCTATTGGCCTGCAAGGTTGTCTGTCCCCTCCTGTGACAAGATGCAGAGTGGAATACAGCTTTGTCGTGAAATGCCTCAGGCTTTCATCTTATAATGAGCTCCCTCAAAAGATCCAAAATATTCTAGACTAAAAAAGGATAAACTCTATTTAAATAAATAGTTCCATTTCTACTTTTCAATATAAAGAAAACTTAAGACAACTTGAGGTGACACCACAGAAAAAGGACTTACGCATTGTTCTCGTCCACTATCGCTGCAGACAGACCCTAGGTTTGATCTGCTGGGTGCCCACAATTTCTGTGTAGTTCTGTTTGCAAGTTCTTCCCAGTCTTTCTGGAGCCAGGCTGTTCTTTCTTGTGAATGTCCTGTCTATTCCTTCTTGTGATCCTCTCTGGCTTTCTCTCCTTTGGGCATGCTGAGTTATCTCCTGTTATGTGGAGCAGGCTTCCTCCTCAACGAGTCTTTTCAAAGGAACAGAACATGTAACAGAACACACAAATAAAACAAACACTGTGTTCTGTGTAGCTAGGCACGATGGCAGAGAGAACTATAATCCAAATATATTAATATATTAATTTCTAACAGTTTGTAAGCCCCATGTGTGAGTGCATGTGTGTATCCATGTGCATTGGTTTATGATTCTTTCCAATAGCTGCTGACCCCTTATATTGGTTTTTCTGTTAAGAATTAATCAAAGTAAAACTCTAAGGTAGCAAAAGACAGTTTGCTCACCCTTTCCATAGTCTTCTTCACCAAAAATAAAAACTGCAAGTAACAATGATGATAAAGCAAATCCTGCTGTTTGTGGTAAAATTAACTGTTGACTAACAGTGATATTTAAAACCTATCAACTGCATCATGGTAGTTTCAAATTTCAGCAGAGCTACTTTTTCATGCCCCCATGAGCTTGCAAAAGCTAAGGCCAGGGTCTTTGGGTGGGTTCACAAAGTCATTGCAGGCAGCATCCAAAGCAATTTCAGTTTCACTGTCAGGCTTTTCATGGTATCTCCCTGGGAGCCTGAAATGCTTTAAAAACTTCCCTTTCATAATATGCCATCATTCAAAATTATTATTACCGAATACATTTTATACTAATCTTCCTAACATCTGTGATTTTCATCCACTTTGTTTTTGACTGTCCAGAGCATGTTCTTTTAGACTTTACATTAAGGACTGTGTAGCAAGTTCATTCATACACATCCCTCATATTCCAGCAGGCTTTCTCTCATTAGCTATCTGCACCTCGAAGGTGTGGAATGAATTTCAGGAAAATAATTTACTCTCCTGCCTCCCTCCTACCTTCCTACAATTATTCTCACAGTTGTTTTTGGTGGAGTTACTAACAGTAATCCAATGGGTACTTTTGTTAAGACAAAATTTCATCATCATCCAGTGGAACAAATAAGTTCCTTGCATTGCTTCAGTGTTTTCACTTACCATCTACACTACAAGATAATCTATTTAAAATGTATGATATAATGAAGTTCAAAGCTATTCAACAAAATCCCATGTTACCAAATTAGTTTAATAGTTGGTACCCATTTGTGTTATCTTAGGTCCAGGTGTAGACCAGCAATCACAGTGATCATCACTTGGTGGAGCCAGATTACACTGCAAGTGAATGTGCTTTACAAATAGCTTGCAGAAAAGCAAAGACAGATTTATAAATAGTACTTTGGAGGAAGACAATAAAAAAAATGTGGAATTTCAATACATCCTTGTAGGAATTAGAAGCTTTATGGCTTTGGTTTTAATTACTCTAGAACAGAAGAAGTAACAGACTTGCTGGCCAAAGCAAAGGCTATCTTGGAATAAGGTGGGAATACAGTATTTTTGGTAATGTATATGCAAACCTGCAAGGATGAAGCAATAGCTGTCAATCTTGGTAAAATTTTTAAAAATTCAGCTTGTTAATGTTTATACATGTTTTTACATCATTTTCCCTCTAATATTTTAAACTTTTTCCATACTTGTATCTCTCTTCTAAATGTTCTTCATAAAATCAGGAAAGACAACTAATTTATTTCTGGCATAGAGAATAGACTATACTTAGAGGAAAAAAGGAGGAGATACCACACTGTAAACACCTTCTCTATACTCTGCTAAGTATAAAGAACTCTCAGCAACTTTTCTTCACAATTTGTTTCTTTTCCATCTGTAAGAATGGGACACTCTTTAAAGAAGTGTCACAGTAAAAGCACCGACTCATTCTTATTCTTTACTGTATGTATTGTGCACACTGTAACAAAGAACTTGGGGAATTTATGGCTCTCTCTGCCATTGTGATACTCAGCAATCAGAGGTTACTACTGAGAGTGTGTATATTTTCTGGTGGTTTTGTGGGAGTTTGTTTTCTTTATTACTCTGGTTTTTTAGTGTTTGCATGCATTGAATTCCTCTGAGACAGATGGATAAGGATAGGTATTTTTGAGGGGTTTTTCTGACTAGCATGTGAATAAAATCTTACACTTTCAATATATTCTTTAGACTTGTCACATCTCATTTACCCAGAATAGGCTCTGTCATTTGAGCTCAAGCTTTATGTTTTATTGCAAAATATATTGAGCACATCTCTCTTTCCTGGTTGGTGACCCTCTGTGCCAAAAGGAGCCGGTTCTCCCAATCAGCCATCTGTTGACAGATATATCTGGCAATCAGGGTTATAGAACAGGAGAGAAGCTGCAACACTGAGGAGAGGAGCTTAAGATTGGCCAACTAGAGGGGGTTTATGCTTTGAAATCCAAGTTAAAAGACAAAATTCTCAGTGACATGATGGCATCACAGTCCCACACATTGCATGTCTTCACTCCCAGCTCCTGTGTGTGTTTTTAGAAGTACATCTGCTTCCATGACCTGGCGAGTCAGATGACAGTTGAGATTTTCAAACCTTCAAGATACTGGCAAACCCGGCACACAGTGCTCTTATAACTTTTCCTACCCTAGTGTAAAAAAGTGAAAAACTACATGAAAATCTGATGTTACAGCTTCCTAGACTGTACATACAAAGTCATAGTAGGGACATTATTCAGAAAAAGTAAGATTTTCTAAATAAATTGCTTTCCTCAATTATTTTGGCATAGAACCCGTTCTTTCTCAGTGAATGAAAACATACATCATGAAAACAAACCATATTTCTAGAACATCTTAAATTATAACTTTGGGCAGCAGCAAGATATATGTTAAGGAGAATTAAAAATTACTGTATTTCTTCCCTGCAAGGGAGGAAAAAAAATGGTTTATTAAACTTTCATGTAAAGAACCGATCACGTTTTATGGAAAGACAGCAATGACATTCCTGGTGAAAAGAGGAAAGGTCAAACAGAAGAAAAACCTGAAATAGAGAATAGGCTTTCCCACCTACAGAAGGGCAGGATGTGCTCTGTTAATGGAAGGTGGAATAGGGGCAGGATAGATGTGAAGTGTTGGTTTTGCACGTGCAGAATAACTGGAAAGAGCCCTTGTGGTGGCCTCTTTCTGGATCATTGTCCAGAACTTCTATTCAGGCAAAATGATGACAAGTGTTACATTCTGCAGTGCTTTTTCAGATAATGAAGCCTGTGGAGGTTTGGGGGATTTTACTTTTCTTTGGTTTTTTTCTAACTGGATAGCTCTATTTCATTTTTATACTTTTGGTGACACCCTGGCAATTTGCATTTGGTTTTACTGCTTTTCCTTTGGATAAGCAGTACTTATGACAAGTCACACAGGATGTTTGACATCCTTGAGCAGGGAAGAAAATATTTTATATTTCTTTTTTTTTCTGATTTTCTGCTTTCCCTCTGTGATACCATTTGAACAGCTGTATCTATATCTGCCAGCAAGGGAGAGAGGTTCTCAGCTGAAGGGTTTTAAAAGTTCATTAATTTAATTTATTCTGCCTCTCCAAAGGAGATTTGCATTGTCATTGGAATAGTAGCTCTTATTTGGTTTTTTTTCCCTCTTCCTTCCTCCCCAGTTGAATTGGAGATTTACAAACAAAATCCCTGATTTCATGCATTTTCTAACTGATATGTCTAGTTTCATTCCTTTTATATAAACTACTTGATTTTATGTGCTCTTATTTTCATTCAGATTATTGGTGGTTTTTTTTTTTTTTTTTTCTATTCTCTCTGTGGGTTTGTATCATCAGGAAATTTCACTTCTTACTGAATGCATCTTCATCCAGGTTAAAAGGGAGAGACAGTCAATCAGTCAGTAAATCCCTGCTCTCTGAAAACATAGTCAGCACCAGCTGTAGCTCAATTAAACTCAACACTTGAATAGTTCACAAGAGAACGCACACTTGTATACACACATTAATCAAATAAATCCATTTTAAGCTGTAGTCATATTCCAAACTTTCTGTTAATAGCTTGGACCATAAAGTGTGGGCTGGAGATATGTGATGTAAGTAGCAGATAATTAAACCTGCTCAGCATAATGTTGATGTCCTGATATGCACACTAAACAAGGTATGCTGAAGGAACCTGAAATATATGGAGTTTACATACC
The DNA here is from genome assembly GCF_965178545.1 of Coloeus monedula. Taxonomy (NCBI): domain Eukaryota; kingdom Metazoa; phylum Chordata; class Aves; order Passeriformes; family Corvidae; genus Coloeus; species Coloeus monedula. The sequence continues at coordinate 37,608,789 of NC_138781.1, forward strand.
TAAATGTAGATGAACACTTCTGAGTAACACAAGCAACTCAGCTGTTCAGAACTGCTTGGCATGTTTCTAGTTTGAAAATAGAGAAAAATATTTTAGCTTTTACTTTTTTTTCCCTAAGATTGTGAATGCAACAGTTTGTAGAAAGAAGACTATTTCTGAACATGTTCTGAAGTCAGCTTAAAAAAATTGTAAATCAAGTTATGCTTACACTAATGAGACAGAATGTCCGCCTGGATTTCTTAATTCTGCAGATATTAAAAATAATTCCCAAGGATCAATGGTTTCATAATCCATATTTAGAACAACTTGTATGCAACAATATGTGCTTCAATCCTGCTGACTGCACATTAATGACCCATACTGCCTTGGCCATGGGACTGTACTGTATGGGCAGCAGACCCCTACTAAAGGGCACTCCAGCTAAAAACACCCCACTCTGTGGAGAATACAGGCCATGTCAGACTCTGTTCTAGCTTTCTAGTCTCATTAATTAAATCTGTTCTGAACAGATTTCAGACAAGGTCAGGCTGGCCATGCTGATTGCTATTTAAATGTGTTCCAAAAGGAGCATTACTGCCACTGGTGGGGAATATTTTACTGAAATGACTTTTGTCATTAAATGACTGGTTGTCAAACTGAAGTATATTTAGCTTAGTTTGGGACAGCTATCTTGACCCCGTGCTGGAGAGAGATAAAGATGGACAAGCAGGAGTCCCAAATCACAACAATCGAGTTCACAGACTCTACTGGGATCAAGTCCTGGCTGCAATGAAATGTTTGAGTGTTTGTAGATAGGGTATATATGCAACAGTTCCAGCCCAAGATAGCCCGGTGCTCATGATATGTTAGAAAAAGGTTTAAACTTACACCCCTTTTTTAGACCAGGTTGTACACCATGTTGAACCTGATCTGGAAGTGTCAGGGAAAGCATGCTTTTTCTTGGTGAAAACCTTCAAGAAGTTTTAGTTTCACACTCATGTGGAATGAAAAATGTTTGAAATGTGGAATTACATGAGGAAATACTTTTTTTCACAGCTGTAGTTAAAATCCCTTTTCCTCTGAAGTTATGGGAACATTTTTTGCTGATAGACTAGTAGGCACAGCCGTGAAAATGTTTTGCTTGTCACAGGCCATCAGCAGTGATCCTCCCTTGGGCTGACAGCAGCGATACAGACAGATCACTTCCCACACCCTCTGCAGTAATTGAGCTGGATTGCTTGAAATGAAATCATGTGCTCTTTGGCTGGCTGCTTCACCTTGCACTCAAACATTCTCAGTTCCAAGCAGAAAAAATTCTAATCTGGAAGCCTGGGAAGCTATTAGAGACACCCTGTGGTAATGATGCCACTGTTCCTTCTTTTGCCATGTGGCCTGTGGACTGACACTAAGAGAGACACCGAAGTTAGCTCCAGAGCTTACTTAAATCAGTGGGATCCTTAGGATTGGCTTTAATGTCTATGGATCAAGTCCCAGTAGAACTCTGAAAATAATACTCAAGCACTTTACAAAATATTATTAATTTAGTGATGAGAAGATTTGCTATATAATTGGTAAATAATAGGAAATTTTCCAACCCTATCTTAAAATCTTTACCTCACTGACACTCCTTAGCTCCAAAATAGTTTTTATAGAGGATTATAGTAGTGCTCTAGGTTCTGAAATCACTGGTGTGTTCTTTTAGGCACTCCTAGGGTTCTGCTTGCATTTGAAAGGCACAGACAATTCTGAACTCTGATTAAGGCATGATTTATGGTATGAAAACTTGAACATCCTTGGTAAAAGAAAAAAACCAAAAGGTTTTACAAGCTGTAGCTCCAGTTAGGAAACTTTTCTGAAACCGTTTTTATTCAGTATAATTCTAAATAGAAGCACTGAAAGCAGTGCCATAGGCTACAGGTGGCACAGCTTTAAGGTGGCAAGTGAAGTAACTTGTAGATATTTAGAAGTGCTCAACAAAGCATAAATTACAACAAGGATCGGAAGAAGGAAAAATTCAGATGCCTACAAATAACTGAATGTTTCCCTAGGGCATAAACATTAATGACTTTAATTAGATTATAATTGCTCGTGGAAGCATAGTCTTGGTAAGATAAAAATACCTGACATTGCACCTAGGCAACTGCATCAGAAGTACAGGGAGGTTTAATGTTAAGCAGAAGTTACTTACTAAGTATAAGGTGGTGCACATTATCTGCTCTGTTCTCAGGACATACTCATATGCTTCTCAGATGGCAGCACTGCTTCATATATTTGGCACTGAGTTGTAGCTGTTGGAGTTAGAGATTGAATTAACTGAAAGGATAACAGATGGCAACAGTTTTTGGTTAACTGAGGGTCTTCAGGGCCCTGTGTATTTTATTTTCATCAGTATACTTGCAAAAAGACACCTCAGTGACAATGCTTGGAATACCCCATCCTTGTGTTGAGTGAAGATGTAGATATTTACACAATATTTATAGCTCCACAAATTAAAATCCTGATTTAGATTCATGAACTGCATTTCAGCTAAAATAGTCCTTTCACATTCCAGGAGGTTTGATACACCAGGTTATCAGGCATGTGTGCAACATGGCCACATGATGACTGTGTCCTTTTGCTCATTCTGGAAGCGTGCTGGTTGCCAACTTGTAAAAGTCACTGTAAGAAGTACAGGTGATTTTAAAAAGGGACTTTATTTTCAGTATGGGAACTGAGAAGCTTTAACCCTCAGCTACAGTCTTGCTGAAACATTACCTCTCATGGAATCTTTGTTCTCTTGGCTATGCAGTGGCATAACCACACCAAGAAGAGTGCAGAGCATCTCCTGCCCCCTTAACTTACAGTCAAGTGATTAAGTTTCCTGTCAAAATAAGTTTTAAACCCCTGAGGTAAAAGAAAAATGAGTTCTACTCTCTTCCACACTGTTTAAACATACTAGCCACTAAGCAATTACTGATAGAGGAAAAGGGCCATAATGAAAACACTTGGAGTGAAAATATGCAGCTGCTGCACGTTGCTTCAAAATCCTGTGCAAATCAGAGAATCCCTGCTGTCTTAGCATGGGGCAGATGTATATCAGGTGTCTTACTCCTAGTTTCTCATATGGATGGATTGTCTGTCCTGTAATCCTCTGTTAGAGGAAGAAGGATCCACCATTACCGGCATCTGTTCACACTGTTAACAAGATGAAAGATTTTTTTTTGGTATTGGTTTTCACAGGAAGTGGTTACATGAGGACTTCACAATTATGAAATACTATGAGAGAATCAAAATGGTTAAAATATATGAATCTCTCTGTTATGTGTTTATATGGGTGTTAAAACGTCCAAGAAAAGTTTAAAAATGTAATACAAATATATAATACATAAAAAACCTACCACTGGACCTGACTTTAATCTGAAACATAGCCTGAGGCGGCAGGCATTTTCTCACTGAGAGCATTTGGTGATTGACTAGCATCAAGGTGTTAGCTCTGCAGCATATAGACTCAATTCACAACTGAGATCAACTATTACATGGATTGTTTCGAAAGCATTTGGACGCTGTGTGGGTGAGAGAGTCTGTGCTCTGGTCAGATCCAGCAGACCTGTGAACAAACCTGTATGGACGTGTCCCTGAGCGCTACCTGCAGTGTAAACACGGAGCAGTGTACACATGAGTATTTGGTGCAGTTGAACACATGCAACTCTGCTAAAATGAAATATAAAGGAATAAATGCGGATGGAAATGCACCATGGAAGGCACTGATCCCATGATGTTGATTTTACAGTGACTTAATAGTTGTTTAAAAGTTATGGTAAAATATTATTGTAGGGTTGGGGTTTTTTTTGTTTGTTTGTTTTTAAGTCCTCATCTTTAAAAACAGCAAGATTATTTATCTGACAAGATCATTACTCTCATATCATTACTTCCCAGGTTAGGTTAGTGACATTGACCATCGGGTCTGAGGAATAGCTGCAGGTGTTCTCAACTAGCACAAACACTGCTACAATTAATTTACTTCTGCAAGACTTAGACCTTGCTCCTATAGCAAATAAAGTGTTTCAAGCAATTGTAAGAGCATTAGTTATTCTTAATGAGAACACTATTGACTATGATTGCTCAGGTGCTTTACCCTTCTAACATAAAGCTGTAGCTTGTTAGTGATGATGTGAAAAATAGGTCAGGTGAAAATAATAGAGGCCAAATTCTGAGATCCTTATTTCATTTTTATGCACTTTTTGTCCTTTTAATTATAGATGGATCAAGCTTTCAACAGAGAGATCAGTTAGGAAATTGGCAGAGAAAAACAGTCTTTAGCTCAATACTCTTCACTGATTTGCTTTTTAGGTAGTGGTATTTCCTTAAAGGATTGTAGGTCTTTTAATCTTCTCATATGCTCTGCACTATAGCTTTTTCATTTGCTTCATCGCAGTATTTTTACCCTACTTTCTTCTTTTATACTTCTTTGTTTTAACCCTATATCTGCCATAATTCCAGACTTTACCTCCAAGGCCATCAAATAAAATAAATCCAAGATGACAGATGCTGTTACACCTGTAACGATGCTCAATTGTCTTCAAAGCTGAAAGCTCTTAAAGTGGGATTTGTATCCTTCCATTAGACTTTTTGGAGTCCTAAGGAAGTTTTAGCTCCTGCATTGTGTGAGCCAGTGCCAATTTAGTGAGGCAGGGTCCAAAAGCTCAAAGCTTTTTCCCCTTTTCTCTGTAAGAAGTGACTCACAAGCTTGGTGTACCTCGACTTGTGGGTAATACGATTGTGTTGACTGCACAGCCTGTTCTTCCTCCCTCCCTCTCTGCCTCCCTGCCTCTTGCCTGGAGCTATCCCTATCCCTGATACATGACCACTAGCATAATTTTGTTGTTGTAGCCACTGTATTATTTCTGTATATTGTATGCAAGATAACAGTTTAAATAACAGAAAAAAAAAAGGTCATCAAGATTCACACAGTGCAGAACCGTCGCTGTAAGTACTGAAGTGTTTTGAATAGAGTTGAGGAATCACATAGTTCTGAGAATGTCTTAGAATCCTAGATCATGATTCATGAATGTTGTGTCAGCATTATTTATTGTATTTTTTTAAAGAAAAACCACTTTAAAATGTGATACAGGCACACTTATTGTATGCTAAAACAGAGTTAAAGCAAGGGGCATTATTGGTAATTGATTACCTTTAAATGTGAGCAGCGTTAACTCATCCCTTGTTTCAAGGAAAATTTAAACAAATGTGTGACTTTAAATGCTCAGAAGTTTACAATTACTGAACCATTTTTCATTAGCCATGAATAATTTTTCCTTCCTCTGTGAGGATTTATAAAACAACCTGGAATGACGTGTGGAGAATTAGCCATTTTTAAGATTTCCATGCTTGAAAATTTCAATCAGCACATATGGCGAAAGCTCAGTTTATTTTTCATGCTGGCTTAACTCAAGTGACTGAATTGATTTTACTCATGCTTTCCAAAGTAATTCATCACTGGACTGAGAAGAGGCGCAGACATTTTTGGCTTGACAGAATTTGCATGAGAAAGTTAGGAGCCACTGATGCAGGGGAGGGCCGAGCAGTGGTTGGAATTCCTCTTTAATGACAGCGGTCACTACCAGCTGGATCCTGAAGAAGCTTGATCTGCACACTCAAGTGAGCAATAATGGAGGATTCCAGCAGAAAATTAATAGACTGACAAATACTTTTTGTGCTTGATGAACTGTAATTGCATGGGAAGGCCAAATGCTAATGGTAAAACATAGCCTAACAAAAAAAGATTTATGCCATGGATATGGGGATCATTATTTGACTGTCTTCTCAAAGCAGAAGTTATAATCGGGGAAAAAAGCCTCTGTCAATCCCTTAAAAAAAAAAAAAAAAATTATGAAAAATGAACCACTTCTCATGCTCTCTTTTGTCTTTTTTTCCCAGCATCTAGTAAACTACAAACAGAAAATTAAAACTGGTAAAAATAAAGCAAGTAAAACCGTGGAAATTTCATTTCTGGACAGAACTCAGTGGTGCAATTCTACCTTGTAACAGTGCACAGTCCAATCCCCAGTACCTCAAATGGTAAAAAGTATCTTGGCTTATCTGTGTTTAATATCTGGTCCCATTCTGTCCTTTATAGAGTTTCACAGAAATGTGTTGCTTTTCCTATTGGATTGGTTAGCCAAATGAGACTTTTGGCAAGCTCTGTGGAAATTACATCATACAAAAGAAAAGTAGGGACTTGTTGGCAGATCCCAGAAACATCCAGAACAAAATGGTCCATCACAGAGAGTGGTCCTGACCCCAAAGGCAGTGGCCAATTGTCTTAGCCTGTCTGGGGCAGCATGGGTGTGTTAACTGAATCCCTGGGCTAATAAGTCATGTTTCTCAGCAGCGCTAATTGCCTCATCTGTAAAACCACCTTGATGCACTTACATTGTTTGTAGGCAGTTCTTGCCAAGGCAATGATTTTGGAGAACCTGGTGTTCTTGTTTAGTTAAAACAAACAAGAGGTGGAGACAAAGCTTCTGAGTCCAGGTACACCACAGAGGAGAGGGGGGAAAAAAAAAAAAAAAAAAGGAAAAGAACGGTAAGTGATATAAAGGGAAATAAGTAAAATCTGACCATAAGGAAAATAGGCTTAGACTTTACAAAGGCTTCTAGCTATTGTTACAAGCAGGTTTTAGAACAGAGTGCTTATAACAGCGGGGCAAAAAAACTGCAGGTGCCTTCAAGTGGATCTCCTTAGATCTAAAAAAAAGAGTTTATTATGCTATTTGTGAGTCTAAGCATCTAGACTTTAAGGATACAGTTCAGAAAACGTCCCTAAATTTTTGTAATACTTCTCTAGGAGTACGTAAGGCAACCAGTTGTAATTCAGACAATTTTGTTACTATTCCTTACAGCTTTTCCCTAGCTGATAACTGTTCAGAGCCTCACTTAGTTCTTTCCTTTCTTCCTGAAGAGCAGTTAATTCGGTTTCATACCTTCTGCTTGTTTGTACAGGAAATAAAGCAAAACTCTTGCTGGTTTGCACTGTGAAAATTCTCCCTGAATTTCAATTAATGAACAGGTTCATTGAAAACTCTTCACTAGCTAGTGAAACATAATTATCCCTGGAATAGCTAGGGACAGTTCACTGTGCCCCTGAATGGAGTAGTGTCTCTCTCTTCTGAAGCCTTCTGGATTCAGCCCTTAGCTATATCATTGTTACAGAATAGATAAATTAGAGGAGAAATGAGCAATATAGGTGAAGTTTATTGTCATTTTTGGGTTATGGATTGTTCTTCTGTATCCTGTCTTTTTCTTTCCTAATCCACCATAACTGTGCCAAAGTATATGAAATGGTGTTTTTTCCATGTCTGAGAACAGTGAAGCCTGCTGGAATTAATACGTGAATCAAGGGTAAATGAACTCTGAAAGCGAATAATGAGAAAAATCTCTAGATAACAAACCTTTTTATATGCCCATCAAGAAGACCAGCAACTTTTAAATGAATTGCCATTAAATGCATACAATGTATCAAAGAAATTTTAATACCTACTTTATGCCTTAAAACATTTTAATGCCTCATTAATACACTTCAGATCAGCCAGGTTGTTAAGTGTCCATCACCAAATAGTGATAGAGTGCAAAATTTGCCTTCTGTACCAATGAAGTGTCCCCTGAATCCAGTTAGGAACTGGTGTTTTAAGGTTAGCAAGATAGAAATTGCCAAAGAAATTGTACTTTTATTAAATGCTGTTAATTTTTATTCTTTCTGAGCCCTCGAAGTTGTTCAGGTGTTTAATGGCACTCAGATTAGATGTCCAAAGCAGTGCTTAAGTATTTCCCTCTGTCTTCTGAAAGAAAACCTGGCATTTTTTAGGAGCATTCTTTAAACTCTAATTTGTTCATATTTTCCATACAGATATAAAACATGCAAGTTGTAGTTGGCTTCCAAGTACCATGACAAGTGTTTTGATCTTGTCTGTGCAAACAGGACCAAAACAAGTTATACTGCAGCATGGATGGCCATGTCAACAAGAGTTCCTTCTGAGCTGATGAAAAAGCCTGTTTGGTTAGGTTTTGTGTGAACTATGCAACAAATGGTTTGTGCCAACTCAAAGCAAGAGTGCAACTGAATCACTGCATAGGCATGTTTTAGTCCCAGGGCTGCTGACCAAGAGTGTTTTGGCATCATGTTAGTAACTGGATCTTACATTTGAAATTCCAGCTGAATTGCATGCTGACCTTATAGGCAGACCTTAGTGTTGGTAGAATTCACCACCTCATAGAAAGAATGTGTTTTATGATGGCTCATAACTTGAAATAATTTCTGTGCTATGAAAATTGTGTTCTAATTTTTGTGAAACAAGATATTTCAGTATTAGAATTGAATGCTGGCAATTTCGCTGTGGTTGAACTGCACCCTGGTGATTGTCAAACATCATTCTGTTCTGACTGGTCACTCCTTTGCTAAGTTTGCTTTGTGTTTCTTCAGTATGGTATTCATGGTATAAGGGCACTTGAGTCAAGGAATGGCTGTCTCAGTTCCACTACCAACAGCTTGACAAATCAAAATTTGTATGTAGTTTTCATTCTGAGATTTGTTAATAATTTTTCACTCCTGTATGCCTCTATTTATATAGAGCTACTTGAATAGCCCTTCAATTTCAAGTATCTTACATTTACCACCATTGAAAGAATGTATGTTTTAGATGTTTGATTGACAACTGGGTAGTCTACTTTTTAATGTGAGGGTTTTTTTGGATTGATTTTTACTCATATTAGTAGTCCATTGCTCTTCAAAGCAATTCTGGCATCACTCTCCTCACTGCTGTTAAGAAAGAGGACATAAATTAGAGGCATTGGGATGATGCACACGGTTGATGCTTGAGGGATTGTGGGCAGAGCATAGTCTGAGAGTGTTGCAAATGGGTAATTTCATATTCATATAGATGGGTGCTATCTGTCTTGTTGTAAAGTTGAATATGAGTTGGAACATATGTAAGGAGACCAGGAAAGGGGAAAGACTTGGCTAATCTGTAATCTTTGATGCTTGGTTACTCTGCTTATGGTATCAGCTTCTGAAAAAGATTTTACAAGTCTTTTCTGTTAAATTACTTTTGTTATTTTCCTTGAAGACTTGCATTGCTATCCATTTTAATAGGCTTGATTAAATATTTAATATTGATTGTATTGAACTGGGAGGCTTATGATATTTCTGCTGTGTTCCCATTCTGTTTACTGCTAACAGACTGTGACTCCACTAGGAAAATCCCTTGAAGTAGCATTTTTTAGTAACAGCCTCCAGACTCAGATCTTTGGCAAAGAGGACCAAAATATCTTTAATGTCTCCATTATTTTGTGTCTTCTGCTTCCCTGGTATAGCATAGAGAACAAAAGTGACTTTCAGAGGCCACTTGTTTCTCTTACCTCCATGCTCTGCATAAAAACTATCTGGTCTGAGCTAGAGGTATTCCTTTGCAGAGGAAACTATTGTTTGTTTGTTTGAGTGTTTTTCCTGTTATGCCAGGACTATATTCATGTTTATAGATGGTTGCTACATCAATCTGTGTAATACAAAAACTAGCACAATAGGGCTGGAACAAAGATGAGTAAATTAACCATACAGTGGCATTCTGGAGACGGCAGATTTAGCAAGGACAGTTTTAATCCATCTAATTATGCTTTATGAAAAGCCTGCTGGAAGAAAACTTTTTTCCTCAAACAGATACTGAACAAGTATCATCAGCTTAGTGGTTACCGATGACCATGCATGAAGATGGGTATGTGGGAAGTTTTACTAATAGCAAAAAAATCACTCTTTCTTGGGTCTTCTCACTGCTTTCAAAATCCAGGATAGGGGTCTAGGGACTAATTGGCCTATTACACACAAATCTCTTAGGAAGGCTGTCTTGCTACTTGATGCACTCAGGACTTATATAATTATATATTTTAATTATAGAGTGGTGAACTTGCGCTCATAAAAGGAGAGCAGCTTCCATTTCTCAATGTTTACCTAGTTTTAAAGCCAAGTTTGTACTTCTAGTGGATCTATGGAGGTTATGTTCCTAAGGACTAGATACCTTAGCAGAAAAAGCTGCTGATCACTCATATGTCTAAATGTTGTGACAATTTGAGGACTGATTAAAGCTGAAGCCAGAGCAGGAGGTTAAATGGCTCTTTCCCAGTGCCTGGTCCAAGCAGGGAGAGTGCAATCCAGCAGGAGTTTGGTAGCAACGTAATCCACCGTGTTCTTGGTCCTCTAACCCCAGTGGTGAGTTTGCCCCGTACATTGCCCTGATGGAGTGTGAGCGCTTTCTGAGCAGACGCTATTCAAATGGAGGAGGGTAGAAATATATTGAAACAGACGAATTCTTCTCCTGAAGAGCTTCTTCACTGCCTTCTTTCTCTATTTGGACCAGTTGGTATAACCTCATTGGGGTACCCACATGGCCCTCAATCTAATCAAGAAGTTAAATGAATGAGTTAACTTCAAAAGAAGTATGAAAGCACCATGTGAATTTGTGACAGGAGGGGAGAGGGAAGTGAGAAGAGAGCAGCAGTCAAAACCTATTTTGATAATTCCAAAAGTCATCCTCTGGCATGACAACTTCTGTCTAGACCTAACAGAGCATCCTTCACATCGAAGCAATCCAGCCACTGTGGTCTCAGGACAGGGAACAAAGAAATAAGGATCTGTGTGTGTGAACTTGTGGTGTGATTTCTCAGCCACATAGGGATGGTAGAGAGCAGCACGGACACAAACAAAGCAAGAGCACCCACATTTCCAGCAAGATGGGGGTGCAAGTAGGGGAAACTGCACTCCCAGAAGAGAGTGGTGAGGGCTCGTTGCCCTCGAGCCCTGTGAGAGAGTGGTGTGTGTATAACTGAACGTGGGGGGTGCTGTAACTCTTGGGACTAGTTACAGTGTGCTTAGAAATTTATAGGTATTAATTAACATTTCATTCTAATAGTGTGGTTTATGTGTTGTGATACTGATTCTGAATGTATAGTTTGCCAACTGTCAGTTAATCACATCAGTATTAAATCATTGGTTTCTTTGTTTGTGGTTTGATTTAAAGCGTGTGAACTGAGCAGTTTTTCCTTGTAATGCACCCTAAGAAGAAATCCCTTGTGCAGCAGCAAGGTGATTGCTGCTGAGTCACTGCCTTCAGGTGGCTATCTTCAGCTTTGAGTAGGGAGTGGGCTGTCTTAAAACATTCAGGTTCTGAGGGAAAAGACAAGCCCTCTTGCTCTCTTCCTGTGGTAGTTTTCTATTTATGTTGAATGGCATATCTTTGAGTAAACACAAGATATATCTTGCAAATAGTTGCTTGGGCTCTTTATGCAATCATCTGTTTTGGATTTTAGTCTTCCAGAGACTAGCTTAGACTAGCAAAGAAAGCAGTTTTTGAAAGTGACAGTCAAATAGATTTAAAAACCCAAACCAACCAAACAAAAAAGCCCCTGGACAATTCCCTGTGTAAATTGTTTTCCCCAAAACTATATGGACCAGAAAAGTCCAATAATTAATTAACCATTATATGAAATATTATTTTATTTTGAGCCTTGTTATTGGTTTCATAATTTCTTGAAGTTAATTAAAATTGTGTGAGTTTTAAAATTATTTTTCACCGCCTACAAAATCCCTTTCCACAATAAACAAGTGCAGGAAGTTACTACTGCAGGAGGAGTGTGCTGCGGTTTTGAGTACAGATAAAGTAAGTCTCTGAATAGGTACAAAATGGGATGCAAGGAAGAATTATGAGTAATTGTCCTAGCTGGTTTTGTGATTTTCCAGTGGCATGCTCTCCAGGCTAGTGCCTAGGTTTCTGGATGGTCTGTGGCAGAGCGATCAAAGATGTGGATCATAACTGTAGTAGCAGGTGGAGGACATCTAATTAAAAATAAGCCACACAGGCCATGTGATACTGTCTCTATTTCCAGGCCTAATATTAGCACGAGATGAGTTGTCTAATTACATGCTTCCTAATGTTCTTCCAAAATAGTGTTTCATCCCACACAACATTATGGTTGCAAGTAAAAAATTATTTAAAAATTTCACCTCTTTTTAAAAGAGGTAAATGCAAATAATCTTTGTAAAAATGATCTTTGGAGGAATTACTTCTTTGCTATGACAGCTTGGTTGTCAGCTGCTGAATTTATCCAAATCCATGTGCCTAACATGGGTAAGAGGTCTCGAAGGCAGAGAGGAAGTGTGTGAATGAAACTCTGATTTCTGATGGTAGCAGCACCTCATGATGAAAAGGTAAAGCTTGTAAATATTTACAAGGGAAAACCTGTATCGTGCTGCAGGTTTTTGTTCTCAGTTTCAAGCAACTACTGATTAATCAACACATACTTAATGTTTACACCTCATTAAGTGTAGCAGTAGTCAGTGCTTTTGTTTCATGTAGACCCTGACATATCATTTGGTAGAAGTCTAATGTAACTTACTTCATGGCTTTTTTCTTTTCCTTTTTAAATTTCCAATGAAATTTCTAGTGAATAAATTAGTAAATTTATCATTTTCTCTATAATAGTGTCACATGGACAGTTTGATGAAATAGCTCATTACAGTCAATGAAGTGAAATATGAGTTCCATCAGCACATTTTCATCAAACGGAGTTACAGAAATTAGCTTGCTGTTATCAAGGACTGTGGAATACAAAAATAAAATTAAGCAAGCTATTAGAGGATAGATTTAGGGAGGGTCCCAATTGAGTTGGAACGCAACTGCCACTGTGAAAAACAGAAGACTGCTGTATGCTTAAATGAATTGTGAAGCATCAGTATTAATTGTTAATGATGTACTTTAGAGACAAAATTAAATTCGGAACCACCTGAGTGTGCATGAATATCACACACTGCGCAGCCACTCAGCCAGGAATGAATGAAAAGCGAGTACTTGCTGTTCTGCAATCACTGTCAAAGTTTGTAACTGAGCTAACCTGTCTTCAGCAGTGTTGCTTCTATGAACTCATAACAGGCAAAATAGATGGAAATTTTCTACTCTCAAAGTTATCCTTTCCCCAAGTATTTTCCAAAGTCAGAATGGAGAAAGAATATGACTCTGAAGAATCTGTTGTGCTCAATCTGGGAGAAATAAGTACTGAAATATACCCTTGCACACTGGGGTGTAGCTCTCTCCTGCCAAACTGAGAAGCTGTTGACAGACAATGATTTGATTCTTTAAGTGCTAATTTTTAAGTCAGCAACAGTCAATAATCTGTGATCAAGTGCGATGTACTCAAGCCTTCTCATTCTTGGAATATTACTCCCAATATTTAACTTTAACCTTGGATCTTCAGCTGATATTTAACATTTTGTTTTAATAATTTATTATTAGACTTTATTTGCTGTGTGCAGAGGGAATTATTTCAGCTGTTTCCACTTATTAATGTTATTTTTGTATGTAGTCCCTTTCTAATTTTACTCCTTAACTAGACTGGGAATGAATTCTTAGTGTCTTGATAATGATGTTACACAGACTAAACACTCCAGGCAGCCAAACGCCAGTTTCATGTGACATTTTTTGCAGGTGTCATATGTGGTAAAGTTCTTATGTATGAAAGTAGAGGAGGCAGCCTAAATCCTGCCAGGCGGGAACTTGAAGGGATTACTGCACTTAAGAAAGCTTGGAGGCTGCCTGACTTCTTGGTGAAATGGGAACTGGCTCACTGTCATACTTATTTTCTCTTGAAGGTTATTGTCCTAAGCAAATTCAGTTTCACAATTATGACTCAGTCTCTAATGAATTCTAATAGACTAAACTGCCCGCTCCATTTAGAAGCATGCATGTGTAACATTCTCTCCTCCACTGAGTCATAGGACTTGACTAATTTTGGAGACTAAAATTAAGTTTAATTTTGGGATGGCATTTCCCAAAAGGGACATGAAGCTATAAATAATGGAAAGCCGTAACCAGTAAAAAATGTTTGCATTTTGATTGCCCTGTCATTTCTATTATGCAATAGTTTCAAAGTGTAGAAACTCAGGCAGTTTTGTAGTTGGGGAATGTTGCGTGGACCTCCAAATTTAGTGAAATACCAAATTTATCCATAAATGTAGCATCACTTGCTTACAAAAGTAGGATGGTATTTTGTCATTTTCACAGGTCTGCTTCAGCTATCCACAGAAAGCATTCCCACAGCCATTTCTCACACGTTTCTTTCTACCCTACTGGTGGACTAGAAAAGCAAGAGAGGATTTGGGAGATGTGATACTAATTTTCCTCTTCCCCTGCCTCCCTGCTCCCACATCAAAGGAAACATTACTATCCCTTTAAAAGAGGTGTGATTTTGGCCTGGAAGGAAGGTAAGGAAGGAGTCAAGATAGAGGAGGATTAAGATATACAGTGATTAGGCTAAGGTGAAATACAGTAAGAGATCCATATACTTCTACTTGGAAATTTTTTTTCATCCAATTTAGTGCGAAATTTTTAGAATCAACTGAAGTGAGGTGAGACTTAGAAGTTGAGAACAAGATATTAGAAGTCTGTTGCAGATATACAGGCGTAGAAAATAGAGATTTCTAATAGGCCATAAGATTGGGCAAAAAGTGAAGATAGGCTCAGGCAGAGGAGGAATTGGTGGAAAAGTGTGACTGATACTTGGTAAGTATAGATGACTGAGACTGAGACACTGTCAGGGTCATTGCCTCTTGAGAACCCTGTAATAGGAGATGGCAGAGGAGTATTACACCCCAGCTGCTGCCCTCATAACTGAAAAAACATTTATATATATTTATATTTGTCACTTTCTCCCACTGACATGTCACATAAGTTAATAACTTTCTGTGTACGGGGATATAAAGAGTGTATACTTGTATATAGGCAAAAGGAAATTTAGTATTGAAAAATTTTGAGAATACCTGTCACCACAGAATCATAGCGTGGTTTGTGTCAGAGGTACCTTAAAGATCATTCAGTTCCAACCCTCCTGCCATGGGTGGGGACACCTTCCACTAGAACAAGTTGCTCAAAACCCCATCCAGCCTGTCCCTAAACACTTCCAGGTGTAAGGCATCCACAGCTTCTCTGGGCAGCTTGTTTCAGCGCCTCACCACCCTCATGGTAAAGAATTTCTTCCTACCCACTTTAAGTTTGAAGCCATTATCCCTGTCCTGTCACTGGATGTCCTTGTAAAATGTCCCTCTCCAGTTCTCTTGTCAGCCCCCTTTAGGTACTGGAAGGTGCTCTAAGGTCTCCCTAGAGCCTTCTCTTCTCCAGGCTGAACAATCCCAATTCTCTCCATCTGTCTTCATAGGAGAGTTGCTTCAGCCCCCTAATCAGCCTTATGGTGCTCTTCTGGACAAATTCACATTTTTGTTCCTATTAAAGCTGCTGATGTCATGGATCTGCATTATAGCTCCCTGAAGGTTACTCTAATGAACAAATCTAGATTCAATTATTCAAAAGTGCTGGAATTCTGCCTGTACAATTTTCACTTCACTAATGGGCTGGGCAGATTCTGATTTTTCTCAAACAGTTCACAAATGAAGCTTAACATCATGTTGTTAACTGCTTTTATTACATTTCCCATAACATGAAGCAAAACATAAATTTTAAATGCAGGAAAATGAAAAAATCGAATAAATGCAAGTCTGAGGTTTTGTTCAAAATATTCTGGTGTCATTATTGGCTTTTTGCCATTTCAGTTCACATCAGCTAAACACATTTGCATTCTGTCTGTTTATATAACTGACAGTTTAGGAGAATGCAGGGTAGGAGTTAACCTGATTGACTTCCATTTACCTTCAGACAGCCAAACTCTGGTGAGTTGTATGTGATCATGTAGAATTTCTCCTTCTCAGCTAATTTGTATCTCACATTGCTACCTCTATCAAAGCATGGTATGCACATAGGCACAGTATCATATCAGTATTATTTTATGCTTCCATTTAATGAGTTTCAATATATTTGCAGTTTGGCCCAAGTGGCATGTTCTGTTGTCACAGCCTTCTACACAGTGCTCCATCACCCTTTTGTTCCAGCTCAAATTCTCCAGTAGATCAGGGGAACTTTAAAGAAGGATGCCAAAACTTATTTC
Source organism: Coloeus monedula (assembly GCF_965178545.1). Lineage (NCBI taxonomy): Eukaryota > Metazoa > Chordata > Aves > Passeriformes > Corvidae > Coloeus > Coloeus monedula. Next base: position 37,624,782 of record NC_138781.1, read on the forward strand.
TCTTCAGTTCGCATAGCCTCAATTTACAATTTCATTTTCACATGTTTCAAGCCAAATGTTCCACTCTTGTCCTCTGCAACAGAGGATCTTTCACAACCTGGAAATCACAGCTGAAACTGTAGCACACCTTCAAGCTTGTGCCTGCAAACACTGCAGCCTGAGACTTGAATTCCGTAAGACCTCTTTTGGATAAATCCACTCGCCCTCTGCAGTAATGTGTCAGGATCAGAGGCAAGCTTTGGAAGCAGCCTGATCTACCAAGTGACTAAGCCACTAGCAAAACCGAAAAGAAACCTTTTAAAGACCTGTGGTAAATTGTTTGAATTTCACTGGCTTAATCCCTCAAGTATTAAGCAAACAGTCATGAATTGGGACTTGAGGAGGAATCTGAACAAGCCAAGGGTTAGGGTAAATGTTCGTAAAATTGGAGTGGTAAAATTAGAATAATAAAACAAATCCAAACTGTTAAGCGGGCTGATTAAACAGTAAGAGCTCATTTTCCCTTTCTGCTATTCTAGTAATGCTATGTTCATTTTAATGACATTCCTATATCTTTCAGGGCTGTAAAAAGTTCTGTACATCTTTCTGACAGTGATAAGAAGCTAAGGGCATGCAGCAGGGGCCTAAATGACCCTATGATAAATCGAAGCAAGTCTGTTTCTGCTAGACTGGTAAGTCGTGACTCGGGACTGGGATGGGAAGCCAGTGCCGCTGCTGGAGAATGACATTCAGCACAGATACCTCACTGCTCTTCCTTTGTGCTCTCTGCATCTGGAAAAAAGGATGATCACAGCATAGTACACAAGTGCAATTGAAATTGTGAGCTCATTTTGGATGTTGTGGGTTTCTCCCCTTGTAGGAGCTTGTCTGTCTCCAGTGGCTCGTAGAAAGCCTTTGATATCCATTGATTAAAAGTGGTGCCTAGGACTGATTAATGCAAAAGCTTTTGTTGAGTGGCATATAACCATAATTCCAGCAGAAAATTTAAAGGTTCGGAGAGCCCAGGCACTCTTCTGGTTTACCTTTATCTGAGTAAAATTTAAAGGTTATTACACTAACCAACCACATAACAGTAATCTCTGTGGAAGGATCCATTGTGTGTTTGTATTGTGCAGGTTTAAAGCAAGCCATGGCACTTGGTATTTCTGTGGAGAGAAATTTGTGATACTACTGCAGGAGTCTGGTTTACAACTATCCTGGATTTCCATGGGTTTGAGGTACCTTAGAGATAATTTAGTTCCAACCCTCCTGCCATGGGCGGGGACACCTTCCACTAGAACAAGCTGCTCAAAGCCCCATCCATCCTGTCCTTAAACACTTCAGGCATAAGGCATCCACAGCTTATTTGGGTAACCTATTCCAGTGCTTCACCAACCTCACGGTAAAGAATTTCTTCCTAATATCAAATCTAAACCTACTCTCTTTCAGTTTGAAACCATTCCCCCTCCCCTTGTCCTGTCACTACATGTCCTTGTAAAAAGTTCCTCTCCGTCTTTCTTGTGGGCTCCCTTCAGGTACTGGAAGCTGCAATTAGGCCACCCTGAAGTCTTCTTTCTCTTTTCCAGGCTGAACAATCCCAATTCTCTCAGAGTTCCCTCGTAGGAGAGGTGCTCCAGCCCTCTGATCATTTTTGGTGGCCCTCCTCTGGACTCGCTCCAAGGGTTCCTGTCCTTTCTGTGCTGGGAGCCCAGAACTGTACACAGAACTGCAACTGGGGTCTCAGCAGAGCAGAGGGGCAGGATCCCCTCCCTTGCTCTGCTGGCCACGCTGCTTTGGATGCAGCCCAGGACAAGTTTGGCTTTCTGGGCTGGGAGTGCTGGGTCATGTCCAGCCTCTCACCCACCAGCACCCCCAAGTCCTTCTCTCCAGGGCTGCTTTTGATCTGTTCACTCCCCAGCCTGTGTTGATACCATGTTGATACCAGTTGTTCTGACCCAAGTGCAACACTTGCTCTTGGTCTTGTTAAACTGCATGAGATTCCCATGGTTCCACTTCTTGATCTTGTCCAGGTCCCTCTGGATGGCTTCCCATCCTTCAGGTGTTCCAACTGCACCACTCAGCTTGGTGCCACCTGGAAATTTACTGAGGGTGCAGTTGATCCCTTCATCATACTATCTTCTTTGCAAGACTATTGAAGGCATTTACTGTGGTGTCCTTAAATCTCAGCTGTTCTTTAAATTATGAATGTTATGTGTCTTTTCAGCTTACAGAAAGGATAATGTGACCCTGATATGGAAATAGCTCAGTTTTTTCTTCTGTAACTTCAGGAACTAATTGAAATTTCCCTTCCTTTAAATCCTCCTTGAACACTTGAATTGCTCTATTTATACATATTTGTAACAATATGTTTAATAAATTTAACATGTTAATTAATCCAACAGCATGGTTATTCAGCCTGTTAATTTTGTAGTAGCAATTGTTCAAAGAAATACTTATGATCAGGGAAATAGCTAAGGACTAATCCAACATCCTGAATGGGATTCTTATTTATTTCTTGAGAGTTATGCCTGAACTACCTCACCCCCAAAACTATCCCCACCAATTCCCCCCCTAACTTTAAGTGGTGTAGTAATATTTGCTTACAGAAATCTTGTTATTTTTTTCAGAGAACTGTGTTTAGAACATTAACATAACCACAAAAATATATGGTAAAAACAATAAAAAAAAAGAGATAAAATCATTCACTAATGAGGCTCCATTGAATAGAGGTGGGTAAGAGTGAGCGAGAGAAACCTAAAAGAATATTAAAGGAAGGAAAGATACCTTCTTCCTACATGAAAAACTGTAACAAGCAAAAGTGGTATATTTTTTTTTCCCTGAGAGAAAAATATGGAAAACCTGCTAGATTTCATTAGCAGGCTTGAATCTTAGGATTGTAACTTCTTCGATATCTTTAAAATGAAACATCTTATAAGAAATTATTTGAACCAAGGTTGTTGAAGTAAACTGATTTTGCCTTTTAGAAACTACTGATTCCTCCAAGAAAATTCCTTCTTCATACCTGAGATTATTCTGTTTTGTGGGACTGGTGCATACATACATGCCATTCTGGCAAGGAATGTCCTTGGCTTTTCCAAATTTTGACTTCTGTTTTAGTAAAATGGAAGAGTTTTCCTAAAACCTGAAACCAAATAGATATGGTTGTCTGATCTGGAGTTTCCTTAAGAAAGGTACTTGAATTTCTAAACAGCCAGGTGGGACTTTGACCCAGAGGGAACACAATTAGGTATTTTTCGATAGTCTGCTTGTGGTCTTTCTTACAGCTTAGGAGCTAGCAAATACCAGGTTTCCACCAGAAACAAAGTTAAAACCACAGCAGCTCGTTTGACGTACATGTAGTCCACACAAAAAATTGCACATCTTGAACTGTTTCAATTAGGAATAAAATTATGACTGCTTTTCTGAATCTTCTTCTCTGCTTTGCATTTAGATGGTCTTCCTTTTGAATTACATGCAGACATAAATGAAAGATTCACAAAAGAGAGAAAGAACACGTTACATATGTCACTTGGGATTGATTCTTAAACTTCTTTGGGACATAAATAATTGAGTGTTTGCAGTATCAGGGAGGGTGGGGATGATGGGTAGTATATTCTTTCAGTGGAGACAGGAGTATTGCTGTCCCATTTGCATATGATATTAAGTAATACTAAGTGTAACACAACAGGAAAGAATGGATTTCCTGGGACAGACTGTTCTTATGGTCTGGTAATTAGGCCACTCCTGTGGTAAATATGAGTGTCTTGATGAAAATAGCCAGTATGATTTGGGCAGCTGGAAAAAGAGAATTTCATTTCATCTCTCAAGAAACAGTTATTCAGAAAACTGAATTACAGGATCTCCCAGAAAGTACAAGAGCAAGAGGAAGGGGATAGAAATGGATAGATATATTTTCTATTTAAATATATTTTTTAACTTAACTGGAAGCATTTGCCAGTTTCTAAGCACTTTCATCAATAATGTCAGATCAACTGAATAAGCACTTTGGGGAAATAAATTAGTTACTAAAAAAACCCAGTTGCTCTGGTATACAAAATTGCCCAAGTTTGCTGACAGCCCTGTCAGTAAACCGGTCCCATTCTATATATAAAATTGCTTTTCCAGAAAATCTTAAGCAGTTTTATTGCAACAATCTCATCTGATGCCCCTGGTTTCTATTAATTAATTAATTAATTTTTATTACAAGGAAATATTTTTAAGGTTCTCATTATGTGGATCTACAACTAAACACCAAGTGTTTTGGCTTATAGCTAAGTGTCAGTAAGCAGATGAGAAAGCATCAGGAAAGGCTGGATTAATGAAACATGAACTTTGATCTCTTTCTCTTTTCTCTGCTATGTTTTTAAGTAGTCCTTTGGGTTTTGGTCCATTACTAGGTTTTGTTTGTAGATTAAGGTTGTAGGTTAATTAATTAAGGGCTAATGTGCAAGGTATTTTTGCAAAAATAGTTGTGCTCTTGTCAAGTGCATTAAGTGCTTTGGAGGATTTACAAAATGTTTAGTTACAGTGCCCATAGCTACACACATTTGAACAGCAATGTGCAAGGTGCCATACAGACCATTAGTGAATTATAGTTTTTGCCTCAGCTCACAACAAAGTGTGACTTTCAAGATTCATCTTTGTATTCAAAAGTGTCTGAGACATGCTAGTATACATTGCTGTGCTATATTTGCAAAAGAAACACGTGAAGATAGTGGCATACAGTGATTTTTTTTTTTTCTTTTAAACAATTTTTTCTCACAAATATTTAGCATCTTGGAGTGATGGAAAACCTTTAGGTTGGAAAGGCCCTCTGGAGGTCATCTGGTACAAGCTCCAGCTGAAAGTAGGGCATTGGACTGCGTTAAACAGGGCCAAGTCTTTAATATCTCTAGCAAAGGACATCCTGCCACTTCTCTGGAAACCTCTTCCAATGTTTAACTGTTCTCACAGTAAATAACTTTTATGTAATTTCCCAGGTTCTGCATGTCGCTTTTTGCTCTGTCACTTTCCTTCCTCTGGGAGAGAGTACTTACATCCTCTCTGTGACTACCTCTGTTAGGTACTAGAAGGATAATTTATACTGCTACAGTCCCATTTCAGCTGTTGGCTTTTTACCATTTTGTTTTAACATCTGGCATAGTTTAGTTTAATCTTAATAGAGTAGATTATTAATGATTACGATGCACTAAAACCAAAACTATTAAATGGAGGGAAGAGTCAGTATCCCCTTTGCGATTTATGGGAATAATGCATTTCCTATGCCGGGGAATAAAACTGCAGGAGATCAGAAAGAGGTACTCCACTATATCATCTGCTTTCGGGAAAGAAAAGTCATTGTAAGGCACCTGTACTCCACCTCTGAATTTAAGCAAATTCTAGCTCATAGAAATTCTTCTTGCAGACACAACAGTGTGACAGGTGACTGACATGTCACTTTGCATTAGAAAATACGTGTGACTGACATGAATGATATAAAATGTCAAGTAAGACACTTGTCAAAAGTGGACAAAATGTGGACCTTTTTAAATGTAGCAAAAGAAACTGTGGCTTAAAACCAAGTTAGGCAGCCTGGGTTTTGTTTGGTTCTCCTTTTCCCTGCTAAAGGTGACCTGAGAATATTAACTTCTATTACAAAGGTTTTTATAAATTTATACTGACAAGCTCTCTCAGTGATGATCAGGAGATGTCATCATCCGGAGGCAAGTAAGGGGACTTTCACTCACGTTTCTTGCTCTGTGTACACCTGAAATCCCAACTTCCTGCTCTGAAGGTAACAATTCCTACATTCCTAATGCTGCCCTATAGATTGTCTCCAGCTCATTCCTGCGTGAGGAGTCATAGGAAAGCAACAGAACTGTGCAGCTGCCTTAATTTTCCACTTTTCTCATCCCTGCTGTTCCCATCAGCAGGAAAGCCTCCAACACTTGGATAAGGTGCATAACAGAGTTTCTGTGCCTTACACTGTGATTCTCTGTATCAACCCTTGGACCGGTTTCATCTCTGTAAGGAGATAAGGGTGCTCAGCAAGGGACAGCACTTGATCTTACATGGTGCTGTAGTCACTGTTTACAATATCAGATCACAATCTTGTCATGTGCACTTCTTAGCTCTGTAGGAGAAAAATTGTGTTCTAGACTTAAGGGTATATAACAAGTAGATAATATAAAAGTAAGTTAAAGTCATAGTTATAAAATACAAGTAAAAGATCTGAAGTGATTCACAAGTAAGATTTTTATTATCTGGAAAATATTTAATTGGCTAAACAACTCTTAGGGGGTTTTACTGTTGACTTTGGGGAAGCTGGACTATGGCACAGGTACATGTCTATAAGGAAACTTCCGTTTCGATATTCTGGAAAAGAGCTCTCCATGGCTGCTCTTGCTGTGCAGTGCAGATTCATTCTTCAGTGCATCCTGCAGTTCTGCCCTTATCTGCTCTGAGAGATCTAGCCCAGACACACAACTTCCTTCATAAACTCTGGTTTTGATGCACTTGTGGACAGACTTGTTGAGTTCCAAATAAGCAGTAAAAATGGTTACTATGTATTAGACCACATACATTTGCGGTCCTCTTTACATGAAAATACTCCTCATCATTTTAATTTATGAATAATTTTAATACTACATAAAATGAAGACTAGGTCCTGAATTTTTGAAAGATATATTTTGTTTGTTAGCTGAGTGCAAAATAAAATGGTGATTTCAAATAAAGCCACCTGCCTCTCTCCGGTGTTTATGAACATAAATGCAATTAAATTCATTTCTGGGATGCTTTCTAGATAGTCATATCTTTGTGCCATGATATATGATATATGTATACATACATTTAGATGTAAAATTTAGTGGGAGGGAAGGTGGTCTGTGACAATAAGGCTGTTATGTAGTACTTAAACTATTTTGCAGCAAATATCAAGTGATGACAGGGAATATTTAGAGATCTCAACTCTCCCTCTGGTTATTTTTTCTGCCTGCTAAGGACTCATCTCAAAAAAGAATAGGAAGCCAGCTTTGTCAAAATCAGTAAAATAAGACATTATATGAACTATGCTGCCTTCCCAAAGTTTATTACTAGTATGGCATAGGCTGGCTCATCATGCTTAAAAAAAAAATGGACAAGTACAAATTAGGGGATGATGTAGCCAACAGTGGTCTAGGTTAGGAGGCAGAACTCTTTCATCTATGAAATACAAACTGTGCACTAGAAAAAAACCTTTGACTTCTGGCTCAAAAAACCCAACCAAAATTCTTGGGGGCAGGAGAAGATTTTGAAAACACAAACATTGCTACCTCCTTCATTTGGGCGGGAGCTGTTGACTGACATCGACATCCTGACCCATTTCATATACTAGATGTTGAAGCCTGATCTATCATTGCAGCTCCTTTCTTTCTTGTGTTCCTTACCTCTTGAATATTATGATTTTCAGCAAGCATTTACTTATCTCTTTTTGCTCTTCCCCCCTTCCTCTGCACAAGGATTCTTTTATAGACCAAACAACATAATGTATTGTGGTGCTTCAGCAAACCCAGCTGTGGCTCCATGTGTTCCATACCCTAAATAAAACATGTAAGGCAAGTCCTCAGGTCATGCAGTTGAATATCTGCAATCAATCTTTACCATGCTAGGGTGTATCAGTCATATATAGACCATGGTAGCAGCCAGCATCTTTCAGCTAGGATTATGCAGCAAGAATAATAAAATATACAAATGCATAATTTTTACACTTCTTGCCACAAACACATAAATCTTTTAAGGATACTTATACAGTATTTGCACAACCTGATGTATGGAGTAACTTGTAAAGTATGATCTGTAGAGAGGAAAAAGCCAATTATTTTTCTCTTAACACATGAATGGATGCTGTTGCTAGAAATTTTAAAGAGATGACTAATCTGCTCAGAACTGGAGCAAAAAGACCCAGTGTTCTGGGTTGCAAAATCTTCATTCTCTGTAAAGGCATTCTAGTAGAAGAGATTGTGGGATAGTAAAGGGGATGGCAATGAAAAGGCTATTTAGGGAAGGGGGAGTAAAATGTAAGTAATTTACATTATGTCATAAAATAGGTTTTGCAAACAGCTGGGTTTTAGCTACAACAGTTCAAGAAATTAAATAGTGCTCATGCAATCAGATTCATAAACTCCCAAAAACTGTTCACTAACCATGAGTGAAAAAGAGAAAGATACTCAGTTGAAGGAAAATGTCAACACATTTCTCAGTCATTTCAGATGTTAAATAACTGCATGTTTTTGCAGCATATGTCTCCACGACCTTTATAGCATGGACTGAAGGATATTTTCATAGGATGTCAGAATGTTCCTCATAAAGGAAGAAATGACATATTTTCAACCTGCCCACCTTCTGAATTGTGAAGCAGCATATCATTGGAAGGCTAATAGCACAGGCTGTACCATATACATAACACAAGTACAAATCCTATTTGTCATGAGCCCCGTCACTGTGGAAAGTAGGTCATCCTTAAACATTAGGATTAGGGTTCTGTAGACCTGTTTTTGTCCTTGATTCAGTCCTTAATTTTTCAGCAAGTCATTTTTATTTCTCTGTGTTCAGAAGTCTAAAGCCATGGTGTTTGGTCACCCCTTAACGCAGTTCAAACCTGAGGCCATCTTCTGCTGTTTGGAGAGGATCTAGCACAGTGTGCCCCAGATTCTGTTTGGGTCATGTACATGCTACAGTAACCATTATCATGCAGTATTATTTCTGGGTCTGTCTTTGCTGAAAGGACAGGCACTGGCTTAAGGCACACATAGTAAGCTTCATGTATCTAAAAAAGGGAGGATCTTCTTCCGTGTATGTGAAAATAATTACGCAATTACGTGTGAAAGAGGAGGAAGATATAGCAGAGTGAATAAAGATGGCAGGAGCTTGAGGGCACAGGTATAGGAGTCATTCTTACACAGTATCCATGCACTAGCTGAGTTCCAGTAGCTGGTCACATGTTTGCAGTCGGCTCTTGGCCCTGGAGAGGTAAATCCTTCTTTGGGGATTCTCTCTGACAGTACAATGGAGTTCCATTTGATCCTGAAGCACCAAATCAATTAAAAAAAAAAAGTAGCAATATTTAGATTAATAAAAGTTGAAGCAACAACAAAGTATAGAAATACTGTCCTTTTTCTTAGGCTTTACAATTCAGAACTGGAGACTCTGAAACCAAAATTGTGTTTTGAATTAATAACCATTGGGAAAGTTTTGCTTTGGTGTATGCAGTCAGCACATGGAAGCATTGGTTATATAGTTATGCAATGAACAAGAGTATCTTCTGTATCATGCCAGCAAAGGAAATTAAGAACACATATTCTGTGGAAAAATACAAAAAGAAGTTTTGACCTAGACTAGATGGAGACTTTTTTTTTTCTAATATAAACCTAAAGAAAAATAATACTCTTATGAAAGTAGAAAGGGAAACAGGAGGTATTCAGTGATTTACTTCTGACAATACCTTCTGCATTTCCCACTTAAGGCAATATAAACTGTGCTTATGTCTTCAGAATCGGGATGGCAATAAGCTGTGATTAATACAACTTTAATGTCACATACAGGAAGTCAAGACTAATTCTTCACTTTGAAAACTAAAGGCCTACAGATGGGCTGACAGTCTGAAATACAAATTTCCTCAAAATTCTCTGTTTTGCTTATCCTTATCTCTAACTTTTCTGATTTAATTTTTTTTCTTTTAATTACGTGAGGTTTTCATTTAATTTGTAATCATATAAAGGTGGATGTAGTTTTTCCTGATGGGTTCTGGGGCCCAGCTGCTTTCCTTTTCAGACTGAGTACTTGGTTATCTCTAGGGTTGGAAATCAGAATAAGTGTCTTTTCTGTGTTACTTTGCAAAAAGGTATGGTTTCTGATTGAAATAATGTGCATATTCTCATAGTATTTTTCTTGATGCCTCTCAATTTCCAATGAAAATAATTTTACCGCACAGTGTTCCATGATTGTAGATAATTCTTACATTTAGTCAAAGACTACTCACCACTGTAAGTTAGGCAGCACTTAAAGACTGCCCAAAGAGGTGTTTTTTTTTTTTTTTTTTTTTTTTTTTTAGGGCAGGAAACAAGCAAACAGCAAAATCCCTCAAAACAAACACTCAGCCTAATTTTAAACTGGGTATCTTGTTTCACAAGATTGCAATATGTTTGGTCTTCTTGCTATTTTTGTGCAAGTCTGGGACACTGAGAGACAGTTTGTGCCAATATCAAGAGTAGATCTGTGAATGAGAGGGATTTATGCCCAGTATGGAGTGACAAGTTTCCAGAGTCTTTCCAAGATTAATTTCACTCTTCAAAATTTCTGGTGGAAGAGTTGTCCAGAAAAGCCTGAATCAATGCAGTGAGATAGGCTGTCAGGTTGAACAGGAACCCTGTTCTTACTCTGGACCAAAATGAACCAACATCTGCTTTGTTGTAGTCTTGCTGACTTTTACAATGGTGTGTGTAACTCCCCATGAAATTAGATTGGGCTGAAGCTGGCCCTGAGAAAGTTTAGAAGGTTTGCACCTGCCCATATTTAAGAAAAATGGGCAGAAGTCCATTTTCTTAACTCCTGGCATTAACTGCTCAGTCATCATTGTATTCTAAAATGAAATGTCAACTAAAACACATGGTAGTATCTTCTGCATTAATACAGGAAAATGTACTTTCAATAGTAAAACTGCATTAAAGACATCTATACTCCTTTTCTTATCAGCTGTGACTGTCAGCACTTTGCCCTGGTTTTTACAGCTATCACACCTGGCTAAAGATGTGACTTTGGTTAGAAGATCTATCATGGTGAGAGATCAGGCAATAGTTGGCGAACAGGTATGATGCAGTTACTCTGGTGTCTCTCAACAAACATATTCAACTTCCTTGAACGGCAGACCGATCCACAGGCTACTCCATGTGTGTCTGGATAACAGAGGAGGAGAGCAGTAAGTATCTACTAGATAGGACATGTTAAAGGCTGTCAACTTTTGGGACTGATGGAAGACCCTTTCAAGGTCATTAGTGAAAGAAGGTCTTGAAATATTCCTCAGTTTCTTTGTTCTGGATAATTTTTTTTTTCCTTAGTGAGTACTGAGCATAACTCTTCAAAGCCCAGTGCAGTCATGCTGTGATTCCCAGTCTGGTTCTGCACAATCTAGCTTACACCTGAGGCACTATAGCTATATTAATGCAATGCTCTGCCCCAGCTAATTAACTCTGAGCTAGCTCATGCTTCTCAAAACAGTGCTGTAAAGCATCTCAATATTTACTTGTGAGGAAGAAGCTGGTGTAATGGAGGGCCGTGGCCCTGCTTTCCACTTTCCCGTTAGTATCATTCAATTACTTACGTTTGCCTGGGCACCTGACAGGGTTGCAGCTACTTAGCTGGCTTTGTTCACTTGGAAACTGTGAGGAGGAGGCTTTAGGAAAGCATTATACAAACACTGAGCTTAGAGATAATTTGCAATGTAGATAGACATGTACCATATGGATAGACAAAACAGATGGTGGGTGAGGGAGGAGGAGAGTTAGGAACAGAAGCACAGAACAGTGAACAGATTTCCTCCCAGTTGTCCTATAGTCTAGTACAGGGTCAAAATAAGAGCCCAAATTCCTTGGCCTGAAGGCTGGCTTCTTATCAGTGTTGCTTAAGTAAGGGAGCATTCATTTTTTATTCCCTTAACTCATTTGCCCACTTTGAGTATTGCCATTACCTTCCAGAGAATTTGAACTGGAGTTTGTCTTTATGTCCGAAGAGTTTAGAGATTTTCTAATTCACAGTGGTTCTCATCAGGAAAGGTCAAAATAAATGACATTTTTCATAGTCAGTCTAGTTTAAAACCTGGATGTGGTTCATGCATAACAACAGCAACAATTTGCATTTATATAGCACCTTTCATCCCTTAGGACCTCACAGTGCTTTATAAGCCGTATGTGGGAATAACTTCACTGAAATAACAGCTGAAAATCCTCCTTGAAGTCCTGCAGCCTGAGGGATAGCTGAGGGGCAGCATACAGTCCCAGCACTGTTACACAGCCCATAGAGGAAAGCACTGGGAAGGTGCTGTTTCTCACTGCACAATGCTGGTAGATGAAGGGAAAACAGAGTTAAATTGCATAGGAGGAAATTTAGCTTGAATGCATTTTGAGAGGGCATTAACCCCACAGAAAGAATTGTGATAAAATTTCAAGATCATTGGTCATCAGGGCTTTGTTTTTCTGATGCTTCTGTAGGATGACACCTCTGACAGTACAACATGTTATTGTACTGGCTCAGGGTGAACATATCCATATATTTCACTATTCACACTGTCCACAGTCGGTATATGTATTTGGGTTAGAAGCTTCATAGTGAACTATGCTTGGTAATATATATGGTCCAAATATCAGGTGAACCTGTCTCTGCTTCAGTCTGACAGTATTAGCATGGAGTTTTTTTGGTTACACAAAATGCCTTCTCCTCCAAAAAGACCCCCCACAACCAAATTTGTATAGTCTCACACATTCTGCTTGCTTAGAGAGCAATGATGAAAGTACTTTTTTAGCACAGACTAAGATGAAAGTGTTATCTACCAGAAGATTTACAATAAATGGTAAAAATGTGCATTGTTCTCATTCCTAAATTAATCACTTCAGCTACTGAAAAATAAGTTACATACATCCCCGTACTGTCCTTTGGAAGTGATAGAGAAGTGAGGGAGCAAAGGATACAAAGCAAAGGACAGGCTTTCTGTGATGTCAACTTGTCTCAGTGCTTTTCAAGGTGAGTGTGAGGGTACTTTTTTTTGTGTGTGTGTGTTATTTTCACTGAGTCATAGGAAAAAAATAGTTTAGAAATAAGTTTAGCCTACCAAATATGCCATTAAGTTTGCTATTGTCCTAATCACTGGCCATACAATTCCTATCAGGAAGCAGGCAGAGTTTAGTGTATGGCTTGAATCAGAGGTAGGCTTGTACCCTACAGCATTCAGTGAAACCAGCAGTAGTGCAGCTCTTTTTTAATATCTCAATCATCTCTGAGGGCAGTCCTCATGCTCTCCTCAAGGACATCTGTGACAGTGCCTGGCTGGCTTCAGCAGGAGTCAGTGGTACTCACCTTCTACTCTCAGTGCTGTACGGGCCACCCTCTCAGGGCTGATTCATCGCTGCCACCTTTGTCATCGCACTCATAAAGGTGAGGACCAACATTTCTGCAGGGAACTACTGAGTTATTAAAACCCATGATGGTGATATTAAAAATAATATTCCCCTGAGGACATAATTTGTTTTACATGAGAGGAGGGCTGACAAATGCCCCTGAGAAAGCCTATTATTGTTACTGTTAGAGTGCAAAATGTTGTAATGACAGTCTGAGAGGAAACTGGCTGCTTAAATGACAGGTTACCAAACCTTCCCCCAGTCATAAAGTGCCTTCTTTTTTTCCTAGTATTTTATATTTTACTACTATGACTAGGGAACTCTTTGTAATAAGGTGTTTAGTTCTTGTGACTAATTTGCTCAAAGAAAAAAAAATGCCTGTAACCTATAGTTATTCAGCACTGCTTTTCTTGAACCATATTTCACTTAAGAAGCACCTGAAAAACATTTTTTCCCCCAGCCCTGCCTTTAAATAAATATTTTTTTAGTAGAGGTGTGTGTTTGGTTCACTAAGCTGTGTGGTATTGTTTCAGTTACTTGGCTGGATGATTGAAAATGAGTAAAGTGTAAAAGGAGAAGACTTCAGTATGGAAAAGGAGAAAAGGGAGAAGATATACGTCTACAAAATTGTAAGTGGCACACAGAAAAACAGAGAATAAAGTAACGGAACTCTGCCATAGGGTGTTGCATAAAATGAAAATTCCTATGGGTGCTTAAAGTAAATGTGCAAACATATGGGAGTAACAAAACAACAACAAAATAGGTATCCCCATGCACAGGTGTGTTTCCTTCGGTTCATGAGATCCCTGAGCTACAAAACACTGGGGCTGAGGACGCAGTCTGAAGAGCTGTCACTACAAATTTACACTGTTCTTGTTCTCTTCCCTTGATTTTGCTGCTGGTCAGGTTACTGGGCCAGCTGGATCTTTGGTGTGGTCAAGTGTCTTGTTCTTAATTTACTGAATTTCGTGTTGTTCAGACAAATTATTCCTGCCTATCAAATTTGTAGGTGCATGTTGTATGAAGCATTGCAGGACTCATGTTTTCTAGAAATGTTAAAAGTAAATGGAGAAAAAAAAAAAAAAAGAGAGAGATTTGTTTCTATGCTTTGCAGGAGGAGATTGAAAGATGTGGAATTCTTGATATCCTGGTCTAACTTCATCATTGGTCCCCTGTGCTGCCTTTAATGCAGATGAGCTGAATCTGATGTGAATTGAGAATGGCACAAGAGTTCTCCCACACTGAACTGACTTTCAGCAAAAGTCACAGTCAGAATAGGAAGAGTGTGTGTCCCCAGGCTGGATTCTGACCTGGAAAACACCTCTACTGCTATTTCTGGCTATGGAATGGAGGCAGAGCCCCAAGATAAACCAGTGCTTCAAAATATGATTAGGAAGAAACTTACTTTCTTCTTCCTTGCTACCTACCCAAGGGATCTAAATGCTTTGACTAGCTCAAGGGATACCTTGGGGCAAAGCATTGTTTCTGATTCTTGTACTTGGTGGGACAGACTTCTAGATTTCTCTGGGTTTAGAGGTGCTTTGAGTTGCTGTATATAATGGAATTCTCCCTATCAGCCTCTTTCCTTCTCCCTTTTCTCCCTTGCCTTGCTCTGCTTAACAGACTGAGCCTATGGGGACCCTGGAGCTCTCTGTGACTGTTTTATTCATAGATTTAGCCCCTTTCTTAGTGCAGCAGCTTCATCAAATATTTTTCAAGGACAACTTTTCTCCCTAAAGGTTTGCTCAGCAGCAATGACTGTCTCATCTAGGTAATCTATTCTGATTAATTTGACTTTAGCTTTCTTGCTGCTCCAGTGGAGTCCAAATTTGTCAAGGACTTAAATATATATACACACATACACATCAGGGAAGTTTCACAAAAGAAAAAAAAAAAAAAAAAACACACCAAAAACAACAATTAAAAAAAAAAACAAAACAAAAAAAAAAAAAAAAAACAAAAAAAACGGAACACAATGAACTGACTCCTAATTTTATTAAGAGGCTCAGTCTTTGGGAAACAGACTGCTGTTACCAGCCTGACCGGAGCCGCATTAAGCGAGATTTTAGGAGTTGAAGCTGCAAACACTGAGTAATTTCTGACATAACCGCAAAGCGTCCAGGGTCACCCTACCTGTGTGTGTATGCTGTATTTATATATTTATTTATTTATGTTATTTCCCCCGCGGTTCAGGTGCGGGCCGCGGCCGCGCTGCCCTGAGGGCGCGGTGCAGGGCGGGCGCGCGGCCGGCAGGGGGCGCTGCCCACGCGCCTGGCGCTGCTGGCGGCGCCCTCAGGGCGCGGCCCCGGCCCCGGCCCCTGGCACGGCGCTCACCCAGGGCGAGGGACCGGGCTGGGGTCACGTCCAGCCGCAGCCAGGACGTGCAGCCACGAAGGTGCTGCACTTCAGGGGCTCGGGCCGGCCCCCGGTATCAACACAGGCTGGGGGTGAAGGGATAGAAAACGGGATCGAGAGCGGCCCCGCCGAGAAGGCGTTGGTGGATGAAAGCTGCCCATGAGCCAGCAGTGTGCGCTCACATCCAGAAAGCCACTTGTACCCTGGGCTGCATCCAAAGCAGCGCGTCCAGCAGGGCGAGGGAGGGGATTCTGTCCCTCTGCTCCCGTCTGGTGAGACCCCACCTGGAGCACTGCATCCAACTCTGGGGTCTCCAACACAGGAAGGACATGGACCTCCTGGAGCGAGTCCAGAGGAGGGCCAGAAGCTGGTCACACGGCTGGAGCACCTCTCCTATAAGCAAAGGCTGAGAGTTCAGCCTGGAAAAGAGGAGGCTCCGGGGAGACATTATTTCAGGTACAAAAAAGGGCTTATAAGAAAGATGACGGCAAACGTTTTAGCTGTTGTGATAGGACAAGGGGAAATGGTTTTAAACCTTTGAAAGAGGGTTTGCTTTAGATTAGATATGAGGAAGAAGGTTTTTACAATGGGGCTGGTAAAACACTGGAACAGGTTTCCCAGAGAAGTGGATGCCCCGTCCCTGAAAACATTCAAGGTCAGTTTGGACAGGGTTCTGCATAACCTGATCTAGTTGAAGATGTCCCTGTGCCTCAAAAGGGGAATCAGACTAGGTGATCTTTAAAGGTCCCTTCCAACCCACACTATTCTGTTATTCCATGATTCTGTGATCTTCTTGTTTTCCCACACTCTTCTCCCTCTCTGTATTTGCTTGTTTTGCTAGAAACATGTCTATTTTTTGTAATCTATTCTGGTAGAGGAACCTAGTTTTTATAAACCCTCTTACATAGGTCTTTCTTACCTGTACTCCTTGCTCATAAAACACACTTGACCTTAAACAACGCTTGACCACTTTGCTGTCTTAGTTTAGCTTATTTAAATGGGAATTGATAATGGAATTCATAAAGAAAGGAGTTAAAGCTTTTCTCCTATCATAAACCAATATAAGCATCACTTTCTTGCATAACTAAAAGAAAAGCTGAGGTAAAATGAAAGAGGTAAGGAGACAGAGCACTCTTAAAAATGCTGATAGGGTCTTGGATGATATCAGAAACTGAAGGATAATGTGATTAGAAAACACCTTTACTGATGGGCTGTGATGAATTTCTAGCTCCCCAAGAAAATAAGTCAGTCTTCTGTGGTTTCTCTGCCTCTCCTCCCACAGTGAATGCATGTTTGAGTAAGAGCCTGTTTGACAAAGGAAGCATAAAAGGGGAAGAGAAGGTAAGTCTGGTCTTCATACCCCATGTGGAATTAATATTGGAGTGACTGTGAGTTAACTAGATCGCTTACAGGTATCTTTGTGAAGCTCTTGAGCTGGCAGTGAAAACAAATTTCTTTACCCATGCCTTCAGAGGAAGAGGTTGTGGAGCTCATTATACAGCTTCAGAGAAGGTGGCTATAAATCAGTTTTTGTCCCCTTCCTCCCATGTTGTCTGTCCCTACAGACACATCTGTGCCTGACCCCACAGTGTAGGTGCCTCAGCTGCCCTGTGATTCAGGTCCCTTCTGTGGGATGCTTTCACCTGCCCAGCTACCTTTGCCACAAAAGCTGTTAAGGTGTTGTGCTGTTGCTCAACAACACAACATTAGGTATTGTTGTGAATACCTAACCCTGGTCCTGTGTGTTAAGTGCTTGCTGCTCTGAGCTGTCATTCAATCCAGGTGGGACTGAAAACATTCTTTTACACAACCCCCGAGGGTGTCCTAGCTTAAAAATGTGAGCTGCAACGAGTGACTCTCAAGAGGGGTATCAAAGCTGGGTTTAGAACAACTCACTGAAATAGGGCTGATTCCCTAGAGCTCAGGAGGGCCAAGCCCTTGTGATACTTTTTGTCTTGGTTAGCACAGAAAGGCAGATGAATTTCCCAGCACTGTGATCTGCAGAGTTTTCCTAATTTACCATTTCCCTCCTCTTTGTTCTAGGGTTCTGTAGCTTTGGAGGGTCTGCTCTCCAGGATTCTGTCTTGTTTCCAAGGGCATACCAGAGTTGAGACTGCCGTGCCTTTTAGGTCACTTGGTGCTTTTGGTATCGGCACTTCACTGCAAACAAGAAGATTGTGAGAATTGATTCCAGCTAGAATGGGATAAACAGACTGGGTCTGTTCAGAGAGGCAGACTCCAGATGCTTGTCTGTGTGGTGCATTACCTTTCCTTACTTGTTCAAGGGCACCATTGAAAGGTGAACACATTTGGAAGCATTAGCATTCCTCCACACCTTCTGAATAATTTTACTATTTTATAGGAGTTAATTTTGTTTGAATTTCTTCCTGTTGTTTTCTTTCCCAATCCCCACCACTTAGGAGGTCAACAGAAAGCTACAGCTTGCCTCATATTTATTCAGTGACTTATTCAGATCAGCATCTGTCTCTTCAGACTTCTCACATTTAACCCCTTACTTTGGGTAGACCTTTGCTTTTATGTTTGAAGATAATTCACTAAGTGTCCTCTGCAGTCTGATTATGACATTGAATTTGGAGAAAGATTTCTGCTTCACAAGGTTGAAAATCATTCAAGGGATTGTTGTGTACTTGTTTTCTTCTCTGTTAGGCATCTTGTACTTCCCATAGAAGTATAACTTTAAAAGCAATTACTTTCCGTGTTATCATATCTAAGTAAAGGCATTAAAAATATCTGTATTATAGCGTTGGTAGATTAAACCCAGGTTGTTGTTCCCACAGGAATCAAATACTCAAATCAATACTTCTTTCCAGGCCAACTTTATTATTTTTAAGCAGCTTTTTATTGTTTAAAGAATGTGTATCTGACAGGAATTGCCAGCCAGAGCTCTGTCTTAGGTAATAAACTAATATTCAACAGAAAGTTGCCCAATAGCTCTATCTCCTGATTTTTGGGAGGAGGGGCAGAATGATTTGATTTTACTTCCTATTTGAATATAGTCTTTTAATAAGACTTTCCTGCTGTTTGCCATAAACTTTTGCCTCTACAAAGTGACTTGTGAGTGGGAGGGAGACAAATTTGAGGCAGCCTTATTCTGAGGTGCACCTAGCTCTGAATAGCTGCTCTCTGTGTTTAGGCTGTGAGTAAAAACCATCTCCTGTCCTTCTTCCGTGGTGCTAAGTGAAAGTGGTACAAGACATGTAGTCAAGGTGCTGGGTCTCATGGGACCCTTGTGAGCTGTAGGGTTCATGCACTGTGCCACCATGTCTGGTGGCTTCAGAATGAGCAGGGGGCAGCAGCCGGTCCTCACTGCAAACACAGGATCCAAAAGAAGACACGCAATGGGAATTCTCTGTAACATCTTCCCTTTGGTCCCTCTGTGTCTGAACAGACCTGATAAAGCCCCTTCATGCACAGTGCATAGATTTTTACCCTTCTGCTCTGTGCTCAGGAGAGAGGGCAGATATAGTAGACATAGAACTTCAGATGCAGGTAATATTTTTCTCACTGAAGAACAAGTTTGCATTTATCAAAGATTTCAGTGAAGGGGTTTCTGGTTTGTCTTCCACAAAAAAGGATGAGGTGAATATTCCATTTTAACATTTGTTCTATGATTTTTTTTAAACAATTTCTCTGTTGGGAATTTGCTAAATTTTTTAAACGCAGCAATCTATAAACATTGGAAGTACATCAAACACTACTTGTTACTCCCAAAAATGTTACTCTCTTCTTTCTAACAATTTAAAAAGGATTTAGGAACAAAAACCTGCCAAACCTAAATTTCTCTAATTTTAAGAATTGACCTACAATGACTCTTTTAATGCACAACAAGCTAATAAATTAAGAGGAGCCAGTTTTTATTCCTTCCAGTGCTTCTGTAGAGTGATTCTCCACAGCTGAGACAAAATTCAAATATTATTTGTAAAATTATGAATTTGAGAATTTAATTAGGAATTTGAATTTGATACTTACTTGGAAATTTGTTTCCATTTGAATTAATTTAAGCCTACCTTATTTTATGAGACCAAATGCAACAGCAGACTGTAGAGGAATCCCAAATTTTAATTAACAAAAACTTTTATTTGTTTTAAAGCACGGGAAGAGTCTAGTGCTGAACAATATTTATTGGTAATGTCATTTGCAATTAGGGCCAATATCTGAGTGTTTCATCTAGGTAACTAGATGAGTGCTAGATAAAGAGTGGGGGAGAATTAAAATCTAGATTTCAGAGCGATCTGTTGAATGAACAACTTTGTTTATTGTGCTTGTAAACTCAGCCTTTCTTTGTTTAACAAGAGTAAATATTTTTACAGATGTAAACACACAGCCCATTGTGTGGTGATAGAATTCAGATGAATACCTTCCCTGGACAATGTTAAAGTATCTGTATTATTTTTCATGATCATTTCCTTCCAAGGATGACACAGCATGGAATGTATTCACTTGCAAACCATGCTGCTTTGGCCAGGGAAACAGCAACTTCCTTTCACAGTTTTCATCTTCATTTTTGTAATAAGGTGCGTGTTTTGGCTTAGGAATTATTGCAACTAAATGATGAGGAGGCAAAAGTTAATGACATCATCACCATGTCCGGAATTGTCTGGTGAAAAAATACACTGTGCCATGGTGTGCTCATCCTTATTATGTCTAGCGGAGACCCAGGGAAGCAGTGCTGGCTCAGGACAAGAGTTGGGGTGGGCACAGCCAAGGCCTCTGCACAGAAGGAGCACAGAGGATATGCTCTGCAGATGCTTTCCCACATTTCCAGCAGGAGCATGCACTGCAGAAGGCAAAACTAATGGATGGGTCACAATCCCGATTGGTCTCTTAATAAATCTGTACCTAAAAGGAGAAATCTGGGAGTGTCTTTGCACATGATTTGTGAAATTTCTCAGCCCAGATGGGCTTCTATGTGGGTTTAAAGTTGTTTCTTAGTGCAGCTGCCTGCATCTGTAGAATTGGTTAAGATTTTGCATGGCCCTATGTTTTTTGTGTGGGGTTTTTTTTGTTGGTTCCTCTCACCCCCACCCCCCAAAGGGGTGGAAACCAACAACAAAAAAAATCCCTGACTAATAAATTTGTTGGCTTTTGAAAAGAGAATTTCCTACCACTCAAAGACAGGCCAAGACAAGATTTTGTTCCTGAGAACATGACATTTGACATGAAGACAAGACCACATTCTTCTGAAGGTAATGCAGTCTCAGGACTATATTCCTGGTGCATGACTGGATGTTTTCTCCAAGAAAGAATTGCTCTTTTAACTTTGAGAAAGAGTTAAAGCAACATTTTCTAGGGTGGGGATGAAGACTAATATTAACTGCTTTTATGGCAACATGCAGCCAAAAAGGAGTATAACTGATGGGTAATTAGTAGAGATGAGACGGATATATAACCTTATGTCCTAAAGACAAATAATTGCTCATTATCACTTGATCATATGAATTATCTAGAAAGAAGCATTTGGGGCTCCGAGATTGCTGAAAGCCTCCACTGTACCATTCTTGTGTTTGATGCTTTGCAGAGCACTTTCTCCCACTCTGTGTCTTAATGTCTTAGGTCTGCAGTGACCTTGCAGGACACAGAGAGGAAAAATTCCTCTTTTTTGGTACACCTGTCCTCCACTTATGAGTGGGGAAAAAACCCTTTCATTCCTCTTGTCAGGGGAAACAGGGCAAGATTTATGCTGTAGAATGCAAGTCTTATGGAGTCTTTTTTCTTTGCCTGCTGTTTTTAATTGAATCTGGGAGTGATTTCTGTAAGAATGCAGAGAGCAACCAGTCTGGAATACCAAAATATGGCACCTTCTTAATTAACCAAGCAATCATCAACTTGATCGAATCTCTTTGAAGTTTTCCAGCAACTACGTGCACACCATATGCAAAGAGATCAGTAATGTGGAATGCCAGTGCTGGCAGTAAGGTCAGCTTCTGGATCAATAATAACTCAGCCTGAGAAGATATTTAATCTGAAAGGAAGAGGTCATCTCCTATCAGGTCCTTTAAAAGATCGACCAACAAAATCTAATCACTGATTACGGAATATTTAGTCATGCAGTGACCTTGGTTACTATTGTTTAATCATACATTATTAGCTAATTCCTTTTAACTCCAGCTTGTGAATTAGATTTTGTCCTAATTACTATTACAACTGTTAAAGAAAGAAGACATTACAGTTTATATGACACTGACTTCATAGGCCAGAGCCAGCAAAATCAAATTCAAAATGCTTCTGTGAGGCTGAGTCTTTCTGTCTCTGTATCTTTCCTAAAAAAATCTTTCTTCAGCCTTTTCTTAAGGATCTCTAGTGTTGGGCAATCCACAGCTTCACAGCATAGCAGAAAGTATGTAACATATCTTTTTCTCATGCACTGGGGAAAGTAAGGGATGTGTCCTTTCACAGGTACATTGAAGCAGAGCATCTCACTATCAAATGTCATCAGTGTTAGCAATGAACCAAATGCTAGAAGTTGCTTAAAATCAAAGAATTTGTGTGTTCACATAGTGTTGATATGACTGATAACTGGGTTAATTTTTAAGAGTATGTTGTAAGGGGACCAGTTCACGATGGATAGCAGTAAAAGAGCCAGCAAGCTAAATAACAGTGAGGGGGAATAGCTTTCAGTTCCAGATTCACCTTGCTGTTATAAGGTGACTTATCTCCCTCAGGTCTGACTGATCAGGAGTGAATAGGGGATAGGGAATACCTTTGAATTTCCAAAATACTATCTCCAGCAGAAACTACTGAGAATGCCCAGAGTTAATGAAGCTGCAAGTCATTCAGACTGCTCCTGTATTTGAAAAAAAACCCCAAACAACAAAACTAACAAACAAAATTAAGTAAAATCACACCTGACTTGGGATAACAATACTCTGCTGGCTCACAGAGAGACAGTATTTTAAGGCCAACATTAAATTCAGGGTTATAAAAATAGGATTTTGATGTGATTGTTGAAGCCCCAGCTCTAGCATCCAGAATGTGTTAGGTGATAACCTGCAATAAAACTATTTTTAAAATTTAAGCTAGAATTGTGCTTTGTAGTTTACTTTGTTTTATCCCATGTGTTTCAAACTACATAAAAGTATGGTTCAAAAATAAAGAAATTGTAGCTTTGGTTCATCTTGAAGTCTATGAGAAGGTGAAATCCTGGGCTACTCTATTTTTCCCTGAAAGCAGTAAATCCCCACAAATCAGCCCTCCCCCCAAACCCAGCTGCCCCAGCTGCACTCGAAAAGTGGCCTGTTCTCTATCAAGCACCAAAAAGATACAAGGATGCTTTCACTCTCTGACAATTTTTGGAAGGAGTTACCTTAGCAGAACCAAATCAGTGGTTCCCATGACTGAGAAAGGACAATTGACAACAAGCACCAAAACGTGGTGGCATCTCAGCAGGGTGAATTCCAGCAGCTCCTGACTGTGCTTGTCCTTTCAGCAGAGCCCCTTGGTGAGCTGTACCTGCCACGCTGCTCTCTCCAAACCCCTCGGTGTGAAACACGTGTGACAGTTGAGTGCCTGGTGTGTCCAGAGGCTCTTGTGCCAGGATTAGACTCTGCTGGTCTGCAGTGGGACACTCTGCTTTTCTTATTCTTACAGGAGAATCTACTCATCTGCCAGCTTCACCTGCACTTGCTTATTTCTTACACATTCTACTAACCCTTGCTTATGGGATTCTGAGCCCAAAACTGTGTCTGTATTTTTTTTTCCAAGCATATCAACTGTTCTCACCTGATATGCCACCTAACTCAGTGTGCTTTGTCTCTGTCTCCTTTGACCATAACTCTGTTACATAGACCTCTGTTACTTTACTCTTTGACCATAATCTCAGTTACAATAGAGCTCTACTGACATCGGCTTCCTCTTAAGAGCAGTACTGACCCATTTCATGTCTTAAAATTCAGCAGTGATCCATGACAGCTGGCACAAATTAGAATTTTTGTTTCTTTTGAAGGAAAAGATGAGAGAGATAACGTCGCTGTTGTCCGCAGGGATGGCGAGAAGAACGGCACAGAATTCAAGTCCAGGATAAAATGGGATTATTTAATTAATTACAAACTCGTTTATATAACTTAGTTCACAAGAATGGCTAAGGCTATTGGTCACTTGACCATCCGCCTCTCAGAGTGATTGGCTGAATGCTACGACATCCATTTCAAAATATTTTCTTCTGTGTACCATAAAAAGAGTGTGCACAACAAGTTTGCACCTGTGAGATAAAGTCTTAGTTTACAAAACCCTCTACACTGTTTTCAGCTAGCTTGTGTGAGAAAGGAAAACTTCACAGGATGCTGGAAAGCTGGAAAAATTTCTCTGCTAGCTTTTTTAGCATCTACAAAATTCTAACTAGACCTTGTTCAATTAAAGTTGGTAATTGGTAACTACTTTTTTTGTTTTGAAATCTTGATACCAGACTGCTTATGTAAAAGTATTTTTTATAAGGGGAAATTTTAGTATTTTGCATCTGTTGGTCTCAGAATTTTGGGTTTTGAATTTATATTCTCACATGAATTTAAGATGGGGCTCTGATGCCTCCCATATCAGTCACACAGTTCGTGATGGAGCTAAGGAAAGAGATTTCAGGTTCTTCTTGATAATCTTGAGAGATATCACTCTACTATTTTATGCCTCAGCCATCCAACTGGGAAAGCTGGATGCATAAATCAAGATAACAAGCAAAGTTAAATGATGCCTCAGTGGGTATATTCTGTGCAAGAACTTATCTTCTGTGTTTTATCTTTCCTTCAGATGGCTGTCCTAGTAGACAGTCACACTGGGATTTAATTTTACATGAAAAGAGAAAATAACTTTTATTGAAGTACTCATTGTGACTTAGCCTTGCAAATCTGCAAATATTGGACCTCAAATGTACTGAAATCTGGAAGATTGATCTTGCAGAAGCCAATGTTATAACCTCAAACAAATTGATATGCTGTTTGCTGTGTCTTCTGGTCAGGGACTAAAATGAGTCACATGTTTGTCTTAGTACATCTTTTAAATGTTTTATCATGGTTATTGAACCATGTATGTGAAGTTTTGATGAAAAAAGATGTTAGGAATGCTTTAAATACTGATTTCATAGCTGATAGCTAATTTTAGGAAGGATATTAGTCAGAATTGGTTAAATTTATCCTCTAATGTTTTCAGCCATTTTTCTAAAGTCAAAACTAGGAGAAAAGGGAGGGGTCAAGCCACAGCAAGCTCTGCGGAGTTAGTTTTGTTTTATTGTCAGATAAATGCCGTAAACCTCATACAGTGTCTGATTCCACAAAAAGATGTGTATGGGAGAAGGGTTTTTTTCTGTCATTTCATACTGTATGTTTTCCTTTTGTTGGGGTAATGTGTCTATTCCCTTCCTGCCAGTAGAACTGAATCCTCTGTTCTCTATGGTTAAGGGTTGTTCCGGGTGCTCAAAAGAATGAATACTTTTGAGGTGCAGGACCTATTGGCCTCTGGGTACCTTTACTCCTCGATTCAGCACAGGTAAATGCTATCAATAGCCTCCTAGGAGAGGCAAAAAAATAGCCTTTCTGCTTAGCTGGTGCTGTTGGAGTGTCTGTTTTCCTTTTATATTTATTGTATATCACAACACCACAACATATAAACAGAGTGGATATTACTAGGAAATGTGTATGTGTGTTTGCATGTCCTTGTGTGTGTGTGTTGAATAGGAATTTTTCCCAGAAATAAATTAATTTGCATTATATTAAAATATTGGCAGGGAAAAAACAGCAGAGGTTTTAACCCTTTAGGGTGCTGTCTGTCTACATACACAATCTCCCTCTGAAATGCCCTGGGCTAAGCAGAGCACATCATAGCAGGGGAAGCTAGAATAGGCAGCAGATCTTGTTCCTGTGCACAAACCTGACATTTTATATCCCAGATGGTAGTTTTATGGGCCATTATGATGCTTCAGACTGATTCAATAGGTGAAATGAAAGAATGAAAATAGTCCTATTGCCAAAAAAGAAAAAAAAGAAAAAGAAAGAAGAAAGGTTGATTTGGGAGCTCAAGATCTGGCCCTCAATAGGGCTGAGTAAGTCACAGACCAACTGCTGTGATTTATGTGATGGTACAGTGTGATTAACTTTCCCCTGGATCATTAGAGAGTCTCCGTGGGTGGTGATGTGCCAGTTACTGTTCTCAGCTGGAAGGAGGATCAGCAATAAACAGCCAGATGGGGGGAAAAGAGGAGAAGGAAATTCTTAATCAGAGCTGAATTTTTAGATTAAATCTGCACAGATTTTATGTCAAGTAAAAAAGTGCTTACTTTCTTAACCTCAGGAACTTCAGTTGTGTTTCTCTGTAACAGTAGGACACAGGAGATCTGTCACCCAGCTTTAAGTCCTTGTCTGCAGTTTTCAGAGGTCTTGAGCAAGCTCTAGCAGTGCCATATACAGTTGTACCCAGCCCATTTCCTGACCCACCATGAGCATGTTTGCAGCAGAGGATTGGGTACGTGCGTGTCACAATTGTTCTGTGGGGTGGTGGAGAAAGTACCCAGGGTGTGTGGGTTGGTTGGCACCTCACTCCTTGGCCTTTTCAGTCATGAAAGTTTAAAATTAAATCAGATGAATTTCACTGCGACAGGACTGTAACTTGTATTTGGCACTAAGTCACGTTATCTGCTACTGGTTTACTGGTAAATTGGGCTGAGAAAGAAAAGCTTCCACAGTCACTATGGATGTCTTAAACCTGTACCCTTTCCTGTACCCTTTTTTGTATTGAATATCTCCAAAGGCAAAAAGTTCAAAACTGCCCTGGGTAACTTGTGCTGGTGCTCAGTCATCCTCACAGTGAAGAAGTGTTTCCTGATGTTTAGGTTATGTTTCAGCATTTCAGTTTGTGCCGAAACACAGTCTGTGTTTCAGTTTGTGCCTGTTGCTGTTTTCTCTTGTCAGTGGTTACTACTGAGAAGAT
The DNA here is from genome assembly GCF_965178545.1 of Coloeus monedula. Lineage (NCBI taxonomy): Eukaryota > Metazoa > Chordata > Aves > Passeriformes > Corvidae > Coloeus > Coloeus monedula. The sequence continues at coordinate 37,651,166 of NC_138781.1, forward strand.
CCTGGTCCATCTTCTTTATACCCTTTAGGTGTAAAAGGTGTCCTCTTTGCACTCTCCCTTCAGGTATTTATACATTGTGATCCTCCTGAGCCTTCTCTTCTCCAGGCTGAATAGCCACATCTCTCCCAGGCTTTCCATATAGGAGAGTTGCCACAGTCTCTTCATCACCATTGTGGCCCTTTGATGGACTTTATCCAATATGCCCATGTCTCTCTTGTAGTGGGAAGCTCAGAACTGAACACAGTATTCCAGGTGTGTCCTCACCAGTGAGGTGAAGAGAGGGAAAGGATGCCTGCCCTCCACTTGCCTAATGCAGCCCAGGATACCACTCGCCTTTTGTGTGGTAAGGGCACATTGCAAGCTAAGTTGTGCTTTTTAGCTAATTTTCTTTTTAAGTTCGCAGTCATGTAGCAATAATCTGTGCTCCAGAGTCCTGGGGTGTGCTGAGCTGGCTGAAAGCAGACCCTGTAGCTTTGAACACTTTTCACGGCTTCAATCTGCTCTCCTTCCTCTCAGTTTGCCCTCTGCTATTGTGTCTTTTGCAAAGCCTGTCTGTATATTGTCTACCACTGACAGAAAGGCTGTGGTGTGATGTAGCAGGTTTCTACATTCAGAAAATCAGGATGAGTTTAGGGAGAATCAATGCAGGGGCAGCAAACTGTGAAATCACTATTACAAAGGACTAATTCTGTAAAAGAATACAGCAAATTATCTTAGAACATTTCCTCTTGAGAAGGCTCTGCCACCTCAGTTTTGCAAGTGGAGTAATCTTTCAAATCACATTGTAACATTTTACACTGAGGGTGTAAACCATCAGGCTGTGTGCAGTAGTGAATGATAAACAGTCATCTCGTGAGCCCTTTTTCCTAAAATCTTGTAATTACTTTACACTATGTTTTGTATTTTAACTTTTCTAAGCATAGAGATAATGGTTGCTTGAAAAATCATTGTTATAACAGTATATGGCATAATAGCCAGTCATATATGTCTTTATGATATCTATGCTATCCAATTAAACTTATAAACCTCTTTACTAATTCATCTCCGTCAGAGATATATCTCTGTCAAATAGATATCATTGTATTAGATCACGGTTAAAACACCAGACCACAAAAAATGTATCTTGTGCTTGCCTCAGTGCAGAATTTCAGTTTTACATGGTTTGTTCTATAGCATCATTCGCAGGGATGCCTGCAAGTTCAGTTTCCCCTCCCAAGGGCCCAGAACTGAAAATGCTTGCATCTGGATCAGTGACAGGTCTGAGATTTGCTGCCTTGTGAACCATCAGAGACAGACACTGCAGCTTGCTGTCATTCAAAATCATGACTCACTTTTTCCCAACAAGATAAAGTTTTGGTTTCAAAGTCCCTATATTCAGGAAACGTGAGTCTTAGTATAGCTGAATTTTTGCCTATGGAATATAGAAAGCTTTAAAACTTGCTAATTGTTGTTTCCCTCCATCTGAGGCTTTCATGGCTCTCTCTTACTATAGTAATAGTGCTTTAAGTTACTCATTGAGAATTTAAAGAGCATAAAGACCCTAGCCTTTCTGTAAGGCACGGCTCTTCTGAATGCTGTCTTGTCCTTAAGCTGTGTTTCTCTCTCTGCCACAGATAACCATATAAATTTTCCATTTCTGGTTATTTTTATATTTTCTTATATGTCACATCTTTGTTTTCTTCTGAATTTGGTATGCTTCTCATGTTGTTAGATTGATAAAACTTCAGGGTTTGAAGCAACTCAAAAGTCACAAGGTCAGGTGTAGGAAAGGGAAGAACTGCATGAATATTCTTAGTAGTTTAAAGGGAAAAGCCCATTCATTATAAAGTTGCTTGAATTAGGAGAGAGATAAAGCTCAGGGTGAGTGAGACTGGGGACACTGAATAGTCACTGCTACTCCAATCGGTATTAAATTACATACATGAAGCAGAACTTAGTAAGAAGAGAGGACCAAGGCTCACTTCCATTAATTGCTTCCTCTTTCCCACACTGTGCTAACCCACATTTGCATCAGCAGGAACTTTTACTCAAGTGTCTTCAGACAGGAGAAAAAAATGAACCAAATCCTTCTTCAGTGTGGGTGGAAAACAAAAAGGCATTTTCTTGCTCTTCCTTTGTAACTATTGCTTTGTAACTATTGTGTACTTCCTTTGCCTTTTACATAGTTCATCCAAATCAGAACATTCAGTTTTGGACCTCTTGGACTGTTCCATCAGTTAATATACTGATTTTTTTTCTGGACTTCTAATTTTAGCAAAGAAAACAAAAACATGAAAAAACCAAATCTGATGATATACACTGAAGTGTGTCGCTTGATTTCCTCTCTTTTGCAGTTGGGCAGTCCTCTGGAATACTGGTTATTTGCACAGCCATCACAGTGGCAGACAAATCCTCCCCCCTGAAACAGACCTTGCTGAAGAGTCCTGCATCACTCTGAACTGAAAACTGTCTCTGTTGTCTGAGCGACACTATCATTCAAATTTCTGACCTAAGTCAAGTAAAGTCTTACTTGAATGATGGATCTTACCAGTATTGTTTGCCTTATGCAGTGCAAACAGGTACATGGCATGAGAGAGAATTAAAATCATGTTCATAGATAACTATAAACCTTTTAGACAACATATGCTGCTGCAACAATATGCTCAGGAACTGATCCTGAACTATCAGTAATTTTGCAGAGGGTCCTTACCTGGACAAGAAATGCAGATGATGAGTTCTAAGTGGAGCTGCTTAATCCATTCCCCACTTACAGCTGAGCTATAAAGAGTGCTGCTGTTGGTTCTTGTGAACCTTAACAATTTGCTTAGATCTGCTTTTTAAAAGACCTTGTAAAACAATCTAGATGGTTTTCAACCCTAAGTCTCATCTTCTGTCTTTTAAAAACCATTGTTTTATCTTTATAGTGACAGAGGTCTAGCAGGGAATGGGAACATTGTATCACTTTGCACAGTAATGGGGGAAAGGAAAAGGAATTGTCTATAATTTGTTTCTCCATCCAGACATGTCAAGCTAAGTTATGATGAGAGCGGTGCAGCAGTCATGATCACCTACCGTTTTATAGCTGATGTGATTGTTTTTATGAAGCCTATAACATTTTTAACAGTGCTGTTGTGCTGATCATCGTTCTTGTCTCAGCAGAACAATATTACTACAGTCAAGTTAATTCAGCTTGCAAGCAGGATGTGCTGCTGACAGAGTGTGAGAAGAAATCTCACAGAGAGCTCTCTTTCCTTACTCAGATGTAGTCAGGGGACAAGAGAGTGCAGGGACACTGATCAGTTGGTCAAACCCTTCAATGAATTATTCAAAGGTTTTTCTTATCCTTTTGGCAAGGTGATGAACAGTTCTGCCACATTTCAGATAGATAGCAACCTGCCATTTAGCTTGACTCTTCAGCTGTTGTTATTCACACAGTGTCTGGGTGAAGGGCACAAGCATGGATAAAAATAAAGACCGGAAGTAAGGGTTTGGGTTTTTTTTCCATTGATCATTCTGAATTCTTCAGTTGCTTTGCAGAAGGTCGCACAGGAGTCAGCATAGTGCTGGCTATGGCAGCCCCCCACCCCAGTAGAAGGAAAAGGCAGGTGAGTGGCAAAGAGGGGACAGACAATACATCCTCTGTTCTTCCAGCTCCTTAGCACATGGTTTTTCTGCTTGCATTCTACTGGCCCTCATTTAACTGCCTTCTTGATTACTCCTAATTCTCATCTGAATTGCAGCAGAACATGAGTCATAAACAAATGAGTAACATCTTCCTAGCATGTGGCGGGGTCAAGTGCTGTACTTGCCCCTCTGCTGTCTTGGTGGCCTTGCTGAAAAAACTTTCCTATCTTCTACAGCTTCCCAGACAGCCCAGTGGTCTTTATCACTGTGATAAGAGGAAAGATAAACTCAGCCTATTTCTCTGGTCTTCAGATGTTTCTCATGTCATCTGACTTTCTCCTTGCTTATTCCCTCCTGTAGGGAGGAAAGAGGTAAACGTAGAAGATTTGGCGAAGAGGGAATAGTTTTTGCTCAAAGTGACCTTGCAGTTTGCAATGCTAAAAATGTCAGTGTGGGAAAACTCCATTTATTATGCCTCGTGTTGTTCATGCTCTGCCTGTTTTGAGAAGTAGAATTCCTGTGTAGTGATAACACACTCTCACAGACATGTTTGAGGTCATAAAAGCACAACCTTGTGATAAACTGCGTGTGCGAAGCCCTTTGATGTATTGGAGAAGGCATTGGACCCTGGCCCCCGCTCTCCACTAGGGTGAGCTGAGCCTAACGGAGCTTGTGTCCCTGTGTCTCTGCCGCCTGGCGTTGTTAGTGAGGTAATGACATAAATCTGCTGTTTGCATTTCAGCTCTGGTTTGGTGGTCACCCTGGTTACCTTTTTCCTTTTGGTTTACACACCTCCCATTTACTTTGATGATACCTTAGAACTTTTGGTTCAAAGTGAAGTTAGACAGGTTAAAAAAGATTCTTATTTCCCTTATTCCTTTTTCTGCAGTATGACCTCCACCATTTTTGCTTACCACCATCTGCCTGCTGCTGACTTAAACAGAAGTCCATTGTATGCTTTGACAGCTGTCCTGGTGTTTTGGTCCCAGAAGACATTTTAAAATCCTTTTTTTTAAAAAAAAAATCAGAGTGTTAGTTAGTCAAATAAAGGATATTAATTCTAAAGGAATGGAAAAAAATAGACAAGCCATATGAACCTTGACATAGATGGAATTCTATGTTCTGGAGGAAGGTGAAGAGAAAGCTACTGTGTTTTTCTCTTGCCCTTCATCTTCTGGGAATTACTACTGGGAAAACTTGCCACTTTCTGAAATGCATCTGGGTTTAGTTTTTGCTGTTTCTGCTCTCTTTTCTGTAATAGTTGTTTGGAAATGGGTATTTAAACAAACTGAGAACACTGGCCTACAAATAAAAGCACTAGGTTTTGAGAAGGTATAGAAAACTATTTAGCAAAACAGCCTGAGTCCAGAACTGGTAATGCCTGTGGATTTTGCTGGGCATTGCAAATAACTCCTGAAGGCAAAAGTGTTGATGTAAGTATTTCTTAGTCTAGGCTAACAGAAGGCAGAAGAAATCTAAGACACTAACTCAAAGTTTGGTGATTTTTGATTTGAAATGGGATTTCCACTAGCTGCACATGCAGAAACTTGAAAGTTTTAATGAGGACAGTCTTGTAATCTTTTTCCCTATGTGAGGATTATGCTGTTGACAAGGACAGAAAATTCTCTGGTCCTTGACTGGAAATTAAGGTGTAAAAGTGTTTGCACTGATTTTGATTTTTAAACATTTTCATGTATAGAAATGCCTGTGAGCATTCCTGGGCACATGCTTTAAAAGAGTTTAAAAACCAGTAACTGGCACCATAAGATACCAGTCTGAACTCTTCTGCTTATACCAAGTGAGATCCAAATAGCTAATGGACACTGTGGAAAGAATGAGGAGGAAACTTCTGGGTTTGGCTGGTACTTTCCTCCTTTTACCAAAATAAGCTCTGACATCTAGGCCTGAGTTTGAACTAACAACTGCTGCATGACTACACTACCAGTTTCTAAGTAATTTATTTTAAAGTGCTCTAGGGTACTTGGAGTATGAAAGGTGTCACAGAAAAGCAGATTTTGTTTCATTCTGTTTGGCACTTTGTTTTTGAGCTTACTATGCTATAACGGTACACAGAGATTTTAAAGTTTACTAAAGGTCTTCTGTATATGCATGTGTTTATGTGAAGAACCACCCTGTGGTACAGCTGGGAAGACTGAAAATAAATGAATGTAAATCTCTAAGCAACAGGTCCTTTCTACTCATTTTAAAGACTCAAAATTTCCTAGTTATCATCCCATTAGCTCTCATCAAAGCATAATGATCTGCTTAAACTTGAAGACTGTATGTGCATTTATGTAATGTGTTCCCCTATAAGGTTACCGCTTAATGATTTAATGAACAGAGGCCATACTGGAGGATAAAATTGCTGCATTCCATTATCTGAGAACTTTACTTACATTTTCCATATACACAGTTGTATTCTGGAATATACTTTAAATGTGCCTACATAAAATACTTGCAGATATGTGTTGCACATGTATGGAGCTAGCTGTTGGATACACAAGAAGAATGTGACAGAGTATTAATGGACACTAGAGATCTCACCCTCGCACTTTTATTTTGCCAGGTCATGGGGAGCCTGAAACTATGGATTTAACATTCAGGTGCATGGTTCTAGGAAACTGTTGAGCCCTGTCACCTCCGGTTGGTTTTGCTGGCAATCCATATCGGGAACATCTGGCCCTTAATTGGCTTGGATGTGGATTTTCCCAAGCTTTCAATATATGGCATTGGAAAGACCATTGTTCTCTTTATTAAAAGAACCTGTTTGAAACAAAGACTTATGTCTGCCACAGACTGAGAATCAAGAGAGAGAAAAAGAAAAGTTGTATCCAGCCTGTGAGCCAGATGAGCAAGTGTTTTAGCGTGGAGGGTCTGGCATGTTCAAGGTTTGCAGAGTCCTGAGGAAGTCAGAGGTGAGCAGGGATTCTGGCTTCTACCCCAATGGAGCAATGGCTGCCTCTGTGACCACAGGCAGCTAGTTAAATCTCCCTGTCCCTTGCCTGGTCCAACAGGAAAACTGGATGAAAGATGAGACCTGGTTAGATACCAGATGCTGTTTCTGAATGGAATTTTCCAAGGAGAGGTAAATGGAAACAACTGTGCTTTTACCAAAGGCCTCATGCACTCTTATCAGAACGTTCAAAAGTGATATGTGAGGCTGTCAACTATATCTCTTAATTCATTAGCGTGCTGCCATTTGAAAATCTTCTATGATCTTGGAAGTGTGACGCTAGACAGCTTTTTTCATAGTGCTGTGTTTTTCCTGCGAGTGTTGTCCAGAGTTCAGTACAGGAGAGTGGGCAGAATTTGTTTGTGAGTCTCAGAAAACAGATTTTGTCTCTTTTTCTTTCTTTGTTTCTAAAGTGGATGACATGCTTGACATCCATAGAGGAAGAGATCTAGGTGATGCAAATATTGCTTTGTCTAAGATTCTGTTTCTGATGACTGTGACAGAAAAGGAGAGCAGGAATGGGAAGATTCAGTGACACAATTGAGGTGGTAGAGCACAACTGCTCTCTCAAATGGGGGGAAGTTTCTGTGGTGGAGAAATACTTTTTATGTGGCAATGTTACACCATCCCAGCAATTCCACCATTGAGTAGTAACATTTGTGCACTGCCTCTAATGTACATGGCTACAAAAATGAACTATTTGTGGGTCTGTGTCCAGAAGCACATGGACCTGCTATGGGTGGCTTATTTTTTTTCATCATGTCTAGGATTTTTATTGTTTACAGGAGTTTTTTATAATATGTGCAAATCTATATTAAAGAGAGCTAACAGGTGGATGGCAATTTACTGATTAGAAGGAGGTTGGAAATGGAAATTATATGAAACATGTGCCAGTGGATGAGAAAGCAGGGATAGGAAAGCAGGGTTGCTTTTGTGCAGAATGGGGTTCAATAGTCACATGGGAGGTCATGATTTCACTGTTGGCGTGAATTTTGTTTGAAACTCTTTATGGGCTTAATTTTCTCCTCCTCCTTTTGGAGTCCTGACATGATAAAGCTTGACATGGCACAAAACGAATTGTGGCAAAACCAAGGCTGTGCAGTAGAGAATAATCGTTCCTAAAGGGAAGGATAAAAAAAAATTAGTGAAATAACCTCTTTCCATGCTGAAGCTGAGATCTCTCAAAAATTTGTGTGGATGAGGAGAGTTCTCCACTCTGGAAATACAAGGGGAAATTCTGGGATTTTGAAGCAAATAGTTTAGAAAAGTCACCAGGAGTCCTCTCCTGACAAAAAGCTTTCCTTTCTTTCTGAAAGTGGACCACGATTCCTGATGCAGATCTTTCACAACACAGTTGAAACCATGTGGAGTTTGGTAGGTTTTTTTGTTTGTGGGGTTTTTTTAAGTTTTTCTTTTTATTTCTCCCAATTTATCCTGACTTACAGGGTGGTTTGCTTTGTTTTCTGGGCTATATTCTACTTTAGGAAAATGCAATTTCCAAACAGAAATTCACAATGTTTTCCATCGTTCCTACCTTTCCTTACTCACCTCCCGGGACTTTGCTTAGGTCTCTCAGCTGGCTGTCTTTTCACATTGTTGGATTATGGGAAGAGCAAGCATCAGTACCTGAAGTATGAGATCTAGTCATTATAAGCATACTGCCTTTGTAGTAAAAATGATATATAATGGATCATACGCTGTTTTATTTAAACAACAGTGACAAGATATTCTGAGTCTCCCACTCTAAAGCAATCTAAATTTCTACTGAAACACAGCTTCTTTAACTTTCTTCATCACTGAAGCTTTTGTTAGGTTGCTTCCTGATGCTTCAAGTATCACAGTCTCCCACAGTCCTGCAGGCAAGCATGACAATTTCTTCTACAGCCACTTTTAAATTCTGGACAGAATATCTGCCATCTGCAGTCCATCTGCTGGGTCTAATACCTAAGACAGAGACTTCAACCATGAACAGCTAACCTCTACAAATTGTCAGTAATGAAGAGTCCATCATAATCACTTAACATGTCAAACACCTGTGTGAGCAAGACAATGAAGGAATGACTTTTGCAGGAGAATGGAGATAGGATTAGATGGAGCGTTACTTGGTGCCTGGATGGGAATATTTGTTTACAATGAAAAGGGCAGTCATTGTGTCACATCTCCTTGCAGCAAATAATCAACCCTGCAAGTCATAGAGAAGCACACATCCCCTTTGGCAGCAGTTTCCCAAAAGAACTGAGGGTGATTCTTAAACCTGGAGGTTTTTTTATGGGCTTGTCCACAACCATGCCACAAATATGTGCAGAATCACACAGAAGTCCTACTTTGATGAATGTCCTCAGTTATTTACAGCCTGAACTGGAGGGATGGTGCAGCACAGCTGCTGTTGCACCATCTACCCCTGATAACCAGGATACACTTAAAGCATTGTGGGATTTTTAAAAGTAACCTGCTGTGTCTGCTGTGCATATTTTCCTTTGCTTGAGCTGCTTGAGAGGGTACATGGTCACAACACTTCATTGCTCTACCAGAGAGGACTCCATTATTTTCAGGATGCTGCAAAGAGGGGGAATGAGCTGAGATACAGGGTAATTACAAGGTAATAGCAAATGTCTTTGCTATAAATCCCAAGGACCAGTGTTAAGAGTTGCTGTACCTCCTGTTTCTGTCACAGAACTGGAATCCTGTGTTAATAAAACTAGAAGAATGCCTATTTAAGACCCTGTCACATGCCATAGAGTGTGTTTCCATGGAGTACTACTTCTGGTTGGCCATGGCAAAGTGTGTCCAGAGCCCGTGGTAGTTCCTGCAACAGTGCCAGGTAAAATGTTACTATAGATACCTTGCTGGAAGGTTTAATGAAAAATACCTTGAGGATGGTACAGAAAGAAGAATAAATTAATTGGCATTTAAAAAAAATGAAAATAACCAGGCAAAATTGTATAGAGGATCTGTTTATTTTGTGGAAGGAAATTAATACACACAGAAAGGGGGAATGAGAATTTGGATGTTAGCAGATTGTAGCTTGTGCCTGGGAGATGAGGTTTGTGAGCCTGATGCAGAAAGTGATGGGAAGTCATAGAAGGGTGATAACAAGAAGAATGACCTACAGTGAAATTCTGGCTTAGGAAGTGAGACAAAAATGGAGCTTCTTGAAGAAATAGAAGGTGCTATGCCCTTGGGAAAAGATCAAAGTGTTTAGCAGTTGAAGCAGTAATATTATAGAGTTGACATTAAAAAAAGAAGCAGTTTCCCTCCCCTTCCTGTGTCATGGCTTTTCTTTTTACTTGTTGTGGATTTTGTTTGTTCAGGGTTTTTATATTTAAATTGAAAAAGATGTGCACACACATAATATTTATTGTATTAAAACATATGTATAATATATACACACACAAACCTAAATTTTCCCATGGACTAGATGATATTTGCATTTGCTGAGAAAAAAAATATATTCTGGTCACTTTCAAAGTGGAGAGTGGTAGTGAAATTGGATATAATGTCAATGGCAGTGAGGAGATGCTAAAGCCATCCATGTCTCTAATTCTCAACAGACGTGATGGAAATATAGCCTTGTAGAATGGCAGAAGCCACTGTTCCATGCAGGAGTTCAGCAGGACACCAAGTATGGTTCCTTAAGAAGCATGCTGTGGATTCAGCAACACCTTGCTAAAACCAAGATGTTTTGGATGGATTTCTTTTTATTATTATTTATGTTTCCAAACAGATTTGGAAACAAAGGAATTCTCAGCTGAAAGAGATCTATGAATCTGGGAAAACTGGAAATTTAAAGAATGCTTTCATTTTCTTGGTTCATTTCTGCAAGGTTATTGTTGAAAACAAGTTGATTTCAACTGGATGTCAGTTTTGAAAAGAGTCACCAGCTGTGTAGCATTTCAGCAGCAGTGGAAATGAGACAGCAGTGTCAAGATTATATACCTATACAAGCCTATATTAATATTATTCTAACACATTTGTTGTCAGTCTATTTTCACCTGCAGACCTTTAAGTATTTTTTTGAAGCAGTTGTCAGCCCTTACAAAGAGAATTCAATCCCAGTGACAGCAATTTTCCTTTTCTTGGTTGTCATTCACTAAATGTAAACGTGGACAGAGGTCCTCAGTCTCTGGTTTATACACTGAGGGTGACTGATCTAACATAACATGAATCAGATTTGTGTAGTTTGTCCCAAAAATTTCTTTTATTGCCCTTTTCTAATGACCACAGATCAGCCTTCAGCCTTGTGATGTGTGACAGTAGTAAAATTTCTGAATTTTTACACAAAACTGATAAATTGAATGACACGAATTGCTGGGGGTTGCACTGCATATCTTTGGGGTAGCCAAAGGTGATGCAAGTAGAATAAAAAAGTTCTACTCTTAGCTTCTAGCTTCAAATTAGGATATTTGTGTGTACTTAGCAAAGAAGTTGATTTACCTAATGGTATTAAGATGGGTTAGTCAACATAGTTGTTCTCCTATATCCAGTAGTATCATTGCAATTATGAGCCTGTCACTGCTTTGGTTGTTAGCCTCCATCTAAAGGTTTTAAATGTGGATAAAAGATGTAGTTTGGACTGGAAATTGGTAGTCAAAGATGGATGTTGTCTTTTTAAGGGCCTGATCATGTTTCTGGACCTCCTTGCTCACTTGTGACCTTGATATTTTTTTTGTTTTTGTTTTGGTTTTTTTTTTTTTTTTCAGATTGTTAGTCTGTGCTAGTTCTGAGTACATGTGTTGTGGTCTTGTCACCTGTTGACAACAGCAAGCTGGCTACCAATTCAAATTATCTAGTCTCTGGAAAATACAAAACTATGGTCTTCTAATTTTTGTTGAGCACGTATGAATGACACCAACATTATATACAGGAAGATTTATTTTTCTGTCTAACCTCTGTTATTCTGTTTTGTCTACTTTTACCTCCAGAGGACCTCAAAATCAAAGCATAATTGTCAAATTTTGCATGGGATTGAATGAAAACAATATATCCTTCAGTAGTACTTAAGCACGTTGACTGAATTTCAGGTTCATTAAGTAATGTGCACAGATGCCTGTCCAGGGTGCTCCACTGGAAAGTCTTTAACTAGCTGAGCTGAATTAAAACCAATAATGCAGAAATTTAAAGAGGAAATTTTCATATAAAAGCCAGAAGCATTTGTTCTCCTTAAAATGGTTTTTAAGGTTGAGTTTAAAAACAGAGTCTTTAGAAATCATAAAAAATGTGTCTTTAGCTTCAATAATCCATTCATCAGAATTTGTTGTGTTGGTGTCTTTTTTTTTAGTTAGTGCCTCTATTTTATAGATGACTTTTGGTTCAGAGTGGAGGTTTTTATTCTTTTGGCTTTTGACATACGTTTTAAAGCTAATTCAAGAGTAACCCCTCCCTCCCTTTTCTGCTTTCAGACATTCTCTAAAGAAAATGTCACCCTGTAACATGACTACAGTATGAACTTGCAGTCCAGGTTCATTAAACCTCTGAAAGAATGTGCCAGAGTATAGGGATAAAGGTCTGAGTCTTTGCAGCTGGAATGTATGGATTGATTTTTTTTTTCTTTTTTTTTTACTTTGGAAATAAGTGGAGGAAAGTAAGTACAGGAAATTTTAAAGAGTAAAGTCAATATAAATGGTTGGGACTGAAGAAGAGTGAAGCACACTTAACAAATGTGGGCTCCTTTTTATGGCTGCAGCTTGGAACTTCATGGGCAAGGTAATTTACAGTATTTGATTTTGATCAAGTTTTCTCTAAAAAACAACACTATTCATGGAAATTTTTCAAGTGTAAAAGACACACCCAAAAATAATCCCTTTTTTGTAGAATGGGTGGCTGGTCAAACAGTCTTCTGGGTTACCTTTCTTTTCCTGAAGGCACTATTAGGATGCTATAGAATCATTTTTTGTTTTGTTGTTGTCCCCTATTTATCTCTTGCATTACTCCTGACATAAAATCTGTAACATTTCCTGGGGTTGAAAAATCCTCAGGCACAGGACAAGAGAAAATGGAACTTCCTAAACTACTTATCATGGTGAACAGAAAAAATCAACAGCTCCCACAGTACTCTCAACACAAAGAGAAGTCAAGGTGGTAAAGCCTTGTCATTCAGAGCTCCATCCTGAAGAGTGGGAAGGAAATAGAGCACTGCTAGTCAAAAAATTAGTTCCCACATTTTTTTGTCAACAGAGCAGTTACTAATGCTAATATTTAATCCACCAACAGTGGTTATGCAAGTTAATGCCCCAGAGAAGCAGACAAGGACTCACAGTTGCTGTTTTAGGCTTTCTGCTGCAAGCATTATGATAGTCACAACTGATTTTGAAGATTTTGATGGCAGCTTGTGAAATATAAAGAATTTTATAGGAAAGAGAAAGCCTTATCTACATATGAACATGGCACTGAATTCATTAAATCAGCTCTCCTGTCTACAACATAGCAGAAAATAGGACATCAGCCTTACTTCCTGTCACGAGATAATTGAACCCCATCTCCAAGCAGGCTCAGAGATGTATGAAGGAAAGATGATAATCAGTGTTTCATCTAGGATAGAAACATACTGAATTTTCCACCTTTCCAAGCTTTGTGTGTCTGAGTATGTGTGTGATGTGATCTCTGAGTCAATTTGTTTACCTCACAGCACTGTTCCCATAACATCTGGTACATTGAATACAGAGACCCCTTCATGCCAATGGACTGTACACTAGGACATAAATATTAACCAGACTACTAAAATTTATTTTTCACTCCTGTTCTCAGTAATGCAGTTGAATTAAAAAAGACAGCCTTAAGTGACATATCCTTACTAACTTACTGCTGTTCTACTTCATATTCATAAATCTTTTGCAATTGCACCTGCTCTGATGCAGTATTGTGTCAAGAAAGCAATATTAACCAACTGCTTCTTCTCTCTGCATATTAAGTAGAGTTAAAAGAGCAATACCATGGTAATGAAATAAGGAATTCCCTATTCTGGGAACAGGCAGTGTATTTATAAGGTGGGAGCAGAAATAACTGTTTCTGAAAATACAATGCTTATCTATTAAAACTCCAGTGTTCTGTTTGTGCTACAAGATTTGGTAGATAGAAAACTCTGGAGCTTCAGTGGATTCAAATAAAACGTGTCCGTTTTAGGCCAGTGATAGCACAGACACATGGATTGGAATATGCATTATTTTTAAGTCAATAATAAAAATCCCTTCCACTTTGTAGAGGATTATTGAAGGTATTAAGGAAACTCAAGGCTTGGTGGAGTCTGTCATCAGGCCCATTTGTCTTTGTTGGACATTTTTCACTAGCTATGCAAGGGCCTTTCCTTAGCTTTATCATGCTTTCAGCTGTAAGATATATTACTTGGATTGAGTTGCAACAAAGTTGTCAAACCTGAGGAGATGCTAAACTTTCTGTTCTGTTTCAAGCACAGAGATGTCTTTAACTGTGCTCTGTGATTCCAAAGCTTGGCAGTTTTACATGATTCATATGCCATCCTGTTATACCTGGCATGGAGAGCAAATGAACAGGAACAGGACTGGAAACCACGGTGGCCCTTCCTTTGTTTTGGTGTCTTCTGCCTTTTGGCCTTAATTCCCAAAATGCAATAGATTGTCAGAAAGGAAAAATAGATCTATTTTCTCTGATGGGCCTCTCATGTATTTTAAATTGTATTTCCACAGAATACCCTTTTGTTGCTTGTTTGAATGTATCTTGTGTCAAGAACTAATTTTTGGCATGGGTAGGATACTCATTTATAGGACAGACCAGTTCATAATGTACAGTTATTTATGGCTATTTTATAATTTCTTCAATGAGATAACACAGACAAGACAAAAAATCTTTGGGGAAAGCAGCTCTTTCAAAGCCGAGAAGAATCTGGAATATCTTTCCTATTTATTTGAACTAGATTATTAATCCAAACTTCCAAGACAGTGGCATCGTCTATTTTTTAAAAGAAACTTCTTATCCTTTGAACTTTCTGACCTCCAAAAGGCAGATAAGTTTTGACCAGCAGAATCTCAGCTTCTCTTTTTTTAATTTCCAGATACCACAAAGAATGTCTCACACTCTTTCAGCCTCTGATTTTCTCTCTTATACTAGCAGACTGAACCTGTTTTAATAAGGCTATAAGAATGGCAAAAGTTTATTTCAAACAGGTAATTTCTATTTCCTTATGCAGAATCAGTTTCTCGATGACTGCTTTTTAACACTGATTTTAATTTTTAGGCAAATAATCTCTAAAAAGTAAATGAGTTTCAATTACAGACTTTTAAATAAAGTACTAAATATATTGGGTAAACTCTCAGTACATGCTTCTGAATAATTTTCCTCTAGTCCTCTTTCTGTACTTGCAACCTTACTTTATTTTTATTACAGAATATAAATATTTCTACTTCACCTGAAATGGAAAAAACAAAAACTTGTTCTGATGCTATAAAATAAGTTGGAATCAATCTCATTAATTGTTTCATTCAAGCCCCTGAACTACAGATATTACTTCTATACTTCATTGCATTACTATTTTGGTAGAATTACAACTGTCGGTGTCACTTTAAAACGATAAGATTTAAATAATTAAATTATTAAATAATTCCAATGGTGTCTTTGAATAAGAAATAATTTTTTTCATTTTGTGAGGATCAGCCAGACACCTGGAATTTTTAAAAATAATATTTTATAATTATCTAGAAATATTAATCCAGAATTATCTTGAAGGAACTTTTAAGGTAAATCATTGCCTTATGCCTAATTTTGTACATAAATCAGGCAATAGGATTATAATGTTCATCATTCGCTTTGAGAAGTAATTGGGAAACTTCAGTGATTTCCATAGTATTGCATATAATTGGATTTTGTGTAGTAATGAAAAAAATGCCCTTCCACGGAGTTGTGAGAATTTTAATTCATTCACATAGATGAGAATTTTTTTCAGTACCACAATGTCCATAGCCTCATGCCCTAACAGCAGTTCAGCTCTGACCTGGTGATGAGTCCACACCAAAGCCCTTGATCCCATCATGCCCAAGCTCTTGGAAGTTCTGAAGGACTTTGTTGCACACCCACCTTAAATAGCAACTCAGGGGAAAGAGCCTGACTGTAGTGGCCTGGATTTCGCATCTAAGCAATGACCCAAGCTAACCTCAGTTAGCTTGTGAAATCATGCAAGATCACAGCCCAAGATAAAGGATTAAGAAAACAGGAGAGGTAAGTTGAAAAAGGTAGCTTGTTCTTTCGGGGTCAGCCTCAGTATAAAAGGTTAACTCTCCTGCTCTGCCTGTAGTATTGATAACCTTGAAAGAAATGCTGATGGTGTAAAACTACTGTGTGAAGAAATCTTTTGTGTTACGCTGCACCTGAGCTGTATTTAAGACTAATTCCAGCCTGACAGAAGTTATTCTGAAGATTTCATACGGACTGTACTGGCTGGCTGCCACCCACTGTGGTTATTAAGCTGAGCTGTGCCATTTGTTTCTTTATCTCGGGCTGCATGTGCTTGAGCTTTCAGTGAGCTATTGTCAGTTTGCCTACACTAATGTATCGCGGCCTCAGGACCACTAATACACAGCACCATGATATAAGTTTCTGTCTTGTTGAATACTTCATAATTCACCAATGCTTGTGTCTAGCTAGTGAATTTCAAAGACAATACATCATGTTGTGCTTTCAAAGACTGAATCCTTCCTTTGGGGTTATAAGCAAATACTACTCTAATGTCACACAGGCACTGAAATATCTCTTGGGTTCAGGCCTCGTTCATCTCCCTTAATGTTATCTCTCTGCAGCCCTGTGCACAAAAAAAAATAAGTGGCGTAATTTCACTTGATGCTTACTGCTTGTGAAAAGGCATTCAGGCTTCAGATGCAAAGGTCTCCGTGCAGAAAATCAGCAGGCTCAGACAGGGGATCCTTGCCTCCAGGCAGAAAGGCTGCAGGGTTTCCTTTTGCCCAGCACTGCTAGGATCCAGGTCTCCTGTCATCCAGTGCCTGCTGCTAAAAGCTGAGTGGTTAATAAGCCAGCGGGTGGTTTCTAACATTTTGAAAAGAAATTCTTTCTGTTGGCTGTTTTAGTTTCTGAAGTTTATTCTCCTTTGGGTTGTCTTTTCAAAGGGTTCTTGTCTGGTCACTAGATCGAAAGGACATTTGCTGACTCCCATGGCTATTCTAATTCTCTCTCCTAACCATCATGTGCTGCTACCTTGTCATGTTCAAAGGCAAAGAATTGCCATCAGAAGAAGCTGTAACTTCAAGAAACTGTAACCTCAAAGACAAATGCTTGCTGGCATGGATAACTTAGTAGCACCATGATCAGGACAAGCGACTCCCTCAGATGAAATAAAACCCACAGAAATGAAGCTTTTTTCTTGCTGTCAGTACAATGCCAACAGCACCAGCTTTTCCAGAGCATTGCTCTACAAAAACATGAAAGAAGAAATGTCTGTCTTGAAACTCTGAAATAATTTTCAAAAGTGCTTGGGAGGAAGCTAAGACTGAGCAGCTCCAGCTGGAGCTTTGCTGCAGTTCAGATGACCTGACAAAGAGATATGGTTGAATGAGTGAGTACTACTGAGCATTTCTGAAGGACTTGGGAATTGTATGCTCTCATTACTGGAGACAAAGCTGATTTTTAACATTTTAGTGAGGCAAATTTATCTACTTCAAGGTAACACATAATCTGTGCTAATTAAACAATATCAGGTCTCCAGATCTGCAGGCAACTGACTACAGCAATTCTGCTGATCTTGCTGTTTGGAGGGAAGATAATTTTTCCATTAACTGGTACCTGGGAGTGACACTGAAACTTTAGAAAACATTTTGATTTTTTAAATCTTGTCTTTTTCCCTGCCACTAAGTAAAAATGCACTTTCTAACACTAATAAAAAAAGGCTGGTAGAGATACATCTGTGGCAGACATCCCAGAAATCAGCAACTGAATAAAAGATTAAAGGTGCTTATTTGGTTTAGTGACATCCCAGATGATAGAGGAAAAAAGCTTGAGACCTAGTTTTGACAGATGCTAAGTGCATTTCAGCTTTCATTGAGAGCCAAAGGAGTCAGAGAAGCTGAGCCCCAATGGTTTTGATATCTGGGAATTTTGGCCATTGGCCCATGCTTAAAGGATTATTATAGGTTTTGCCATCCCCTTCCACCACCTTTTCCCATCCCATTCTTAAGCTTCAATTTTCTAGCCTGGCTCATTCAGAAAGCCAGTCCTAGCAGCAAGAGGAAGTGGAAATTTTGTTAGCTCTGAGCAGTGTCACCAGGAATTTTACTGAGGGGAATGTGTTAACCCTTGAATGAACAAGCACTTGTCATCTGTTTTGCATCTGTGCCAAGGTCACACATCCTGAACGACTCCTCTAAGTTGTGGTGTCCTCTTTAAAAGAGTGGGTTGCTAGAAGGATGGTAATAAATGGAAATAAATAGAAAGAACAAATACTGCCTAGAGAATAAAATGACACCACCCTCTCTCACGTTCTGCAAATAACTTACATAGTCTATGAACTACTCAGATTGGATGTTAAAGCAGAAATGCCTAAGTAGTACAAAGAAATTTTAATAGCTTTCTGTGGAAATTTAGTTTCATATTTCTTCATTTTCTCTCTTATAAAATACCATTGCAGGAGCAGAGAGAGGATGGTTTACATTTATAGAAAGTGCCAAAAGCAGAGAAGAAATATGGTGTTCAGTACAGTAGAGGAAAAGAAGAGAAAGCAAGAAAAATAGACTCTATTGCTCCAGCTATAAGACACTATGTATTTCAATTCAAGCCTCTGTTGTCTCATGTGCTGAATTCTCCCTGATGGGCTGTTCTGTAATCTTCTCCTCCCTAACAGCCATTTTTCTTATCGATACATCACTTCAGAATGAAGGCAGCAGAGATTTTAGCTAAAGTTGTAGTTGCATGAAAACGTAAATCTGCCCTTGCAGATCCCAGAACTACATGACAAACACTACAGAGCACAGAGTCCCTCTTCTGGTTCAAGTGCATTTAAAAATTATTGGCAGGCGAACCTGGAGGCTTTGTGACTGATCAACCTTGCCTGTGCCACTCGTCTCCCACCAGACTGGCACTATCTGCTCTCTTCCAAATCCAGTGTAAAGCTCGCATAAACTAAGCTGGACTCATTGTGTGAGCTGGATTATTTGGCAGAATTTGGCAATTATTAGGAATGCCATTTAGGCAGCCATGCTTAAACAAGACTAAACATGTGCAGTGCTTTGTTAGCACAAAGATCTGACACTGATTGGCATGTAGAAAGGGAAAAACCATGGGACTTGTGGGCATTCACAGTGGTGTCTGCTTCTTGCACTGGCTTATCAAAGGTTTCTTACTCCCTGTGCAGGATTGCTATCCATGTAAGAGGTTCATCTTTCAGTGAATGATTTTTCTTTTGTAGTACACACTTTCAATGTCACACATGAGAGACATGAGCTCAACTGTCAGCTTCTTCTGTGATGTAATTGATTCAAAAGACAACAAAACTATGCTCATTGGTAAGGCCTTGTTGGCAGATACATAGATTGTTTAAATGATACATAGTGAAACATAAGTTTAACAGCTAAAGGGCTTTAATCTGACATGAAGGATGTACAGGTTATAGTTCAGGAACTTTTTCAAGTAGATAAACTTATACTTTTATGCCTGTTTTTCCATTTTTTGCTTGATATAAGTTATTAATAGTATATGCTGGGGTTTTCTCATAATAGTGCTGCAAACTTCCATCCTTTACATACTAATGTGTGGACATCCATTTTTAGTCCAATATTAATTTAATCAGTGTTATATTTGTCAATAACACGTATTTAACAATGCTAATAAAGACAAAGCAGTGTAATTACAAGAAAGCAGAGTCATGAAAGAGTCATAACTCATGACTTCCAAATAAGAGTTATGACTGGAAACCAGAAGCAAGGTCTGAACATGTTGGTTTGTAGTTGGAGGTGATATACTGCCTTACACTTGTGAGGAGTAGTACCTAAACTTAAAAGCAGGTTATTGAAATTAATGACCCTCTTTGAGTTGGCTTTTGTCACTTGCCCATGGTTGCGCATCAGTTCCCTGGCAAAACAAGGAATGAAGCTGACTCTCAGCTACATATTCTAACCTCTTGCAGTAACATACTGCTACCCAGTCTGAGGCCACACGTGGCAATTGCAAAGTCAGTTCACGAGATCACCACCAGGTACCCAGGAAGTCAGAGGACTTTTCAAAGCACATGTGAAAAGTCCTCCTGGAGGTCATTTAACCTGTTAGTTACACTTTAATTTCCTGATCAATGTAAGTCTATGCCTGATCATATGTAAGTCTATGCCTGTTGCTTCACTGTGTGGTGCAATCTATAGCACGA
Source organism: Coloeus monedula (assembly GCF_965178545.1). NCBI lineage: Eukaryota > Metazoa > Chordata > Aves > Passeriformes > Corvidae > Coloeus > Coloeus monedula. The sequence continues at coordinate 37,671,049 of NC_138781.1, forward strand.
GAATTTTTCAGTGGCGCAAGTATGTTAAATCACTTCCTTTCAAATTTGTGAGATGTAAAATAGCAGCCTGAGCTTTTCACCTTTGATTTTATAGGGGTAAAAGGTTTGTTTTATGGACCCAGGTGGTAGCAGCTTTTACTTTGCTGAATAATTTATCTTTTGCAACCTGAATGGTATTTTCCAGTTACATTTAGGGAAGAACATCATAGGAGCCTTTTTCATAATTTGATGTTGCATTTTTAAATTTAATCTGACTTTACCACAAAAATCTTTTATTTCATACCTTTTTGCTCTTCACTCCAAAAGTTATTGTATGAAGATTATCTTATTTTTACTTATAGCTGTTTCTCTAATACTCATTTAAAAAGTTAGTGGAAAAAAAAGACAACCACTAGCCCAAACAATTAAATAAACCTTTCAGCTTGAAAGCTGTTAATTTTGTCATGATTTCAGCATAAAACTCTTAACTGAAAAATAAATGTTTCAAGATAATTTTCCAAAAAGCCCAGATTCTGGATGGGCTTCAAAAAATTACAAATGAAGACTAAATTAAGGCTTGTTTTAGTTTTTTGCATATTTCACAGAGCTCCTAGAGTTAATTAATAATGGCTAACTACTATACAGTGTAATCCAGACTAGGTAATTGTTTTGCATTTTTATTACATTTTAATACTCTGCAAAGCTTCCTTCTTGATGCTCTGTGTGCTTTTCTCTCACTTGACTAGTTGTCCAGGTTTGAGACAAATTCAGAGGAATGCCTGAAATGAACGTACTCTGATAGAAGGCAGGTTACAGCTGCTCCTCCCCCACCAGGTTCAGGAAGAAATTTCTCGGAGGAAAATGAAAAAGAAAAAAATCTATTTATTTAACAAGTAAAGTGCGTGCAAGCATGGGAAAAGAATAATGCTAAGTAATAAAACCTCTCGCTGTGGAGAGAACCTGGGTAGATTTTCAGAGTCCTTTCTGGGTGTGACTTTCTCCTCTTTGGAGCTGGGTCGGCTTGGGCCCCTCCAGGCCAAGGTGTAAGGTCTCCTGGCTGATATTCTGGTGTTGTTGAAGATAAGAAGAAGAAACCGAAGTTCCAGGAAAACTCCCTGCTTTAGCTAACGAACAAAAAGCTAGCTAGAAAGCGGGAGAATGCCACTCTCTTCCCTGCTGCAGAGAGCCAAGCTGAGCAGCCAGGCAGGAGAAGCCAGCAAGCTTATGTCTGTTTTTGAACATTGCGCAGGAGGAATTCCACTGGCTCTCCCCCCTCTCCCTTACCTAGTTTTACAGCTACAGAAAAGGCACAGGATTCATGTCTGGGCATAGAGCAGGCAATAGGGGATACACATAATAAAGTCACTCCGAGACACTAGCCAAGAAATTTGAATAGGCTAGATGAAAGGGTATGGTTTTTGTAGTTTGTGCCATAAATATTTTTAAATCTTCAAAAGTAACTTTAGCAGTTTGGCTGAAAATTAGATACCAATTTTTAAACAGTACTTTAGCTCTTCTTCTTAGCACTTTGTGCTGGGATAGCAATGTATTAATTGTTCTTTTTCCTGACCTGCTGTAACATAATGGGGAGAACATTATCTGTGCCTATGCACATGTGGTGTCAACAAGTGAATTAATATTTTCAAATTTTTCTTAGTTCCAGGTGAAGATAAGGGAACTGCACATCTTGTGTTATTCCTTGTAAAGCTCAGTAGGAAATTTACATTTTCCTAAGGAAACCACAGTGGTTTCCTAATATCAAGTATTTTGCACTGACTTTTGACTTCCAGACATGTCCTGGTGCACTGAAATCTTGAATGACTCACCAAGCCAAAAGTGGGTGTGAGTTTGACAAACAGATGAGGGTGGTGAGACACAGGAGCAGCTTGCCCAAGAAGCTGTGGATGCTCCATCCCTGGAACTGTTCAAGGTCAGGCTGGATGGGGCTTTGAGAAACCTGGTCTAGTGAAAGGTGTCCCTGCCCATGGCTGGCAGGGGGTTGGAACTGGGATGATCTTTACAGTCTCTTCCAACTTCCATGCTATGATTCTATGAATGTTTCTTTAAAGATTATTCTAACTGGTTCCCTCTAACACTCAAGTGTCATTAAGTAAACTCCAATGAAGAACAAGTGCAATTTTATTCTTTTCACTTTTCTTTGCATTTTGGAAGTAAAATACAGAAAACGAGTTATGGAAATGAGATAACCTGTAGAAAATCATGGCATGGTGTGGTAAATGGGAGGTATCCATCAGAGCTTCACTGACATGCTGGTTTTTGGGAACAAAAAATACTGCTTTTAAAATCAATGATGCTAAATAGGATTTGTTGAAGAGAGTAGTCATGTTATGTTAAGAGCATCATATGGACTGTCACTGCTCCAAGTTATGTGCAACAGAATCCCAGTTCAGGACTAGATGCAGGAAGTTCTTTATCTCCAGCAATTCTTTGTTGCCTACAGTTTGCTGTGTTCTGTCCTCATGTGTTTTCTATCTGTAATCTTGTATGTGAAATATAGTGGAGGAAGCTCTGGTGAAGACTAAAACAGCAAGGTTCATTAGATGTACATGATCCCTGTGCAACTTTCCTGGATCCAGGTAACACCCTAAATTTGAACAAATTCAATTGTATTTTGACACAGAGAAATATGCAAAGATACTAAACAAAGATAGCAGTTTCCTTTAAACTCTTTTAATCTGCATATTTGTGCTTTAACTTGCTTCATTAATTTGTATTCAGATATGGAGAAGTTCAAGATTAACTGCATTGAAAGTTGTATCCTGATCTCTGTCATAAACATTTACACAGCAGTAGTCCCATTATTTATCCATAAAGTAAAGTAACTGATGATAAACTAGATTTCTGGTATGACAACACAATGGAATTTTCCATTCAAAAATGTTGAATGATTAAAATAGCACCTAAAACTGGATATGATAGAGACCTGTTAAAATATTATCCTGAAATCTCTTTTTACTTTTCATCCCAGTAATTTACGGAACCATTAATTGCAAGCTACATAAAGTATTTCCAGTCAAAGGTTTTAAGAAGAAATTATTACTGTTCAGCACACAAGATGCTTTTAAAATCAGTATTTTTTTTCCATTACTCTTGTATGTGCTAAAAGTCAGAATAAGGTTTCTGGGTCCTGTCAGAAAAGAAAATGTAGAATTTTGGAGGGAATATGGTTCTTTGGCTGCACGATGCTCCTGCAAACTAAGCAGGAGTCTCTAAAGCTATGAGCATGGATGGAATTTTATGAACCCATTAAACTTGAAACCTAAGGCTCAGCTTCAGTGTGCTTGATGTGCTTCAGACATTCCTGCTTAATTATTTTGGAAGAACACATCAACATTTCTGTTCCTTACCAACCAAAATGCCTCAAACCTTTGAACAAATTATTCCCCTATGCATTGAAGATCTGCCAATACTGCTTTTCCTGTCCTGCAGAAAATACATTTTAGGAGACAAATATGACATTGTTATGAACAGATTGGAAGGTAGCCTGCTGTCTTTATACAACGTGTTCTCAGCCTGCAGAACCACTGGCACGTTTGTAGGCAGGCAGTGCACTGGCATTCACTTTGAACAATTTATTAGAATTGAACCTCTCTCTTCACCTCGCACAAAAGCACTTTGATAGAGAAGGCAAAATGGTGAAGAATCTGTTCCTACTTTTAGCTGCTTAACTCCTTAGTCAGCCCATTTCCACTGGCATAAGAGTTACTATGCAGAACTTTCTTGTGCAGATAAGCCTTGTGCAGATAAATCCCCTGCCTTTGGAATGTGTGCATTTTCACTGCTGCCCATTAAAGTGGCAGGTATGCTGCTATCTGATGTCACCTCAGACAAATGTTCTGTGTCATTGCTATGCTGCCTGTCTTATGCTGGAGATGGATGCTTCTCTGCTCATAATAAATCACAAGTCAGGGAAGAAGTGATGTGGTTAGGCACATGTTGGCTGGTGTGCAGTTAACTAACAGGTTATTATTGTTTAAATAGCTATAAATGTTGCTCCTGACTCAGGCAGGGCTCACCCATTTCTTCAAAGGTGAACCCAGGGATGTCCCATATCTTTTTCACTCTGCGAGTGGCTGTGGCCATTATGACCCCAGAGGAAACGACAACCTCCAGCTCCTGGTGGTCAGGCACCAACATCTAAGATCACCTCTGTGGTGATGGTGAGCTCCCAGAATCCCTGGGCTCCTTAATTTGTTTATTACAAGTTGGTTGGTTTCTGTTCTCCTCTCCCAATTTTATGTAGAAGCCATAAATATTTATCCCTTTAGCTGAGTATGTATCAGTTCTGGAAAGTTCTATGTTCCTTGATGTCCCATTGGTTGTTCCCTGTGATCCCTCCTATGTGTTGCTCCCATTGGCTATCTCCTTGTTAACTCCACCCCTGTTGCTTTACCCGATTCGCTGTTACCCTTGTCCCTACCTTTCTTTTCCTGATTATAAAATCCCTGGACGCGCTGTAAAGCGCTTCTTTGGCCCTGGATCGTTCACGTGTGATAAACCTGGTTGTGGAACCCGTACGGAGAGTCCCTCCTTCTTCTTTGTCTCCGCCCCCACGCCCTAACAGCTTAGCTTGGGGCTAGCCCCCTCGGGTGAGGAGCTCGCCCTTTGGCTGCAGAGTCGCTGTTTGTGGGGAGCAGCCAGACCTCCTGGCTTTCCCCTGGCTCAGCGCGCCCTCGTTTCCCGCTGTTGCTAACAGCGTACAACACAAGTCTTCTTGTTCAGTCTGACTGCTGCAAAGTTCTCAGCACTATGAAATCCAAAGCATCAGTTCAAGAGCCACATGCATTTTTAAATCTCTGTGCAATATAATTTTTAATAGTTTCAATAGTTAAATTCAAAGTAAGCCTTGGCAAGATTTCTTACCAGAGATTATAGCATGAACATTTTTAGTTTTATATTAACTCGAAATCATTGGAATTCTACCAATGGGGAAAAAAATGAGGAGGAACCAACTTTTACTTTATTGAAGTTTAAAATTTGCCTCAGCAGGGAATCAAGCCTGGATGAGTTCACTTGTATAGGAAATTCTTTATAACCTCTATTTTAGGCATAAAGCCTAGGTGTTCTGAATCACCTTCTCTGGAGACTGCTTAGCTCCTTCCTCTGATACAGAAAAGTTAGATTTCCACTATGCCTGAGGTGTTTATCCTCTTTTGGATATTTGGTTCAGTGAAGGCCACACAATATGAAAAATTAGGCTTCCATAGGAAAATTTCATAAGCTTTTAATTAAGGAGAAATTTTAACAACATATTGGTGATAATATTTAAATCAAATTGTAAGTGGACTTGCAGAACTTTGTGGACTGTAACTATATTTTGATAATTCATAGTTAAAAGGGAAATGACAGATGCTGATGTTTTACTCTTTTATTTGATATAATCAGTGCAAATGGATTTAAGAATATGTGAGTAGGGAAATCACTCTGGATTTAATAATTAACATATCAGTGCAATGCTATTTTTTTGCTCCCTGTTGAATCTAGTTCACAGATACAGGGGTGGCAAACATTAATAGTGTCACTATTGCCTGTTAACATAGCTCATTAACATGTTGTAATAGTCATTAACTTTGCAAGGAATGATTGATTCCTATGGAAACAAAGGCTTCAAGTTAAAAATAAATAAATGAAGAAATGTCTCCAGGAACAATCTGTGCACTGCATATGCATTTAATTCATATAATTATTGTACTTTCATGCTGTTCGCAAGACTGCTTGCTCATAGTACAAATTCTAATGGCATAATGAAAATCCATTTTCCACTCTCATTTGATAGTTGTTGCTTTTATAATTGTAATGCCATTTTACAAAGAAAAAATTTCCCTGTGATCAGAATCATCTTGTAATAAGATGGGGAAATGATTTTTGTTTATCGATGGCATATCTGTATGTCCTGGGTATAATCCTTCCAGTTTTTGAGGCCTGAAGAATAGGCTTGTATTTAGGTGTAAATAAGGTTACATAATTTTGTTCTGTAAATACATAGAGTTAGTATACAAATCAAGTACACCATGGCTATGCTTTCTTTTCAGTATTCAGGTGAACATACCCTGTTGATTGTCAACAATGTGGGCATTTCCAGACTCTTCCCAGGGCTTTCATCAATTGTGAATACAAAAGAAGTTTCTGCAAACTTGGAGTCTGGCTGTTATTCTCCTTCAACAGCATGATGTGTCTGACTTGTCTCTTCTGGTTCTATTAACATTCATTGATGCTGAAGCATCCCTAAGATCCAAAATGTTGTGGAAGTTTTTCTCTGAGCTATTTGAGCTCTCATTTTCTTACCATGTGGTTATGATTTGGGGGCATTTAAGCCTGTGAAATTTGCTTTTTAATTTCTTCATCGTTTTTATTTTCTGGAAATCCTTAAGTCAGTGGTCTTCATGTGTGTTCGCAGATTTTCCAGGTAAAGTAAGCTGCTACTCAGGTGCCTTTCTAGGTGTCTGATGATTTCAAATATTATTTCTCCTCATTGGCGTTTATACATGTTTTTATAAATTACAGATTTTTAGAAATTCCTCTGAAAGCTTAAATTTCACTTGTATGCTGAGTTAAAACTAATCTCATGTTCGTCCAAAATATAGTCTAAAACGCAGCAGTAATTTGCTCAAGCTAATATGGCCTACCTAGGATGGTCCAAAAAACTTGATTTGCTCACACCAATCTGAATGTTTTTTATGATTTATGACATGATCTTTGTTGTTCTGTCAATGACTTGTTATCCTCAGTATTTACAACTCCCTTAATCTTTGTTTCAGTTTGACTCCTTTCCAACAAATTATTTATAAAAAATATTAAGTAGCTAGGCACCAGCAACTCTGTTCTGTGGAAATGCCCTTGGAAATACAGCCACAGCCTGGTGCTTTCCAGTGAGATCAACAAGACCTATCCTTAACAGGTTTTAATTCTTTTGATGTATGCAATGCTGATTTTGTATCCTTCTTTATTAATTAGGATATTGTGCTGTGTGCAGTTAGTTGTGCCTTGCAGGGATCTAAGTGTATTGTATAACACTATTAAGCTTTATCAATCAAAAATGTAATCTCATAAAAATATTGAACTATATTGAGATCTATTATATGTAAGAATATTTAGATTTGTACTTCATGTATTGGTGTCCTTAATTAAGTCCCCTATCAGCCATTCCATTATTTTCATTGGGATCAACACAGGATAACAAAGTCTGTAATTACTTCAGGTATTGTGCCCCACTTACCCTTTCTATGTCTTGGCAGAAGATTATTTTCTTAGCTTGCTCCTCTGAAAATTACCATTAAAAATTGGAGACGAGTCTTTGGTCTCATTGAAAATCCACAACAGTTTGGTCTTCTCCTATACAAGTTCTCCTCCAGCTATTAGTTGAGAGTTATCTGGATGTGCTGAGTTAGAACTGCTTTTGAATTAAATGAATTTAAAGTAGCCTCTATTGTATTATATTGTCTCAGTTCTAACAGAGTGGATTCATTATAACCACATAATTTACTTTTTACAAGCAAAGTACATAGCAGAAATATTTCTGGAAAATCTCTGTGTCTGTGTTATTAACACTTGCCCCTTGCTTATTGAACAATATCCCAAAACAATTAAGATACTAATCATTATTAGTGGAATAAAAAGTCTCTTCCTTATTAATTTTAGTGGTCACAGGCTCTTCTTATGACTTTCAACTTTCCTCATTAGTGGTTTGCTTTCCAGTGGCTAATTTATATTCATTGCTATTATCATCCCATTTTCTAAATGACATTTTCCACGAGATTTGTTTGTTTTCCTGTGCTTCATCTGGGTTATTAATTAATGTCTCCTCTTGTCTTGATCATAGGTTTGGAAATTTTGTGGCCATTAGGGAAATGTTCAAATCTCAATTTCCTTCTTTTTTATAAGTATTATTTATTTTAAATTGTTTTTCACAGAAGATCCATCTTATGTTTGTTCCATTTCTTAAAATCAGTCTTTGAAAGCCCCAACCACATCCTCTTGATTTGGGCTCCACTGCTTTTGCACACGATGAGTATAATGATGTCATGTACTCAAGCAACTGCTTTTTACTGCTGGAACCAATTCCTGTTTCTGTCTAGATGATGTAAACTTCACTTTTTTTTTTAAATTTTTTATTTGGAGACAGTGCTTTCTGACCCAGGACAGTGTCGTCTGTAGTTTGTGTTTCTGATGGCTGTAACAGTGGCAGTATGACACTTCCCTTCTGATGTGTCCCTGTGTGGCAATTTAACAGTCTTTCCAGTCAAGATAGATAGGGAAGGAGCTGAAAGCAGTATTCTTAGATGAGCAATTTGAGTATCACTCAGTCATTGGTGATTCTGTGTGAGCATTTGATGATACCGATGTCTTCAAAAATACCTGTTGAACTTTTTGAATGGGGGTAAGTAGGACTTAGGAGGGACCTGAGGAGGTTAGAAATCTGTCTCACTCTCTTTTAGTGCTTACAGTTTTAATTCCCTGTCTCTTAAGAATATTGTAAAAGAGAACTGTGTTTCACTCTACATTTTGGACATTGTGACCAGTATATGTATATTCTTCAATAGAATACTCTTGGAATAACAAGAATACTCTGGAAAAACTTTTGCTATAATATAGGCTGTGCTTTTGCAATATTTTCTCTCCTTACTCCCTTCAGTCATGTATCTAGTGAATTTTCAAAATAATTGCTGCAGCCATAGAAAAAAAGAATGTTTTTTTTTAATTAGGTGGGCACAAAAGCAGAATTAAGGTTTAAAAATCTCATCAAATCTTTCTCCTTCTACCATTTATAATTTTGCAGTCAGGAAGGTTTCCTACATGCTTAAATAAATTGTTCCCCTCTTCTATGAATTTCAGTACAATCCCACATAGTTCAGACATTTCAACACCAGTGGTTGCCACTGTAACTGCTTCTTATGGGAAATATTCTTGTAAGCTAAACTCTCATGTTAGGTTAGTGACTTTTTATTTAGATGTGGAAATGTTCAATGAATAATGAGTCACTGCAAGAGGCTTTTCAGCAGCAATGCTCTAAAGCAGCGCACTGAAAAAGAGAATGATGTGGTTGGATTAGCAATGGCCATACCAAAAGATATATTGACCCACTTCCACGAAAAATCCATCAGTTACTACAGGAAGATGAATCTAGCAATATCAGTAATATTTCCAGCTGAAAACCTTTCGTATCAAGCCATGCAGCCTATGCGTTATTGTTTGAGAAATTGTAGCTTTGCCTTTCTCTTTGCCAGCAACTGGCTGCTGTACTGCAAAAGCACAATTGTTCATTTCAGTGGGAGTGACTTCTGATAACACCCTACCCCCAAATTCCCTCTCTTCCTCATTGCGTTCTGGCTGAAGCGTCTCTTTATCCCTGATTTATTAACAGGAAAGAAAAATGTTTTTCAGCTCTTTATGATTTTTACATTTTATTGTGGTTATGTGGTTTTGCTTTTTTATTTCTTTTTTACTTTGTCCTTCAGCCTACGTGGCTTTGTTCAAATCTAGATTGAGTAAGATCAGTTTAGGTTTTGCTGATTTTGTTAATTGTTCCTTGGCTATTGCACAGTTTCAGATCAGAAACGGGTTCCACCTGCTGACAGTCACTACCCCCTCTCAAAGCATGTTGGCTACAAGCCTGAGGACTCTTTGTGAATGACTGCCCATTTCAGAATCACTTATAAATTAAAGGCTGCATAGACTCTCTGATTTAGTATGTATATTGAAGAAAGTGTTTTCCAGAATGTTGCTTTGGCTCTTAAGAAACACTGGTATTACTTTAAAAATAAAATAAAAAAAAGCAACAAAAAAGTAAAACAGCAGAAGATGAAACAGAACAAAAGAGGAATCTAAATTCTCACATTTAACCACTTCTGTTTCTTAGTGATTATGTATTTGCTGTACTCGGAGGCTATGTGTCTCTCCCCACCTATCCCACAGGATTTAAAAGAAAGGTAAGAGTAATGTCATACAACTTTGGGTCTTCTCTGTAGGAGAAATATTGAAAGAACAGGTTCTTACTTTGCAGGACCTTGTAAAAGTATAAAAGGAATATCTGCTAGCAATGATTCTGAAAAGCAGATACGTATGAGACTCAAAAATGTTGATTTGAACAATATCATAGTGCAAATCCAGATCATAAAACTTACCTGATTGTCTTGATTTAAACTATTGGCCTGACTTTCCTTTTTTTAAACCTTACTGTGGGAAGTTTTCTTTCTTGTCAGTGGGAAGCTTGGCAGCCTAGATTGGAATGTTTGCAGTGTACTAACATGATGTGCCAGCCTGGCTGATGTATCAACTCCAGACACACTTGGATCAAACCGTAGATCTATTTGGCAAGTCTAAGACAGAATTTACCCACCTACTGCCCCATCACCTCTACTTAAGATTTTCTGTCAAATGTCATTTATATTTTGTAAAACTTTCTGGGAATGGATGAATTCTGTCCAGTAGGAAAGGCTAATAAGAAAGTTTTCACACACTGACCAAGCCCATCATGTCAATGCAATACTGGTGCATCGTCCACGCAAAAGTGGTTGGATTTAGTTTCATCTGAAGGATGATTAATGTATAATTTGACAGTCTCAGACTCTGCTCTATAAATACACTTTCTTAAAGGATTCTTCTTAGCAAGGATTTTGGGTTTTGCTCCTTTTCAGAATTGTATTTCTCAAAGTGAACCCAGATCTGAATTTCTATTCAATTTGATTGTGTTTGAAAAAAAATTCTAACTGCTTATTTAAAATAATTTAGTTACACTTACACTGATCAAATACATGACAAAGACCTTAATCCTTAGAAGAATCATTGATTATTTCAGGGGAAAAAGTAAAAGGGAAAAAAAAGGAAAAAGCAAACGGAGAGAAAATTATCAGGAGGAACTGGGAGGGGGGGAGCAGGTGGGAAGAAAAGGAAAAGCAACCAATTTGGCACCTGTGAGGGCCTACATCTGGAACTGGTAAAGAATAAATTGTTTTAAAAGCTTGTGATATCACGTAAAAGCAGGCAAACTCATTCTAAGGGAATGATGGAAACCTTTTAACTGGAAAAAAGAGAGAAGGAGTAAAAAAAGAGACCTTATTCCAGACTTGTAGTTTTCCAGCAGACCTGGTGTGACTACTGCAGATGCCTCAAGTACAAATTAAATATATAAATATATATATATATGCATGTGCTGTTTGTAATTTTTTTTCAATTGATCAAGGATTTTTCTATGATTATTGAAAGCAAAGAAGAGAATATATTACCAAGCCAGTTATGTAATTTGTAAGATTTAAGCATCCAGCATGCCAAATGAATCTCCTCTGGAGACAACACTTTTCACTTTTTGATTAAATCCAAAATACTGAAGTTAAAACCCAATGTTGCAAGGCCTGTGTAAAAATTCCCATTATCTCAGGAAGAACAATTATTCTCTGATGTTAGTTACAGTACTGTCTTGGAATGGCAAAAAGCCTAAACTAAGATCAAAATGGTATTCTAAACTAATTCAGCTGGGAAGAGGCATTAGCAAATAATTACCATAAACAATGTTCAATTATTATATTTGAATAGGACTTTTTACTACAGTCTCAAGCAAAAAGATTTGTTTATTCCAGTAACCCATCTCTGTGCTAGGAGTTTTCATACTATGCTTCACAAATTTGGAACCATTAAAAAGCAAACAAACTGCAGGAGATCACATGCAAATAACTAAAAATCTGAATATTCATGACTGCAAGTGTGACCCTGAATTCTGTTGACCGTGGATGATGGCATAGAAAAGGGGTTGATTCTCTTTCTGGATTTTATTACTTTAATTCAAGGTCCATTTAGCATATTTGTTACTTTAGTTTAGCATCCATAATCTAGCAACACAAATTTTGGCATCTCTGTTTTGCTAACAGCATTTTTGTCTTTTTAAATCAAACCTGTTTTAAGAGACAGGTATAGCTCAAGGGAAAAAAAAATCCACTATTAAAACTGAATTCCAGTAGCAACATCTTCTTTTGTCTGGTCTGCTAAGGAGGATCAGTAAAACACATGCTTTAATGAGAATGAGGTGAAGTGCACATCTAATGTGTGACATCCTGAAGCCTGATCAGGGAAGAGAGGTTATTCATCTGAATCCAGACTGCATCCTTTGATTTGAGACAGAAATATAATTTCAAATGGTTAATTAAAATTTGTAATTTTTTTCCTTCCTTTGGCTAAAAATAAAATAGCATATTACAAAATTTTTAATTCCCTGGTGCTTCAGGGAAGAATTTTTTTTTCAATAAATAAGATTCTATAAGCTCTGATGGTGCAGCTGAAGGGCTTTTCACTAAATCCAAAAAAACACTCTTAACTTTTCTCCGGTAAAGGTCTATATAAATTTAGCTGCTCTCAGCCCAGAAATATCAGATATCTGGAGACTGAATCCTATTCTTTAGATGTGTTTGATATAAAGGAACATATTCTTTATGGGAGTCTTTCAAAAGAAAAACATTTCTGCTGTTGGATGATCTGTTGACATCAGGGAAGAGAGGATGCAGCTGAACGTAAGACTGATGAGTCAATTTAAGAGAACCTCTTAATCGCCTATATTTTTATTTGTATCCATTATACTTTTAGTGTAGCAAACTCTTATTTCTTTAATTAAATTTATAGTCCTACATACAAGGTTTCACATTAGTGAATAGAAATGCTTAAGTGAGTATGCTTCTGCAATAGGAAGAGTGAGACAATAATACATTTTAAGACTACCTAGAAAGACTTTATACAATTCTCCTGAAGGTAAAACAGATACTTCCTGTGTTTGATTTAGCTGATGTTATGCATAGCAGGATGCTGGCATTAAGGAAAGAATTGTAGGGGAATAAGGTTTTGACTTAATCAGAATCACAATGCCACAGGTTATCAGATATTCTCTACCCTTCATTCCTAGACTGACTCCTCAAGCTATTTGAAAGGCAGGTTGTCCATGCCTTAGACTCAAGATAACACTTCTAGAGAACACCAAGAGCACACAGAGGAAGTCTATCTAGATTATCTAGATAAGGGGAGGAAGAGCTGGGTTCATCTGGTTTTTTACTTAAATTTGTTTGTACATACATCAAACATTATATCTATGATAATATCTACTATCATTTGAACTATCTCCATTATTTTGCAGAGTTACAATTATTTCTTTCTTTAGAAAAGATATTATCCAACAGGTTTATGTAAGTGATAAGACTTGGCTCAGTCTGCCTTTATTATTTATAGATAAAAAAATAAAAAAGGACATAAGAAGCCATAGATTTTTTTTTAAAAAGCTTTATCAATAAATTATATCCTTCCTATGAAAAGCATGCTGTGCAAATGCATTTTCTGCTAGCTATACATTAAAATCTTACAAGGGCACGAGGAATGGAAAGTGTCTTTCTAATGGATCATCCATCTTAGAAATTATTTGAATTCATGGATTAAATGTCAGCTTTGAAAGCTTTTGGTGATTTATTTTGGATCTTAGAAGAAATAACATCTCTATTGCAAAATAAAATTATTACATTTTCATATTCTGTGTTAGTTATTTCTGGAAAAATAGTTTTAGAAAAATAACCTGGGGATGCTTCCTCCCCCCAACTTTGAAAGTTTTCAGCATGCCATGTTGCATTTGTAGTGGAGTTACCGAGACAAAAGTGGAAAAGGGTTATGGGATTAGTGTGCACCATGCACTGAAAAGAAGGTGACACTGGCTGAATGTACTGATATGGTTTCTCAGGTGCCAGTACACAGAACTTGGACAGAGTTTAGCACAGAATTTCCGCTTCAAAAAGAATTGAAGTATTGGAGCAAACCTTTACAAGTTCTTGCAATATAAGTAAAGGGAAATATCAAGAATATTTATCAATTTGACATGGTCATTTAAAAATGGGGTAGAGAGAAGGCTGTGTGTCCCTTCCCCCGCTCCAGGCAAAGTGAGAAGTATTGACAGAGAAATGATTGACAGTCAGTTAAAGCAACAGAAAGATCCTTTGGCCTTTTCATGGATTTAAATCAGATTTGGAAACACATTAAATAAAATTAAATTCAGACATTTAATTGCAATGCCTGAGCTAAGAGCTGAGTTACTTTAAGCACCTCTGTAATTGGAGAAGATTGATAGACATGTCTGAAGGCAATTCAGCCTCCTTAGTATCTGGACTGTCCCTCTGGTACTATCCCATTTTCTCCTCTGTGATAGTTTCCAGACTGAAATTTTTCAAGTAAGTGGCTAAATGAGACAGACTGAATCCAGGTTTAAGAAGCCAAAATCATTTTGTACTGATGAAGAGAAGCAGGGACAAAATTATTTACGGAGCTTTACAGGCACTGAACATAGTGGAGCTCTGTTGGCCTTAGTTTACCTGTATTTTGATAGCATTTGTTGCTGAAGTGTCTCAGGAATTGTCTCTCAACTGATTTCTTCATAAAAAGCAAAGGCTACTGATCTGTTCTTCAAGTGCCTGCAAAAGTATTCTGGCAGAGGAGCTTATAGGTAAAGATGCAGTCTCCCTATTTAAATAATCAGGAAAAATATCAATAAGGCAATATACAGTGATCTCTTTTTCTTTTTGAATATGAAAATACTGGATCTTACATGTTCTCTAAATGTACCTCTGGGAAAGTGCTGAGGAGATTCTAAGATTAAGATTTAATAAGTACAGAGTTAAGAGAGTTAAATTTAGGTTGTCAAAAAATGTAGATGAAAAAATTGAAATCTTTGTTACAAAGAGAAGATAGAGAGAACTTCAAGATCTTCATGCAACTCAGAAGATGAAGGACTAAATTTTAATGAATTAAGGCCTGTGAACAGTTTCAGAAAAGGATTGCCAAACAAGCAAGGAAATTTTTGTTTTAAGTGAGTAAAGAGATTTAGGTAATCAGAATTGCAGATTTTCTCTTATAAGCTAAGAGAAAGCCTTGATATTCTACTAACCTTTGCCTAAAGGCTCAGTAAAAGCCTCTTTATATTTGAGTACAATAATGAAAATAGGAAAAACAACAACAGACTGTTTGCAACATGAACAAGGTAGGGGAAAAAAGTCCTAAAGATGCTCTAATGTCATTTTGCATGTTTCAGAAACAAGTTACTTTTGCGTACTGTGGTCAAGTATGGTTATTTCTCCTAGAAAGTGTTATGGGAACAGAATTTATCTAAATATAGGAGATGAAAGTGGTTGAGACATAGAGTAATAAGTTTGTATAAAAATAGACACTATAAATGTTTGGATTATAATGAAACGAGAGAATGAAAATGAAAGGAGGTGAAACTGGCAAATTAAGAAACTAATTTGTGTGTTCCCTTTACAGGAATTCCATTATACAAGGGAATCCCATTATACAAGATCAAAAGGAATTCAGATGTATTGAAAGTAATGCATATAAATATGAGGGGATATTTCAAGTTGCTGTGTTTTCAGTTGCTGTCCACTTCATCCACCTGCTTTCACACTGGTGCTATTCCCTACTGGCAGAAGTCCTATTCAGACCTTGTAGGACATATTTTTTCAACAATAGAGAACAAAATCTTGTTTACATTTATAGAGTGTTAGCTGATGGCCATGGCTTAGACTGTGTCACATGAGTTAATGCTTTCCAGCCATTTTTCCAGGGGACAGAGGACTGCACCACAACTCTTTCTGCATAGTCTCTGGGGAAGGCTAAACACTGCTGACATTCCTGAGGTGCTAGACTTTTTCTTTTACCTAGGGATACCATTCCTTTGCTGTAGGAAGAAATCCTCTAGTAGATAATAATTTACAGAGTAGCCACACAACTAAATCCAAGCTTACTATATCAAAGGGGGAGAAAAAAATAAAGTTAAAAACCAAGTGAAAATAAAGATATGCTAGATAGAATAGTTGACTCTGATTTTGTTTTGTTTTGGTGGAGCTTAACTTGCATTTGGTGGTATTGAACAGAACAGTCTTGTTAAGCAGAGTGGAAACAGGCTGAAAGTATGTGGCAGATACGTGGCCCAAAATATCAGTGCTAGTTTGTTGACTTTAAAGTAGTCAAAAACATATTTTGGGAAAGGGTATATGGTCTGACAAAGAAGTCTGCCATTAGAAATGAGGGAAATACAAGGACATGGAAAAACACAACAGCATTTAAAAGCACTTACATTCTCTTAAAAAGCACTATAGGATGTTAAAAAGGCTGTTAGAAACATTTCTGAAACTTGGGGCCATGGGCTACTGCTCTTTAGCAGATATATTAAAAACCTTTATCTCTGAGGAGGACATGGCTTTCTTAGGTACATAGATGAACAAAACCTCTCAAGTTTGTGACCAGTAGATGAAAAAGGTTTCATATGTGGTCAGAACAAATGTTTGTACGTGCTGGCTTGTTGTCTTGATGGATAGTTATTGTACCAAACACAGTGCTGCTATAGAAGATAAATACCTGAAATCAAAACATTATTCATGGCCAGTTTGGAAACAGCAATGAAACAAGCTTAAAACAATAATTTTATAACTTCATATTTATGTAACTACTCTGAAAGACACTGACCTTCTTCTCTTGGGAAATATGAAATCTGAAAAATTGATTCAAGTTATTCTGAAGATATAGTTAACCCAGAGATAAATATTCTGGACTCTTGCTGGAGTAAAAATGCATTAAAGATTCATTGCCTTTGCTTTGGCCAGGATGGACGAGGGAGAAAGAAATAATTTGGTTCTGTGTGAAAAAGGAAGACAGGAATTTTAGTATCTTTTTAAAAAGGTTTGATGCCTAAAAGATTTAATTTCAAGTACAAAAGAAATCTCATAACTTAAGTGAGATAAGTATTAGTTATAGCTATTTTAGGATGAACTAGTGCAGTCCTGAGATTTTGGAATGAGACAGGACTGTTGTTTGCATGTTTCTTTTTAAAAAGGCAGGAACACGAAAGGAAGATTCAGTGTCTGCCTCACTGGGAAATGCTTAGGACCATGCTGTGTTTGAACACTCTGCCTTCCCCAGTTTTGTCTGAAAGCCAAGTGAATGTTTTAGTCTGAATCAGATGACTGTGGGAGGTACAGAAATGTGTGGCTGTTGGTGAGTGATGTTCTTCCTGAGGTGAGGTGAAAAGTCAGTTGTACATGTTTTGCTCTGCCAGTCCACACCTACAAGAGACTACTAAATGAACAAGGCATCCACCTCCCATGTAAGCCTACTAGTTCAGTCAGTTTCATCCAAACTGACCTCTCAGTAGTTCATGTGGGATGGTGATGCTGGAAGCCCTCCCAAATCAAATTCTGAGGGGAAAATGAAGATTTGAGTCTTGATTCTTTACTCCATTACTTTTTCAATAGTTTGATTTTTAATTCTCTTGTGTTTGTTCTTGCACTCTCAGAAAAAGAATTATATTGAACTAAAAAATCAGGATTGGAATATGGCGTGGGAATTAAGTGAACTGTGTTACAGGAGTGGATGATCCAATTAAAACCCAAACTTTCATGCACAGTCTGTCTCTTCTATCATCTGATCAGAGTGCCTGACATTTAAAGTGAAGTATGCAACAGAACTATTTCACCTACCAAGTATATGAGGTATCGTCTCTCACCTTTTAAATGTTAACACTGGCACTTTAGACAACTATTACCCTGTTTCATCTCTATGTGAAATGTACACTCACGCCACACTTAAAGCTAAGGATCTCTGGAGGAACAAATACTTTACTGTGGGGTTATATCTGATTCTTTGTACAGGTGGCTAGGAATGGGTGGGATGAACAGCTTGGTACCCTGTTTCCACAACTGCATTAATTATCTTAGCCAGTTTGGTTCATTGCAGTCCCTCATTTGTGCTTATATTGACTTTTAAGATAATTAAATACATTATTTTACAAACTTCAGAAGACTTTAAGACAGAATAATGAATGGATCATTGACTAAACTGTAGTCAATAGGCTATTATAATTTCCCTTAATACAGCGATACTGAAAGGTTCTACTTAATTTCAAAGATTACAGTTACTGAGCAGTAACTGCAAAAATAGAGAAAAAGCCACTCAGAGTGGTGGATAATAAGGAGATGACATGAAAAATTGTGGAAAAAATTAGAAAATAGTTTTCAAATTCAGTTTAAGTTGAAAGGTAGCTGTCTTTCTCATTCGAAGGTAACACTGATTCTGCTGCCACTTAGTTAGAATGGGTGAACTCCTCTTGCCTAATTTTGGATGCTCTCAAACGTTGTGAATTCAGAAGTTTACTTTTGAGGCCAGTCAGGTCATCACTGTGTTAACATTGCAGTTAACATCCCATGTGACAATGAGTAAGAGATGAGGACACTGGGTCTGACATGGACACTACAAATGTTATTAAGATAGAACTCGAGGAGTTGCTCTTCTCCAAAAATTTCTTTACAAAGAACCCTCACTGAGTCATCATTTGACATATGATGTGGACTTTTCAGCACGTTTGAACAGGTTCTGAGATTCTTGGCAGAAAAAAGGAAAAACTATTATGGCCCACTGGAATGATGCAAAAAACTTGTTTTAGTGTAGCTATTGTAGAATAGATAAAATCTGATCTCATCTTGGAAAGACTCCTTTTGGAAAACTCTGAATAGTCATAGAAAAATGATACATGAAATAGAGGAAGTTATTAAAGAGCTTCCACATACAGAGGAACTTGTTAAAAGAAGGTGATTATTGATTTTGTGATTAGTGGGGAGCATTTAGACTAAATGACTCCTGTGAGTGTAGTCAGATAGATTAATGTCTTTATGCCATTGGTTGCACCTGGCATTAAATGAGTTCACAATTAAGGGAAGGCCACTTTTTGAAACCAGTGCTGGAGAGGATTGCATGGGAACATAAAAGACAGGAACATTATTGTTATTTGATAAAGTAAAAATAAAGTATTTACAAAGTATGTAGTTGAGGTGTGTGAGAATATTTTGGTACTTTATAGAATATTCAGACTTTTTTAATGCTCTTTTCTGGGTAGCTAATACAGTAGAAGGGAGATAGTTACAAAGACAGGTGTAACTTCTAATAAAAGATAAAGTTGGTAAATAATGTGAGCAGGTGAGAAAAAATGGAAATTACCTAGAAATGGAAACACAGTTCACCTGCAGCAGGTAAATAGGGCAGGAAGCTCTGCTGTGCAGTGGGGCGGCTCCCCAAGCTGGTCTTGGGAGTACGTCAGAGAGCTGTTCCAGCCAGGGAGGAGCCAGATCCAGTGGAAACAGCCAACGGTGGAAGTGCTGTGGGCACTCTCAAGAAGATGTATGATGTGCTCACTGAGCTGGAAGCAGTAGGCTTTACATTAGTGGATACATTGCTTCCAGCTTGTGATGGATGGCTTCACACTATGCATCAAAACAGTACAGGGAAAAAACCAAACAAAAAACCTCAGGAAGGATTATTTACAAGATGGTGTTAAAAAAAAGAGGATATGTTAAAGGGATATGTTAAATTAAGCCATATCAGGGAGAAAATGCATCAAAGCTCAGTAAGCTATTTGGCAGCACTTTTCTCCCACCATGAGGCAAATGAAAAGATAGTGGCAAAAGATGAGATTTATTTTAATGAAGTGTTGTCTGAGACAACCTTAGTGCTGTGGATTATGGAATGTAATGAGGAAGGGCCAAGTTCCTCACCATTTAACCAGGACTCACTTTAGGTTCATATTGAACAGATATTCCTGATGTGGAATTTAACCAAACTCCTAAAACATTAGATATCAAATGATGGTAGATAAGTTTTGTAGTTTTGTGCAGCATTTGCACCATTTTATTGCAAATAAAATGTGAACTCCTAAGGAAGCAGCTGAAAAACTTGTGTTTCAACAAGTCTATCAAATGTCCACTTGAAGGTACTTCCAGGGTAAGGATAAATACAATCAATAATGACTTTGAACAGTTGACAATAACAGCCTTCAAAGGATAATTTCTTCAAACATCACAATTTTAAGACTGGTTATTATATAAGGGCTAAAGCATTAGTCTTCCACTTGCTATTGAGTGGGACTCAGGCACTTCCATTTCCTCTAAGTGGTTTGCAACTTGTAACATAAAAACATAGAAGAATCACCTTCAGGATTTTGTGTGCCCTTTAAAGGAAATGCAAATGGATGCAGACAGCATCCTCAGAATAGCTGTTTTTTTATATGCAGACTTGGTTTATACTGTTTGGAAAATAAATGCCTCCAGATGACCCACCTGATTTTATATATGTTAGTAAACTCATTTTTTAATGAGTGCATTTTGCTGAGTCTCAGTGGTCCCTCAGGTTTTTTCTTCTCTTGCAATTCAGGAATGTTTATCTTTGGCTTATTGGGAGCAAAAATAGCCACGTTCCTTTGCCTTGCAATGCTGACTTATTTTTTCTTTACTCTCCTTGTTTTATTATTGTGCTTACATGAACTAAATATTCAGTCTGAGACATATTTTATACTAGGACCGAATCTTCAGGGTTAAGGTGTATAATCTGGTAATCAACCGTATCTGGAAAAAACGTGTCAATAAATGTACCTGTCTCTATGTGTACTACTTGAATACTGTACTTCAGGCACAATTTTGACTATTTTCC
Organism: Coloeus monedula; assembly: GCF_965178545.1. Classification (NCBI taxonomy): domain Eukaryota; kingdom Metazoa; phylum Chordata; class Aves; order Passeriformes; family Corvidae; genus Coloeus; species Coloeus monedula. Next base: position 37,691,533 of record NC_138781.1, read on the forward strand.
CTTTAATTACCTTAAGACATATCCACACATTTACATGCATATAATCCTATAGTTGCATGCATAAAACATTTAGCATCTCACTAGTGAATCTGCATAGCTTCAGCACTAGAATCATTCTGGCCAGCAGAACAGAGTAGGAAATTATGAGGGTAATGGTCTGTAACTGTGTAAGCAGCTACCCTTTAAAAAGATAGAGTGATCTACTGTTGTAAAGAACTTTTTTAGCATCTTCCTGTAAAATAATCTTTTGAGTAATCTTTTGGACTCAGAAGTGAGGCAATGCTGGAGGTTTGTTCCCATATAAGGCACAGAAATCAGAAATCTCTGACTAGACCTGTGCCCCACAATGTGTTTTTCTCATAATCTAGATGTGCATGCAAATCGGATTTCAAAACCTGAAAAGTTTAGAAGAAAGAAGAAGAAGAAAGAAGAAGAAAAAAGAGGAAAGAAGAAAAAAGAAGGAGAAGGAGAAGGAGAAGGAGAAGGAGAAGGAGAAGGAGAAGGAGAAGGAGAAGGAGGAGTAGTCTTATATTTCCATGCACTTTTTGTATTGCTGATGGTGTTGTTGATGCTGCCCAGGTGCATAACCACGGGAAGTAAAGCATGTCTCATTCAGAGGACAGTTGCATTTGAAGAGAGTTTCTCTTGTTTCTGTCAGCAGTAGCTGAGGAAGGCTGGAAGAAGTGTCCAACTTATTAACTAATATCATAATAAATAGGGAGCCAGGATAGAGCTTCAGAAACTGATAATTGCTATTAATGAAGTGCCTACCATCCATTCCTTGTAACACTGTCTTGAATCAATAAGTAGTTTCTAATCAGAACATGTGCTGCCTTGAAGGGAATTCTGGTATAACAAGGAAACAAGGTACAAATTTTAAAAGTTTTTTTTTTCTCCCAAAGACAAATTACTCTTCTTGAAGTGAACTAAAGAACTTAGAAACAATATACATTTTGAGTAATGCAGCATGTTTTTTGTTCTCCTTCCTTATTTTCATCTGTTTGTATTCAGCCATTGAGATTTAATTTTCCTTTTTATTTTCTTCCTTCTTCTCTTCAGCCCATGGGTCATCCACTTATCATTACTGTGTTCAATTCTCATGTTAATGGCCTACCCACGTGAAATAAAACTGTAAAGTCATCACATACTTGTGTCTAACACCATGGTTCAGCTGTTCCATAAATCAAAAGGGCTGTCCAATCACTTTGAGTCAGGCTTCATCTCTCATTGCAGTGAACAAGACTGAAGAAACTTGATTGCAGCCCTTAAACATTTAGATATCCATGGGACAAAGCACTGCTGACTCCTCCATTCTTTCTTTATCTACTAGAGAATGGATTAGAAATAAGTTTATGGCTAGTATTTAAAGCCAAGCAAGTTCCCAGTGGAGTTAAGTCACAATATTTTTACAATAAAGATGACTAGTCACCATGGAAAAAAATCCAGTAGTGAATTCTTCATGTACTGTCTCCAGTTCAACTTTGGATCTTTTTCTAGGAGATAAATAAGAAATTTTTCATCTTAGTATGTGGGTTCTAAGCAAAAGATAGAATCATGAGGCTTATGCCTCATAGTTGTTTAAGAAAATTACTTAATCATGTCATCTGGTCCTAAACTCTTTAGGAGCTATTAAAGTCAATGAATTCTGAATTGATCACTAGGATTTTTTGTGTCTCCATTAGCTTTTCCTCTATCTTAACATAAATCTTCTAATGAGCTATATAGACTTTTTATCTTTTCTTGAAATTCAGTTATGGACAATGGCTGTATTCACAGAATAAAATCAACTTCTCTCATCACCCTGTATGAACACCCACAGTTGCCAATAACCTCCTGATGGGGCTTGCAACAGCACAAAGTTTAAGGGGAGATTTTGTGGCAGCATATTCAATTTCTTCTGATACTGCTGTTGGACTCTGAGGAACCTCCTTGAGGAAATACAGTTGTTTGATATTGGTGATGGCAAGAGATATTCAAGGTACCCATGCTGTTTCCTTGAGGGATTTTACAGCAATTAAATGAAGGAAAATTTGTGAAGATCTTAACAGTCAAAAAGAGTACCAGTCAAGAGTACTTCAACTAGTGGAGACTTGGGGATTTGGCAGCTAAATTATTCTTTTTAATGCAGTTCTTTAAAGGCCCATGCGTGCCACACTTCTGCACGCTATCATTTTCAGATGCTGATTTATTAGGACTTCCTGGATATGACACAGGGGCTCTTTCTCAAGAGATGCTTCTGGAACACAGCCTGCAAAGAATTAGCCAGCTCATTTGCCAGGAAAGAAAAGCAGACAATGATCAAACAGAAAGACCGGACAGAAAATTGCAAACTTTCCCCCAACTGTTCATCCATTTTTTCAGAATATCTTAAACTGTAGTATATGAAAACCACAGGGAGAGCCATAGAATGATATAAATAACATGTATGACTAATAAAATAAACCCTCAGAAATCCCTGTGCAGACATTCAGGCATTGGAAGAAGGAAGCTAAAAATACAGACTCATACCTTCACAGTCAAAATAACCTAGTGTATGGCCTTGCATAGGAATAATAGAAAAGCAAGCTGTAAAGAAGCCAGGGGAGGAACCCCATACTGTGAATAAGGATATTTATGCACAAGCTAAATGTGGTAAAGGAAGTACTTGGGGAACAAGGTATGAACTCTGATGACCTATTTAAAGGGTCACAATAAGGTCTCTTCAAACAGAGCATGTCTGTGGTTTGGATACCTCTGAATTTTTGTCATGACTGTTGCTTACGTATTTTCTAAGGCATCCTGGAACATTCTGCAGCACCTCTTCCATGCCTTTTGTGTTTAATATGATAATGTTGCAAGGAGACTGCAAACTGTTTCTATTAGCAAGTCCTGTAGTATGCTTATTACAGTAATGGAAATTACTCCTGAAATGCAGTCAGTGGTGGAGTATAAGTAGCTGAGTATAAATGGAACTTGACACCGACACTAATAAACAGATTAAAGTCACTGATACTAGTTTCAGAAGGGACTCCAGAAATTTTAGATGGAGCAGCCTGTGTTTCACTTTGTGCCATTGCCTCTTGTCCTGTCACTGGGTGCCACTGAAAGCAGCCTGTCTCCACGTTCTTTACACCCTTTAGATATCTATACACACTGATGAGATCTCCCTGAGATCTGCTGCTGCTTTTTAATTTCATCTATACAGTAATACAGTACACTGTTCAGTTGTATGTTCAGTCTCATAAGCTATAATACAAAGTGTACATTTCCATACTGTGACCAAACTAAGTAATTTAGCAGAGAGTGAAGTGAGATGATATTACAATATTGTTGGCATAAATATATACATTCCTGAAAGCTGTTTAAAAAATTATCTTTACTAGGCATAAGTTTATCATGTTCTATTATTTCAAAGCCTTTTAATTTTATCTATAGTATGTCTACTAATATACTTGAAAATGTCGGTATCTAAAGAGACAACCAAAAGGTATTTTCCCATGGATTCTGAGCCTTTAAAAGACCACTGTCCATTGTTTTCTGTTTTGTAAGTAGTTAATATACAAAGCTTCCTTTTGTATATTTAGGCATAGTGTCTGAAATCTAGAATTTAACAAGATATCCAGATACCACAGTGGGCTACAGCATAAAATTAACTGCCCCAAAAAACACAGGAGAGAATTATTGGAATCAGGGTGGAAATGTATGTTTAGAAAACAAAAAATAATCCTGAGTTTAATAAAATAGAGTTGCAATCAATGCCTAGTAAATCAGGCCAATACTTATTTGCTTTCATAGGGAACGTAGGAGCCTCCTTTACCTTCATTATATAAAGATTTGGATATTGACACCAAATGAAGAAAGAACTTGTTTGACCTTGACAACTGATATTTTCTACAGTTTTTGGTTTAAAATAAAGAATTTTGTTATCTATGTGTGGGTTTTTTCCATCTGAGCTGGATAAGAACATGATTTGTCAGGGATATGCCAGAGCTATTCAGCACATCTCTTCTGAGACATAACTACTACATCTTTTAACACCACATGGAGTTTATAAGTATCTTATATATGTGTTATGAAAGATTTTTTTATACACTGCAGCACCATTCTCAAGAGAAACAATTGATTTTAAAAGACACAGAAATTATTTTTTTAGTTCCTGCTACCTGAAAGACAAATTATTTCTAAATCAGAACCTTCCAAGGGCAACTGCTATGTTGTAAGGTGTATTTTTTGATGACTGTGTATGTGACTAGAGAGAGAGAGGAGGAGAGGGTGATAGAACTAATAATCTATTGGATTATTGTTTTATCTTTAGATAAAAATATGTTGTCACTGCAAAGAACTGTACAGCATACTCTGTGTGTGAATTGTCCTTTTGATGCTTTTCTAATACTGTATTGATAAACTAATTGCACTTGCTTATCTTGAAGCTATCATAATTTGTTATTCATTGAATTTGGAAAATGTGCTCAGCACTCTATGGGCAAAAGTGTGGATTAAAAAGTACCTGAGTTATTTACTCAATTGCTGAGTAAACTCTGTTTGAGGGAAAGGTCTTTTTATGAGGCAGTTCCATTAAGAGGGAGATGAAGTGATGGTTTCCACCATTATAATTATAATGAGACCGTTTTTTTGCATTCATTGACAAAGCATTCTCTAGAGATAGCTGCTCTTTCTTCCTCTTCCTTCCAAACCAATAATATTGCATACAACATACTCCACCAACTTTTCAACACCCACATCTCTAGGCTGTGATTTTGCCTTTTGCAACAATTTAAAGAAATTTGTTGAAGCAGTTTCTTTGTTCAAAAGTTCGTTCTTACAGTTGTAGCTCTGAGAAGAGTTTCCAGGGGGTCAGACTTCTGTAAATTGCATCCCTTCAAGTCTGATAAGGTTGTCCAGCAGTGGTTATGTGATATCTGTTAGTAGTGGATGCAGTTGTCTACTCGACATTACCTTCCTTGAACTTGGAAGGATTTTACTGTCTTGAGCTTTCTTCTTGGTAATATAGTCATCTTTTGGGAGAAGAGCTCCATCCTCACTGTGGTAAATTGTATCAGTGGATTTTTCATCTTCAGTAGATGAGTGAGTGAAGATAATGTGAATAAGGTTAGGCTTTCCTTTCCCATTGAGATACCTCCCAGCTTGTGTAGGGCATCAAGTGCTGTCAGAAAGGCAAATGGACAGCAGAACTTGGTGTGTGTTGTAATTATATACATGAATGTAAAATAGACATATTTAGCTTCTTGGGATATCATTCTGTATGCATGAACATCTCTTTTTCAATTGAATGAATTTGAATATTTAAATTAGCATGTATTAATGTCACCTGCTGTGTAGGTATTTCAAGTTATCTTTAAAAAGCTCTAATGTACTGCTAAATTGTTAAAAGGTCAGCAAATAGCAAAAAAAATCCTCTCCAATAGACAGGTAGTTATTTTTTAGTGGAATTATGCATGCAATCAGCTTTTCAACCTATCCAGGAGACTTCTTTATGCTAACATCTTTCCATTAGTGCCACGTGTATATTGTCAATACCAAAGGCAAATTGTGTCTCAAACAATAGGCACAGCTATGCCTTATTAGCAATTACATCCGGAAAAGTGACATATGTCTTACTTTATTGTTATAATATCATAAAAAAGTACCTATACTTTCTGACTGAGAACACTTATGTCATGAGGACAATAAAACATGGTTTTTATTCTTTCATTCTGATGTGATTTTGCCAGGAAATATGTGAGAGACTTGAAAAATGGAAACATGTAGTTGAATAGAACAGTCTACATTTTCAAATATTCTATTATATGAATAATTGCTGAGGTTGGGGTGAAACTGTGAAGTCATTTGAAAATGTGGGAATCTAGTGGTACAGTCTAACAAGCAAACAAATGTGTGTTGTTGCTTAATTTTTAAAGTGATTTGGTTCTGCATTACATGTTTTCTTCATTGCATCCATGATGCAATTCACCCCAAAGAAGTGTGCATATATCTTTCATGTATTTTTTATGTACACAATGGTTACAGCAGAGGCAAAATAATATAATTGAGGAAAGTTTCCAATTATGAACCCAGTTTTGAGCTGAATTAGGTCAGTACAGTTTTGAAGTCTAGCAGCAGATAAAAGAAGATAATGCCTTTTCAGTAAGTGCAAGATTTCACTGGACTTTGCTTAAACACAAAGTGCAGTAAAAAGGTCACTTTCCTCAGGGCAGAGTGACTTGTACCAGGTTCCCTCAACTATTCTATTCCATATTAATTTCAGTTAATTAAGAAACTTGTCATTCCTTGTAATGAATAGTTCCAAGCTGCGAGTGGAAGGTGGCACTTACCTGACTCATTGGTAGACTGGACTTGGAAACTATCACTTCTTACTGCTTGAGAAGTACTATCTTAACTATTTGATTAGTCTTTCAATGGAAATGCTAGAAATACAGTTAATTAGCTATGAAACTTGCCATTAAAAGTTCAAAGTACTTGTAGATATTAGAAATGCCAGTCTTTCTCTGACAGAAGATAAACAAGTGAATGATCCTCTGCATTTTCCTTATTTTATCCTTTGTTTTCCTGTCTGAATGACCTAAGATTTTACTGCACTTTCCTCTCTTTTGTTAGGGTAGAGAAAGTCAGATTTGTTATACTTCCATATTTCCAGGAAAATGAGGCTAAAAGAGAGCTATAGGCCATTTTTCTCTTTTATTTCTATCATTATTTGTGTATGTGTCTAAGTCTTGGCCTGACTCTTGGGAAACGGATTTCTAAGAAATTGTAGGAATTATAACCATTACTCATAAAACTGAATTATAAGACTATATGGCTTTGGCCATAGAAAAGCTCCTTCCATATTTCTCTGCCAGTGAATATCAGCCCTGACTTCTAACACCACCAGTTTCTATGCCTTGTGCTACTCACAAACTGAGGCTGCCAATTAAATTAGGACTTAATAAAATTAATCTCATTTGAAACACACACTTTCAATACAAATAGAAGGCTTTAATAACAGTTGGTGCAATAATGATGGCATAAACCAAATGCTTTTACTTACATCTGTGCGCAGATACTCAACTCAGTGCAACTGAGTGAAACTTTATGGAGTTACAACAGAGGGGATCTAATTTTCTGTGAGGTAAACTTTTTGGGGGCATATAGTGTATGCACTGTGCTATAGTCCAGGCATGCTCTGCATTTTTGCCATTTCTTGAGTCTTGTATTTACAATTTTTTATCTTTTCTGCTTCATAAGTTTCAAATGGTTATATGATGGACTGCCATGCAGCTAATAGGCAAAATGAGATGCTGCAAGAACAACATTGAAAAGAGAGTTTCTTTGTAAGACAAAAATCCTATAATTCCTTTTTGATACTTCAGGGAATCAACAACCAAACATTATTGCTTTCCCTGTTTGCTTAAGCTCATAACAATGCAGTCAATTCATGGTAAGAAAAAGAAAATATGGACATTCCAGCTTTGGGGAAGAAAATGGATTCTGCGTTCCTTTTACAATTCAAGCTGGTGCTGTTTATGTGATTCAGATTGCAAGTAAATTTTACATTTGAAAGGGTGCCATAATTAAAGTATTATAAAGAAACTGTCTTTGCACAGGCAGAGCCTATTAGTTTGGCCTTTAACAGGCATGTAGTATAATCAGTATAATAGAATAAAATTGTATAATAAAGCATGTAATCTGGCTCCTGATGAAACTTCTCAGGAACCACAATAACACAGGATCATACATATACGTACACAAAACTCAGTGTTTCATTGCCAAGGCGCCTATAGCTGTACTCCAGAATATAAAAAATATCTTCTGAATAATTCTTCCTGTAGACTTAGGCCAAGAAGATTGTGGATACCTTCTTTTATGTGGTTCCTCACACTCCACACATTAGAGTGGATGCTACATGCTAGCGTATTTGCTCACAGTATTGGAAGAAGAGCAAAGAAATCTTAGTTTGGTTACTTTTTAGGTGTCATATCTTTGCAAAACCAAGACAACATTGCTTATGCTCTGAAGCCCTCTATCTGTCCAAAGTGGAAAGGAAAGCTGGTATTATTCTAGGTGGAGTCCTTGACATCGCCAGCTTTGCTCACTTCAGCTGCCCAAGTGTTCAGCCCCTAAAATAAAGTTATGAAATCCTTGCAGCAGTTACAGAGCAATTTTGGAATACCATCAGTGCAAGTTTGACTGAGCCACTACTATTTCTTGCAAACAACTGTATTGCAAATAAATTGATTAGGAATGTGTTAGGATCAGTCAGAGGCATGTCTTGCCTCTCTGGACCAGGGGCTTAGTGATGAGTGGAGCAGCAGAAAGTATATTGCAACTCTGATCCTAGCAATAGCATCCTTTATCACTGTCCTAGACTGATAAACTTTTCTAACAAACATTGCTTTCCTTTAAAGATTTTAACTAGATGTTTTGGTAGCATGGGAAGTAAGAATGACAGAAGGTCATTTGGTAATTGATAGGACTTACACAGATCTCAGGACTTAATTAACATTGTTATTGTACAAATCAAATGAAGATGATCTGTTCAGCCACACAACCAACCACAATGGAGACAATGCCTGAGATTTATACAATGCTGAAATGAGAAGAAAGTGAGTTAAAACACTGGGGTCTTTTGAACACGTTATTAGTCAATTCACTAGTTGGATTGTATTCAATCCAGATGAAACGAATCAATGGTACATTTAATTAGGAGGGTTATTGCTTTTGTAAGAGGACTTGCAGAAGGAATTGCAATTCTCAAAAGGTGTGTTCAAAGTGTTCTTCATAGGGCACAACATGGCCCTTTTATACCAAAGTCATACAAATGAAGGCATTTCCTTCAAATGTGGGTAACTGCATATCTGTGCAGCTAAGTAAGTCACTTGATTTTCAGAAGTGCTGTGTGCTGACTTATTTTTAAGTTTACAGGTCTTCACTGCCTGTATAAAGCAGGCCATTTATATGAATGCCTAAATATATATTTTGGTGCTTGACTTTAGGCCGTCAAGGTTAACAATTTTGGCTTGATAAATAAAACAGGCTTTCTAAGCTGAAAGTATGGCAGTAAACTTGGCTCTAGCTAGACAAAAATTGACTGTATTGCAGCAACAAAATGTATATCTTTTGCATCCATTCTACAAATTCTAAGTACCATGAAAAAAAATCCCGACAGAAATGGGAGAGTGAATTCTGAAACAAAACTCTAGGCATAAGCTAACACTGACATTTGTATGTTTGTTTCACCACATTGACCATTCTACTGAAAAATGTTTTGATGGACTATCAAATAGAAATTCATATATTTGTGTATATGTACCTCAAAAGCATAATAATCAGAGACTAACATGCAGTTGAATACATAGCTTTATAAACTTTATAAACTGTATTTTTGCCAATTTTATCACTCTTTGTACCTGGTAGGTTACTCAAAGTTAAAAACTCAAGCAAACAATTCCAGACTAGAGCTACAGCTGTTGTAAATCTATGTGCCACATGCACTTCAAAGAAGGGAATGTGCTGATATAATCCAACTGAACATTTGGTCTGTAGAGATGAGTTTACTTTACACTCAGCACCCAGAGTGAGATCTACAGGTGGCATAAGTCAAAGCAGGTCAAATGCAAGTTAGTAGAGCAGCACTGATTTGTGGCAGCTGAGGTGCAAGAAATGTTTCTCGTTACCTTTCCTAAGCAGTTTCTTATTTTAAACAGGCAAACAAATCCACATACTCAGGTAGAATAGTATAGAGTTGCAGTTTCTGTTTTAGTGATGGTTTCTTTAGCATTACTGTATGGCTGTGACTTTGCACGTGTATGTGAGAGATCTGTCTCTGCTGAAGAAATGGTTTTTTGTAGTGCAAAGCAGAATGTAGGAGTGCTGCAAACTTGTTAGATCCTGAAGGAAGAAGAGTGGTGGGATTTCTTCCCATAATGTAGATGCCAGAAGCTTCCGGAGGGACATGGGTGATTTTTTTTTCTTGGTGTGGAATTAGGCTGTCAAAATACTGGATCTCTGACTGATGTAAATTAGGGTCAATCTGTTGAAAATTAAACTGTTCTGTTGATTCAAGTTCACTGTGAAGTTGATTTCAAAAGTGCTTATTCTAGTGCTTCATGTAAGACTCATGTAAAGTGTATAGTCTTAGAAGGAACAAGATAACTACAGAGAGGTAGGAAAAAGGGACTTAAAATTTTGAAGTAGATTTACTTTTTCGTATATAATAAATAAAGAATGAAATTGGGTGCTTTAATACCTGACTTTTTAATTAGTCTAGATAAAAGTCCAGGATTTATAGCTCTGTATTAGGGGGATTAGCTCTGAGGCTAATGAACAAGGTAAACTGTGAGAAGCTTCATAGCTTTCCTGGAAGGGAAATAATTTGGGAAATGAAATGTGATTAATTTGTGCATAATTTATATATAGAGTTACCTTTGATTTGTCTGAAAGTTCAGTACTGATGGCTGTGTTTATAGGCTTGACAAACTGTGACCAGTTGCACTGTGACATGTTGAGGAGAAAAGCATGTTGGATTGGAGGGCCAGGTCTCAAGATGTAGAGCCCTGAACTTGCCTTGAGAAATATTTTCAGATGTTATTAAAGACTATATGACAGTGGAAAGTGTGTCAAAAACTTCTATTTAAAAACTACTGAAACAACAAAATTCAAAAGTATGCTGAAAAAATGTGGGATCTTTGCCACTGACTCATCTGTTTATTGCAACTAAGTGCATGAGGGAGTATTCAGGGAATTTCCATGGCTGTATCCTCTAGCCCTGCAACAAGGCAATACCTGCCACCAGCACACAGCCCAACAGTGATCCTGATCACTGGAAGGTATTGGTAAAGCACAGAAGGCCTCTCACAAACAGGAGAGTCTTTGCTCTTTCTGATCATTAGCCTCACGTTAGTTTTTAAAAAATGTTGAGTATGAAGTTTGGGTCTGGCCTGAATACAGAGCTTTTTAGTGTGAGACCAAGGAGCAAAGGGAGATGTGATTCTGCGGTACTTTGTACATTTATGTGCAAAATCCCAAGTGCTGAGACTTGGGTAGCTTGAAAGGCTTTATTACTTTATACTTTAATGCGAACACTTGGTGGTATGGCTACAAATGTTCTCATATTTGCTCTTTAAGCTGATGTCTGCTGCATATACAGCCAAAGTGAATAAGCGACTGCCTGTTAATACCAAATCCATGTGCACATATTTATTTATTTATTTATTAAATGCAGATGAAGAATTTCAGGAAAGGTTTGAGAGACTTTGAAATCTGGTTTTAGGGTAAATGTTAAAGACGTTCGATTCTTTCTTAAACATAAAACAATTTTCATATACTTGTGCAATTTAGATGGCTTTACTATTCAAAATCTGTTTGCTTCTCTGAGTGGTAGAGCCCATTGCACAGAGAGAAGGCTCGTCATGCCTTCTGCCACCAGGATAGTAAGAGCCACAACCACTCTGCTGTAAAATTTCAGCTAAAGTTTCTTGATTAGTATTAATTTTTGGACTTGGAGAATAGCTGTACTTCTCTAAATGCTTGAGGAGGAAGGAAGCAAAACAACATCTCTGCTCTGTTTTGCTCTAGGCAGTTGTCCTTTCTCACACCTTTGGGGAACGTCTTTACGTATTTGTCTTTTTACCACCTCTCAGATAGGAAGGCCTTAAATTTGACCTCTTCTGTTTCTTGTGGGCCAGTAGTTGTTTTTAAATCTGACAGCTGGGAATTAAGTCTTTGTTCTAATACCTGCCCACCGAGTTTTCTTACACAAGTTTTGTCTTTTTTTTCTTTTCCTTCTGCATTTAACTATATTGATCCTTTCTAGAGAGAAGATATGTGCTATTGATTAAACTATCTGTGTTCTGTACTAGTGCTGAATTTGTCTAATATAGCTATTTTTTTTCTCTTTATAAAGTATTTCAGTGTGGATGAGGTGTTCATTGAACTCTTTTGAACTAACTATATATTGTAAGTCCTACCTATGATTGCTGACTCTTTTTTTTCCCAAAAATGCATCTTCTCCATCTCTTTTGATCTAAACCAATGTGATTGCTTTGCAATCAGTTTTCAGTAGAACCACAGATGAGGGTAAGCTAATTTGCCCTTTGTAAAGTGTTCCTCTTCTCTGTAATTGTCACTCTCAAGTAGGATAAAATATTCTATTTTTGTTGATCTCTAAATGGCGTCAAATTATTTGGTACCAGCAAGGAGAAATAAATGTTCTGGGGACAGGAATAGCAAGAGCTCTTTTTCGGAGTAACAGTGTGAGAAGAAATTGTAATTGGACCTACCATCATTCTAATTCATAGAAAACCAGAAGAAAGTATTTTCTTTGCCATTTGTGTTGCTTAATACAAATCTCAACAAAACACAAAATCAAACCCAATAACCTACAGCAACAAAAGAGTAATACAGTGTCCATTAAGTACTGATTTACCGTAAAACAAGCAAAACCCCAACAGTCTTGCCTTACCACAAATCCTCAATCATTTGTAGCCTGTTTGATTTCTCCCAATGAAAAGATTTTTCTACTAAAGTTGCTTTGAGTCAATCTGATTCTTGGTTATCTTGCTGACAGTGTACCAATGTAGTTCAAATCCTGAATATTTTCTTCTCATTTTGTCTCATCTATTCTTTTTGGCTACTTGAGAAAACAAAAATTTTCTGATGGGGAAATAATTTTTTAGCTCTTTAAGATGATCTGTCAAGTTTAAGCTATCAACTAATGGCATTTTTAATTGTCACTGATTTGAGAAATAAACTATTCCCCCAAATTCTCAAGTTTGTCAAGATTTGTGAGATGAAAAGATGAAAAGCTTTGAGCTTCTCTGAGTTCATACAACCCATTTCTTGTCTTTAGCATGAGCAGCTTCTCTTTTCTTGTTTTACAGAGCTGGTGGTGACTTACAGTGGGAAGAGTAGGTATCCTTGGTTAAGTAGTTTAAAAAAATTGTAAGGAATTGAGGAGCTGCGTATTAATTCTGGGTCAGAGGCCTAGCTGTGCTTATGTCTTCATATATGCTAAGTACAAACCACTTTGTCTTGCTTGTGCCAAACCACAACGACTTTCATGAGCTGGTGGGGCAAAGATAGGAACAGGTGGGTATAATGATTCAATTGATTCAAAGCAATTTAAGATACAAGAAATTGCTTCAACACATACACAGCAAGGTTCATGTTTTAGTACAGAAATACTGATTGTTGGGAAGAAGGGGAAGGCATTTCCTCATCATTTTAGAATAACACCACGTGGGGTGAATTTTCTAGGCTGTGTTAATGTACAGCAGCTCTGCTCTTCCACTTTTACACCAGAGAGACTGAGTTGTGAAGAGCAGAGAAGGGTGAGGCCTAGGCATGAGGACAAAAGTCCTCCTACTTCCCTTCTCTGAAACTAGAGCTGCAACAGCTTTTCAATTTTTCTTAAATTCTTAGGGCATTTGGACATTTGGGATTTTCACTCACTTTGTGAGACCTATCTCATAAAAGCTTTTCCCCAGAAGTATAGCTAACACAATTATCTCCCTTAATTTTTGCATTAGTCATGGAATGCTAATTAGGAAAAGTCTTCCAGGGTCAGCCTTTTGTTCCATGCAAGTCAACAGGCTGGGACAGGGACACAGAGATGGTAGGAGCTTGCACACAAGCTGCAAATAATTTGAGTGTGTATAAGTGCTCTCATTACAGATGAGTTAATTGTATTTTCCTGAGAGGGTAGCTGAGAAATTGGCAACCTTTACCTTAAAAAAAAAAATCTTTCTCATGAGTTCCAGATTTTTTGGTGTTCTCTGGTTCAGCGTACTCCAGAGGCAGCAGCAGCTCTTGTATCAAGGGCCAACTTCTCAAAAGTTGGACATGCTTCCACTACAAACCTGGCAGCAGTTGCAGGGAAAGGTCCATTCCTCTGGAGAAGAATGGGTTTGTATCTTGGAAGGCAGAGAGGGGTTGGTCCTCTAGCTGTAGAAGGATTTCTTTTCTTGAAAAAAGGTCATGCAGCAGTAGGGCTTGTTCTGGTTTCAGAAGCATCAAAAGCAGCCTGTAGTACTTTTCCAATGGTTCTCTGATATGTGTCTGGTACTGGATCCAGAGCTGGTTGTAATGGATCTCTAAGAAAATTGGGACCAAGTTAAATTTTACAATAAAACAATCTCCATGTCTGGGGTGAGGAAAGGAGGGACCTTAGCCCACGAGCTGAAGGCTTTATTTGGAAAAGTAAATTTTGGAATAACCTCTTCCTTTTCATAACACACCTTGTTCCATCTTTGTAGATACCACACTAGGAGCTGTAACCATGCTTTCAAACTAATGCCTGTAAGAAATTTATTTAATTCTGGTCCTGCCCTTCCCCCACTGTAATCAAACAAAAATAAACCATCAAGGTAATGAAAATCTTGAGTATTTTTGCTGTGATTTTCTGATTTCAGAAGCAAAAAACCTATACTTTATCACAATCCAATTTTGGGGATGACCTATTCCAGCCTTCTCCAATTTACACTGAGACACCTGAACAGACCCAGTTGAGCAGGTGATGTTCAGGTAGTCCCACAGGAGCACTCGTGGGGCTCCAGGGGGTGAGGTGGCTCAGCAGTGAGGTCAGAGCCTGCCCTTTGGGGCTGCAGTCCTTGTGGGCAGTCTGGAAGCTTGTTCTGAAAGCCTGCAAAATTTGAGTGTAGTTCTGTGGTGTTATTTGCCTACTCCAATTAAAAAAACAAACAAACAAACACACACAAAAAAACAGGTGAATGAGGTTAAATACAATTGTTTAACCAGTTTACAATTAAATGAATTAATTGGGGGGTCAGTATTCTGTTACTACACATGCTTTTCTACTCAGAAGTCTCATGTTAATTGCTCAAACTGTTTAAAAATTCTCACTGCCTGACCTGTTCATCATATCAATCTCTCAGACTGATTCTCACCTGCTTACGTGTTCCCAGAGTGTTCATTTATTGCTTCTCTGTTTGCACACCTTGTTTTGCTGGGACTTAATTTCTACTGGGTCTCTTAAAATAGACCCACAGAGAATATGCAACTCAATTTGTACTGTAAAAATCTTAAATAGAAACCCTGAAAATCTTCGAGCTTAGTCCAAATTTGGCGTTCTACAACACTTATTTTTACTTTACAGGAAGTAATTTGGCTTTATTCTGGGTCTAAAGCAGTCTTTTTTTTTTTTTTTTAAAGTGGAAGTATAAATATTTGACTTAGAAGTTGCCAGATGGGAAGGGAGATTTATCTTTTTTTTTTGCTTTGAATCTTTCACTCACTAAGTAATATAATGATTTTATCTTTATGATTCTATAGCAGTGATTAATGAAGGCTGCTATAATAGGATGAAGGGTGGCTTTGCTAAGGTGTCTTTCAAACCAAAACTATATAAGTTTGATAAAAAACCCAAAACAAAATACAAAAAAAACCTAAATTTTTTTCGAAACTATCTGCTGATGAGCTGCTTCTGTTTTTGATTAGCCATACCAGCTGAACATTCCTAGAATCTCTAGGGCACCACCTTTTAAATTACATCTTTCTTCTTCTAAAAGTACTGCTCTAAAGTTGGAAAACTAAAATGAAATCAGTTAAGCTGGGTTAAAGGGTGTAATGAGATTGTAACTGGGGCCAAAGTGTAAAACCATCCAGGTATCTTCCGTAGAGATTTTGATGCACTCTGTGTGCGCGTGTGGTTTGTTGTGGAGTGGTTATTTTGTTTCTTTGGGGTTTGGTTTTTTCCCTTTTTCTTAAATCTAGAAGATTTAGACCCCACTTTTTCATGCTACCATGGGTGTTCCTGTTCATAGAACAGCAAACAAGCAACAATCTCAAGGAACTTGTTGGTTACAGTGACCTGTCGTGGATCTGTCTTTTAAAAGCTTTAATTTGTGTTCATTTCCTACAATTATCATGCTCTAAACTCTCCATGCAAGACTCCATTTTTGATTGCATTCACCTTGGTTCACTGAGCAGGATGATAGGAAATAGTGCATCACACTAGTCATTCAAGGTACAGGTGCCTGCCAGTCTCTTAATCAAGATTCACCCTCCTTGTAGCTTTATAATTTAAAACCAGGCACTAAAAGTATTTCATCCCTGTATTCAGTCATTATGACTGCTGAACCAGCAAATCCAACTGGCTGAGAAAGTCTGATCATATTCCTTCAAATACTGTGACATGCTATCTGGGTATTGAATGGATGTACATCATGTTGAGTCAACCACTGTACCTTTCAGAGTGTAGTGACCTCCAGTGAGAGACATTCCCTTTGCAGTTGCTTTTACTAAGTGGCAGGTGCCTGCTTTAAATGGCTGCTTTGGACAGATTGGAGGAAAAATATCCTCTGATAGAAGGCAGGTTACAACCATCCCTCCCCCACCAGGTTCGGGAAAAAAGAAATTTTCCTTGGAGGAAAGTGAAAAAGAAAAAGATTTATTTAACAAACACCCAGGAAAAGGATAATAATGCTAAATAATAAAACCTCTCGCTGTGGAGAGAAACCTGGGAAAATTCAGAGTCCTTCTGTAAATGGTCTCTCTCCTCCTCCTTGGAGCTGGGTCGATGTGAGCCCACCTCCAGGGCTTTGGTGGGAAATTCTCCCGATGTGTTCTGATGTTGAAACAGTCCAGAAGAGAAGAAGATGCAGAGAACCTATGAGGGAAGAAACCAGCTGTAGATCAGACATAGAGACTTTGTCTATATACATTTATAACTCATTCTGATGCTTGGCCATAAATTTCATTTATTTAATTTTAAGCCATGAGTTACATATATGCTTGTGAATTTCAGAGAAAGCAGCACTACAGAGAGTGGAGTTCAGAGTAACAGTCCCAAATTAGGATCAAAATCACGCTGTGCTGGGTGTTGTACAAACGCATAAACACTGTAGCTGGTCCAGAGATTTTGCAGCCTACATGATGGAGATCCCATTTGCTGGTAATAAACAGCAGGAGGGTGGGAGAGAAAGGAAAAAGAAATAAATGAGGAAATTGAGTACCATTGTGTGTTTGATGGTGAGGATCATTAACTGAAAACAAATAGCTTGTTTGCACAGCATAAGTGCCATGTTTGTGAACTTTATAGAGAATGACTCTGAGAGAGTTGAAGAGCAGTGAGGAGATGCACTGGGTGTCTGTGAAATATAGCCTGCCCACAGTCATCCTGTGTTTTTGTCATAGACTCCATAAGCACCCCACTTAAAGCTCAGGATGCTCAGCAACAGGACTTCCAGGAAGCTCAGTGGTGTTTGCCTCAAGTTCTTGCACAGAGGAACATCAGGAGCAGTTGGGTCTATTTATAGCAGTAGATCCTATAGGAATTAAAACAGGAGGATCAGTCCGTGTCTTGTTATCAACCCTGTAATGAGTAGTACCATGCAAGGATGGCAAAATACATACATGCATGCACTTAACATGTGACTTTGGCATCTGATTCATATTTTGGCATTTCTGTTATGGTATTTCATTTTCAAAAGGTTTCTTCACATCCTTATGTCATCCATGAACTCAGAAGCTGGCTGGGAGGTTTTAATTTGTTTTTAAAGGGTTTCAGAGAATGAGAGGTTGGATTAAATATGGGACTATTAGCTGCCATTTTTGTTGATTATCATAAGGTCTGTAATATGTTCTTAATGGATGTGAAAAGACAGGTGGCATTGCTAATAATGCACAACTGTAACTATATCACAGTGAGCAGTTGACCAGAAGGAAGAAAAGCACAGTACTTTTAGTGCCAAAGCAGGTGGAATAACTTGTGCGTTACAGCATCCAGACACGTTCAATCACTTGGGACTTGTCTAACTTCATGAATTTTCTCACATCTGTCAGATGAATCAGGAATCCAAATGCAAAAATGTGTCATTCATATCCACCACGTGTGTCTCTGAATGATTCATGTTTCTCTTGTGGGCATATGCTTGCAAAACCATTGTATAGTTGCTGAAGTAGAGAGACGAATTCTTTTTCTAAGGTTGCCTCAGTAGGGAAACTAATCTAATATGGCAGGGTTATTATTATACTAATAATAGTAATAATGCTATTTCTACTCACATTGTAACAGCTAGCCATTCCCACTTGTGGAGCATGACACATCTGCTTCCAGCCCAAATATAACACAGGCATGCAGATAGAGGACTCATAAAAATGGAGAGGTGTTGGGTGACATGAAAGGATCTTTGGGTCAGGACACTGAAAGTGTAATCTTTTCAACTTTTTAGTAGCTGTTGTGACATAATGCACTTCAAGAAGGGATTTGAAGGACTGTAATGGGGTTTACTCATATTTACTTACATTACTCATACCTGTTGCATGCTCATAATTCTCATGAATCCTCCACATAATCTTGATGTTTAAGAGATTGAGACCTTCAGTAAGGGCCTATGCATTTTCAGAAGAGTACGGCTCTGAAATGCTCATGTAAAGGTTTAAAACTATTATTTCTTGTTATATAGCCTTCCTATTCTCTGTCAAAATGACATCTAGTGCTCCTTGGTGTTCTCTTGGCACATAGATTTCATCAACCAGTAGGATTAATAGATCAATATTTCTTATATTCTATACAATCCATTACTGATTCTATGACGATGTTCTTAAGGGATTTACCTATGTTAGGGGAGGGATAATAATGCTAACATTTCAGATAGGCCATGGTTAGTGATACTAGCCACCAGACAGTGTCTGTTTGCCAACATAAATTTCAGAAGTTCCTTATTGAATATTCCTCAGTTGCACTGTAATCAGCTGGGACTGATCTGTATTAAACACCTGGTATCTCTAGTGGTGTCAGCTGCATTTAGTGTAATGTAGTGAACTATGAGTGAATTTATAGTAATAACTATAAAATCAAAAATTCCCCAGAGGAGAACTGATCAGGCAGGCAGGTGCACAGTGAAATTTGGTGAATGTTTTCAAAAGAAGCTAAGATAGAGGAGTTGTTTTTTTCACTGATCTTTTGTCTCAGAACCCTACATTTTCTATTGCTATTTTCTATGGTGTGAGTTTGAGTACCCGGTTTGGGGCTGATCAAGGAGTGCAGACAGGAGAGTGGGTGGGGATTAGGGAAGATAAAGGTTGTCTGCAAGCATAGTTGCTCTTCCATCACCTAACCCTGAACAGGGACACATCCTGTGCAGTCTTTCTGGCAAACTAGGATTCAGAGATCAAGCAGATAAACCTGATTTTTGAAAGCCAGATATCTCAAACAGCAACATATATCACCATCCTCTTCTGAACATGTAGGTCACAGTCTGGCTTATGTTTGGTGAGACAGTGTTTCCCTGAGCCCTTAATTCTAAGCAACATAATTTAACATGTAGACCTTGTTTTCCCATTTCCCCATCCCAATGATAATTCCAGCAGCTGGACTGTTTCTATTGTTTTTCCCTCATGAATATTCATGCATGTTCATTTAAATATCTTCAGTGCTTTTATAGGAAGAAACATCTTAATATAGTTCTGAGAGAATTTTAGCGATGCCCAATGGAAACTTGCTCTGCTGCATAGTCAAGGCTTCCCATTTCTGGTTTAGATGCTTTTGGGAAGTAGCTCAGGAATGATGGAAGAGTGCCGCATTTCAGCCAGTGCAATGTAGGTCTGCACGTGAGCCAGCTGAGAGCAGGTTCATTGCAAAAGTTATCTAAAACTCACAGTGTTGTAAATTACTAGAAACAAACTATCTAACATGCGGACTTTATGGAATCTGGCTTTCTCATGCATCAGGTGATTTTAAAAAAACCCAAACATCAACTCTGGAGATCATGAACTGTTCAAAATCTCTCTGGTACATAGAGGAAGCAAAATGAGCAAAATTCCTCCTAAGGAAACCTTCTCAAGTGTGAACTTTTCATCAAGTTTAGAAAGGTGAGGCACAAAGTTCAGGAACTAGTTTCTTTGTTTCTTTTTTATCTATCTATCTATCTATCTATCTATCTAAGTACAACCTTGCGCTTCTACCCTGTAAATTCTGAATAACAGCACTGTCTATCTCGGTAGGGTATTAAAAAAGTATTGCCTGCCAGAAGCTGCCATCCCTTTGGGTGTGCTGTATGTGATGCAGAAGTCCTGATGAGCCAGACAGTGGCATAGCTTTTGGATTTAAATTGGAGTCCCATCTGGAAGTGACTTCTTGCATTAAGTTAATCAGACACAACTGAGTGGAGCTGAACTCTGGCATTACTTAGAGGTTGGGGTCCTGTTTGGCCGGAAACAGATGGGGGCCATCTACTTAGAAGATGGACAATGTGTCCTGATCATATTGTTTTCCTTGATTTTTACAGATTTTCTTTCTTTTTTTTTTTTTTTTTTTTGTGGGAGCTTAGGATTTTAGCCTGCATTCATGACTATCTCTGAAAAACAGATGAGGACTCAAGTCAAGCTGTGTACTGTTTAAGCCTAGAAAATGTGTACTTTCTGCTTGGTTGCACAGGCTTTGATTCTGCTGTGACCCCAAAGCCAGATGCATGGTGTCTTATGTATAATTTATTTTTTTTAACCCAGATATAAAAAACCCCACACGTCTCCCCCTCCAAACAAAGAAAAAAAATTGCAAAAAGTGAAGTTTCTCAATTTTAAAGCAGGTGGTTAAGGGTATACCCTGAATTTCAGTAGTATTAGACTGACAAGCCAGTCCTTTCACTTAATTTTTAAATTGTGAAATAGTGCAAGGAAGAAACCAGAGATGCTCTGAGATGTCCACCAGAAATTGAGCAGAGGCTTCACAGATTTCTGGCTTTCATTGCACACAGTTATTTTATTTGTTGGTTGTTTTTTAGTTTGGTTTGGTTTGGTTTGGTTTGGCTTGGTTTGGCTTGGTTTGTTTGTTTTCCCCCTAGTTTTTTCTGTGGAAGTATGTTCCCTTCCTGGAGATAAGGTTGCATTCTGAGGCCAAACCATTAGTCATCCTTACTGGATGTATTAAACTTAGCCTTTAACCTTTACCTGAGCTGCATTATGCTTTTGACAGTGCATGTCATCTTGTTACTGAGACAGTAGTTAAGCTTTTCAAAGTGGCTTGAATTGAAGTAATTTTTACTAACACTGCTCATAATGGATATTAGATTCTTAATGGAACAGGGATACTTCAGACCAGATGAAATACCACCCAGACGGTCAGATAACATCTGACAATCAATTCGTACCTCAAAGAAAGATAAATGCTGTTGAACAAAAAGATACCTCTTCCAGCAGTCTCGTGGTGATTTCATCCAAGTTCAAAAAAGTGAAATTTCTATCGCACATAGCAAGCAGTGAGAGACTCCTTATCCTTCAGGCTCGGTAACTAATGGATTTCTCAGACAGGACCATTTTTTGAATACCAGCAGAAAGGTTGTTTCCTTAAGAATACCAAAACAAATGCAGTATGGATTCAGTTTGACTCTTGCTGATAGCTGCTGCCAGCTGGGGAGTTGTTTCAGCAGCATAACATGATTGCATGACAGTAACATAGAGGAGGTCCAGTTGTCCTGCTGCAGTCTTGGCAAATGTTTCCCTGACTGTAGCCAGGTTTTTACTGATATCTCTGCTTTATGAATTGCTTCATGTTTTTTCTTTCCATCAAATTCCATTTCCTTCCTATCCTACTTCTCAGGCAAATTAGGCCCAGATATATGGTTGGAGTTTCTTCAACAATAAGTGCATGATTTGGGCGGCTAATAACTGATTCTGAGACCTTCTCCAAGGACCATCCTGGTTGTTTTGTTGGAATCATCTTGCACTCTGTCAATATCCAGGTGCTGCCTGTCTGTTGGTTGTGTGCTGTGTGTCTGCGAGTTAGAGTGGCAGTGAGAATAAACTTTAGAAGTTCCTTGCTGAAGGTAGTGCTGTCACTTGCTGTCTTCCAGCTGGCTCTGGCAGTTTGTTGCATGAGGTTTTTGTTCCACGTCAGTCTAGCTGACATCTAGACAGGATGATTCTAACCCCAGGCTGTATGTTTGCATCTCCTCTGCCACCAAACAGTCTTGTGTTTTTCACTTATTCTTTGTAAATCTGGTTCATTTTTCAGAAACATATTAGAGACCAATCAGCCAGTCAAGCTTAAGGTCAACTTCTCTCAGTGCAGCAGTGACAAGCAGTGAGTATGCTAGAGGCAGTAGCATCTTCGTGTCTCAGAGCCATGCCGAGCGGAGCATAAACAGTCCTGTTTGAATGTACGAGGTAGAGGAAAAACTTCACACTCAGTCTGTGCTAAGTCAGACACAAGTAATAGGGCTTTCATGCCCCACATTTGTGTTTAGATGAGAAATCCAACTGGTAAAGTGTCTAGCAGTTTTCAGACTTGCATGGATTTTTTTCAAAATAAATTCAGTTGCCAGGAAGTCTGAATAATTTTTATTTCTCTCTTTCTTTAGTTTATGTCACTTACGACTTAGACGATTTTCTTTTATAATGTTTTGTTATATTTTCAGCAGAGTTAAAAGAAAAATAATTACAAGTACATTAAAAGTTTTTAATCAATTAGTCATACTGTCATATCACTGAATAGAATGTGTAATACACCCAAAAAGGCATGTTAAAAATGTCCAAAATTATATTAATTATTAACTTTTAAGGCAAACATTGAAGAGTTAGGAAATTTGGGAATTCACCTCATCCATCTTCATTCATCCCCGTGTTGTGCTTGTGTTAAAAGGAAGTCTTCAATCACTGGGCCTTGTGCTTTCCTCTCCCAAGGACCCATAATTAATTTGGTGCACAGCACTGACAGAATTTGCCCATGGACTTCAGTGAATTCAGAGAGAAATAGAACTTTGTTGTCTAAAGCTTAGTTTTCTCTGTATTCAGTGTATTTTTAAAGGGTTTGGTGTATTCTGATAAACAGAGAATGAACAAAGTATTACCCCACACTGGAAGCTGTGTGCCTGAAATGCAGAGAGAATGAGATCATTATTGATGGAGATTCATAGGGTTTGACTTCTCCATATGCACCTGCACATATACACTCTGTATGTGCAGCTCCAGTGACTACTCACAGAGGGTCTTCAAATGAGAGCTGTGCCGTGGCAAAGTAAGAAATGCAACTGTTTGGAGAGTGACATGATGTAGAATGACTGTGTCAGAGGCAAGAACAGAGGCTGGTATAGGAGCTCTCATCTCACTCAGTGGTGCAGCCATTTGGTGTCCTCCCACAACATGCTGCCTTCTCTGCCCCACACCTTTCAAATTCTGCACCAGGCGGGTGGGGTCCTTCCACCACTCTGAAATCTCTGCTCACCCCTTATGCCCCAATGCATTGTTCCTAGTACAGAAGATGGTAAAGATGCCGTGGGAGTATGTTGAGATCGAGAATTAAAGATTTTCTCATGATTTGTATATGTAGGAACAGGGATGAGGCAATTAAGATTGCTGTTGACTAGCTGGGCTTTGTGGATCTGGCAAATGCTGGATACACAGGCTTTCAGGTAGGCAAGACTTACTCCCCTCTGTATACTTTCTGTAGAATTTCCTTTTTTTTGTGGCACATTCCAGTTTATCATATCAATAAACTATAATTAGATAGAATAATTGTCAATTATGTTCACCAGCAGTTTTATACACAAACTTCAGATTTGTGCACAGTATTCTTTTAGAGGGGACAAAAAAATTATCTCCAGAGACACAAGAAAAAATATTTTAACCATTTTTTTGTTTAAATGCATAATCCTTACAAATGGAAAGAGCTAAATCCTAAGACCAGGAAATGAGACTGAGTAGAACATTCATTTTAATCATCCAGATGGAGGAGGAGGAGAAGGACAATTCCTTTATTAAAAATAATTTTCCTTTTCTGAAATATGTTATGCTAATTATTCTTGGACAGAATCTTAGTGCTAAAATGCAAATGAGTGCAAAGAAATTTAAAGCCTTTCCTACTCCACAACTGAATTTTGGTTCAAGCTGAATCCCCTAAGGATCAAAGATTTTTATTATCATTATAGCTTCTATTTTTGTTTTTATTTAGGGGCTATCTTTCAAGGCTACTTCTTGCCAAATTTCTGCCAGGGTTGCATTGTATAGTTTTCAGGGTGTAATAGACTTATATTTGTTAATGTAAAAATAATGGTTAAAAAACTTCCTGATTTCTTAAGAACTTACTTAGAAGATTCTGCTCAATTTGTCATCAATTTGTCTGCAAAATTTGTTGCCCCCCACTCCCCTGCTCAGATGCTTTTATCTACTCCATTAGGTGATCTTAACAGGAAGGTAATTATGTGGATCTCTGTGGAATCCACTGAACTGAAATGTGAGAAATGACTGTTGGCAACAGTTTTTCTCCCTTCCCTTGGAAAGGAAAGCTCATCACTGTTTTTACCACTGTTGCCAAGTTTTAATCCAGCTATTATAAACAGATTTTTCTTATTTAAGTACTGTTTGAGAAGAAATCCAGATTTCTGGAATGATTATTTTATCCTAGCCGATGTGGTCTCAGCATTAGTGAGGAAATAGATCTGCTGTCAAAGCCTTTGAGAGAGTGAATAAGGGGGAGTCTTTGTCAGCATATCCCAACATGCTGTCTCTGGCATTACTTGCATCTGGGCTCAGGTTATTCAAGGAGTGTGAATAAGGGTTCCTACATGAGCACTACAGAGAGAGGATCATGAACTTACACTTTTCTCAGCCAAGAAAGGTTCACTCCCAAGGGTACCAGGAAGGATTGATGCACTTGCATTGGAGTACTATATGAAAATTCTGAACCAAGTTGAATTATTTTTGAAAATGTTTCACATTCAAGGAAGCACACAATCTGATCATTCTAGGACTGGAAAAGCTGGAAGAATGTATTAAAAACTCTCCATAGGCTTAACTGAACACTGGACCTCAGCCTCCATTGACAGCAACTCTTCATTAATATAGTAGTCTGCTGGGATCATTAGTGGCCCTCAGTGCAGTGTTTCTTTCTGAACTATATAATGTCCTCAGCCAGATCCTAGGATCCAGAACGTGTTTTCTAAGGTGGTTGGAGCTGAGCTGTCAGGAAGACTCAGTTGTTTTCTAGCTGTTTCATGCTTTCCAAGCAGAACAGTGATTAATGAGAATTTTATTATAAGCATTAATGGAGTAAACTTTTCTTTGTACAGGTCTTTGATGGCTGCTTCTGACCTATGAACAACACAAATACTGAGACAGTCTTTTACACGGTTCCTTTAAAGCTTACTGTGCAACATTTCAAGTACTTACCTTAAAATATAGTCCAGAAGCCTGAATATTTTCACCTTTAAAATTCCATTCAGACCCTTCACTGGGAATGTTTTCCATTGTGATAACTTAGAGGATGGCCTTGAGTCTCCCAGAGTTAGTTTTAAAGGAAAGTGCTGTGCAATTTGTGCACACAGACGAAGATAGAGGAGGAAGGATCATTACTTTTTCATTACTAAAGCTAGATGGTGATGTGTGCAATATTTGATAAGGACGTTCTAATCTGCAGTTTCAAATGTGCAATTATCATCTTTTGATTTTTGACAACATCCTCTTCTCATCTTTTTTTTGCATTCTTTCATGTAGATGTGATATTAGGAAGCAGGCAAAAGGGTTGTAACATGGAAGGTAAAAGGTAAGATTAAGCTGTGTAAGGTATGAAGCAGAGTGCGTATGTTAGTACAAGCATACAAGACAGGGAGTCTACTTACAGACAGACTGAACTGCAAAAAAAAGCAGAAAGCTAAGAACCAAGTCAAAGCTTTCACCAAACTTACCTTATTGAGATCTTGCCTAAATTTTTAGGTCTGTTCTGCTTCATGTCCACTCAGAAATTTAGACGTAGCTCTGGAAGAAATAAATCATTAGATGAAACCTGAGTAATGCCTTGTCTTGTCTTGTCATGGGTTGTGTTTAAATCAGATTTAAGATTCTCAGCCTCTCGCAGGAGATCCTTCTTATCTCTAGAATATCCTTTAGTTGTAAATCAAACAGCTCAAAGCAGCAAGGCTCTAAGAGCTATTCATAAAAGAGTTTAATGCAGGTATTTCAACAAGTACATTGCCTTATTGCTGTCCTGTATGCATAATGCACATTGACTGAAATATAGTGATTGATATTTGCTCTTCAGCTGTATTATTTCTATTATTGGTATTAACATTACTTTTCTGTATCAAAATTCTGATCTGCAGATTTTACTACGTATGATTCTCGGAAAGCAAATCTTGACAATTGTCTACAGGAGATGAATTTATGACTGAGTTATAATCTTGTGTTATGAAAGATGTGAATTTAAACCTTATACCTTCCTCAAAGATTTTTGTTTGCTATGGTTCAAGAGCTGTGACCTTTGTAATAACTCTTGTGTAAAGAAGTGAAAGAAAATAACTACACGGTTTTTTGGTTTGGTTTTTTTTTCTTGGGAGAGGGTGGTGGTGGAGGGAGGGTGTGTGTGTGTCTATGAGGACGTCAGATACTATAGAAATACCAGCAATGCACCTTTCTACTCAAGGAGGTTAACAGATGTGTCAGAACATCGGACCAGGTGACCAGTCAGATACATTTTGAATATTAATAAGTAACCCAGAAAATAAAGCATTTTACACTACTTTTCATCTATTATTGTTGAAGAGTGGTAAGGTTAGAATTACAAACAACAGTTTACTGTGTGTTCTAAAAGTAAAAGAGGAGGAGACAGCAGAAAAAAAGGGTAAAAAGGAAGCTAAATTCAGTGGACAAATAACGTCCTATGCATTATTTGCCCAAATGGCATCATATCATAACAACATTGGAACTCTTGGAAGTTCATATGGGAAGGAAGGGGGTGCTGTCTCACAGAGAATTGATGCAATTTGTGCAGTTGTCATCTCCAGCATGTACATTACAGCAGGAGTACCTCTGTCATGACCTCAATGTTCCTCCTTTCTGTTCCAGATCTGTATGTCTCCTCACCACTGCCTAATTAGGTGATATGATTTGATAAAACACAGATGTCCATTAGGGACCAGGCTGAAATTGCCAGAGTTACTTTGTTTGCAACCTACTTTGAATTCAGGTCTCGAGAATTGGGAAGTGGGTAATTGTATTAATCCATATTTTAATAAAGCCTTGATAATTTATCATTAAATTAGGCATCCTTCCCTACCCCTCTCCCCAGTCACTCCTCACAACCCCTCACCCTCCACTGTAAAATTTGCTGGGACCACTTTGGCATCACAGTAAAGTCTAATGAAAATTAATTCGTAGTGCTGCAAGCTTTCCCTTTCAGGCTATTGCAATTGCAATTTGGATATTTTTGCAGATGGAAGCAGCCTATAGTTTGTCCATTATTTAGCACTTTCTAGTACTTGAAACTAACATCAGGCATTTGCCCTCCAGGTATCCCATCAGGTGTCCTTATAACAGGGTTACCAAGAAAGTCTAATTTGATGTACCAAACTGGATGTTGGTGTGCATACCATCACAGACTTCCTACTAATATCTCCGGCTGAGATTGAATTCAGCAGCTAACAAGAGTAGTTAAGCGTCTACCATTAAGAGTGAAGAGAAATCCTTTCACAATTTTAAATAGCTTTGCATTTCTAAAATGCTTAGGGATCACTTAAAATCCACAGATGCTTCTGAAAGAGGCATGGTTCACTGCACAGTCAGTCATAATGTTGCCTTGTCTGAGTACAGAAGAGATATGCAGCTGACGTAGCTTTGGAAGGTCACAGTTGCTGTATTTACTGGAGCTTATTATTAGCTGGAAACTCTATTTTTGCTATCAAGTGCTCTTGTCAAATCCAGGCTTGCTGTCAGAGGGCAGTGAAGAAGTGATATTCCCTGAGAAGCTGTCCTTCTTATGACCGTTCAATAGTGTCCCTAAATGAAGATTTAATGTATTTTGAATGGAAAAGAGAATCTGCGTTCCATCCATTTTGAGTCAGGAAAAAACAAAAGCATAAGCTGCACTCAGCCTATTCTCCATGGATACATTTCTGCAGAGCAGCAGGACTTTGGCAGCAGAGCTCTCTTCGTAAAGCAAGCCGTTTTCAGGAGGGTTGCTGGGGTTATATTTTTTCTTTCTGATTTTGGAAGAAGAAATAACCCAAACAGTGTGTTCTGGAAGGAACTTGCTTTAGTGATTCCTGAAATTCTCTCCTTTACTTTCCAGCTTTAATTTTATTATCTAAGTATAATTTTCTTTCCTTCCCATGTGTTGCGCATCTGCTCTACAGGCTCCAGCCAGGAGAATAACCATATGGGGACATGAAAATCTCCACTGCATTGATGCCAGAAGACAAGTTTATGTTCATTCCAAATGGCATCAAAGGCTGCTTGTATATTTTCCCTTTACATCCCTTCCAGTGGCTTAAATCTGTGGTGTTGTCTAAAACACACAAGAAAAGGAAAGGCCTGTCAGATTATGAACTGAAAAATACTCCTCATAGTGCTGGAATTTGGATGATCAATGAGTTTTACTTTAAAGCACTTATACCATTGAGTGTTTTCTGCTTCTTTCTTTGTCAGGTAGCAATTACTACACAAGGACAAGCTCTCCTTCTGACTGATCCCAGTGCTTTTCTTCATTTTTGCTCATGACAGATTCCTTCCCCAGACCTGCATGGAGGCAGTATTCTCTGTAGGAGTGAAAATCATTCTGTTAAAATTTCTCCAGTGTCTGGGGCTCTCATTAGGTAAATGCCTCACCTGCTGCACTATCTTTATCATTCAGTGCTGGTTAGAACTGGTATGAAAATACTGTGTAGGCATTGCTAAAAATGACAGTCAGCATCAACACAGCTTGATCCAAGCTGATGCTGAGTTACTGACTTGTCCTGGGAAGGGGTAGTTACCTCATGTTGGACAAGCAATTGTTGTGCACAATTGCTTGTCATAAAATGAAAGGTTAAAGAAAATTGTGCCATCGTGGACAGAATGGCATTTAGAAAAAGTAAAAATACTCAAAAGTCCAGGCTGTACATGACCAAAAGTAGCCAAGTACTGGTTGCTTTCTAAAGAACTCAAACTGTGTGATATTATACATATTTTTATCAATAGCTATTTGAAAACACATGCAAACTTCTGGCAGACACGGTCTTCACCTAAAAGTCTGACCTGAAAGAAATTTGGTGTATGGAATTCATTTTCACTCAGTAAAATCCATTTCACTTGGAATGAATTCATTGCTAGAGGGAAAAAAGCAATACCTACTATTCCTGACACCGGGCCAGGACCATTACTTGGTCTATCATGGCTAAAAACCTCATGGCCACAGTGCAGTTCCACAACATAGTGCTGGTTCCTGTGCCAGCTAGGACTACTGAACCTTGGTGTTGGTGTTGCTCTCTGAATGATGATTGCTTTGAGAGATATCTGCAAATAGAAACTTTACCCTAGAAATTTATTTGGATCAGGCTGGAATTGTCACTTATTAGCTCCCTGGGATTGAGCTTCCTTGTAGTATTTTTCCAAAGCTTGATATGCCCTGCTCACCAGGTGTGGAGAACTCTGGCTCTTTAGAGAAAGAGTCAGTGTTCCCAAGTCACTTTAAGGAGGTGGTTTCTTTCCCACAGCTTCACAAATGCCTATGTCATGTTCCCACTATTTTTGTTCTTCTGGAGTTCTGTCTCCAGATCCCACTGACTTGCATAGCTCCCAGTGCCATTTCTTATTTGCCAGATGTGAGACACAGACGTTATGGTCCGGTGACACTGAGTATCCCCAAAATCTTTGCAAATAAACACTTGTTCTGAAAGTCAATGCTCTTCTGCAGCCCAGAAAGCTCAGGAGGCAGCAAAAGGAACAAATGGCTACCCAGAGTGTCAGCTCCTTGTTGTGTGCCAGTGCTGTCCTCTACTACAAGAGGAAGCAGCCAGCACAACTTCTCATGGAGTTACAAGCAGGGCTCTGTGGCTGTGGTGTGCTACATGTCCAGGGTATCAGTAGACATACAGCTTAATCTTTGTTCATGTAATATCAGGCAAGTGGCAATCTGTAAAATGCTCAACTCATCCCACCTTAAAAATACATATAACCACAATCTATTTATATGGAAAGCCTGTCAGCTTTTGTTCATCTATGATACAGCTCAGTCTAGAACTGAGAACATATGTTGTTTGTGAATCATAAATAATTAATTCAGGACTAGATGTGGTCTCGGCAGCAGGAAATTCTTGCTGGTCGATGCCTCTGAAAGGATGAGTGTTCTACTTTTGCGTGTTCCCTTCCTTCTCCTGGGCTGCATGTCAGCTGAGGCTGGGGAGTGAGTTGTTGATGTATGCTTATTAATTAAGAATAAGGGAGTCATTCTAGATCAGATGTGCACAGCTCTCCATAATCCTTAAGTTTGTTGCTCTCTATTAGCTTTCACAATGACACTTGGCATTTCCTTAATTGTTAAAGATGTTCTAAATTGATCTTTCTGAACCGATTTTCTCTGCTGTCACATCTGCCACTTCATGTCAGACTTCAAACATTCCTGTTCTGGCTCAACCTCAGTATCCATACAGTACCTGATGTGTTTTTTTCTGGGGAACCTCTGCCAGATTCCAGAATAATTTCCTGTTATTAATAAATGCCAAGGTTAATATTGGATGTGACTGGTTTTATTACTGGCCTCATTATTGTAGCCATCCCTTAGAGGACCCGTTTTCTTTTTCCTAAACTTTTGGTTATTTACACTAGTGAAAATACATCGCATTCTTATGGTGTTGAATTAGCAGTGTAAATATCATCTTTGATTCTTTTAGGCATTGTCTGTCTATTTTCCTGTTCACTAAGGAATGATTCCTTAGCTCTCCCCTCCCTTTGATCTTGAATGCTACTTTTCTCATTACCATTGTCAGAACTTTAATTATAAAGCACCGCTTGCTATGTCATTGAGTGGCAGAACCTGGCCTTAAAGTAATACATTTTTGTCTTTTATCTTTTTATTTCTTTTTTATATAGATCTACTTAGAATTGGCTTCAGAAAGATTATATTCAAAGAAAATTCATATTGAATTATAGTTTGATCAGTATTCCAAATGCCAGTTATTAGACTTTAAGAAGACTATACTTGTGTACTGTGTTCATCAAATAGGCTGTGCATACCTGTGCTGGAGAGGGCAGGGAGAGAAAAATCAGTTATATTAATCTGTTATTTAAAGTTGACAAAAATAATCTTTAATATTCTTCCCTTATGTACATTTCCTCCTGGTTATCTTGACTAAAGAAAACAGTTTGTAGCACAGAAGAATTTTCATAGGCTGATTTTCAATAGTTTGAAAAGATTAGTGATAAAATGACACAAGCTATGTGCAGAATGCTAATCGTGAAATTATATGTTGCTGAATATCACCTTGTTTTGAATTAAACAAGGTCTGTGTTCCAACAGACATCAAGGCTGGAGATTCTGCTGCCTACAGTACTGCTTCTGCTCTGCAGAATTCAGCCATTGCAGGGGGAAGAGTATGGCATATACTGAGGTCAAACGAGATTCCTTTAAAACTGGTGAGAACCCAGCCTTTGTAAGGACTGATTCAGATATTTAAGCCAGTTGAAATCCAAGTGTACATGTGACTTTTTGCAAAATTGCTTAAGACATACAAGTAATAACAACTTCGTTAGTTATAATTTCTACAGGTTTATAACAAATATTTAAATCAAGCCACCAGTTATGCTGGAAATGCAATTATATCTAACTAACAGCTGCTGTTTTACATTAACCTCTGCTTCCAGTCAACATGTAAAACTGCAGTATGAAAAAAATGTAAATTTAGTGGGAGTATCCTAAAGTCGATAGCAAACAAAAAAACCTCCACTTTGTTAAAAGATTTTCTTTTTTTTTGAAACAAAAAAAGGAAACAATTCAGAAGAACTTTTAAATCTCTCTACCAATGTGAATTATTTGTGCTTGTTTGTTTGCAAAACATTTGCTATACTGTTTTCCCACATGTACATGCCTGTTGAATATAACTTTAAAATACCCTTTTTAATGGAATTTCTATAACTTTATCTTAATTTCAAATGGATGCTTCAGAATAGGTGCTTGACAGATGTTTTGCTGGGCTGATGCTGAACCTTGATATATGCCCCATCTTCTTTGAATGTTCCTGCTTTTTTAGTTTTCATTTTTCTCAGAGAAGCAAAATGAAAGATCTTGGCAGGGCAATTCAGCTTGACACTCTGAGGCATTGCATGAGTCGTTGGAGGAGACTGGAAGATATTCTCATTCTTGCCAGCAATTCAGCCTTTTTACAAGGTTCTTATTTAGAAGTAATGGACAACCATTCCATTGCAATCTCTTCCTCATGCTTTAATTCACCAGTAGTGCCAGAATAATGGACTTTGCCATCACAAATACAGCAGCAAGTGTAATTATTTTGAATATTTCTAAGATGGTTTTTTAAAATGTCTTCTGTTTTCTATTCATGATTAATCAGTTATTTTCATGGATAAAAAAAAAAAAAGAAAAAGTGCTGTTTCATGAGGGGAACACAGTGAATCAAACTAATTAAAGTAGCTAACAGTGCTGGAAGTTTATTCACAATACTTCTTACTGAGTTCCCCCTGGACAGGACAACCAAGAAACAATGCATGACCAAAAATTTTTCAGTTATTTTCTAATTCTATATTCTATTCCTAATTCTATTTTCTAATTCTAATTTCTAGATTCCATTTCTTCTCAGCTCTGCCTTCCATTGCTATTATGTTCAATAAAAATCTCTCTGCAGTTAGTGCTGTCTCGTGGTTTGAAAGATGTAATAGCAATTTGGGTTTATGATTTCTCCATCAGCTTGAAATAGAATTGAAACTGTTGTGAGTTACCCTCAAATTTAAGCCTTCCAAAATTTCAAGCCAGATCTCACTAATCTTCAGAAAATCATCTTTTTATTTTAAACAGAATCCTAAGTGTCTTTCTCCCACTGCTATATCTTTAGTCACTGCAGTGAAACAAAAATGTATATGGGGATCCAAAACCAAACAAAAACTAACAACACAAAAACCTAAACTCAAATTGGTGTATCTTAGCCTTGTGAAGAATCTATGAGGTGGTAAAAACAGTGTCATGGTCTTTGGACTACCAAAGAGTGAGGAGTAATATGACAATTACTGTGGAATACATTAATGTTTTTCTTTTACCAAGTTTTTTTTTTTCAAAGGATATTGAGACTGAAGGTTTCAGTTAGGTGATGCCCAAAAGGAAGATTTGTTTTCTTTTGAATTTTAGATTTGTTATCAAAAGTAAATGCTCCTCTTCTGCCATCTACAATGTCAAGATAGGTATATATCATAGGTATGGTGTCTAATATGTTGGCTGGGACTGTTCTTCCACTGAGGCTGTCATCAATTTTGTTACTTCTAATTATATTTATTGTGTAATTTTAATTCAGTCATTTTATGTGGTATGTGACAAACCCAATGGTTATTTTTGTCTGGTTCTGGAGACATGGTTTCTAGAGCAGCTTTTTGTGCAACATATCCACTCAGCAGCGTGGTCACCCATGGACAGCCTGCAGTCTCTGTGAGGGTGTGCAGGTTTTGTCTTGGGCAGAGTTAATTTTCTTCATAATAGCTGCTGTGTTTTGGACAGAGCTGTGCTGCTGAGCACTGCTTGCACAGGGTCAAGGCCTTTTCTGCTTCTCACAATCCCCCCACAATGAGTGCTTTGGGGGCTGCAGGCGAAGTTGAGATGGGACACAGTGAGGACAGCTGACCCCAAATTATCAAAGGGATATTCCATATCATGTGGCATCAGGCTCAATATATAAAGAGTGGGGAAGAAGGAGGAAGGGGAAGGTGTTCAGAATGAAGTAACTGTTGCATGTGAAGGAACTGTTAATGGAAGTTCTTCTTACCTGGGGATGGCTGAAGACCTGAATCCCCATGGGAAGCAGTGAGTGAATTCCATGTTTTGCTCTGCTTGTGTGTGCAGCTTTTGCTTTCCCTGTTAATCTCTCTTTATCTCAACTCACAAGTTTTCTCATTTTTAGTTCTCCAATCCTCTCACTCAACTGACTACGAGGGGAGTGATCAAATGGCTGTTAGGGACTTGGTTGCCAGCTTGGGTTAAACCACATGGGGAGCCTGAGTCTGAGAGTCTAAACAGACATGTTCCTCAGAGGACACTTGAACTGTCTCTGAGCCCACATTTGGAAGTTCATTGGCTTCATGATCCATCAACCTGGTCTCAAAAACAGCTATATTCTGGAAACAAGCCATGTGGGTAGACATACCTAATGAAATTTATTTTAAATCATAACCCTGAGATTGTTCTGTGGATCGATGTCTCAAAATATTAGAGGCTGACATGAATCCAAATAGCTGGATATAGAGGTCTGTGGTATGGATGCTATTGCTGCCAGCCATTATAAACAGTCTGTTTTATTGCTTTTTTGGGGGAACAAAGCCCACATTCACTCAAGAAATGACGGGGTTTGGCCATTTCTAATAAATGTTAAATAGATTTTTACCATTTGCAGTTTTACTAGAGCAAATTGATACAACCTTCCTGCCAACTTGTTACCACTCCTTTAGTTGTGAAAAACAGATGAGCAAATATAGCGTGCATGTGACAGAGTGAGAAACAGGTTCTACTTCAACAATTTTGCTAGAGTTTTATGCCTTATAACCTGCTTGGTAAGCTGCATGCTTGATTGAAAAGGAAATGGTGTGTTCAGTCGATGTCAGACCAGTGTCAACATGATGTTCATGTTAGTGCAGATTTAGATGCAGAAATCAAACACTGGTTTGGGGAAGCAGACATTACTGCTTAGAGGCACTGCCAAGCATGGGAACTTACGCAGCTTGTCATTAGTTGAGTGGCAGTAGATATCTACACCGGTGAACTGTAAGACGGTCAAGATCTGCTGGATGTAATAATTATACCATCTTTGCTTTGGTAATTTAACTGAAAACCAAGAAAGAGAATTAATGTAAGCTAGGGTGAAATACTTACCCCTTAACTAGAAAAGTCCAGCTAAACTGTTTTCCTAGTGAGTTAAGCTGCTTCCTTGCTCTACTGAAACTAACATAAAAAACGATGGAGCTTCTGCTAATGTATTACTTGAGTCACTTCTTTTTCCCCTTTACAATTAAGCGGCAGGAAAAACAGCTGATGTTAAGGATGTGCAGTAATGAGAACACGCAAAGAAACAAGGCTAAAGCTCTGCCTAAGCACTATTCTTCCTTCAGTGGTGACAAATGGTGAATGACTGGGGAAAGGTGCAACAAGTTAAATACATGGAAATGTTTCTGCTCTACATCTTCTCAGGTTCTGCTGATCTGAGGCTCAAGGGAAGAGATTACATCAATCCAGCAGTGGTTTCTCACCTTCTGAACTGTGTTTTTTCTAATTCCAAAAGCTCTTTCACTTTTTTGTTAGGACTTACTTTTCTTCCTCAGTAAATTTTGAGTTTTCCTCCAATGTGCAAGCAGATGCTATGTCATGGAAGATGTTTTCATTGTTTTATAGTATTTCTTTTTTATCTGTTTGGCTCAAGGCCTAATTTTGCTCAGTCTACTATTCTTGTGTTGTGGGTTATTTCTTCTTATTTCTTATTTCATTATTATGAATGTCCATTCAACATGGCAATGTGTAGTCTGGAATGATTATTATTCTCACTTTAATCTGTGTCAGTAGTTTTCTACCATTGTAATTCAGAGTCATATGACATTGTGCTGTGTGCTGAGGTTTTCACAATGCTGCAAATTTCACCATGCTGCTAACTTTCAAAATTTCTTTCAAAAATCTGATGTAAAAAAAACCCCCAAAATGTATGAAATTGGATGTAAAAAAAAGGTAAATTCTAGTATAGAAATATTTAGAATACCTCAACAGACCTATACATCAATAATGTCTCTGTATTAACAAGTAAAGAAATACATTAAGAGAAAATTTGAGGAGTGAATCGTTGTGGCCGAGGAACTGATGTTTGAAGCGTGTTTATTTCTCCTGAATTTACCTCAGACTAGCTTCATTCTTTTCCCTGAATAGACATTAGCAGCCAAACAGAGCACATATACTGGGTTTGTTTCTCCTGAGAGATTTCCAGTTTTCCTACTCTGACACCAATTTGCAAATAGGGAAAATCAATGAACTATTGAAAACCACATTCCAGAACCAAAGTAATAATGATATCAGAAATTTCTGCATTCCTCTTACTGGACTTTTCCAAGACAGATACCACAGCTGCTGGGTTTACTTGTTCTCCTACAACCTCCTTGCAGCAGTAACTGGTTAGTTGCAGCAGAGAATAACTTTGGATCTTGACTTAGGTTCTTCACCTAAAGAGTAATAGTGCCATTTGAGTTTCCTGGATTGTTTCATATGGCTATTTGAAAAGCAAATCTGACCCTGTTATATTTTCAGTAGTGCTCATCGGGAAAGCCTGAAATGAAAAACTCGTGGACAGTTTTCCTGATGATTCATGGCGCTGATAATTCTATTCCTCTTCCTTCTTGACTGCAATAAAGCAATGTGACTTAGCAGAAACATAAGTAAGCCTTTTCAGACAGCCATGTGAACCACGACATTAGCATTTCAGAATGACAACCTCTCACCAACATCCCACCTGAGACTTGCCCACTCTCTGCAGATACAAAACAAATACTCACAGGAGTGACATGATCTGCAGTTGGGGATGGGCAAAGGTTTTCTCTAAATAGTAAATCTTTAGTACTTCTAAAGCTCTTAAATCATTTATGTTTAATATAGCAGCAGTATCAGCTGTTGAAGGGAAAATGTCATGGTGATATGTCCAGTACATAGGGGATGAGAAACCCCATTTAAATTATCTGTGCAGCCTAGCAGGAATGTGGATCTTAATTTTCCAGCTTGCAGGCTAGCAAGCACACAGAGAAAGCTGTGAGAATTTTCTGTGAACTCTGTCTTATTTCTGTGTAGGCACATTCCCAGGAGCAAAGAAGAGAACTCAGGGATGTCTGGTTCCAAGAAAGATGCCCTAACTGTGAGGTTAGAGTGTTACTTTCTTGCTCTCTTGTGCTATTTTTAGAAACAGTCTTTTGTAAGAAGTAGAATGGTTCCTGTAGAGTAAGGTAGATGGGTACATTTTATGATGTTCAGAGTCACTTCAAAATACTCTGTAAATATTCTTAAATATCCCTTAGAAAACCCAATGGTCTTGGATATTTAGCTGGAA
The DNA here is from genome assembly GCF_965178545.1 of Coloeus monedula. NCBI lineage: Eukaryota > Metazoa > Chordata > Aves > Passeriformes > Corvidae > Coloeus > Coloeus monedula. The sequence continues at coordinate 37,728,495 of NC_138781.1, forward strand.
GGGAGAGACAGTCCCAGATTGTTGATGTGATCTGAGCCTAGAGTTCATTTGCACTTGGATTCCTTAACTAACACCTGAGCTTCCTTGGAAAAGGAACTCCGCCTGAATTTTGTCTCAGTCAAGAGAATCTGCTATTTTTTATTTTAAGGGACTGTTGTTAATGTTAGGATGGGGTTTTTTGTACCCTGGAGTGAAAACCGTTTCTAATTTTAAAGTACTGTCCTATGTTTCACTAATTTTCAGCACGAATAAAGCTGAAAAGCAGTTAATCAAAGCTCCACAGAATGCTCTGTCAGTGTAGATCAATTCTGTTTTCAGTGCAGTAATCATTTGAAACCTCAGAGTTTTAAGAAAAACTGATCACACAAAAAATTCCTTTGTGGCTTAAGAAGACAGTATAAGGATCCTGTCTGAAGTTTAATTCAGAGATGTAACTTTATGTTTTAGACTTTGACTATTAAATAAAAATTCTTTTAGAATCCATTCCTGCATTTGTAGCCCAGTAATAAAATTGCAGAGTATGTAAACATGCTGTGCTTCCCACATGTTTTATCAGAAAGATTTAGGTCACACTGTATGTACTACCTAACCACTGCCCTTTGGAAGACCTCAGAAGTTATGGACATGGACCTTTCTGGAGCAGTGTGGAAAGCAAGCAACCACAGCAGAAATTACAGAGGTTACTATATTCTGTTATGCTGAGAAGATTGTGTAAGAGAGGGGTTTGGAACCAAATGGTGGTGATAGAGAAGTGGTGATTATGTCTGTGAGCTTCTCTTGAATGTCTCTTTGAGAAAGAATATCTCAAAGTCTCAAGATTGCCTTGAAGAAGCATAGCTAGGACTAACTCATGTGCTCATCCTCTCATATCTAACAGTTGTTTTTTGGTGTGAGTACACAGCATCAAGGAATAAAGAAAAAAAGTCTTTGATTCCTGGAATTTTGTGTGTGTGTGTTTTCTGGTTAACTATCTCCCACATGGATTGTGACTTTGAGGGTAATGTTCCATCAACAGATCCTAGAATGACAGAATAAGTTGGGTTGAAGGGGTCTTTTAGAACACTCCTCTGCAGCAGTTTTGCCTTGGGGTTGTGAGGAGTTCCTTTTTCAGCCAAGAGAAATTTATTCCACACCTGCATGACTTTCTATATGTTTAAAAGGATTGTTCTTATATTTGAGAAGGCTGTCATAACCTCTCACCAAAAATAGTTCTTTGCATTCTGAGTAGAGAAATTATTTTGCCTGGATCAGTGAGCGTAGCAACAATAGCCATAAAGCTTACTGCAGTTTGTGCAGAAGAGATTTCTTAAATAGCCAGAGTGGGCTGTCAGATGCAAAAAAGCATGCAAATGAACTGGATTATAAAAATAGTTCTAACATATAATTTTATGAACACAATCCTTGAAACTCTTTTTCATCACTGTGAAGATACAGAAAATTACAAGGCACAATTGTTTACTGCTACAGAAGTAACAGAAGCACACTAAGCTGTCATCTAAAATCATTCCCATAGATCACTTGTTTGGGATAACAAGCTATGCTCTTCTGTTTTGCAATAAATGAAGCATTTTGGTACAGCAAAAGTTTCATGTACTGTTAGTGTTATTTCCTCTCGCAACCACATAAAAAAGGGCAAAATGGAGAAAGGGCAAATTATTTTCTGTAACTCTAGATGACTCAATAAAAAAAAAAATATTGTAAAAATGTTGCTGATACATATAGCTTAAATGAAACAATCAGTTGTCATCATGGTGGTTTTCAAGAACACTTGAAAAGTAAAAAGCCTATATAGGCAAGAGGTATAAACTTGGAGATATATTTTTATTTATGAGTGGAAATGAGAGTGCAACTATAGAGATATTGCTTTATTAACTGAAAGTTCAAAATGAGAATAAATATATATTTCCACCAATTGTTCATTTCATAAGCTGTGTAATAAAGCAGAGAATCCTATGGCTAGTTATTACTGTTCTTCTTTTGCTGAGAGTTATACATGTTTCATTCTCTAAAGTTTGAATGAATGAAAATTTTGAACCTTATGTCAAATCAAACAAGATGATGATTTCCACAGTCTTCAGCTGCATGAATCCTAAAATAGTCTCTATTTTATTTGAAGTACACTGAAGATTTGGTACATTAGGTAAGATGTGTTTTTAAAGCTCTTTAAAAAATATAAGGATCTTCTATATGTAATTTTCAGTGAGGCATTTCCTTCATCGTACTGTGCTGTATGCTTTAAACTACATTTCTAAAATTAAAACCTCTTTGTGTAATATATGCTGAGCTTTATTATGCAATGATTTTCTGCTGGAGGTTAAATTATGCTAAAATATGATTACTTTTTAGAAATTATTAATGTAATCTTAATTAAAAAACTATAATAGTAAAATAAATATATAAATAAAATAAATATACATTTCGCTAGAAGATTCCACAGTGCATTAAGATGACTGATCACTATGATTCTGTGAAGAACATGGTTTAAGATAAGAAGATGATTTATGAGGAAATTAAGATATATCACAGAAATATGTCTGTCATTTCTTTGTCTGAAAGGTAGCATCCATTGAGAGATTCACGCATTTCTGTTTGCACAAAACTCAGGTGTTTTAAGAAATAGTTTGTTTTCTCTGTTACTCAGTCTTAGTGATCTAAATTTCTTAATACTTGTGGAAGGAAAATTTAAATGTTTTTCTTCTAGCACAAACAGTCTTGGACAAGTGGAAAAACTTTTGAATAATAGTTCTCTTTGTGCTAAAATCTGAAGTTAATTGCACTTGTAGAAATGGTAATGAACTGAACTAGAAGTAACAACAAAGCAAAAACTAGGTTGTATTTCTGCATTTTGAAGCTGGTCATATAAAGGCATTTTAAACACTGCTTTGAAATTTGTGATAATTTTTACTCAGTGGAATTAAAAATGGAAGAAAAGTATATGATATATCAAGAGGTTCTCCCTCACCAATGCTGGAAATGCATCTGTCTTGATATTGCTCTTATTATAAGTGAGCTCACTTTCACCTCTTCCAAGAAAGATGCTTGCTCTGTTGCAGCCATTTCTGATAGAGCTGTCCATGGTTATAAAGGCTCTTCCATTTGAAATTCAGAGTACTTTGTTTGCCTAATAAAAGCCTTATGTAAAGCCCAATTTTTACATTTTCTCTCCCTAATCTTTCTGTGATCCTAAGCTTCCCTGGCAGCATGAGGACTGACTGAACTACACCCAGGGGGAGCGTTGCAGGTGTCTTGGGCAATTTATCTCAATGGGCAGTACATTCAGATTATTGCCTAACATAACCTGGTGGTGGTAATTTTGGTTACCTTCTGACCTTGCAGATCTTAGGAAGATAGTATTGCATGGGTAAAACTGCTACTTTGACATTGTATATCTAATAATCATAAGCTGTGAGCTATTTTAGAGACTGTGCTCTCCAAATAGCACTTGTCACTGGTAGTTTTGGCTAGCAAACAGGATAGAAATAAAATTAAGTGTGACAAATCATCTCTCATCAAAGAAGGCAGAAAATATTTCTCTTTTTTTTTCCACTGCTACTTTGCTGTTTGGGGAAGGAGCCTTATTTCTTATGGAGTCTCCAATTATTTGAAGAGCTCTAAACCTCATCCAGATGGAGTTCTGTGTGATGCTGAGTAAACAAAGCTGGCTATGGCAGCTGTGCTTTGCAGCACTGTATAACTACAGGCCAGGTTCAATGACACATAGGGTTGGCTTCTGCAGCACTGAAGCCCACGAAGATTACCTGCTACCTGCAACAGAGGAGAGTGCTAGACCTAAATGTATGTGTAGACATCCTACACAGAAATGCCTGCCTGCTCTGTCCACTAGTCTATTGATAGTGCCGTACTAAAAACCTTGTTTGAAAAATATGAATTAAAGGGGTTATATGCCTCTGTCACTACAAAATGTAAAACAGCATTCAGTGTTGCATACAGACAGGCTTCAGTCTGCTTATACCCACAGCAAACAAGATAAAATGTTGGTAAGTTTTTATTTAAAGATTTAAAAAGTTGTGGTGTGGGGGAATCCACTCAGTCTTGCAAAGCATTAAGAAAAAAAAGCATGTTAACAGCCAATATCATTCCCTTTCATGTTAGCTTAGAGTGTTTCTAGAGAGATCAGTTTTCTTTTTACTCTGCTTTTAGAAAATCTTGTCTGACAGTCTTTTAGAGAGTACTGAGGATGATAACTATTGGAGGAAAACTGAAGAAAGAAGGTACTAGGGATTTGAGCTATTGTGGTTCCTTTTGCTAATGACAAAGCAACATGCACAGAGAAGGGGGGTGGGGCGGGAAAGAACAGCAAAGACTGAAAATGTAGTTTCTGGTTTTGGCTCATGCTGCAAATCTTACAGTTAAAGGCAGAGCACCTGGTCTGCTCACCCATTGTGAAGTCTGTCAAATATCAACATGCTTAGGACTGTGCTTTTAGCTGCCTTTCTAACATGAGAGGTGCTCACAGCAGTATCACAGAAACAAATAAGAAAAGCAGCTGTAGTAGACTAAATGGACAGATAGGACAGTCAAAAGACAGAGAGAGAAAAAAAATCAAGTGAAAGGAAAGAAAGGGTGCTAAAGCGTTCCGTTTAGCTCGTTCATGACTTATGTACCTAGAGAAGCCAGAAGTCTTTTTTTCAATCTCTAGTGAGACCATCTCTTATCAAGGAGGTGATAAAGAATGATACTGATCCTGGATACTCCTTCTAGCCTACCCACCACCCCAAAACTTTGGGTTAGAAACAAAGTCTAAAATTAGGAGAGTAGCTCTTCTTTTCATCAATTTATTTACCAGTGCAAACTAGGATCTAGGATAAAAAAATTAAGTTAACTCATTTCCACATCTGTACATCTCATGTTCACTAATTATGAGCATAGTAGTTTTAATTTGATAGTTTAATTTGGTATTTTAATTTGATTTGAGTGAGCTTTTTTGAGTTGTGCTAAATGTTTTCTCTACCATGATCTTTTGATGACATTTCTAACCAATTTAATCTAACAAGTGAAGTTGGACTTTCATTATTTGGACAAACATTATGCAGCCCTTGTCTTAGGGAATGTAATTGCATTAATAGGGCACTCTCATTTTGGGATTCTCAATAAAATTAAAAAACACCAAGTAAACCATTATCATCTCAGTGATCTTCCTCCCCACCCCTATTTTTCTTATATGAAAAAAACTGTACTCAAGGAAATGATGCAGCTTTCTAAAGATCATTCAAGATGTTGGTGGCAGAGCCTGAAGCTTTTGGCTCATGTCCTTGTAATCCAGGCAATAAATTAATCTCCTTTACGGTACTGTAACTAAAAGACAAATGTTTGTAGGCGATGTGAGCAAAACTTAATTTCAATAAAAACATCCTTTATTTTGTTTTCTCATGGGCTCAGAAGCTTAACTATATAATCTTTCATGAGTAGGGCCTTTAAAAGTCTAACTTCTTTTAAAATGACATAATCTCGTTTCATGGTTGCAATTTTAAGTAAGCAAATCTAAAATAGTCATGAGGCAACATAACCAGCTGCTCGGTATTCGTGTTGAGCACTGCGCTGTTGTACTAGATGCCATTAGCATTTTGCAAGCAAGTGTGATTGAATACAAAATGAAGAGTTTCTATGCAGCAAGTACTTGTATTTTTATAATTATGAAGACCTACCACACCAATATTTTCCTTATTTTTCCCCAACAGCTGACAAAGAGGTGGTTGGGGATCCATGGCAGTGATGATGGCAATACTGCTTTCAGTTATATGTCTTCCCTGAAGTTAAAACCTCTATGGATTAAATTTTTGTAAATACAGAGGTAGAGTTTGTTCCTTAATAATATGCAATGGACTGATTAAAATACAAGTAAATAAGAGAGAAAAATCCTCTCATATTAATATTATCATATTAAAATTGTTTGTTATATGGCTACACACTGAAGAGCAAGAAATGACTTCACTAAAATTAGTGGAAGGTATTTCAGTTAAAAAAACCCAAATGACCGAACACCAGAAAACCATTAAGAATAGAGTGACCTCTATAGTGACCTCTAGAAAACTAAGTTAATGTGTCATAATTCAAGAGATTTTCTCTCTTTCTGCTCCCTGTCCCTGAATATAACATAGAAATTGGTGGGATGTATTGCTAGTTAAGAAAGCAGTTCTGCCTGTGCTAAACAGTATCACACATTTTGTAATGGCTGGTGATGTGCTGCCTTCTAGCCTCTAGCTGATTATTATCAGTTAGACTCACTGGTGGATTTTGCTGAAAATGTGTTTGTTGCTGTGCTGCAGAGTCTCTGCTGCCTCTCTTGTATCTTGCACATCTTGGAGGATGTCACTGAAGGTGTTGCAAATGCTGCTCAGCACAACATCCTTCCTGAGTCAGTGAGCCTTCCCTGGTGAGTGAGGCTGATGAGCTGCCTAAAAGGCAGAGGTACAGATACAGCTGAGTAGCGTGGTAGATGGGGAGACATAAGACACTGATAAAGAACCATTTTGTGAAGACAGATGAGGGCTTTTTCCCCCTGTTTTTCTTCCCTGAGTGGAGTGTGTGAAGAGTGCAGAAATACGTGCTGATTCACTGGCATTTGTTTTAACTGGATCAGGAGGCAATGCCTATACTTATATTAACAGTAGGGCATCACTATAGTACAATTAAAAAAAATAAATCAGCATTTTCGTAGATGCTTACCTAGTGTATAAGTCATTAGGAGAACAGCCATCTGAGTCCAGCACTGCACTGAAGGGATTTTTTTGGCCATGTTCTTGCCCAGTGCAGTGAAGGGATATCAGAGGCACTCTGTTACTTAACACAGACATCCTGTAAGGAAAAAAGTTCTGGTGAGTCTGATCTAATCTTCAATATATGGGAAGATCTTGAGACAAGCTGGAAGGAATTACTGTGTACCAAAAATAACTTTTATTTTTTTGAATTTTTTGCAAAGAAATAATGTTTCTTTTGTGGATAATTTCCTGGTACCCTAATTTCTGTGTTTCGCAGAGATTTCTGTAAGTATGTATGGAACAGAACCCTACTGTATTCATTTCACAAGCTCAGATACTGAGACCAGATAAAGGTCTTGGTACATTCATTCCCAAATGTAACTTTAAATCTAGACTAGATATCCTAGTTCAACACCCTCTCCCCATTCACCTGTTGTAGCTGAAGGTGTTGTGAAAAACAGACACTTCTATACACATCTCACAGCATTTAAATGTCTTTGCAGGTATTTACAGAACTGTAGAATTTTTTATTTGGTAATGTTTCTCTGTCAACCTTGCTTGCAGACAACCAGGATGTATCTCATGGAAATATTCCTGGCATTAGTGATATAAATAAAAATGCTCTTCCTCTCTTCATAGTTCCATACATAGAAAACTCCTCAAGGGTTTGGGAGCACTCCCTATGATATATAAAATGACTGAAAGACATTTCAGAAGTGAAGAATCAGATCCACCGTGTCCTTCACCTGCCTTGCCAACTGGGCTACTTGTATTCCTGAAAACACACCCAGTTAAAACAGACTCTTGCCAAAATTTTGAAATTATGCCATTTCCACATGTTCGTTTCCCATTTGAGTAGCAGCAATCAGATCTAACACAGCAGAATTTCAAAGACTGCTGAGCAAATCTCACTTCTTTGTATGGAACTCAGTGTCACCTCCTCCCAAAGAGTAGTCTAAAAATAAGGGTGACAATTCATTTGCCTCTATGAGAGATGTGGAAGGTAACTGCAAGTAATGTGAAGTGCTGTGTGGACAGTATCTTTTAAATTCTTTTTTTTGGTATCTGTGTATGTAGTGGATACATGCAATACATACATGCACTATATATACTCAACTTAGCTCACTAGTGTAACCCTGGCTTCCACTTATGGCTTTCATTTCCATGATGACATTGCTGTTTCTGGCACTACATGGGCATGTTTATGTATATTCACGAGCAAAGAACATACATGAAAATAAAAGCTCAAATGACTTGCCAAAGAGATTCTATGTTATGAAACATAGGTTGCAGACAATCCTCTATTCTCTATAAAACTGGAATAATTGTAAGGGTAAAACCAGGAAAAACTATGGTCAAATATTTGATGGAGTTTTTGCGGGTATTTTGCAGACATGCAATGCTAATGGAAATTTCTAGCTGGATCTGCCACCGTGTAACCTTTCTTTTCTTTTTTTCCCCCCATTTTCATTCTTGGTTTATCTCTAGATTTTACTGGAGTTTGAAACCAAACCAGGTTTGTAGATTTTAGAGTAACTTACTTGAAATGAAAGGTAAAACAATCCAAATCTATGTAAAAATCCACACTATATTGCTTTAACCAGAGCTTTAATGGACACTGTTATACAACAACACTTTTTACCAAGACTTGCAAAATGAGTGCTGCCACTTTTTATCAATACTGCTCCAGCAAAATGGGTTCTGTGGATATGTCTGTCCCAACCACTAGGTTACCTGTTCATTATGTCTAATATATTTATGGAAGATGAGGACTTTAAGACATAAGGGTGAAGCTAAGATTAAACTTTCAGCCATTATTGCTTTTCCTGTCTTGCACAATTCATCTCAAAACTGTGTCTGTTCCTTAACACTCTGCTTCATATTCTGCTTTCCTGTAATGGCTTTACTGGTGATTGGAGCTCAGCAGAAAGGATTTTCTCTTCTTGTCTCTGTAATCCAGGGGTAATTTTGTGAACTTGGAATGTTACTTTATAAAATCTGCTAGCTTTATGATTGAAACCTTGTGTCAGAGGTTTTTTCTATCTTAGAAGATAGATTTAGAAATTAAGAAAGTTCTTCCAATTACTTTAGAATCATTTGGTCTTCTCCAAATTCCTTCTGTCTCAATGAAGTAAACATCAATTTTAGTTTATGTTTGGTGTCTGTATAAAAAGTATATGGTCCCTATAGATGACCTACCACCTGTATTTCATGCCCAATGGCCATAGTTTTACTTTTATCTTAGATAGAGTGTCAATCCATTATCTAAGAAAAGAAGAATTCTTCAACCACAAAGCTGAAAAAGAAAGATTAATGGGAAATGTCACTGTGACATAATATCATTAGAATTTGATTATTTCATTTTTAATGGGTGCATGTCATTATAACACTGAATCTCAACTTTAGCTGTTCTTTAGACAGGATTTTGTGCAGTAGTGGGAAGGAACTCAAAACTCTGGGTCTGTATGCAGCAACATTTTGAGAACTGTTGAACTTTACCTTTTGTCTTTTATTTCTCACAAGCTTCCTCCCTCCATTCCTTTTGACAATGTCTGATTCTTAAATACCTTTTTGAAATAATATGAGTAAGGCAAAAAGTAATTGGTAATTCCATGGCTATTCTCCAGTTTAAATAAATGTCAATGCAAATGTAGAATAATGTTCTGCAATGGAGTAGTTAAAAAGGAGGAGGTTTGAGTGCTTTGTTTTCTTTATATCAACAATTCTATCTGTATTACAGGAAGAGCAATGTCATTTCAAAATTCAGTATGAAGACCTACTTCATTTTGGATCATAAAAAAGCAAAACTGCAGAGTAACATTTTCTAGCAGATAATTTACAGAATAAATTTTATTTTGTATTAGAGTATGTTTTTCATAAAAAATCCCAAATTGCTATCTAGGTTGTATTGTACATCCCATTCTGCAGAATGGCATCTCAGAACATTTATTTTTAATGCGCAGTAGCTTCTGAGAGTTCAGGGTTATTGCTATAGTAGTATAGTTTATCAAAAGGAATATTAAAAGTAGAGGAAAGGAGTACAATTACTCTGTGGTAGAAACAAAATCATATGGTTCAGTTTAGAAAAACATGTTAAACATTGACATTCTGGCAGTAATGGAGTTTAACAGCCATCATGGTGAGTCAGTGCTCAGTAAATTGAAACAATGAGAAATACAGCTGAAAACTTATGACCTACATTTCTAGTGACGGGTGTTTCGGAGCCTGGAGCCTTTGCATATTCAAGGCAAGGCACAGTGAAGGGGACTAGGTCTCAAAAACAAGATCTCTGGAATATCTCCAAGACTGACTTACTCAAAATCAAGTCTCACTTTTTCAAAAGTGCATCACACTCTCACATCTGATTAAAAAGTAGTGAGGAAATCATATAGTTAGAATGCATATACTGCTGCATTTACTGAACTCTTTGACCTCATACAGTTCATTCATTTGTGTGACAAAGTCCTACAGTGTTGATAAAAGAAACACTAAAATAGCTTTTGATCAACCCCCATTGATCTATATGAATTTGCATCATTTGGGGATTTGGCTTTCAATGCCCATGAAACCTGGAGTATTCACTGTAATGTATTACCTGTCTATAACTTCTGCATGTATATAATATATATTCTTATGTATACAAACCATACAGTCATAGAATGGCATGGGTTGGAAGGGACCCTAAAGATTATCTAGCCCCAACCTCCCTGCCACAGACAGGAACGTCTCATCCTGGACCAGGTTGCTCAATCTCCAATCCAACCTGGCCTTGAACACTGCTGGCTTCCTTGCCCTCTCTGGCTTCTTTGCAGTCCCCCTTCAGATACTGGAAGGTTGCTATGATATGAGATCTCCACACAACCTTGTCTTCTCCAGGCTGAACAACCCCAACTTTCTCAGTCAGCCAACATCATCTGTATTTGCTTTATAATCATCTTTATTTATTTACTTTATAATCAACATTTACTTTATAATCATCTTGTTAACGGGCTTGCAAAACAGTCAGACTGATGTAAAGGAGTATTTCATAGCAGGGGTTGAGCTCCAACCCATGCAATGAACCAGCAGTGAACCTAGTTATCATCTGAGACAGGCCATCCCTACCCCTGGAGATGCTTCTGCCAGAGGACATCAAATCTGGTTTTGTTCTAATGCACACAAAAACTTGTGTGTCCATGCACATAAAATGTAATGATGTACAGCCACATTGTGCATGAGTTGAATGCACTGAAAAGTGAGGTAAATTTAGATATCAGAAAGCAGGTATAAGAGCAAACAGAATACCTTTTAAACCAGTTAGACCTTTGGGGCTGAAGGGATGGTTGCAGTTGTCCCCAGACTAAGTATTACAGTTCTCATCATATTAAAGTACATTTTGTATCTTAGCCTGGAGAACCCAGTTTATGTTTAAGCTTCTCTCTAAGCCCCCTGTATGGTAATGTGCAGATAGGAACTCTTTAACAATCTTAACTGTCCTTGTTATGGTTCCACAGAATAACCATGTCAATTTCAGTAGAAATTTCTGTGTTATCCTAATTTGGATACTTCTAAGAAGACCAATCTGTTTCATTATTTCTCTTTCTTCTGTTACATTGAGGATACTGCAAGACGTGTATCAAACAACGAGGCCCTTGGAAAAGAGATATTTATGGACCGATTCTTGGTAGATGTTTCAGAGATGTTTATTTCTCCAGCCACATGGCCAGAGCTCTGCCGAGGAACTGCTCAATCACGGGACCCCAGGGTCCTTGCCCACGCAGGGGAACACAAAACAACCAATGGGGAACGAGGCTGACCAGGGGCAGGGAAACCCCGTGCCTCCCGCCCAGGGCCCCTGTCCCAGGACCACGTGGCAGGGGGGAGGGCCCCAACATTCTTCTACAACATTCAGAAATGTTTTCTCCTCACTTCTGAGCTGTAGTACGTTTCCTAGTAAAGCAGAAACCACACTTAGCTCCTAGAGTGGTAGTGACACCAAAATTCTCAGTGCTGGTAGGACCGACTGCAGAGATCTTCCCTTTACTTTGTTTTTCCATCTCTCCTTTCCCGTGTGAGTTTCATGGTCATTCATGTGAGGGTTTCTACTGTGTTGTGTGTTGACCTTTTCCTTTTGTGATCACAGATTCTCTGTGATGGCTCTGCTTTGTTTTCTCACATCTCTTGGGAGAGATCCTTTTTGTAGGAAGTCCTGTTTAAGGCCCCCTGGCCATGTGCTGGTTTAGACTTCTGATTTCTTTCCCAGTATACGTGCAATGTTCTTTGATGAAATGAGCCTTATGATTTCAAAGCCTAAATATTTGGAAAAGATATGAAATATAAGGATATTTATGGACATTAGCGAAATGAGCAGTTTCATTTCTAAATCATCCATGTGTAGGAAGGAGCAACTTGAATTTGTGCTACAGCCATACGATTACGATCAGTGAATAATGATTGCTTTTTTATTGTTTGTGATTTTAAGTTTGATTTAACTGCTTTTTCCCAAGTGGCTTCTACTGATGAAATCCCACACACAAAGAAAAGAAGTAATGTATTCGGTGCATTTTTCTACCTTGACATGTTGAAATTAACTTTGTCTCTAAGTTTCCAGGCTTTATATTGCTGAACAATTCTGTGTTCCCCGAAGGGCTGTTATGTTTTTGTTTGTTTGTTTTTAACTGAAATTGTTTATACTACTGGTTTTGACTCTGAAAACTTTATTTTAATATATTTTTGTTTTGTTTTTTAGTATTTCTCTGTTCCTTAAAAATATTCAAGTATTTATTTGCTCAGTAGCAGCCAATAAAAAGATCAGGCATGTGATAAAATTATATGGTACAGTTGAACAATCTGAGAAAATGTAAAATATGTATTTATGTCTTACTTTGTTCTCACTTTTAAATCAATAACACCTTGTCTTCCTCCTTATGGTTATGAGTGCCATGTAATGCTAACTCATGACACTTAGTCTTCTAAAACCAGGTTTAGCACCAACTAATCATTACATATTTTTTACTGTTTATCTCAGTTATATTTGTATAACTGAGCTACAAGTGAAAGACCCAGTATTCATATCTGGGCTATTCAGTGCTTCATGCTGAAATATTTAGTTTAAAAGTTGAACTGGAACAAGAAGAAAGAAAGAAAGAAATGGGAAAAAAACCCCAACAAGGTAAGATGATGTTTCATCTGCTCCTTGAAGTAAATTTATAATAATAGGCAGTGACAGTTGTTGAAGAATGTATTTAGTGTTTCAGTGAATTTCTGAAAGCTATTAACTCAGCCTCAAAGTAAATAAATTTTGTTTTTCATCTTCCCCATATTTTAGTTATCTGAAAAGCACCATACAGTGCCTGTGTTATATTTTAAGAGTCAAGTATTTCAAGAGTCTTCAAGTTATTCTCCTTCAGTTCTTCAGGCCATTGTCAAAAACAATTACCTGCTTTTTTTCTCAAGATATCCAGTCTCTGTGGGAACAAGGTATCCTTGAGCACATTGCCACATCAGAAGGCTGATTATGATGATGAATGATGGTGCTGAGTCATTTTCTTCTCTTTCTTGTTAGGTGGAGCTGAAAGAGCCCAATATAGGTTTCCAGCTACCCTAAAATTGCTACTGCTGTATTATTCCAATGTAGGTGAGAGTCTGCTCCCAAGCACCCACTAAATCCAAAAGTGGGTGCTTGGGTGAGAAGTACTCTAGTAGGAAGGGACTGCAAGACTTAGATTTTTCTACTCAGTGCTGTCATTTGTTCACAATTTCACCTTGAGCAAGAACTTTAAACTACCTTCTGCTGCATGTGACTTATCTGAACAGTTGTTGAGGTTCTCAGTAGGTATAAGTCTTGCTTACCTCCCTGTTAAAAAAAAAACCCAAAACAACAAAAACCCAACAGCCCATGGGAGTCTTAATTTCTTTTCCTCATTTTCTTTTTCTCCAAACAAAAGTGAGAATAGATTGTCTTTTGGCCAAATTCTATGCCAGGGCAAAACTGAACCACAGAGGGAAATGAGTTTGAACCTTTGCTTGTTTCTGACACCTAGAGCAATGAGTTCCTACTCAGAACAAATGAGAGACTGTCTGGAGATGAACAACCATTCTTCCTGGCAATTCCCAGCTTTAGCCTGTTAGTCCTTCTATTTGTTTACATGTTGTTAAACAAAAGTGGTGTTGATAGAGGATTAGAGAGCCCAGGGTGCTGAAGTAGTCCTTCACTATAGGGTTATCAGTGTAAATCTTGCTGATTAAATAGTCTGCCAGGAACTGACAATAACTAAAAACAGTGCAGAAGAGAAGCTTCATCAAGAATTTTCTGCAACCTTTCACATCATTGTCGTGAGAATTCCTCTAACAAGATGATACAAGGACAAAATCTACTGGGTGCAGGATCTCCTCCAAACCAGAATTTGAAGATCATGGTGCTGCAGCCAGGGAAAAAAGGGCGATGTTTCAGTGGTTGGAATTTCACTACCATGTCATTGGCATCCAAGTAGCATGGCACTTAACCTGCCAAAAGGCTATTGAATATGAAATGAATTTAGCATCTCTTGATTTTGCACTAGCTCTACTTATTAAGGAATTTAAACATTTTTTCTCTTTTTAAATTTCTGAGAACAAAAGTAAATATCATACTACTTTCCATTATGAGCAGAATGAATCACTTATTGAGTGCTCCATAATAGCACTTAGGCCATAAGACAGTTTTCTGACAAATTGTGATGTCATGCTTGGGCGGAAAAAGTGACAGAACAAATGAAAGAAATAAATGAATCCTTGTCAGACTCCTCCAAAGTAATTTATTTTTGGATAAAATAGATGTATACTACTTTTACATCCTTTTCCTCCAGAATATAAATGGAAGTCACCCAGATATTGAACAGTTTTTCACTATTCTTCTAGAAAATTAAAATAAAATTCTTGCATTTTTCTTTGGTCTTATTTAAGCACTCCTATTTGCATCCAAATGCAACTCCTATTTGAAGAACAACATTGTATATCCAAGTGACTGTGATTTGCAGACACTCAAAAATGAGAATAAAGTTTGGAAATGGTGAAGGGATGAGCAATGTACATAAATTAGCCAGTTTATGCAAATAGAAATTACCTCTCTTTCCTCTTGAATCTAAACAGGCACTTTGGAATTTAACTTTACGTAACTTCCCTTACTTGCAACAAAAGCATTTCAGCAGGAAGCAAATTCAGGAGTATCCCCAAAACTGTAAGTGCCCATTTTGAATTTATTAGATATTTTAAGGGATTTTTTGCTGGTTATCTATCTAGATTATTCTCCTCCAGCCACAGTAACAGAGAAACCTGCTGATTCTTAGCATCTCTTGGAGCACAGCTGTAATTATTCAAGGACAGGTATTCAAAAATGTAGAAAAGTGAAATCAGCAGACTGACATTTTGACCTGTTAAACTAGATTGTTCTATTCTCTGCACTGAAGCCTACCATCTTTAACAGTGCATCTTGGTAAAACACCTAATATTTATTCTTTAAATGCATTTATTGCCTCTACTGCATTATGATTGCCAGGCCAATTTAAAAAGAAATCATTATTTGATGGAATTGCAGATTCTTCAATTACCTCCAGAATTTTTATCTGATTGGACTTCTTGAAGAATACAATGTGCCAGACAGATTGCATTGGGATTTTAAAAAACCCATTTATTCCTTAGCACCTTCATAGCATTATAAAAGTAGTAAAAAAAGTTTCACTCACTTGCATTCCATCCCCTCTAAGTATGCTTCACAAGCTTTCTTAAATTTGTTCTGACTGCTATTATGTTGATTTCTACTTTGCCATTTAACCCCTTTCCAGCATTCAAGAGAGACAGCTGGTTGCCTGTTGATTATGACAGTGACTTCCATTTCTCATTTCTTGTCTGGAACCAAATGTTTCAAACTTCTTGTTGATTGCTGTATGATGGCTTGTATGGCACTCACCTGCAGTCAGTGCTTTAACTATAAAAATCTCATTCCTTTTAGTGTGATTAGAGCTATAACAGTTTACAATAGTTTCAAAAGTTTGGTAAGAACGATATTGTTGGGGGCAAATAGTTTGAAGTTGAGAGTTAGGATGCAAGAAGTAGAGAGAGTTGGAGAAATAATTTCATCAATTCCTTTCATGACCTAAATTTTAAACTGAAATCTGTGGGAAGATGAGATTGTTGTCTTCCATCCAATCCATTGTGCTGTGGCTGTTAAATTTCATGTCCACCTTTTAAGTTAAGGAATATCTTTTTTTCCTCTGTTGAAAAAGGTAAGGACACAACCAGATATATTGTCAGGGAAGTATTTGTTTCCTGAAATATATCATTGATATGATTATTTGCTACATCAAAATGACATCAGTGAAGTTATACCAGAGAGGAAAGAGGCTTTAAACAGACTCAAAGAAAAGAGAATTTATTTGCATGTTGTGTGAGCTAGGAGAGGAGTCTTTTTGACCTTAGAGATGAAAATAAGTAACAAAAGCATCACAAAGTAATATGTTGACATTTGACATCAGAGGAAGATGATCTCATCAAAGATGAAATTATTAATTTGGGTTTCTAAAGTAGGAAGTAAAGTCCATTTTCATATTTTCCCACAATTCCACTCATGAAAAAGGATGATTTACATTAATGTTTAAGTCATATCCTTCCTAACTAGATGTTTGTTTAACCTCGTCCATAGAATGTGAATTGAAATTAAAAGCAGAGTGTTTTCCACAGAAAAATAAAATGTGGATGATGATGTAGAGTGCAATTATCTGGTTATGAGTTTGCATGATCTTTCTCTCCATCCTTAGTTACTGGGAAAGCTACTCTACAAGCACTCCAGCCAAGTATAAGAACGATTGAGTTTGTCAGCATTCTGCCATTAGCTTGTTCAGATGCTTCCTCTCTCAAGAACTGGTTCAGAGGGCAGTTCCTCTTCTTCATGCTCATTAAGTGAGGACTCGGAAGTCTTCATTCCTGGGTTGATTGTGGCCTGCTGATTTCTCCTTCCAGCCTTCAGGTGGCTGCTCCTCTCCCTCTGCTCAAATTGTTTTCAGACCTAGATAATCACCAGTTTACCATCTTAATCCTATACTTGCTGTCCTTACCATAGACTTGGTCCCTATTCTAAGGGCAGTGTATCCATAATGATTTCTCCATTTCTACTGGGCTTTGTTATAATTATTTAGTCAAATCCTACCCAAGTCTAGATTTCACCCAGACTATCCATTTCATAATCTCCTCTTTTTAGGACAGTGTCCTCATGTTCCCTGTGTTTTTAAAGCCTGTGGCCTGATAGGATCCCATCTGGCTAAGAGCAGTAGCTCCTCCCGCAGTAAAATCCACTGAGTGTGGTGATGTACAGCAAGATTGAATTTTCAGTTTCAGTGTAATATATTACTGAGTAATATTTATGTTAGTTTCTCTAGTAGTTTTGTGAACTGTTTCAACATATGCTTTGAAGAGATTCTGCAAATACCACCACTGTCCCATGGAAGATACTACAGGGTGGTATCATGGAAGTGTGCTCATTTACTTTTGCTGAACATCTATCCCATGGATGAAATTCTGGCAAGTATTACGTACAGTTTCTTTTTGCATACCAGTGGATTTTCTTTATAGAAATCTTCTTTGTGCACTTGGTAGGAAATTTCAATATGGCCGTATTCTGAATTCATTAATTTCTGTGTGAATCTGGAGTCAACTCTGAAGATGTCAGTAAAGTTGTCCTGTATTAACTTCAATGTTACACTGATGAGGATACTGCCTGCTGTCTGTCTTGGTGCTACATCTGGTCTGTCACCAGTCATGTGCATTTTCAGTTGATGGGATTGCCCTTTCCCCAACTGCTTCCTTGACAGGTGGATTCTGTAGTTACTTTAAAATACTCCAAATCCCAGTGGATAGAATAATCAGTCTGGTCATTACAACAAGCTTTCCATTGACTGCTGGACTAGTGTGTGTTTAAACTGCCATCCATCTCAGAGGCCTTTCTTGCTGCCAGCATGTCAGCTGACATTATCCCTCCTACTCAGCTGAACGAAACTGGACAATACTGGCCTCCTGCCAGCTAAGCATTTCATCATTAACTCACCTCCTAGAATCTAGTTTTTTGTGGTAACCATTTTATTCCACCTCAGCCACTTTCATTTAAGACTCTTCAATCTTCTAAGCAATAATCTTTTTAATCTATGTGCTATAATGTTTTCTTAAGAATTTATGATTTTTTCATTCCTCTTTCCCTTCCTAGTTGTGAATTGCCATATTAGCCTATTTATAGAAATAGTCTGCAAATGCTCTTTGGAAGGTCTTTTCTTGACCCCTTTCTTCTTCTACAGATAAAAAACATAGAGAAGGAAAGGACTTAACCTTTGATAAACTTGCTGCTAAAGTAGATTAGCCATTTTCAGTTAGCAAGATTGATGCTGCTATCAATATTATTAAGTAACTAGGTATGAATTCCTCATTGTATAAACCTGAAGTAATAAGTGCTATTAGAGCTCCAGGCAATCCATCTCACTCTTACCTTTCCAGTGTTCTTTCCTAAGTGAAAAATAAATAATAAAACAATGAGATTGTTGACTTAAATTTTACCAGGTTTTGTTGTTCAGTTTAGATTGGAGAACCTAGAATCGCAAACTGCTCTGAGTTGTGGCTGTGTTTCACAATTTTGGAAACAGAATGTATTAATTGTGGATTATTTGTTTTTCTGTATTTTTCCTTGTTTGGGAGTGTTTTTAAGGTTACCAATGAAAGGGGATGCTGGAAGCAGAGAAAAGACAGACAAAATGAGTTGATTTTCAAGGAGTATTTTATTGGAAGGGGTCAAAGTACGTGGGAAGGAGAATTCTTTTTCAATGTTGATTGGTTCATCTTTTGTTGCTTCATAGAGGAACATATGGGTACTAAAAACAATCTTCAGTTTTCTATGCCTCCAAACTGTCTGTCACAGCAACAACAGTGATCCCTATTCTAAACTTGGACATCCCATTCTATTCTTATGAAATTAATTCAAAGATCTATATTAACAGTGATTTTTTCAGTAATATCAAGAATTTTTGAGGGTGTTGAGTGCCTACATCTCCTGCTTGGATGAGAAAATTCAGGACCTTGAGCAACCTTGGCAAAAGCAGGAAAGTGGAAAAAACATGAAGCGAGGAGGTTAATGAGTCACAAATATGGAGAAGTTGGCAGTATTTTTATTTTTGTTGATTGGTTCATTTAATATTTTTATTTTTGTTAGGTTTAAGTTTAGTTTTGACTAATTGACAGAGATGAGATGCAGTTGAGTTTTCCAAGGCAAATAATGTAATTTGGTTCTCTACTTCTTTGGAATTGAGTGGGTTTCTTTTCCTTCTAGGAGAAGATATTAAGTCAGATTTCTAAGATGTCTTGCTCCTTTAAGAAAACACTTTTTTCTGAGATACTGAAAGTGAAGAGGCACTTGCTCCCCTGTCACTGTCCAGATAAGTTATCTTTTGTATTAGGAGAAAAAATAATTAAAACATGTGACCAAATAATGTCAGCTATAATGCAGTTGCATTGAGATGCAGGAAGTGAAGTTTCCCTTGCTGAACCTCCAGTGTTCCCACATTGCAGGGGGGAGTTACTGTGACTTTCTATGCTTTGTGCTTCATGGCTGTTGGCTGTGGGCAGCAGAGAACAGAGCCAGAGTTGACAAAAAGTCTGAATGTTTCAGAAGGGCTGGAGAGTGTCCAAGGGTATCCATGACCCTTTGACCGAGTGCTAAACTGCTGTGTACAAGGAAGTGAAAGAATAGATATGGCATTATTTTGGCAACCAATGCAGAACTGCCTGTGCCTGTCAGCATTTTCAGGGCCACCATGATTTCTTGTCTAAACAGGTCTCAGAACTTGGTGAAACACTTTTCTTCATTCCTTCCTCATTTGGAGATTTGCAGGGATTTTTAGTTTTGTCTTTTGATATACCTTTTCTTGATCAGGAAGATAAGTTTTACTCTACCTGAATTTTGAAGGTGCAACTGTGAACTTCAAATCAGTTTTGATGCCATTTAACTGTGGGCATAAATGAAAGGATCTAGCCAAGTAATGACTTAATTAACAAGAAAGTGGGAGCCCAGCCTTGTTTTCTACCTTTCCGTAGCTGTATCTGCAATACTAGATTGCCAGCTGAGTTGGCCTATTTACCAAATGAGCTGCTATTCTGATCATGTTTTTCTTCCTTTGCTATAGATAGAGTGTAAGAAGAACGTTTGCTTATTACATTTAGATCAACTGCGCTATTCCGCTCTTTACTGTCAAATGTCATAATTTTCCATATCAATGTTGTGTTTGGTTGGATGTGCTGATGTGGCGGTTTCTTTGTGCTTTTCTTGTGTTTGATGTTCAGAACGTGCTGTAGCTTTAGCTGTACAAAGCCTGAAGCAGAATTTAAAATATGTACAGGACTCTGGAACAGCCCCTGATTTGTTTTAAAATCCGTTTCCTGTGAGAATGAACTAAATGACGATGCATTTGCTGGTAGTTGGAGCAAGAGATTCTGCATATAATGAAACTGAAGAGGTTTGTGTGGAAGTTCTTGCTTAATTAATTCACTGTGGTCTGTACCAGTTACATAAAAGTAGTTGTTTGATTTTGTGAAAGCCCAGGAGAAGTATTTATCTTCAATAGGAGGCTGATCCTTTTTCTACTCAATAACGCTGTATTTTGAAACCCTATGTATGAACCATGATAGTCAGCACTCCTTTGTCAACACTACTGGTTTATCCCTTTCCCTTTCATACCATTCAGAACATTACAGAAAGCAAGTTCTGGAGGCATCAAAAGTTTTTCTGGGATGGCATTTCACACACTACATAAACATTTCTGGAAAAAATGGGGGATGTGCTGCGTGGAAATGAAGATAACCAACTTAAACTAATATAATTTGTTAATAAACTAATATTCTATAGCAACGTTTCTCTTAGCTTATAACTTTCCAGGTTACTCCTGAAGCACAGGAAGGGACACTCCTGTGAGGAAACCATCTTTTCTAACCTTCTTTTCTCCTTTCTACTCAAATCTGAAAATATTCTACGAAATGTCCAATAGGCTCCAGGTTAACCTCAGCAGTTCTGCTTCAGATTGCAGCCAATTCGTTGCCAAAAAGAAGCAGGCTGGCACAAAGCTTCTGTTAGCCTGTAAACCAGATTCTCAGGAACAGACCCATACCTCTGTAAGGACTTAATGAGAAGCCATGTATCTGAAAGAAAAGTCTGAATTAATAAAAAACTATATGAGTTCTACAAGTTGGAGCATTAGCTGGTCCTCAGAGAACAGTATTAAATTTTTTACTGAGTTCTGTCAATTTCTATCTGAGAGTTTAGGGAAGGTAAAAATATTGTGGTCTTGGAAAATCTTGACATAAGCTGGAAATCAGACCTTTGGCATGAGGGAGCAGTCATGAAAATCTGTGTGAGAAGAATGTTGCTAGTGATAAGGAGACACTGAGGGAGAGCATAGTAATAGATGACAGGGAATCAACCAAGAAAACCATCAAATAGGCTGCACATGGAAAAGAAAAACCAAAAACTTTGCGAAGCTGTAATAACCAAAGCACTGGTTTAAATCCCAAATATCAGAATGAAGTATCCAGGGAAACTGATTTCTCTAGCATTACTTTAGTCGTGATGTAAGTCAGTGGTGCACAATTATTCAAATCTCTCTGCACCTCTCTGAGTCCTACTGATGTAGCATTAGGACCACAAAGCCTGTTCTACTCCTTGTTTCACTGTTAAAATCTGACTGGAAAGGCATATTTCAGTGATGAGATATAGTGAGCAGAAATCATAAGAATAGGGTACACTAGCATTTTCTAAGTTTTATTCTGACAGTTACCTTATCTAAGGTAGTTTATGAAGAATCACAGTGGTAACCCTGGACTACTCTGGAAAAAAGAATGGATCTTAATCTCACTCTGACTGCTAGTGGCAATGGGTCAGGTTTCTAAGAGAATTTGTACCACAGGTAAATATACGACAGGAGAAAAGCATAATTGGAAGACAGGAAAATTAGAGAATAGACAAGCTTTATTTTATATAAAGAAGCATTATAATTTGAAGACATGCAAGGATCCATAGTGTTCAAAATCATGTGCTCTTTTAGCACTCACTCCTACACTTCTGGTTCGATATTTTTGGAAGGAGGGCACTATAATTTTCTTATTTCTTTTTAATTTTCTTGAGATTTTCTTTACTCCTTTGCTTTTTTTCCTCCATCATATCCTTTACTATTCTCCTCAGACTTGAGTACAATAAACTTTCCTCAACTGAAAATGCAATTGTTCTCTTTTGTCTGCACTACTTCATTCCTCTCTTTTCTTAACACTCTTGCTGTTGATCTCTCAGTAGTGCATTTTAACTATGGGAAGCATTTGGGAAAGAGAACTATATCCAATATATATCAAATGTTGGAGTTTGTTGTGTTTTGTTTGTTTATTTGTTTCCCCAGGACTATAGTTAATGAATTTCAACAGACAGAGCTGCTTTCTAAGAGTACAATTTTCAGCCACAAGCTTGCTTCTACAAGATCTCTGAGCAGATTTAATAGAAACATAATCACGAGGAACAGGGTTGCTTAAGTTCTGTTCCTGTCACCAGCAAATATTTTTTTTTTATTTCTGGGGTAAGCATAGGTTGACTGTGAACATATTGGAAGCCCATGGTACTTTAAATTCTGCCTTTTCCTCTTCCAATCACTCATTTCTACATCAATAAAAATGTTTGTTTTGTTTTTTTCCCCCAACAAATTTTGTCCATTGTTAATATCTCTCATGCACTCTTATGTATTTTAAGTTCCAGGTGGGGAAGAATTACTACTCCTTTAAACATTTTCTCTGTGCTGCTTCCATGAAAAAAGTCCAGCAATTTCTGCTTGTATTTTTGCTGCTTGACAGGAGGTGTCCACTTGGGGATTTGCTATAGGCTTGGCCTACAGGCAGCAAATGTTTAGAGTTCCTGATAGTACATGTATTTGAGGGACTTTTGTGGGGCCAGTGAAAAAGGAAAAAGATAATGCTAAATCAGTATAATGATCTTGTAAGGACTCATAAATTCATAGATAGTGGGTCCTTTTGCTTTCCTTCGTGATTAGAATACTGCAGCTGGAGGAAGGGATATTTTCAGGGGTTTGAAGAGTCAGGGAACAGAGATTATTAATCATATAATTACAGAATATGCTGAGTTGGAAGGGACCCACAAGGATCATTGAATCCAACTCCTGGCCCTGAATAGCGCCCATCACTGAGTCCCACCATGTGCCTGAGAGTACTGTTCAAACACTTGAGCTCTGTCAGGCTTGGTGCTGTGACCACTTCCCTGAGGAGCCTGTTCCAGCGCCCAGCCACCCTCTGGGTGAAGAAATGTTTTCTAATATCCAACCTAAGCCTGCCTTGACTCAGCTTGATGCTGCTTCCTTGAATCCTGTCACTGGTCACCACGGAGAAGAGATCAGTGCTGCCCCTCTGCTTCGCCTCATGAGGAACCTGTAAACAGCTGTGAGGTCTCCCCTCAGTCTCCTCTTTTCCAGGCTAAACAAACCAAGTGGCCTCAGACTCTGCTTATATGATTTCCCTTTCACCATCTTTGTAGCCCTCCTTTGGATGCTCTCTAACAGCTTTATATCTCTCTTATATTCTGGTGCCCAAAACTGCACACAGGACTCAAGGTGAGGCTACACCAGCACAGAGTAGAGTGGGACAGTCACCTTCCTTGACTGGCTGTTCATGCTGTTCCTGATGCACCCCAGTACTTCATTTTTTTTTTTTTTTTAACTTTTAAAAACTTAAATAACATGGAAATCTTATGCAACATTACACGTTATACTGGTAGTGCCATTCTTTTCTCTTTTTCATATTCAAGAAAGTAACAAAAATGTTATTCTGAAGTAGCATCAGCAGTTTGCCACTAATTCCAGATTTTGCACTGTGCTACTCTATTAGTTGTTTATAGGCAGAAACGTGAGGCAATCAAAAACCAACAAGTGATATCCTCTTGCTAATAAGCATGAGCTTCCAGCTATGTCTTTAGATATGGGCTGCTAGAGAGCCTGAGGCAGCTGTTCATATTCTTTCCACTCGTCCTGCTTTCTGTTTCTTCAGATTCTGGCCCATATGTCCTTTAGTTGTCACCTTAGACACTGGCTGTACTACTCCTCTGTTGCTTGTGCACTTAGAACACACATACAACCTCCCCTTTATTTACCCTCTCTTCTCAACAACTTGTTTTAGTAAATAGCTAAGACAGTATTTATTCATTAGAGTTCTATTCAGGATGGTATGTCCTATTAAAAAAAAAAGTATATTAGGAATATACCCTCTCCCTTTTTTTTGTAGAATCAAAGAAAACCCATATTGGAAGGGACCTTGAAATATCTTTTGTTCCAACCTTTGCAGAAACAAAAGTCAGAGTTATAATTTCTGAAGTCATCTAGAAATTTAAGGAAATTTCTTTATGCATTTTAATTTATCAGTAGTTAATATTTTGTCAGACTAGCCACTTTGATGTTCTCTATATTGCTTAATAATCACAACAGTTATAAGATGAGCTCCTCTGCAAATGTAACAAAAAGATCCAAAGAAATTTAAAAGGCAGGTCATCTGTCTAAATATTAATAATACAGGGAATGGCAAGATGGGATGTACGGAAGAATATTTGGTTTGAAAGTTGCTAGTCTGGGAATGAGAGACCATATTCTTCCATGGAAGATGTCTGCTGATTCAGAATTAGAACATAATGTTTTAATATTTATTTGGTTAACAGTTTGTTGATGACTGTCCCTTGTTCTGATAATGTTATTATCACTGTTTTTGCTGCTTAGTGCTTCTGTAAATATTTTTGCAAATACATTGGGAAACAATATCTAAAAAAAATATTTTACTCTGTCAAAGAAGTATTTTGCCTTCAATTTCCATCACTTTTCTCCTGTACTCAATTTTGCTAATGTCATCTTGTGAATTGTGTTCTGGATATGTTTCTAACAAGATTCAAAAGAGAGTATTGTCTCAGTTACAGATATGTATATATAATTACTTATAGAATGAACCGCAAACTTACCTTTTGAAAGCTGTGGAATACTGAAATTAAGTGTTAATTAATTTTCTAGCATTGTTCCTGTATGATCCTGATATTAAAGGCTACATCATTATAGAGATAATGTTTTCTTCAATTTCATGATCACATATTTTTTTTTGTTTTAAGTAGTCCCCACTCATCAAAGTGTAAATGATCTCTCAACAAAGAGGGATTCACCATTCCATCTTACCCTTACTGCTAAACATTTGGCCCATGCTCTCTGTATAACATGTCATTCAAACTGTCCTCTAGAGAAAAAGACATTAATTTCTTATGTATGTGAATATATAATTCTGTATGAATTCTTAGCTATTACTGAGCAGAATTTTATAGTGTGCTGCAAAAAGGGGTTGTGACATTCTTGTATTACAGATGGAGATACCAAGTCATGAAGAGCTCAAGATTTAAATGTTTCACTTTGGGGGTAGTCCTAACGTTAAATTTACGAGATTCAATTGATGTTTTGCTTTATTTCCAGAGTACTTAATATTATGTAGCTTTTTATAACTCACCATCTATTGACTGCTACAGCATTTTTGTGGAGCAGATTGACAACTTGAAGGCTTACATGATGATGGATAGAGAAACTGCCATCACTGGTGCATCTGTGGTTACTTCAGGCCAAGACATTTACCTAGCATTGCTTTGATACCATGTGAGAGAAAGGAGGTGTTCAAATGTGGTGTTCATGCACTCTTTCTGCAGTACTCCCTCATTCATCATTTGCTTGCAAGCTCTAGAAGTAGTTAAGGGTACTGTGTTCAAATATCTTGTTCACTGCAGAGTTCTCCTTATGCCCAACAGACTGGGTGAGGAGCATGTTCCTGTCAGTAAAGCTTGCTTCTTTCTAAGTAAAGAAAGCTTCAGGGTCACTTAATGGTGGCCTTCCAGTACCTGAAAGGAACCCAGAAGAAAGATGGAGAGGGACAATTTACAAGGACATGCAGTGACAGGACAAGGGGGGATGGCTTCAGTCTGACAAACTGTAGGTTTAGATTAGGTATTAGGAAGAAATTCATTACTGTGAGGGTGGTGAGTTGCCCAGAACTGTTGTGGATGCCCCAACCCTGGCAGTGTTTTTGCCAGATTGGTTATGGCTCTGAGCAACCTGTCCAGTGGAAGGTGTCCCTGACCATGGCAGGAGGATTGGAACTAGATGATCTTTAAGGTGCTTCCAACCCAAGTCATTCTATGATTCTGTGAAGTAACTGGGTTGGATGTGAAGATGTTTTGTATCTCCTGTATCATCTAGAGAATGAATTTCTCTACAGCAGTAGAGAGCCTTCTTTCCAAATGGAGATGAAAATGGGTATGGTGTTGAACTCATGATAGACAAAAGCTTGGTTTTCACTTTGCTTTTTTTTTTCTCTTCAAGCACTGATTTATTCAGGAAATCTAAAGACACATTAGCTTTAGCATCCAGTACTGTCCTGTATGGGGCTGGGTGACACAGTGTGGAAACAGTCATGTAATGAAAGGGCATCAGCCTGAATATACGTACTGCTGCCCCAGTGCTCTCTCTATGTTAACAGAACTGTTGCTTGTGATGCACAGTTTGCTACTGAATCAATGTCCCTTTCCTACAGCTTTGGTTTAGGAGGTGTTCATTAGTGTGATTTTGTTTTGAGCAGTCCTAGATCTATGTCTGGCGTACACATAATAGTTATCCTGATAAAGTCGCAATGATGGCATTAAGTGAACATGCTAAGTTTGCTTCCAGGAAAGCGTTAATGTAATTTTTAGTGAAGCAGAGAGGGGGTTAATTAGAAAATTATGTAAAGGAGATATTCATAATTTTGTATTGAAGCTACAATCTGTTAAACAGGCAGGAAAATAACAGTGAAAGGAAGGATGTCTACCAGGAGAGATGCAACCGTAAAGGAGATTCAGTGCCTTTGCAGCAATTAGGAAATCATATGTTTCAGGCCCTGTTAAACATCAAACTGCAGGTGTTTGTTAATAAAATGCTAATCTCCACAACAAAGGATTTCACACTCGTTTCTTATCTCTTGTTTCAGGATCAGCTGAAGTGACACATTCTAGCACTTTCCAGGGAGACAGCATTTTGCTCACATTTTGCTCGCAGACCAGACACATTGTGTTGCTGATTCCCGAGATACTTTGATTATGGGAGAGAGAACTTTTTTCTTGAGTTTTTAGCCTTTACCATCAGTAATGAAGTTTTCAGAAAACACCCTCAAGTGCTTTATGATGCTGTTTTCTCATGCAGTTAATTAATAATATTTTCATTTTCAGCGTTCTGTAATAATTTCTCATAAATTCACATTAGCTAGTGCTCTAGTCTCATTTTCAAACTAGTGGGGCTTGTCGTAGAATATGAACTGCAGTAGTTTAGCTTAAATTCTTTTAAAATTTTTCTTAGGTAAGTGTTTCTATTTACGTACGTACTTTTAACAATTCAAGTCTGTGTTCAAAAGTGTTTTAATTCCCAAAATATTTCTAACCATTACAGTGCTTTCAACAAGATATGCATCACTTTTGGAAAGCAGCAGTTTAAAAGCTTTTCTCAACTCTGCATTGTAAAAGAGGTCATCATTAATCAGCACCTCATGTTTTTCACCAGAAATCATGCAATTCTTAGAACTCCTGGTTGTTATTCAATTGCTGTGGGGAAAGTAAATGTCCTTTGAAGTTATAAATTAAGAAAAGCCAAAGACCCCCCAGCACATAAATCTCAACTGACTACAGTGGGATTTCACACATCTACCTAGTAAATTACTCTGGATAAATAATGTGCCATGAAGAATTACCTAGACTTTATTAACCTATGCTGAACTATACTCCTCACACTAAAATATTTCACTGCATTATTTTATTGCCTCTTACTGTCACAAAATAAACTACTGACTATGGAATGATGTACCAGTTTTGGACAGATTGATGGATCTAGATTACCTGAAAAAGATATGTCTTCTTAGAACATTGCAGCACTACAGCAATTCTAATGTTCATAAAAGACAGCAGCAAATCTTAGCAGGGTTTGGACATGGAATAGGGACTGACAGCTGCGTAGGCAATAGGGAAAGTTTCAGTTTGTTGTCAAAGAAGACTTTCAGAACCCTTCTCTTTAGGAGTTTACTTGCTTTTGCAAACACTCAGGGGAAACATTTTAAATTTCATACCTAAGTAAAACTTAAATCCAACTAGGTGTTGAACCTAAATATCAGAACACCATAAATAGCTGAGCCATGGTCCAGATCTGTCAAAATAGTTGGCCAGCATCAGCCAAAGTCTCTGTCTAGCTCAGCATCCTAACTCTGACACCGGCCAAAAGTGGGAAAAATCAGAAAAGGGAACAGCATATATACCATGCATCTCCCTGTCCACTGGAAGCTTATGGAAATTCTGAATGAGGCATTATTTCTGTTGAGTGAAATAAGTGCCAATGAACTTGTCCTTTCTGGGCAGGTATATCCCTGTAGATGTGGCAGTTCCTATGTAGTCATTTGAAGGTACCCAGGCATGGAGTTTGTCAGGATAGAGCCTTTAGACTGGGCAGCTAAGCCAGCCTGTCAATATTCGAATGCCTCAGTATAGTATATGCACATCGCTTTTTCTGTAATTTGGAGCACACAGAGGCAAAAGTAATAAGAAATTTGATTTTTTTCAAGTTATTTTATCTCAAATCATGTTTTTTGGGAAGGTGGTTAGCAGTTTTGCTCTGCATGCGGGCTTCTGTTTAACAAACATGGCAATGGTTGCTTATAAGCCTTAGACAAGTGTCAGTGACTTAAAGATGTATGCTTTAATTTTATTGAAGTTTGAAGAGCCACTCAAAATGCTTAAAACTTCACTTTCATTTTTGTCTTAAATTTAATATATATATATATATATAAAACAAAGTACTTAAATTTTAGTTCTTTTGATTTATGAATTAGTAATGGGTGGCACGTTTTAAACATAATGTTAAAATGATAGTTCTCTCTTTATATTTTTCCCATAATAAAAGAAGTAATTTCAACCTGATTTAGTAAGAATTTTTTTTTAATAGAAGATATAAAATATTTTTATTAAAATTGGTTTCACCACAAGGTGGATTTTTTTAGCTTCCCATCACCTTTTCTCCTAAAGAAAATTGATTTTACTGCTAACCTGTCTTTTCATGTCAGCATATGGCAGGCTTAAATAAAGTAGCAAATAATGACTTTTTGAGATGTATTTTAAACAAAAATACCAAGGGAACCTGCAATGCAAGCAGCATTGTAAGCTGAACAATGTAATGCAATGTAATGTAAACCAAATCTTTCTGATCTAAAATTAATCATTCATATCTAGAAAAGGAGCAGTCATCTTGTTACCAGCCAAACTCACAGACCAGTCTGGAAAAGTTACAGCTTTGCTTCAAGGCAAATCAAGAAATAATCCTCTATCATTGGAGATGTGATGCAGGAGTCCAATGGATGCTTCCCATTGAGTTACCTGTGAGCAAGTAGGCTGTAGGTGGGGAAACCTTTTTATTGTGGAGACGGAGACAAGACAGAGTTAGCAGGACAAGGCATATATTCCTAGAACTGCTGCTCCTGATGATTAAATGTGGATAATCAGATGCTGACTGCTGAATTTCTGAATTCCCAGCGTACTGCAGGAACAATGATCACGGAACATCAGTCATTGCCAGGTAATTTCAGCAGCACAGACTATTTTGTACAATGCTTACAGGGCTTGAAAAGAAACCAAGATACCTTTGCAACATTACATATAAAAATATGAATAGTTGTTTTTTTTTTTTGGACAGTGGATTGTGGAATTTATGTTCTGGGTTTTCTCAAAGATCATTGTTAGTGTTTCTTAAAATGCACTGTATCTCATTAGTAGCATGATTTTCATGCTAATGTAACATAAATGCAGTCAGCACAAACATAGACATAGAGTAAATGCACACTGCCATAAAGCATTCTATGATTTTTTTTCCCTGTATTATTAATAGTGAAAAGTTTTGAGCTTGCAATGTTTCCAAATGCCGTACCACTTTTAACCCTGTTAGCCATTTTTCAGCATGACACTTACAAATGTACTTTACAAAAATGTTCTGTAAACAGCAGTAGGGACTTGCCCAAGGATCCTGAAATACAAACATTGAATTGCCCATCCATCCTAAAAAAAGGAAAGTCATACACACCCAGCAATGGTTATATTCCATTTCTAAAGGCAGGGGAAAAATCAAACAGAGATTCTAGCAGAAGTTAAAGGAAAGATTGCTAGGACCTTTACAAATGAGCCTTCTAATAGTACCTATTTTATTACTGTATAAAGATTCCTTCCAGTATCTAAAGGGAGCCTACAAGTAAGCCAAAGAGGGACACTTCATCAGGAAATGTAGTGATAGGACAAGGGAAACTGGCTTCAAAGTGATAGAGCAGGTTTAGATTACGTTAGGAAGAATTTCTTTACTGGTGGTGAGACCAACCTCACCTCAGGTTGCCCAGAGAAATTGTGGATGCCTCATCTCTGGCAGTGTTCCAGGCCAGGTTGGATCAGGCTCTGAGCAACCTGGTCTAGTGTGAGTTGTCCCTGCCCATGGCATGGGGGTTGGAACTGGATGATCTTTAAGACCCCTTCCAACCCAAACCATTCTATGATTTTATGATGCTTCAGGCATAAAAATGTTGCTTTAAAGTGTGAAGCATTGCTAAATTCTATAGTGAACAAATACTATTGGCTTTTCTAGTACAAGAGAATAATTTTGACAGGAATTGAAAAACTCTAGGGTCAATTTGCAGATGAAAATTTAGTGTGCAGTATCTTTTCAGTGATCCTGACATTGTAAGTAAAGAAGAATGAGGAAATTAACTCCATAAAGAGCTGCTTCATTGAAACCAGAGCAGTGCTGCAGGTGGCCCAGTCCAGCTGGCTCTTAGAAATATAGTTGGTTCCCAAAATGTTTGTTAATCTTATCTATCAGTTCTGCTTACAATCATGAGACTTGGCAGGTGCTTTCCACTGCTCCTCTTGAGCTTGCTCCTTCTCATCACAATCCCATAGGCACAGCAAAGGGCTGGGTCTTGCTGGGGCAGGCAGGGGAGAAGGGGACTTCCAAAAGCAGTGTATTTCATCCCTGAAACAGTGTTTTCCAGCAGGGTACTACTCTGTTGGAAAATTCTCAGCTGGCCCTGACTACTAAGGATGGTGAATCTAAATACATTAAGCAGTGATATCTTTGAGTATCAGTTTTCACTATGGAGTTCTCTTTATCAAATGGAAAGAATAAGATTTCATTGCCAAAACCATGAAAGCTATTTACTTTTATTTTCATATGTGATGGAGTAATAGTTAGAAGGATATAGTTTTGGCCTTACAGGATCTGAAAGATCAAGGAAATATTTTAATTTTTTTTTTTTTTTTTAATTAAATGAATATGTTGCCTTCCTGAAAATATCTGCACTACTGGTCTTTTGAAGTCAAAAGGAGATAGAATGGTCACACATTTTGGTGTTAACTTTAGGACATTCAGTCATATTAACATATTTATATACTGTATTTCACTGTGGATTAAACCTGTGCTTAAATGCTTTTGCTGAACTGGGCCATGAAAGAGATGGCTTAAAAGAAGACAAGTTACCTGGGGAGTTTGAAGAAGAAAATCAAGTCACTCTCAGAACTTAGAAATGTCATATAAATCCTCATCTCAACATCAGTGGGAAAATCCCAAACTACATATTGCAAAGCTTTGCAGAAAATAAGAAAATGAGGCTTCACTTTGAAAGATTCAAGCTGGTACTTATGCATAAGATAATCAGAAATACAGATTATCAGAGCAGAAGGATTTAAAAAGGCCTATCAACTCGAAATATATTCATTTATTTTAAAAAGCATTAAAAGTAGTATCAGATAAAATTTCTACTCTGTGGTTGCTCTGCAAATTCTAGGGGCTTTACAGTCATGATTTTCATTTTGCTATTACAGTGTGAAAGAGTCACAGAAACATGAAAAATAAGGAAACTGAAGATACGCAGAGTGCATGAAAATGTAGAAATAAACAAACTAAAAAGAACCAGAAACGGTTTTTAATTTTTTTCCAGTTTTTTTTAGTTATAAGAAGCCTTGGAGTTATGCCGAACAATAAAAAGCACATTACTTTCAGGAAACAGACTGACTTTTAAGTAGTGTTGCTTAAAGGCAAAAGGCGTTGATCCTCAATTAAATGAAAATTAATTTACTATCCTTTTCCTTTGCTCTTTCATAAAGGTTGTTCAATGGCCTTAGATTTTTTTAAAATCAGAATCCAAATATTATTTCAAACAAGTTGGGCTGGCAGTAGGAAAATACTGTTCTGATGTGAGAATTAGGTCACTTAATTTTGGCACCTCAATTATTTTCGTCTTTAGCAGGATTATAGAAGAAGACTACTTCAAAATCTTGAAGGATGTTAAGCTATTTGTAAATTCGTCTAAGCAAGGGAGTCACAAGTGCTAAAACATGATGCTAATTCTACATTTATGCCCCAGGGCCAGATGACAAACTTCATGTGATCCTACCACTTCACAGACACAGATCTGGACTACTTCTCAGGCTAGTACACCTACACTGAAATCAATTTAACTGTTGCTTTAGACAAATGGGGAAATAATGAGAAGTGAAAGATGAAAATAAACATATATTTCCCCCCCTAAATACCAAAATGTTTTGATAACAGGATATATTGGTGCACACAGAACTAGGTGACCAATTGTATGTGAGATTGGATCTTGAGTTTGATGGGATTTGTATTTTTTTCATTTGACCTTGTGTGCAGAAAGAAGAGAAAACAGAATTGCTATCTTTATTTATATTTTTAACAAAAGAACTAGATTTGGTTTGTGTTGGGAGAACTCACATGTTAACAAAACTTCTGGTTTTCTGTAGTGCTATACATCAGTATAATCGTAGAGCGACTGTCTTGAAGCTATGTGTTATATCCTCTAAATGCTTCCCAAGCTAGTTACAGTAAGTGAGATGAAAAAAAGAAGAGGTAGGAGAAGGTTATGCATCTGAAGAAGTATTTAAATATTGATAAAATATTTTTCAAGGTGGTTTCCAGTTCAAATAAATGGCGAAAATATATTTATGACCTTCTCAGCTTCCAGTTTCAGACGTGGAACTTCCTTGCTTTCATTTTCTTTCTTGTGTTGTTTTGTTTGCTCATTTTTGTTAACACCAACCCTAGCAAGGTTTGAGCAAGATATGTGACTCAACTGGAAGCTTTAACAGGGAACCTGTTGAAAAAAGTTGGGTAGCATTATATTGAAAAGTATTGGGGAAGGATAAGTCCATTCTTCTTTCCCAATTTGTCTCCTGGTCTCACGTTGCCCTTGAGTTGTGCACTGCAGTGGCTGTTGGAATAATTGATTTTTCAGTTCACTGACTGAAAGAAATTCCATTCACACTGACCTGAAATGATTTCTTTAGGAGGGACGTTGCTCATCATTCTAAAAATCTGAAGGCTTAAAATATTTCATTGGAGATAGTTTGAGAAAAATTTTTAAAAATTCAGAATGAAACGAAACTAAAGGTAAATGCTGAGGCAACTGTCAGTCTGAACCAAAAATTATTTTGTTTTGGAAATGGCAGAAAAATTGTTTTGACCTTTAACAATTGTTTTTCCTCACTGAAATATGCCATGCCTTCAAATGAATTCTCAAACAGTTTTGATGATACTTTATTGGCCAGGAGAAATATTTGCCACAGGATTTTTTTCAGTATTTCTTTAAGGCTGTACAAGATTTGACAGATTTTGTTTCAAGATAGGGCAAATTAGGGACAGGATCCACGTTTTCTCTAAGTGGTGTGTTTGCAAGGTTTTTCAGACCATATTTTCATGTTTCTGCCTTTCTGGGGAATATTGTTGGGCATCTGGATTAACACTTGGAGCATGGATGAGGGCCATATTCCTTCCTCAGATGAAAGGTACCACACTTGAATTTCAGGGTCCCTGAAAAACAGAGAACACATTCATTGAAGATAACTCAGATCTATAAATAATTACCAGGGGTCAGTCCTTATTTAAATTGAGGAAAAGTGTTCTTGTTTCCATTCCTTGCTTCAGATCCAGCTGGCAAAATTGTCACGCCTCCTATGTGCCTGTAAATCATGACTTCTCAAAGGCACTGATTTGCTTCAAAAGCTTTAAGGGACCTTGTACTAAAATAGCCTTTAAGAACATGTGCACAACTGTTAAAATCAATACCAGAGATGTGTTAACAAAACCAGCATTGCAAGGCAATGAGATGTGAATATACAGCAACCAAAATAGTGCAAGCCAGCCATGCCATGAATAACCTTCGCACATGCTACAGTAATGCTACACATTTATATCACAAAGAGAGGAGCTCGTGAGGGCAGGAACATTGGGATGAAACATCACAAACATCACAAATCCATGTCTTAAAGGAATTTATCTTGACCATGAATTTTGATTGAATTTGTGGTATTTTGAAGACATTGCTTTTTAGAATAATCATAAAAAAATTGAAATGTTTGGATTGGAAGGGACCATTAACATTCATCTATTTCTACTCACCCTACTATGAGCAGGGGCATTACCAGTAAACTGAGTTGTTCAAAGTCCCATCCTACCTGACCTTGAACATTTCCAGTTATGAAGTGTCCATAATTTCACTGGAAACCTATTTTAGTGTCTCACCACCCTTATCGTAAAGAATATCTTCCTTCTAAATTCTCCCTGAATCTATCTTCTTCAACTTAAAACTGTTGCCCCTTGTCATGTCACTAGAGGCCCTGGTAAAAAATATCTTAGTATTATTTTTGCTAGCCTCCTTTAGGTACTGGAAGCCTTCTATAAAGGTCTCCCCGAAACCCTTGCTTCTCCAGGCTGGGTAACCCCAAACCTCTGCCTGTCAGCTCTCTGCCTGTCTTCATGGGAGAGGTGCTGCAGCCTTCTTCTGATCATCTTCATGGCCCTTCTCCAAACCTTCTGGGAGTGACACATGGGTAACATATATCTATAAAAGCCTGGAGAAGAGGCTGGGCCCTTATTTGTTTCACTGAGTTTACACCTTCTCAGCTAAGCAAGCTGCCAAGAAGTCTTCTTCTGCTTAATGGAGAGAGAGAAAAGCAATTTCAGGATGGGTTTTTGTGGCTGTACTTGAGACATCTAATTTGGATGAGTTCATTTGCTCTCAATAAACTTTGTAGTGACTAGCTCACATGTAGGTATCGGTGTTAAGCCAGAGGAACCAGGAGCAGAACAGAAGGTGACACAGCCCCACTGGTCTGTGGCCAAAGCCTGGGTTTCCTCTCTTCCAGGTCACTGAAGCCTTTAATACTGAACTTTCTGAGAATGCCAGTGGATAGCACTCAGATAATTTTCTGCCTGCTGCCAGGACAATATGCTGTTTCTTTAACCAGCCGTACTGTATGGTTAGTGCTTTATAGGTTTCCTGGGTTGATTATTTCTTTCCCCTCTCTGCTTTACTTGAGTGCTGGATTTCAGCTGGACTGTATGTTGAATAAGAAAGTTCTCTTTCTCCTGTTAATGAAGAAAAGTTTGGGAATATGTATGAGTTGCCAGCTTGCAAATTTACAAAGAAAAATATTAGGTGAAACTGAGTTGTTTAAAATGTGTACAGATCATCCAGTTTTTCCTTTTTCAAAATAATTGAGGTGGACTATTCTGGTATGAAAATTCAGACTCATCCCTCCTGGGAATATAATTTACAGTAAGCTCATTGCTTTGACTTTGAACATTTTTGCTCTTCAGGGGCCTTAAAGGGTAAAATTACTGTTATAATAAACAGGATCCTTGAATAAGATACACATTTGCACTGACTAAGGGCTTACTAATTTGACAGCAGATTGCTTTATACAGTAACACTGTCAATTATAAAAATGATCTCTTTAAAACAACTGGGGAAGCTATCAAAGTAGTGTGGTGTTCTTATGATGAAGACAGCAGACAAGTCGGTATGCACCCTGGAGAAAGTGAAAATCTCTTGGTTTTCTTGCTTTCTTGTTCAAGAAATTCTTGACACCTGCTTTCCATCCATTTTTTGATTTCTGTGAGGCAGCTGTCACCATAATATCTAAGTGAAGTGAAAAGAATTTAAGACACCATAAAATTAAAAAAAGTTACTATTAAGGCAATTGAACTTCTTTGAGAACATTTGGGTTCAATTACCATCTTTCCTTTGTCCCTGCTTTCCTTTGTAATCTTGGGAAAGTTCTTGGTGTCCCTTTTGCTCATATACACATTGTGTTTAACAGTGCTTCCTTTCTCCCACTTACTGGAGTTTTACACTAGAATGAAGCTTCTGGGGATGGGACCAGTCTTTCACTGGAAGTCTAAAGTCCAGCCTCAAATGTACACATCCTCTCTTAGTGGTATATAATTTAGCTGCAGCTGTGAAGTTCTTGATTACCACTGTCTCAGGACACCTGTAGACTAGTCAGTAGGAAATGTATTATAACAGTTTAAAATAAGCTAAAAGATTCTGCTAAAAGGGTTTTTTTAATGACCACTCATGACTAAAGATAGCAGCACGAGTAAAGTTCACAGTCTGATTAAGTATGGATGATGTTTCCATATTTTCTTATTCATATGTTCATATACACATGAATACATATATATTCATGAAAGTAAAAGCTCTTTCCTGAACAGGTACTTGAAAGCAAAAGCTCTACCTGAGATGAGGAAGGAAAAAACATTTGAATTGCAATGACCTGGACACAGGGCAACTAAGATTTAATGCAAAAGTTGATTGATTATTATTTTTTTTTTAACCTAAATTAGTATGTGTTTTTAGTGAGCCCCCTAGTGCCAGAGTAAATAAAAATTATTCTGGGGTCTGAACAAACAATCTGCCTTGTCTGAAATCTAGTGTCATGTATTGCTTGTGGAGAGAGAGCAGTTGTGATACTGCACGTATTCTGTGTCTTATTTCACAGTAATATGAAAGTCATTGGCTCTTCTGGAGCTGGTACTCTAATTCACCACACAAAAAGAGAAATTTACCACACTCTGGCAAGAGAAAAAATAAAGGCCATCTCTTATGAAATTACCTGTTTGACAGAAGAACAAATGGACAGATTGAACATAATGCGTGCCCACCAAGGAGGGTCACCTTGTGTGTTCTGCAGTCTTGGAGAGCAGCATGGTGTGGGAACACACACAGTTTGTATGACAGTGCGCTTGGTTACCTTGACTCATACTGGATTTGCACAGGAAAGCTTCCCTATTCTGCACATCCACCTTTTAAAGTTTGGACTGTTAAAGTGCACATCTGTCAGCTGTGGAGACTGTCCCCATC
This sequence comes from Coloeus monedula, assembly GCF_965178545.1. Taxonomy (NCBI): domain Eukaryota; kingdom Metazoa; phylum Chordata; class Aves; order Passeriformes; family Corvidae; genus Coloeus; species Coloeus monedula. The sequence continues at coordinate 37,765,529 of NC_138781.1, forward strand.
ATGGGTTGGTACTGCAGGGTGCCAGACTCCGAATTGCAAACAGCAGGGCTGTGCTGATGCACAGAAGGGATATTGATGCTTTGCAGTTTCACAGGACTCTGAACTCGGCATGAAGTAGAAACCACTGCCTCCTGGAGATGCTGAGCATCACTGACAGATGGCATTTTACCTGCTTTAGTGGTAGCATGTGTTGGCTCTTGCTCACTTTACACTAATATGCTTAACTTCTAACCTGGAAAGTAAAATATCGTTTGATGGGCTGCCTTTGAAAGACTCCAGACACCAAGTCTACTTCAATAATTGCTGGAGCAGCCAGGATAGCAGCCATCTTTCAAGTCTGTAATATCAGCTCTAAAGAAGATGAACATTTGCTTTGCTACTAGTAAAATGATTCTCCAGAGGAATGAGAGGATTATTTCTATAATCCTGACCTCTCAGCCGCCCTTCCAGCATTGGAGATGAGTGAAGACAATAAGGTTTTATCTGCTTTAAGGACTTGAGAGAGGAGTGCAAGAGTTAGGTAGGGGAAGTAGAGCTAGTGTCCTAACTCCTTCAGGACTCTGTGACTGCAGTGGCTAACAGCTGTTCAGAAAATTAATTAAAGTAAATGACATTAAAATTCCCCTCCAAGATAAGCCAAAATATTAACCCTCAGAGATACTTAGCTAAGACAGTTTAAAGGCTAAATACCTTGAAGAACCTTGACTTAATACAGAAGTTTTATGTGCTGCATCAGATATTTGAAAAGAATATCAACTCTGAACCTAACCCAAAAGCAATCCACTGTGTCCTTTCCAGCTCTAGAAGAGTGAATGAACTCCACCCCACTGATTTCTCTGCTTGTTTCTATAAGCTTGTCCTCTACAAATGCTGGACAAATTTCTCAAATGTCTGTCACTCTTCACCACAAGCCCAGACTCCCTAATGTGATAACTTGAATATGAAGAGAACCTCATGTAAATTCTATTGAAATTAAATCAAGGAAGATAAACTGCAGACATCTGCTCCTTGCTTTAGTACTGTTTAGGTGTTTTCCCTTGGTCTGCATAAAAATGCTTACTTTGCTTGAATAAATGCCAATCCAGCATTTCAGCATCTGATCGGCTAAATAACCATGTGAGCAATGGCAGTGAGAAGGTAAAAGGGAAGGTGAAGGCATCACAGGATATGGATTATCTGGCTACAGTTCCTCATTCAAAAATTGCTGATTAGTGATCTCCTTTAAAATCTGATTAGAAAGGAGCATTGTTTTCATTAATTTAAGTAGAGGCCGGTCACCTTTTATGCCTCTAAATATATGAGACAGCATTTATAGGAGTATGACTCTCATGGGTGAAAAAAAATAGTAATGACTGTCTTTGGAAAAATAACATTTAGACTGTCCTTTAAGCAGTGAACACCTTGTCCTTTGCTTCCCTTAGTCCTGAAAATCCTTGAATCATAATTCCTCCGTGGTGAAACTTTATTGGTCATGACAGACTTTACACCAGAGATTTGTCTGGGATGTTATAAAATATCCACCTTCTCATACCCAAACACATAACCTCAATGCTGCAAGGTAGTCATGATAGGCAAGAATCCACAGTGCAATTTTGCAGTTAGAGGGAAGAGCTGGTGCTCTCCAAGGCTGCAGCAGCAGTGGCCGTATTTCATTGCTCTCATGCAGACATTGGGTTCTTATTGTCCCAAAGCATCTGAAACTGAGGATTCTCCTCACTGCTCTTAATAGATCCAAAATTTGGATTGGCAGTCTTGCCTCACAGTGCCTCACACTGGTGATAGCTAAAGGGCACATGTGCAGAATGCTGTCACAGTGGAGCTCCCTAAAGGCCTGAGGTCTGAGCAGGGTTCCCAAATTGTTTAGCTTCCCTCTGTGACTGATTGGCAAGCAGGCTCCAGTGCTGCTTGTTGGATTGGGCTTCATAAGGAGCATCTCTGGAAGTGCTCACTCCATCTCCATCTCATTCCTCTTTTAATCGTTCACCTACTAATTATAGCACAGACTTCATGGTGATGATGGGAAGGATTTAACTTTCCTCATCTTTCTGAAGTGATTTGAACCTGGGATTAACTACTGTGAGCAGACTGAAGATGTTCTCATTCCCTCTGTTAAAGCTGCTGTTTTATGTGGAATAAATAAATGTGCATCATGCCAGATAATAAACATGATACAGGAGTGCTTGAGGCATCTCAGTTCTGTTCCTGCTACTCTATTTATATTCAATAAACCCCATATAGGGATGGGATTTGAGGCATACTTCTGCTTTAATGTTGCCTCTTAGCTGGCTGCTATCTTTGCAGTGTTTTCCTGCTCTTTTATTCCTTACGCTGTGGCTGCAAGGAATAGAAAATATGGTTTTAGAACCAGGATTTAAATGTAGGATTTAAAATGTCACAGACATATGGTACGGCACAGAACTGGTTCAAAGTAACCCTGATTTTTCCAGTGTGCTCAAGGGGTTTTTGAGACAGGGAATTATGCACTAGATTTTATGCCAGCTCAGATATTATGTGACTCTCAATTCTGACATTACTCACAGCCAGATACTTTCTCCTCTACTGAAAGTGGCATAAACAATCTTTGCCTACCTTCCCAATCAGGTCAGTGTCATGTGGCTGAGTGATCTCAGGAAGTCCAAGTCTGACCCTGGTTAGCACAGAACTGTGGCTTTATGTTCCTCACAGGCAGTTTAGTAGTCTTAGACATGAGCCTAAATGTGATACATCTCTCCCTTTTGCAGTCCTACCATTTGGCGAAAACTTAAGTTTCTGCAGGTTGCTATTATTGGGATGAAATCTTTAGGGAGAAGCAAATTTTTTGTCAAATCATATTAAATTGATTTGACAAAACATATTTATTAATCTATATAAAACAAGATCAGTAGAAATCAAAGAGCAGAAAGGTTTTTCTCTTATAAGTCCTGCCCATACTCTTGTTTTCCAGTCTGCATTCCCCTCACAAAGCTCTCTTGGGTTTCTTTCTGGTCGAGGTCATATGATGACTAGCTGCCTTTTACTTTCTGTTGTATTCTCTGTCTGATATTTCTGTGTGTCTCAGTTTATGCATACACATGCCTGCATGTATCTCCAATGGAAAAAACATCTATATCCATTTGCTTTCATTCTCTACTGGACCTATTGAGAGGCTATCATTAGTTTTTCCATGAGTCTTCCATCCACAGTCCACCATCAGGTGACAAATGAAAATGGAAATTCTTATTTATGACAAGGTGAACCAAATGGCCTTGGCCTTGACTCTTTAGGAAGCAGTAAAACCGTAAAGTAATTATTTTAATCCAGATGTGATGCTGTGAGATCATTTTTTGTGTAAGTAACTAATTTGATTTCATACAAAAGAGCTTGGAGGCTTATGCAAGTTCTGTTTTCTACTACAAATATGTTAGCCAAGAGCTGGCAATGGAAGAAGGCAAACACACATGTTGCCGAAACCTGGGTTTTAATCGGTGGTGGAGACATCCAGTCTGACATTGGCAATCAAATTTGCTGAATCCAGACCTTTGCTCTAAGAGCTGAATAGCTGCATTGTTATATTGCTGGGCATGTTTGAATATTTTCTTCTCTGTGGGGCCAGATGTGTCTACATTTACCCTGACAGATGTGCCTTCGGCCTGGGCATGTCATTAGGTGTTTGTGTAAAGTGGAGTTTTGTTGTGTCTCTCCTTTCCTTTCCTCCTGTATGACTCAGGAACTCTGAAAAAGTTATGGTAGTGAGTCTTGAAGAGCTAAAACTGACTCAGTGATGACTCAAGGTTAGGTGACACACTGTTCTGTTGGATAATGAGTGCACACAGTGTAATCTCTGGGAAGAACTGTGCTGAGTTTAGCATGTCCTTCAGATGCTCTGGAAGAAGGCATGTGACAGTGCAAATCAGAGATAGCAAAGCTATTCCAGTAGGATCTCTCCTAAAACCAAGCAAGAAAGTGCAGGATGGTACAGCAGTTATTAGCATTAGGTTGCTATCACTCACCTTTTAACCTCTGTCAGGTCTAATTTTTATTGGCTAATTATGTATGTAGCAAGATGCCAATATGCAAACTGCTGGTACTTCCTCAGATGAAAAAGAATGCTAATAGTCTAATGGCTAAATTGCTTTGTATTTAATGAGCATTGCTATACCTGGAATGAACACACAGTGCTACAAGTTAAAGACCTGATCCAGTGATGTGAGCCAGCTGTGATTTCGTTTGTCCCAGAGCACCCCCACACACTATGGCACTAAGGAAGCTCCCCTGCAGCAATTTCTGCATGTGCCTTGCACTCAAAATTTCCCCAGGCACGCTGGTTGTTTCCAGGGCCAGGGAAATGCCCTGGAGAAGTGTTTATTTCCCTTGTTATGTCCTCAACCTGCCACAAGATGACAATGTTTCAGAACTTGATGGCTAATAATAACAACCAGACGGTTGTATCCTTTCAGCTGGCTGCCTAGGTTTGGGTGGTGTCCATAAATGACTGTGAATTTGGAGTGCTAAATGGGATGTGATGCTATAATCGAGAGGGCAGAGATATAAAAAAGACTGTCACCCACTGAGGTGCTGTTCTGCTGGGTCAGTCATCAGATGAAGGCATGCTAAATCTAGCATTTGCTTTGTGTCAGTCATCGAGGCACCCTGCCATATACCCGCTCAGTCTAGGTTTCTTGCCAGAGGTCTAAACACAAGGTGTGTTGAATTTTATCATTCATATCTGGTTTGGAGTTGCTGAATGAAATATCATTGCCTGACATACAAAACAAAACTTAACTGGAGATCGTATAGCTGAAACATCAGTTTCACAACTCTTATTTAAATGATAGTTCTTTCATTGCTAATATCCCTTGACTATTAAATGACAGTTCTTGTGCTCCCTTTCAAAGAACACAGACTGAAAGATTGACAGCTTAGATGTGGAAGATGAACATAAAGTAGCACTGTTTCTGCTACTTTTGACTTTACTTTTCAGATGCTTGATTTCTTTAATAGAGGCTGTTTTTCTCCCATTATTTTGGGGGGCTGAAAAGAAAGGAGAAAACCATGTTTGCATTGATTTAGAATTATGCTACTTGTTTTGACATAATCTGCTACATAAATATGTTTAACAAGTGTGCGTATTTAAGGGATCACTCACAATCAGAAAATAAGCAGTACTGAAAAAAGAATCCATGAACTCCTCAGTTCAGGGTCTTTATATAGCTGCATGGGGGGATGTCTTCTGAGCTACTATTTAATTTGAGTTTCTCTTTCTAATAACAGTTTACCAACAATCTGGTATTCTATCAATAATTTCCCAAAGTTTTGGAAGACCTGGAGCACCATTTCATCTAGATATGCCTTCATGTCTTCTTCCATGAAGTGGGGACAACTATATTCTCTTTATTTCCCATATGGTCCTGTGATGACAGTGTGACAGCTCAACCAGGTTTGCCAGGTGATGCCTAGTTCAAACAATAAAATTAAATTACTTAGGAAAACAACAACTTTCTTTTGTTAGCGAGAAATATTATCAAAAATATAAGGCAGTAAAAAACCCTAAAATTGTTTAGGAATTAAAGAAACTTACTCAAATACTGTTAGAAATCCTTCATGTTTTCGTTAGTTTCATTGGGAAGGAGAGAGGCATTAGTCTCTTATAACCTTGGATATCTCAGAGTTGTTCATCTAGCCTGACCTATTTACCTGGCATGCTCTACAGTGAGCCTGTAGGCAAGTCCTCAAGATAATTAATCCCATATATTTTAGACACTGTTCTTGAACCAACACCCTGTACTTGAACAAACACCCTATACAGCTGATATTAATTTTCTATTATCTAAAGAAACAGCCTAAAAAACTTACTTAGATCAGGCTTGTTTTAGACATCCTAAACATCTGACTGCTTGCATGACTAAATCACCCAATTTTAGCTTTAAAAACCTGAAACATGATTTTTTAGAACTCAGCTAGATGACATTAATAAGACCTGCCTTTAGGATAGCTAGGAATGTATTCAAAGAAAAACAAGGGAAAGAACCATTATGCAGAGATGCATATATTTTGCTGCTTGGTTTTACCTCCAGAAGAAAGATTTTTTTCTACTTTGTGAAAATTATTCATGGATGAGATATATCATGTTGTTTTATTTTAAGACAGAGAGTTATTTTTAAAAAATTAAGTGAAATTTAAGAAATTTTTTGTTTATCAAAATACTTAATGTAGCTTTTTAACATTAAAAATAGTTGTAGTGGTTAATAGGCAGCTTAATAAAACACAATAACAGTAGTGCCAAAACCTTGTTTTGATGAAGAAAACAATCTCCCACCCCACACTCCTGGGAAATATTTTTATAATTTCTAAATATATTTAGAAATATTTTTATAATTTCTATGGAGGGAAGAAAACTAATCATAAGGCTTTCTGGTAAAAAAAGAATTGTTTTTTTTTAATGAACCGACATCTTGAGATGGAAAAGAAATCTCTCACTCTAAAAGCTCCCACTGTCTTCTTTCCAGATATACTTGGAAAGTCTAGGTGTTTCATGAGCATTTAGGTGTTGAGTGGAGCAATTTTGCCCCCAAAGGGAATGCTCTGAGAGGGAAGCTGATTGATAGGTCATTGACACCTGGTGAAAAGGTTTAGGGAACAGTAACTTGCCTCAAATCTTGCTTTTAAACTCTTCTCTGGGTGTGTGCTGCTGGCTATTTGCAGGCACCAACTCTCTTGACCCAACACACAGTAGTACTGGGAAGCAAAAAAGTGTTCTTTGGCTTCTCCCCATCTCCTGAGGAGCCTGTGGAAAGACCAAAGATTCCTCAGTCCGTAGTGCTTTCCAGAATTTGTCCAAGGGTATCTTCATTCAAAACGATTTACTAGGTGCTATCCTCTTTCCAAACCCCAAATTAGGAAAGTAATCCCTTATGTAAAACAGATGGATAGCATCACATTCCTGCCATCAGGAATTGTCTTGGAATGAGATGTATTCACCTAAGACAGCTCTAAATTAAGAGATCAGAGACTTCAGGCAAATAAAATCTGAGCTATAAATCTTGGGAGGCCAGAGTCCACAGGTGTTAAAGACAGAAAGCAACTCTTATCAACCCAAATTCCTTTCCTTGGCATGACAAACAGTAATGACCATAATTCTTTAGAGTGTGTTCATTCCGATGTACAGTAGGGAGCTTTTTTCTCATCCTGAGGTGCATCAACACTGCAATGTCCGACTTCTGCATCTGCTGTGTTTATTTCAAGTATGCTTTTGGGAGGCAGCTGTATTAAAAGGCTCAGGAGACTGTCCTCCTTCAGCTTCCCTGCTGTGTTCTGTGCTGTGGAAGAGTGGCCATGCAGCTGTGTGTCCCACCTGACCAAACAGCAGTCCTTCCCACTTTTTGTGAGGAATACGGCAACTGAAATATTAAAGAAAAAAGAAAAGCCTCAAAAAATGGACAGAAACAAATGAAGAATCAAAAAATACACTGCTTATTAATTTCTGAATCACTTGTTTAAAAACATTCAGGTCTGAGACAAAGAGCTGATGTATAAGTTATACTCTGGCCTTTTAATAAACTTTAAATTCTTAAATAATTTGATTTACTTTGATGTTCTACTATCACTTAATCCCTACTAGTGGGAGATGGAATCTACATAGTAACTTGCCTGTCAAGAAGCTATGTGAAGTAACTAATGTTAGCTGTCTTAATTTATACCTTTGAATAGACTCCCATTAATTGATTCTCTTGCGGCACTCTTCTACTAAAGTTTCAACACAATCATTAAGCCAGTTTTAACATACATAAACCACTTAATTTATTGAAGTTTCTGCAAGCTGCAAGTAAGTTTACAGAGTCTAGAAAATGTAGTCCTCACTAGCCCTTTGCGTGATGCATTTTGGGATCTCTGCCATTAGAAGATAGAAATTTCTATGAATACTTCAATAACATTGAAATTAGAGTTAAAAAAGGAACGAAAGGGTTTTGTTATGCTTATTTGTTTTAGGATGCTGCAATTAACTAGACAAAAGATGTCACTCTATATTTGTTTCAGAAAACACAATCGGTCCCAAACAGGTCTTATGATGGCCACATCATTGATATACATGCTTTGGGTGTTTGCTTCTTGCAGCTTATGTCAGAGAACTCACAACTAGAAAAAACTATTTCACATGGCCAAGGACTGCCAGTATGCAGTCTTTAAAATGCCTTCAATTACGATGTGACTAATTTTCATATATAAGAGAAGGTAATTCAACTCTGAGAAGCTATTACCCAAGGTGTTGTGACTTTCACCAAAAGCAATAGAGAGGCTGCCACCTTGGCAAATTGATTTTGTGGAGATATGACATGTTCCATTAATGGAGGATTAGTCTCTCTGGTCTTTGTCCCTTCTGCCTACTCTGAAAATGCAGTTAATGGATCTGGAGTCTGAACACAGATGCCATGTTTTAAAGAGCAGATATTCTCCTCAAATCCAAAGTTAAGTAAATATTAAGGATGGAAAATACAGTGAGATGCTTTGGAGTGTTAGCTTTGGACACTAGTTCCTAAAATTTGAAGATTGATTTCATTCCTCAAATTGTTTATCTTCTTACACAGGGGCTATCTCCATGTTTCTGGCATGAAGGACATGGGGATGTCCTTGGTACATCTTTCAATTAACAGCTAGGAACAATAATAGAGCAGCTAGACCTTTGTCTTGGGGGGAACAAAAACCTGATAATATCATAGGAGGGCTGATCATCTTCCAAATGATACAAAAGACTGTGAGGCATGTGAGGCAGCAAGCAAAGCAAGAGCAAGGGAAAGAGGTGTCAATATCAACTGCAGACTTTGGAGGACAAGGTGAGGAGCTGCTTAAAGATGTGCAATATCACTATCAGAGAGTCCTATTTAACAGTCGGAGCAGAGAAATGCAACTTAGATCATGAAGGAAGGGTCCCCAGGAAGAGGCATGATTTTTTGAGTTTCCACAGAGCTCTGCCCTGGGCCCAAACAGGTTTTTGAAGCAGTGAAGAAAGAGGTCAAATCTTTTTAGAACTATGTCTAATTCTGGGTGTTTCTTTTGCAAAGCATAACTGAATTTGTTTGACTTTCGTGTTCAAATCTTTCAGGGTATCCATTTTACTCATTGCCATACATTGCATTGAATTTATCAATAAACCTCATGTGCTTGCATGGCTAATGTTCTGGAAGGTGGCATGCTTAGATTATTAAGATACTGGGATTTCTGAGAGTAGTGTCCACATCCATGCTAAGATGTGTCAGGTCTTGAGCTGAGGTGTTCCTTTTTCCTCTGGCAGGACTCCTCTGCCAAAACATATGCCATAGACAGAAAGGTGGGATGTGATGGTTCTCCCTGGAAGTTTAGAACATATGGAGTCCTTGTGCTGGGGCCAAACAGATTGTCCAGGAAGGGAACAGAAACAAGATTATTTGTTGTGGTCTCTGTGTGTATGTGTGAGTCTCTAGTGATTGAAAAGGTGTGCTACAGTTCAGCACCGTTGTTTCCAGTGTTCTTCTAATCAACTATATTTTTTCATAAATTGTGAGATAGATTTTATACATTTCTCAATACTTTAACTTGAAAATTGGAGAAGGAGAATGCAGGAGATGAGGAGGAAGTGAGGCATTTCTCCAGAAAAATAGAGTAATAACATTGTAATAACTTTTAGCTAACTGAAGAGGGAAGAAAAAAATGCAATTAATACATAACTGTCATTTATTATGAGTCACATCTTTCATTTTAGATCCAGATTATCTCCATGCCATGTAAATGTGGCTTTCCTTAACTTTCTAGTGCTACAAATTGTTGACTTTAAAAAATGTGCAGCACTTGTAGTAGATTATTTTACTAGAGAAATGAGTCTGCAGATTTCATCATCCAGTCTTCACTTTTACTTGTTCTTATGTCTCAGTATAAGTTTGTTCTTAAATCAGGCCTTAGGAAGGATTAAATTTGCTATACCTTGAAGCTGTTTATCTTGGTTTTTTATAAAATGTGGTCTTCAGGATTGTTGCCTTTTGCAGAAAAACTCAGACACAAGATATTTCAGCTGCCAAAATATATGCAGCTCTTTGAGGGACTGTAAGTGGGGAGACTGACACTTTTACTGAAGGAAAGGAAGATGATAAAATAGAAACAAGACTAAAAAAAGAGCAAAGAAATATGGGACTAGCTCTATATCAGTGGTGGCACAGGATATCTTAGGATTCTCTCACACAATGATTTTCTCAAAACTTCAGCATTTCTAGTGCACCAGCATCTCCTGGGTAGTGACTGAGAGAGACTTACATTGGAATCTGTGTACTAACATTCCATAAGATTAAAATTTTAAGATGGATCTTGACACAAAAACAGTATAAAGGAAATGGAAGGCCTCCACAATGACGGGTAGGTTGCTTAATATCTTGAAATAACTTGAAGATCTGGGCTAAGAACAGCAGTGCGAACCTTTTTGGTCATTCTTATGGGCTCAGCTGGAAAATAAACAGCAAATAACAGAGAAAAGATGCTATCTTCTGGTTGCTGATGTTACCTTTCTATATTTTTCTGGGCTACCACTTTAACTCAAGAAAATGGACAAGTGTCATACTATTGGGTTCAACATAGAAAAACTGGTGGAAAATAGAGCAGTAGCAAGGTACAAAAACATTTTCCTTTAAACATTTGTTTTCTAAACCCAGTGGCACTTCAGAGCTGATGGTTATATGTAAGTACAGAAGAACATAAAGAATGAATCCCATAATCCGGTGAGGATTAACAGGTCAGAATGGAATTAATCTTGAGTAATAGACACATTTCACCTTTTTTAGTGAAAAACACGTGTTCAGAAACTAAATTAAAAATCTTCCTTCTCCTTTCTCATTAACAGTGAATAAACCAGGAAGAACTTTGCTGAAACCAGTAACATTAGAAAGAAAGAGATCAAAATGTTTTTTAATCTCTTTATTCTATCTGCAGCCTTCCCTTGTGAATATATTTGTGATAGTGAAGTCTCAACTGTCAAATAGTCAGTTTATTAGCTCTAAATCTTGATTAAAATCTAAAATTGTTCAACCTTGGTTTATCATTCCTTGTTTTCAGGTAAAACTAATGCTTCCAGGGAGATGCTACTTGCAAATTTGCCCTCCCACAAACTATAGCAAGCATTTTTATACACATCCTTTCCTTGTAACTTACAAACATTAATTGAATTATTTCTGTCCTCCATTTATTTGGTTTTGAAAAGATGTAGGTATATTTTGCATCTGCAGTCTGTCCTTTCATTCTGTTCCGTTGAGTAGCATTTTAGCCATCAGTTTCTCAGTAGGAGTGGTTTCCATTTTGCCTCCTGCTCTGGATTTTTTTTTTTTTTCATTACATTGAGCTGGATTTCATAGTCATAGCTCACAAATGAACATTCAGATGGTCCTTGAGCACATTTTTTTCTCCAATTAGAAACATTACTTTCCATCTGGGTTCATTGAGTGCCTCTGGATCAAAGATGAAAGAGATTCTTTAAATTTTCTCCCCAAGTGCATTTACGTATTAAGATCTCTTCCCTGACTGATTATCCTGGGTGCCCTTACTTCAGTAGGGTTGAGTTCTCTTTTTCATGACTTGTCTGACACAAAACTAGAAGTAGAAGTTGGCTCAGTAGAAAAAGAAGTGTTTGGATTTCTCAGGATCTAATGTAAAGCCCAGAGTAATCCATGGGAAGCTTCCCATCAGTTCCCTATTAAGTTCTGCCCTGACTGTGTGGCACATTCTGGTAAAGATAGAAGGTGAAATTCACTTTTACATTTTCCCATATGTTTTACTAGTTCATGCAGGAGGAACCAGTCCAGGAAAAAGAAAAAAAAAAGCTTTCCAAAAATATCTTCAAATGAACTGTAAACCTATCTAAGGTTCAGATAATTCAGTTAACTGCACTCTCCAGCTGCAGAAGAAGAGTATATGTGCTAAAAGTACAGTTTTGCTGTACTTCTGTGCTAGTCCAAAGAGTGGAAGGACAGTGTGGGAACTTCTCAGAGCCAGTCTTTGGGAGATTTCCGAAAGTGAGAGATTTAGAAGCCCGAGTACTTCCCAGGTTTTGGAAAGTCTCCTGATATAAATCCTGTTGCTGTGGTCACTGGCAGACACAGAAAGGAGTCACTGTGTTTGTCATTTCCAAAAAAATATAGCTTCACATTACTAATTAAGTCTGATAGAGGTAAGTAACCTCCTGAAACGTTTAGTTAGATAACAGTCCAGTGAGCAGGTCCTGAGTAGCAATCAGTGTTAAAATGGTGGATTTTATTACATTCAAGAAAACACTTATATGTTGCAGAAATGACATCTCAGTTTTTCAAATAGCTAGAAATTGCTGAGCTTAATGGGCACAGGAGTGATGATATAATCACAGTTTTCTCTGGTGTATAGCCCCTATCATTTATTATTTCAACTATTGTACATTGGAATCCGCTTACTCTGACAGCCCTGCCTCACCACAGGTCAGCTTGATAGCATCAGCTGGGAATGGGTAATAACCAAACTCCTCTGACAGCAGGTTTGGAAGAGCTAACTTTAAAGGTACAAATGTGCTTAAAAGTACATAAAGGTGTGACAAAAATGAGAATTGAGGCAGTCCTCACCTGAGTTTTATACAACTCCCTGGATTTTTGATTTCCAGATGTTTTACCTATCAGATAGTCCCTGATGGGTTTCATTAAAATTCCAAAATATGTCAGACACTCTCAGCTGCTCAGACATGGTATTGATGATACGGTGTGTAGTCATGTAGCCATGGATACAGAGTAATCTTCCTTCTTCTTTTTTTCTCTTTTTTTTTTTTTTTTTTTTTTTTTTTTTTTAATGGAGAAGCACTATTTGCAACCCCCAAGAGATTTGCTGAGGGAATTTAGCAGTTCTGGCCCTCAGATTCAAACACCATTTTAAGAGGCATGTAAAGACCATTATCTTTACTTGTAGGGTTAAGTACAAACCACTGGTTTGAGACTGTGGAGGTAAGCCAACCCTATATGGCAAGTGAGCTTTTGAAGATTCTATTGTATATTGAAAATGTGGTGTTAGGGGTTTTTTTTTTTTGGTTTTGATATGGGATTTTTTTTCCTGAAGCTATCTCTTCTGCTGTGTTCATTAGATAACACAGTCACAGTTTTGCTTTTCTGTTACCAACTTGCCAATGACCTACTTCTACCTCCTGTATAGTCTGAAGGAAGCCAGTTCAGTGGACTACTGCATGCAGAGCTGATGATGCCCACACTGCCATGGCAGCAGCCATGACTGTGCCCAGACTGTCTCAGTTCCTCTTCCCCACAATGTGCTGCCAGCTACGGGGGAGCTGCATTCAGCCCAGGAAGTCAGAGGAAGACAACCCACAGCAGCTCCTTATGCAAAGCTGAATCCCAGGAAAATAATGTTGAACTGAAGTGCCTTCAGTTCATCACCATCCAGTGTGGTCTTGCTGCTTTTCAGGGCTGCCTTTCGGTCCAAAGAGAAACCTGGGACTTTGGGCTAGAGGCTGAGGCACGCAGGTGGCAGAGTACAACTGCTGATGGTGAGCTGGTTCTCTGCAGCCTCATTCAAAACCTGAGAGATGTGTCTGGGTAAAGCTGAGCAGTTCTTGAAGAGACAGGTGGAGCCATCACCTGTCAGACAATGCTTGAGGAGGCTCAGCGAATACCTTCCTGATTCGGTGTTCATGAGTATAAATACTGAGCTATTTATATCTATTTTTTCCTATGGTCCTCCTCCACCCTCAATCTCCTCCTTTCCTTGGAAAAGTATGTTGGTGTTTTCTTGATATCTCCAAATTACTGATGGTGGGGAAGAACTGCTTGCCAAGAGAGATCATGGAGAGTTTAGTGTTTTTAGTGGAGCTGAAATAAGAACCAGATTGAAGGCTACGAGCAGGAAATTTGTGTTGCTGTCTATACAGTAACATAGAATTCAGTTAATTTTCTAAAAGGACATTTAGATATCTGGAATCTGCTCCTGTTGTCTTACAAGGACATTTTTTGCTTCTAGTATTTGTGCCAGTTTGTACCTGTTTACTTTAGTTCCCCCAAACCTTACTGTATCTATTCAATTTTTTCTCCTAAGTCTGGCCCACTCAGTCCCATAAACCAGCCCAAATTAACCCAGTAATCTAGGGTATTTTTCTTTTTTTTTTTTTCTCCTTTCCCCATTTTCCCATTCACAGCATATATATATTTTTGGCCATAAGTTAGCCTTAATTAATGAAATACTCCAGAGACGGCTGTAGCAGAGACATGTAGATTGTAGATAAGGAACTGTTTTCCGTCTACTTTGTGATTAGCTGCCAGAGTTTGTTACTTGGCTTTTATGTTCCCCCTCTGTCATATTACATTGCAAATTCATGGCTAGTGAGATGTCCACAATTTCTCCAAAGCACGTACTGCTATTACAGCTTCCCTGGTTTTAACCTGATCATTGGATGCCTGTGTTTCTCATTAATTTTCCTGAGATATTCTGGCTTGCAATTTTTTGAGATGAACTTGATTTTTGGTGGGGCCCTCAGTCTGCATATTTCTGTTTTCTCTTCAACCCAGTCACATATTAATTTTTTTTCTTCTCTTCTAGAGCCTTATCTGTTTTATCAGAAACATACAGTCTGGGGAATTAGGGTTTCCAGGCTCAACTATTTTTACAATACCTATTGCCACGTTCCTTTGTCTTCTTTCATTCTCCATCTGCCTCTTATCTGGTCTCTCACCTTGTTTTCTTTCAGCTCACAAATAAATGTTGCCAGTGTATTTTTTTTTTCTCTCCCATTGTAAGTTTTGCTCTAAGCACATTTTTTTTCTGAAACACAAGGCAACCTGTCACCAATATGTTATATATATGTAAACTCCAAGATTCCTTTTGGAATAAGTGGGAGCAGCCTGTTTGGTATTAGTTCATAAGAATCTGGTTTTAAAAGCATCCTGAATAAAAAAAAAAAAAAAAAAGGCTGTCACAATAAGCAAAAAATAATTTGACAAATAACCTTTTCTTTGAAGGGGTTTGCCTTCTGGTTTGGTAGAGTGCAAGTTAGATATTGCTCTGAAAATTACTTTCCTTTAAAAAATTGTATTTTATTTTATTGAAGTTCATCTTTAAAATAGTATGTTCCGTCCTTTAATCACTGATACAAAGTTTGGTCATGAAAACTTGAGACAAGAAGACGTAAGGCAAAAGAAATCCTACAGGCATGCCATTAAACATAGAAAGGAATAGAGATATTAGCATGAACTTACAGAAAAAGAAAAAAAACCCACCTTTTTAGTAAAATGCTCCAAAATGCTTTGTCTTTTTAAAAAGAAAATTCTGTCTAAACTTTGAGTTTTAGTACCAGAATCTCTGTCCTAGCCAGCAGTAACTATGAAATAGGAGTTTGTAATCTCTGAGAGCTGATGCAGGTTTTATACCTTTGTTCACCTACTACTCTATATATGTAACATTCATTACAATGACTCCTTTGTTTTTCATGAAAACTGAACATGTAGTGATACCTATTGAAGGATGATTCCCCAGTATTTCATGTCTCATATTTGGTTATTTCATTTCCTCAATCAAAATTTGTTTGAAGGCTTAAATAGCAACTCACAATTATCTATATAACAGGGAGGTGAGCAGGTCGTAATTTGAAAAATTCACCTGAGAATTCCAGCGAGAATGCAATTTTGTTGAAATTTCATTACTGGTTCTGAGAAGAAAAAAGGAAATTTAAATGATTTCAAACTTTGAATTGTGAAAAAAATGACAACAGAACAAATCCTACAGAAAAGCCAAATTATTGTTACATTAGAATTATATTTATATTAATATAGATAAGTACACCATACCAAATAAAAAAACCAAACCATCCTGCCCGAAGCTGTTGGATCCACATATGTGAGTAACTGCTGAATACTGTGCTGAATATGGGGCAGGCATTGGTAGAAGTGTTCTACCAAAAAACAGCATCACACTGGAAACAAAGTAGGGGAAAAAAAAGAAAAAGAAAAAAGTCAAAGCAAAGCAAACAAAGTAAAATTGAATAGACTACAAGTGATTGTACCAGGTTTTTAATTAATGAGAACACGGGAGATTGCTAAAATGAGTACATTACCTAATTGTGAATTAATATTATATGCTGAAACATCCCACAAGGGAAGAATTGGATATGCTAATATTGTATGAAAGAGATTGCCACTGGCAAATATTTCACTTTAGAGAATTCTACATTAGGCATAAACTCAGAAAAATAACAACCCTCTTAATATATGTCATGAAATATTAATTGCCTAGAAGTTGCTAAAGCAAGATAAAAGCTTGATTTTACACCTTTGCATCCTTTTGATGGTCTTTATTGAACAATGATCCAGAATTGTTTTTAGAAATGCAATGCATTATTGTATGAGTAATAGACAGACATTTTGTGGTATGAAGTTAGAATTCCTAAGCAATAATATCTGAAGTTGTAATTGGCCTAGGCCTAATGGGACATTACTTAGAACATCCTAAGGGGAAGATACTTGGCTTTAGAATTTGCTTTCCTCTCCTTGGTTCAAAAATACTGCCTGCCCTCTAGTACCATTTAGGCAAGCTACTCTGAAAAATGCACCAGTTATTCTTCTTGATGTGAAGTGTGGATAGAAATGCACGCAGTACTGGATCTGCAGTTTGTTGTGTCATACTATATAGCACAACTTTTTTTGGTAAAATACTCTGCAGCATCCAAAGAGTAAGTGAATACATTTTTACAAATGAACAAAAAAGAGGGAGGAGTTTCTTAACTTTTACATGCAGGATTTGGGTAAACTGATACCCAAAGGAAGCAGCACACAAGTCTTTGTGTTTTGGCCTATGACTGTTCAAGGTACCTAAACCTGAAGGAAATAGCCAACTTTTATACTGTTCCATTAAAAGCAAAAAATCTACCTGTATTTACTTAAACATTCACTGACTTCAGTAAACTCTGGGGAATATGATTCAACTTTTATACTTATGAGGAAAGCTTAAAATAATTACTGTTTTCTTGAACTGAAGTAAAAATAATGTCTTCAAAGAAAAACAATGCTGTATAGATAGTGACTGCAACAGAGAGACACAAATTTTCAGGTTAACACAAAGTTAGGCTGTATACCTCAGAGTGGATTATTTGAATAAGACACAGATGGCACACTCTGAATGTTGCTAGTAAGTGAACTAATTTATGTTCAGTTCAATTTTTTAGTTGCATTGGAGCCAACATTTGTGGTGGTTGTTACCATTTCTACTGAATGGCTTGCTCATGCTTTTCTCTGGCTGACCAGTTGCCAAGTGAAAGGTTGATTTCATATCCTCACTTCCCTTTGAATATGAACTTAATTTGTTAAATTATTTGTCAATGCTTTTGCCTTAACATATGATGAAATCTGGTTTGATCTTAATGTTCAAGATGTATAAAATGACAGAGAAAGGCCTTCAGTTGCTGCAAACTGGCACAGATCCACTTATTTCTACGAAGAGTTTGTAGAGTTTTCAGCAGAACGCAGCTTCTCTAGAGTTGACCTATTCCATCTGTGGTCTGCTTCCCAGTTGCCTTATATTCAAAATCAAGAGTGCTCCTGAACAGTGGCTCACACTGGAAATATCAAGTGTGTGAGTGAGAGGTTTATCTCATGTTTTGAGTGGGAATTTCTGAATAATGATTTCAGCCTTGTGTTTGCTCACTTCGCATTTTTATTTCTGGCTCAGTGCTATTTAGCATATTCTCTTCCATGATAGTATTTCTTCTGAGATACTTCTGCTGCTCCCATTCTCCTGGCTTCTGTGATTCTCTTGGAGAAGGTATATGACAGTTAACTGCATGTTACTGATTTGTTCCAGCCATTCCGTCTTCCAGGCCTGAGTAGTAGCAATCACTATAATCTTCACAGTGACTTATTAAATAATAGGTAAACCTGTTTGACTGCCTTCAGAGATCTGATTCTTAGCTAAGAATTTTGTGAAGCATTATAAATAACCACTTCTTTATCTTTTAACTTTCTGATTAAATACATTTAAAAATACCTTTCTCAAGAAGGACAGTTCTATGTAGAAGGCAGTGTTCTGCAATTCTGGTTGCACGCTCAATAAAGCCTGATGACACAATGTAAATGCAGTCAGTGCAGGAAGTCTGGCACTATTAAATGGTTTCCTAGAACTGGGTATGGAATAGGACTGAAGAACAAAGCAAGGACTTTGCAAAAGGATGGCTACAACTTTTTTGTTTGTACTCAAGGTAGAATACAGTCTTGTTATCCCTGTTTGTGAAAGAAATGCATATAAAGTAAGCTTGAATATAACAGTCACTGTCAGGTGCAGCCAGGGCATTACCTGAGAAAGTACAGGGTAATTTCAGTTCTCTAACACAACTGTCTGTGCCAGCTGGGACTTTGTTTTTCTTAGTGCTGCACCATGGCAGGAAAATGTGAAAGAAATCTGTAGCATCTAAAACCACCTCCAGGGACTACTGTGCCAGCCTGTCTGAAGCACTTCAGATGTATCTTTTTTTTTTTTTTTTTTCCCTGGAATATTCGTATTCATTAACATAGTTGGGACAAAGGAAAGAGGGAAAAATGCTGAAATTACTAGACTAATTCTGCAGAAGAATGGCAAGAACTAATGTGGGACAAAACAGAGCAATTGTAAGGGATTTCAATTGTACAAAGAAAAGTGAAGATTGCTGCAGTTCAGAGATTAATGCCTTGGATATGGTTTGGGAGATACTAAAAGGTAAGAAAAGGGGAAGAAAGTAGTCTTGATTCTCATCTCATGCAGAGATGTTATGTCTCAGGTTTTTAGGTGCACTGTTCTTACTAAACCTTGCCTATCTTGCCAGAATGACCACAATTTTCTGGGGTCACAGTGACCTGCAGCTGCCCTGTAGCCATGAAAGATGAGTAAGTTGCTGTGTTCTTTTCCTTAGCCTGGGCCTGTGCCAGCAAAGGTTTTGTCAGACCTAAAAACCTGGTCCTCACTGAACCTGAATTAAATGTGCCTGTGTCACTCTGACATACAGTAATATACTGACAGACAGTATGTTACTGTCTGTCAGTATATAAGCTATATCACAGATATTAGATAAGCTATATCACAGACTAAACCAGGAATTAACGTCTACCACCACTTTGTGCAACAAGGAATTTGTTTAACCTTAACGATTTTTAATTTAAATCAAGGTGTTGGAGACTTTCTTAAGTGAAATGATACTAAGTACCTTCCAGGAGCTGGATTCTCATACACTATCCAGCAGAAGTCCAAGTTGATTCTAGCCATCCCTTTTGGCAGGATATCATCCCATGAATCCACAGGCAAGCTGGAATCTGAATTTGAAGTTTGCTTTCTGCTAGCTGAGTGGCAATGCATGGTTCATTGAAAATGATCATGGAAACAAATTCCAGTGTAAAAGATCTGTGTCTTCTTTCAGGTCTAGCCTATACTTGTGCTTCTTTTAGTCTGATCCAAGTGTAGCCTCTCTGGCATGTTATAATCTCCTGAGCTAGAAGCATAACTAAACACGGAAAGGGGATTATCCCATGTTGGACCTATTGTTTTGAGGGGTGAAGATTGTAGCTATGTTGGGGGAAATGGGAGAACCCAAATGAAAAACATGCTGCAGAATATCAGGAGTCATACTCAACTGCACTGGTACAATTATCTACCTTACATGGGAAAATCTGTGCACAGATGGGATTTGCATTGAACCACATCACAGGTGGCAGTATTTTTCTGCATAGTTGTTGCTGGCACACATACCCTAGGATCTGGAAAACAAGCAGCTGAAAAAAAATTAGTATTTATAAGGTGTCTGTAAGGATGTTGACTACAGGGGGATTATTACAGTTGAAGATTGTCACGGGTAGTGAATTGAGACCATGTGTTCCCTTACAGTTCCCCTACAGCAATGTCCCTCACCTTTTATTCCTGTGTAGATACATAATGTCACTGGCATAACTAGAGTTCCTGCAGGTGCAGCACAGGCTGGCAGCTAAAATGTGTCTCTGTTTTCTGCCTGCACAGCAGCCACTCAGTCAATTGTGCAGCTCATCACATTTGTTACTCTGGTATGGGTTGTAAGCACAAAAATATGCCAGAGTAAATTGTTCAAGTGTCGCCTGTGCCTGTAAAATGCCGGTCAACCTTTGAAAATAAACTGGAAAGCAGGCAATGTATAGAAAGCCATTTCTT
The DNA here is from genome assembly GCF_965178545.1 of Coloeus monedula. Classification (NCBI taxonomy): domain Eukaryota; kingdom Metazoa; phylum Chordata; class Aves; order Passeriformes; family Corvidae; genus Coloeus; species Coloeus monedula. Next base: position 37,785,674 of record NC_138781.1, read on the forward strand.
TGACGGATGTTAGCTGCAGGGGGAGGATAAAACAGGCCCTTACCTGTAACTGCGTAGGGTAATCATTCCTGTAAGTGAAACTTCTGTAATCACACAAAGACCTGAACACTGTGAAGGCAAAATCAAAATGCTAGCAGACAAGTTGTCCTCCAGTTTATTAGGGTTCCTTCCCAGGAGGGCTACGTTCAATTATGTTTTCCAGTGTTTTGCCAAAAGAGCTTCACAGTTAAGCCAGCTGAGTTTGCATTCAGATTTTCTACTTTAAGTTACAAATGTCTTGCTTTTCAAAGCTTTCCAGCTGACCTGAAGTGTCATGCCAACACTACTACAGCTAATTGAATATATATCTCATTTGTCATTTTTGCAGCTTTACGGACCATTTCCTCATTAAAAAAGGTGAGTGTTTGCACAGAAGCAGACAGGAGAATTAAGCAGCAGGAAAATCTCTATGACATGACGTCTTTTTCTTTTGTTTTTGAGCTTGGCAGCTGGATACTTCTGTTAACTCATATTTATCTTGCACTAATGCAATAATTGGGAAATGACTACTTTGCTTCAGCAGAAGTACCCTGCAGTTCAGTGCGAGAAACTCTATTTTCCTCAAGGCTGTGCTCTATCCTGTGTTTATGGTGTCATTTGTATATATATCCCTATAAAATCTCAAGAGACACTTGTAATGGTTATCAGCAAAGCACAATTCTGCAAGGATTCAGGAGGGTAAAAATCTCAGATAATTCATAGATAATCAGTGCACATACCTTAGATTCTGGAGTTCAGCTATTTGGGTTCTCAACGAGGGGTACCATTTTCCATTGCAGTTTCTTTCTACTGAAGAAAACGATTACTTACACACATTTCAAAGGGAACCTGAATGTTTTTCTAGTGCATTGCAGAAACCAGTGCAGACACCAAATATTAGCATTATGCTTCATGTTGCTTTGTGAATTATAATCCCTTGAACCATCCTGCTCATACAAACAGTTGTAGCAAAATTCTTCGTAAGGCAAAGTACACATTGGAACTGGGCAGAGTTAGTGCATGGGCCTGAACATTAAATAAGTTTATTGAGATAGAGCAATACTGCTGTTCAATAAAGTTTATTGAAGTAGAAAATAAGTTGTCTCAGCACTTTTTTAAAACGACCCTGGATGTAAGCTAATTCCCATACAACACTTGCAATATTGACTCCCATCTCTCATTTCCCAGATTTCATAGATTTCATATGCTCCAAATGACATTTGAGCATTTTCTTTCTGAAAAGTAAAAATACTTTAGCAAAAAGGGGTGAAAAAATGAAGTATTACTGCTGTAATATTAAATGCTATGTATTAGGAACCTAACTTTCTGTTGCACTGGGTTATGAAAATGACACCAAAGAGTCAGTGTCCCCTGTATTGAACAGTCTTATTGTATTTGTCAAGAGAAATGCTTTGATCCATGAGGAACTTTTCTGAGTGTGCCCCTCTGACTCAGTATTGATGTGGTATGCAGATATTTGGAGATACTTAATGAACAGAAGCATGATCAAAGAGGAGGGAATGGCCTAAGACTGCCCTCAGTACCAGATCAGGTCTTTGACGAGGCTTACAGGGCTAAAAGGTGTTCCTGGTATGTTCAGAAGAGCAGGTGTGCCCAGTGTCTTTGAGAGGAGAGTGAAGAGACGGTGAAAACACTAGTTTTGATTCTGCCACAGCCTTGCCTTTCTGGTCAGTGAAGAAATTGAGCAAAACAGACTGACAGAATTTCCTGCCTCAATACCCAAAACCAACTAGATACCTCTGGTTCTGACAAAAAACCCCTCCTGCCCAGAGGTTCTGAGCTCCTCCAGATCTACAGCTTTTGCTCTTGCTGGCCTCAAAGCAGCTGTGACAGATAACTGGGTAGGGCTGCCCAAAGGGTCAGTCTTCTGCCTCTTGGAATCACTGTCAACATTACATTTTTAGGCAAGCAAAATGTTGAGTCTTTGTGACTGAACAGCATCATTTGAAAAATATACTAATTGTTTTATTGGTTCTTTAATTTCTTGCGGGTGCAGACACACTATTTTCAGTGATCCCTTTGGTCAACCCCGCTATCCAAGGGACAGATTTGCAGACTGAAATATTCACATTTGATGAGGTATATTGAGGGAAGGCCTGTATGTGCTGATCTGGATATATCACAGAGTATGTATTGAAGCCTATCTCCCAGCTACAAAAGAAAAGATTTTTGTAATTATTGCAGTACTATTGTAAAAGGAGATAAAAGGGTCATGTCAGATTCCAAGTCTCTTCTGGGCAGGCTCAGATGGCTTTTTGGCATCTAATTCAGAGTTCACCCTGTTTGAAGCAATAAACATGTGGTGGGACTTTCTGGAAATAAGCTGGACTTTGGAAATTGCTGTGTTATTACCTAAGTATTTGCAAGCAAGCTCTGTGTCCACAGCTGGGAGTTGTTCCTGTCAGCTCACACAGACGGCTTGCAGATTCTACTTTGCTTCACCTGTTTCACTCCCTGTAACATGCAAAACTCCCCGGGGTAGAGTTTGCACTCTGGGGTTTTTCACAGTCCTCTTCTTTGCATGTCTTTTCTAAAAGCAAAGAGTTGCTTTGCTGGAAATGTTGAGGTATTTTGGTCTCTTGTCCAGCGTTCAGGAAGTATTTGCATCTGTAAAATGACAGTGACAGAAAAAATACCTCCCTCTTAAAAGAGAACTCAAGTTGTCTAGTGAGGCTTTTTGGATCCTTAAGTGGGCTTTGATTTTGAAACAACCAATAAACTGCCTGTGGGTTGCCATTATGGAGCTAGTAGTGGAAATATTTACCTGAGTATTTCTATAGTTATGTAAACATCAGATAAGACTGAAGTGTTGGTGTAGGTAAGGCTGAGTTAGGAATGAGAAGCCTGGGTGGTTGTGGCGGCTGAACTGATCCTCTTGGCCATTTTCATTTCTCTAAGCTGTTCTGCTGAGGCTTGTCAAGCCCTAGTGATCACCTCATATTGAGGATGCTCAGCAAACCAGCACTGGTAATCTGGAGAGAGAATATTCTAGTGGCAGGATTAGGCTGGGAGGTGCCTTGGATTTATGTGTCCAGGTGAGTATGGGGACAAAGAAAGACAGATCACTAGGCACCAGCGATGGGGCACGCAGGAAAGGAAACTTCAAAGGTAGATGCTGAAATTCTTTTGAGATTGTTTTTAATAAGCATTTTATCAAAGCTTTATTGTTAAAAGTAAGTTCTAGCAATAGATCATCAATTGTTTTACCAATTGCCTTTGATAGGAGCACAGAAAAAAAAGACAATAAAGATTTTTTTGTGTGCAGATATACAGTTTCTGAGGTCTGTGTGTAAGATAACATTCTCTAAAGCACTGGGCTTTATTTCAGTGTCCAGATATAACATTCTTATGTGTTCTGGCACACTGTGACAGATGCTATATTGTTTTGGAGAAAGCAAGTCTGTTACAATGGAATGGGATAGGGGATGGCATTGATTTACACATATGCATAGTGAAGTATGGGCAGTATTTGATTGCTTGTGAGCAACTCACTTGAAATCAGAGCACTGAAAGCTTTAGTCACATAAATTACCTGTCTGATTCACATCCAATATCTGTCTGTAATATAAAACTCAATCAAGAAGGGGGGGCAAAGTGCTTGTCTTTTGGGTTTGTTTGTTAGGGTTTTTTTTGGTTGGTTGGTTGTTGGTGGTTTTTTTTTTTTTTGCGGGGGGGGATTAATCACTTTTGATCAATCTCAATATATTTCAAATCTGTTTACCATGATATCTTTCAACAGTCCAGGAACTGAATAGGAAACATAATTCAGATTAGAGACTTTACATAAAGAACAGAAAAAAATCACTGTAGTCTTCTTCTGTCAAAATATTTTTGTTATGGTTAACTAGGTAGAACCTAATCTTTGTATAGTCAAATACTGTACCCAAGAGGCAGCCTCTGCCTTGCTTTTGGTATGTTACACCACAAGTTTTTTTTCCTTATTCTTCAAGGACATATATTTCTTACAATATATTCTAGGACTATATGTAGGGTATTGGGAGGCATTCTGCTTTCCATATAGATCAGTTTGGCTGTGCTAAGTGGTGAATGTGGATAGCCATGCTGGAAGCCCTGCCTGAGGAATCTGTGGTGTGGACTTACCTAATGTCAGCCAGAGGCCATCACTCAATGGCCCAGAAAAGATGAGAATGTCCCCTGCAGGTGAAAGACCAGTTTTTACCTTGGCAAGCCCTGCAGATCATCAGGACACAGTGTGTGTTCTCTTTCAGCTGGACACAAAAGCTGTTAGGGGAAGTAATATCATGTATTAAAGCAACTGGTATATCTGAAAAAAAAAAATGACAAGCTTTGGGAATCAGTGTCTGTTCATCAGATATCACAAGTATAAAAATCCAAGCTAAGAATACCTGAAAATCTTGTTCTCAAGGACTGCATGAAGAGCTCCTCCAAACCTTGTGTAATCACTTGAATGCCTTGAAATTGGTCATACTTTGATGATACAGAGCGTAAAGATTCAACTCTGTGAAATTTCCACTAGACATATTTCACCATCACCTTACCTTCCCCTCCTATTCCCCAAGAAGCTCAAGACATTCATCATGGCTCAAAGCAAAAATACTTAATTTCTTAATATGCAGAGTTTGGAAGATGCCTAGACTAGAAGCTCCTCAGAGCACTCAGCTGTTTAATGCTCTCCCAGGTGACACATGCCTCTCACAGCCCTTTGAAAAAACAAGATTTGCTCTTCAAAGCTTATGTTGTGGATTAGCCATGGGCTTGAATTTCAGGCATAGGAAAACTGCATGAAAAAGAGAGGGGCTACATATTCAGGGGGTGGTAGAGAAGGAAAAGAGGGAGGCAAACCAATCTTTAACATGGAGTATGTTGCAATAACCACTGTAATGCTGTCAGGTATTAGATAAGATTTGATTAGAGGAGACAGACATAATTTCTTTTCCCTTGCTGGTACTGTCAAACTGCAACATTTCAATATGTGACCTTGATCACACTGTACTATAGTAAGGTGTTTCAGTGCTGAGGAACCATTTGTCATCTAATGTCACCTAGGTAGAGTGGCTTTCCCATGAACTTCAGGAACATGCCATCAGGAAAAAACTTTCACACAGAGCTGTAACTTTGCTGGGAGTTATACCAGTGGTCTCCTAACTCAGTTATGCTCAGTCTCTGTGCAACAGCTACCTGTAGGTAAACTTCCTACTGAATGAGTGTTGCCTATCAGAAGGTTTCTACCTTCTTGTATGAATATGATGTCATCTAAAACTATACTTTTTCCAGACACTCCTGAACATATTCTTCTGTCAGAGATCACAGGAAGCAGATCTGTGTGTTCTGCTTCTAACAGAAGAAACACACTGTTGCCCCTGTAAGAGGCACTCTAGAGATTTTGGAGTAATACACACTGGATTTCTCTGAGTTCAGATGCATACAGTACATGTTGGAATGTGCTTGCTTTCCATCCTGTGCTTCTGAGAGGGATGTAAAACACCCAAGGAAAGTTGTGTAACAACAGTGGCTTTCAGCATCTGTCCAGCAAACCAGACCAGTGGTCACAATGCCAGTTCCTAACGGAATGGAACCAAAGTGCACAAAAACATCCTTCTTCACTTATTCCTGTGGGACCAAGTAAAGATGTCACTGACAGTTACCTTACCACTATGTTTCCTGCCTTTTATATGTTGGAGTATTCTGCATCTTACCTCCATCTTTCCTGATTTGTAGAAGTGTGGGTTTGGCTCAGGAGATACACTGAAGTAGCAAAAGCTGCCAGTGACCCCTCTTTTCTCTTTGAACCACCTGAGTATTCGGAAAGCAGGAGCAAGTGGACTTCCATGTCCACTATATATTATATATATATAAGGCAGAAGGTCTGCTAATTCACTTGATTCATTTCAGTGTATTTCTGAATTTATGGATTCAGATATGAATATTCTGTCCTTTCTGTGAGGCTGCTAAGGCTGGAAATGGGCATGTTTTCCCTTATTCTTTATTTTTGACAGAGAAGAATAAACATACAGAAATACTGTAACCATGGAAAGAACATGGTTTCTTGTCTGCATCTGGTTTCTTCTAGTTGTCCCTCTACCAGGGAAGATGAAACAATTCATTTCACATCCACACCCCCAGCCTCCCACCACTTTTTTTCTATCCTTTAAAGGGATAAATCTTCTTCACTTAGTCTGCAGTAAAGTTAGAGTCAATTACAATCTGTCTATTCATGCGAGTGCAACCCTTTGAAAATATGAAGTGCTGTAAGTGCTGAGTGATTTCACACTCCTTTTGATGAACACAGTCTTTTCTGCTGATCTATAAAGATCATGTTTCTGTTGGTCATAGTGGACGAAAACCAACATTTTTCAGCAGCAGCAGTATGTGAGTAAAGATACATGTGCTACCACAAAAATCTTAATGCTTAAAAATAAGTAGCAAATTTATAATATAGGGTAAAAATATGTGCTTCTGTGGTTTTTTGATGGTTTAGAATGAGTTTTCCCCTGAAATAATTAAAATTCTATTCTGGATTGAATTTGTGAACACAGCACCTGTAAAATTTATTCTATTTTGTGTATTAAATTTGTGGAAAAAAGATTACTTTGTTCACCTTACTTTTGATTTTTGACCTCAATCATCATATGTCTTTACAGAATCATACTCTGATAGTCCTATTTATGGACAGACTTTACCTCCAGGAGGACAGAAGGGACTACAAACCCAGTCTGATTATCTGTCAGTCCAATATAACCTCAACCTATTATCTTGGGCTTCCTCAGCTTTCTATTTCCCCTGGATCCTCACCTCTGTTCTAATTGTTTGAAATGCTGTAAGGCTGCTGTCTCATTTTCAACCAGGAGATTTAAAGTATAATCTGAAAAACTTATCACCTCCCCTAGTGGTTCCTACCTGTGGGGAATTCAGTTGAAGTTGGATCTGGCTATAAACCAGGTACGCTTTTATTTTTACTGAACTACAAGGCTCTTCAAAAATAAAAAAAACCACTTATATTTAGTTCCCAATAAATAAACTTAGCATGGCAGGTCTGCTTAATGTGTGCCAGAAAACAGCTAAGAAATAGAAAGGCTTTGAGTTTTAAATCAATAATGTTTTTTTCCGAGCCAGTAATCATAAGACAAGATGAAACATTAAGTATCTCTTTCAGGACCAGATAGGATTCATTCTGCACATCATCCATCTTTTACCTCACATAAAAAAAAGATAGTTGCACAAGACAGATCTAGAATGCTTATGGGCACTCCAGCCTACAAAAATTAAATCAAAATAATATCTCTAGTCATTTTGAACTTATTTGAACAGTCAGGATAAAAATGAGGCATGTACAGAGGCAAATTTGTGTGTATGGTAGTGGACAGAGTGGGGTGGAATCAAATTTTTGTGTGTGGATGTGGAGGGGTGGAATCATATTATTGATGAATCCACATCAACCCTGGTAAGTTGGGAGTGTATTTTTGGAGAGGACTGCTTTATAGAAGTAGACTTTCATTCTTAACTCCAAATTTTTCATCTTTGAAAAAGTTTTACTTTGCCTTAACAAACAGGCTGGCAACTAGAACGGTCTAGTATTTTAGATCTCTAAAGGCTTTTTTTGCATGATTCTCCCTGTATTACTGGAGATCCAAAATGAAACAAACTTGGAAACTGGCATCAGGTAAATACGAGGCAAATTCTAGGTAAAGGCATCTTCAGTAACATTATAAACCCCATTTGCCAATTTGAATTTTGTTTATTAAACACTCTGGCACAGTTTTCTATATAATGCTGACTTGGTACTGTGGTTTGCTGAGGTTGAATACATGTGATTGGAGGACCGTCTTGTAAGCACTTATTTACTTATTACAGGGAAAGCTACTTGAAAATCTCAGTGGCCATTTGTAGGCCTAGGTATCCACCTTGCCATACCATCTGTGGTCACTCTGGAACCTGCAAAGTCTGAGATATTTGAGGTAGTGTGGCACAGATAAGGCTGGATATGTGAATCTGTATCTGAACATCAAGGAGCTCAGTGTGGGTTAATTTGCCTATTTAGAATCAGGATGAATGAAACTACTCTGAAGTTTGTGCTGCTTCTGAGACCCACTAAGATGTATGAGCTGTTTGAGGCACACTCACCAGATGTAGTGCAAAAGGCATCACATTAATGACACTCACAAAACTGCAGCTTAAAAGGTAGATTAACTTAAAAATTATCTGCAAAGCTGAAAAGGGTCTTTGTATCTCAGTTTTTCCACCTGTACACAATCAAAAATGCGTAACTATTATGTAAATTAGTGCTGGACACACGCATATATGAAATGCTTATTGAAGACCCTCATGGAGCCTCATGAATTTAAAGATGTATGTGGTGGGGTTCTACGGTTCATTTGTGACATTTTTGTATCACTTTTAATTAAGTGTAATGGCAATGATGAAATGAGAAAAATAATAGGTGAAGGTGTTGGTAAAGAGGTTTTTTTAAATTTTCTGAACACTGCAGCAAGCCATAATTTATTTCCAACATATGCTAAACTCATCTAAATTAGCATAAATAAGTTTAGAGATGCAAAATATAAGGACACAGTCAAGCAAAGATACAGATGCAAAATGAAACAAAACCTCTTTGGGCAGGAAAACCAAATCAGATACGGTGAATTTACACTACAAAAAATTTAGTATCCCAGAGAAGTGTGACAAAGTGACATTTGTATTCCACTGACCACAATAGGGAGGGAATAGAATGAAAGGAGGAAATTTAGCATGTGCTGCACTTGCTCTTAATTGTTATTCCAACAAGTCAGGAGAATAAAAAACATCTAAAGCGAGTGCTCAGTTCTGTCAGGGGAATATGTGCTTGAGTCTGCCTCCATCCAATTGCTTGGTAAACATCCTAGGAGAAAATCCCAAGTTGACATCCAGGCACTGAGCTCAGATGGCTGTTTTCAGAACTCTGATTTCCATTACTATTATTAAATGTTTAATCCTCTATCTCATAGGTAATCACTCAAAGTGTACTGCAGGGTTTTCAAGTCCTTGGGTACAACCTGAGATTGGGAAATTTCTAGCCATTGCTAGCCTGCCTCTTGAAAAATGGAGCTTATCACTCTGAAAGCAGTGATATCTGGGTCAGAAATCTTTTCCCAGCCAATAGCCCCATGAAATAAAGAGAACTGCTTTCAGACAGGGTGGGGAAGATCAGAAAGGCACACTGTCTGCTCATCTCTGAACCACTACCAGTCTTGCCTTTCTAACCCTACTGCAATTCATGAATGGGGCTGGAGTCTGGTGCAAAGACCAGTCAGACCCTGGTCCCAGATGTGCCGTGGGTCAAGGTCCCCAACATCAATCCATACTGCTGTCACTCAGTCATAAGACTATTTTTGAAAACACTAGAAAACAATAACAGTGGTTTTTGTTATAATTTTCCCTGAAAGTGACGGTACACTGTAATTATAACTTGGTGTCTAAACAAGAAGGGGTCAGTTATCATGGGATGTGTGTAAATGAATTAAAATTTGGACAGTACAGGTTTATGCACTGCAGTGAAAATAAGGTCTGGAATGCAATGGGCTTTCTAGTCCTGTCACAACTCATCTACTAGATATTAAAGACACAGGAAAAAAATGGACTGTGTTCAGTCTGGTTTCCCTTAAATCAGTATGTAACTTTTTTGACCTGTTCCTTTCTTCACCAAAGTACATGGAAGTTCTGCCATTGATTTCAGCAGCAGCCAGATCAAGACCTTTGAGATGAAATTTGTCATTACATGCACACTCTGCCACTAAAGTTAAGTGCACTTTCATCCTTTGATTGTTAAAAATCCATACTTTATTTGATGATTGTCTTTTAACAAAATCACTCTTCTGAGACCTTGCTGTGATGAATGTATATTTCTAATGTTATTAAGAACCTCAAAGAGTAGGTAAATTGGTTGTGTTTTTTCCAAACTCACTTCCATTTAAATCTGAAACCTGACTGCATTTTGCAATAGGGCAGACAGTATAAGCTGACATGAAAAAGATAAGCTTTGTAACGGAACAAATTTTAACTCTACACAGAATATAGTAAAGAAGGGAAAAAAGGAAAAAAGAAACTAAAAATGAATGTGTATGAATCTTTCTGAAAAGACAGAAACTTTTCCTTTCTCTCTGTCTCAGCATTCTAAAGGAAGATAATAGCAATGTTATTCTGTTTTAGCAATTTCTTTCAGATAGCTTTTTGATTTTTCACAAAAGGAGAAAAGCAAATGTTTTTAAACAAAGTCAGTACAATCACAAACTTGGCTTGTACTAGAATGCATAAAATGGTTTTACCTTTAGAGTTGTGCTTGCAAAGTGCAACTGGTGAGCAACAGAAACTCGAGTGCTTTGTGAAAGCCAATCATAGGAAAAATGTATTTATGTACACAGATGTTGGTCTTTTTTCCTTATTTGTTATCTGGAAATATCTGTGATATGATCTCAATCCGAAATAAATGGAAACATAACAACAAAGCCAATGTCTAGACGATACTGGAAAGGAATAGTTTTCTAGTGACCTTCCCTTTTGTGCTCTTTTTCTTCAAACAGAAGTTCTAGAAATTATATAGCTGCCTCGTGTGTTAATAATATTCATCTCACTGACTTGTGTTTATTTTGAAACTCCCTTTTACAAGCACAGTTTTTTTATAACCTTTTCCCCCCTCCATTTTAATAACATCCATGAGTAACCCTGAAAGATAACCCACAATCAGCAATTTATCCACTCACTTTTCTTTTATTCCCTTTGTGTAAATATCCACAAACACACGAGGGAATAACTTGTAAACTGCTTGTGAAAGTCTGACGGTCTTCATCTGGTAAAGATTCATGAAAGTCGAAACCATCTCTGCATTTGAGAACAAATCAATAAACAAAACCCAGAATGGTCCATGTCTTTTCTATCACAGCATGGGGCAGCTGGAAAGGGAAGGCGCAGTTATATTTTTAAGACACTATTTCAGTATCAAGATAACTCTGAGATCACTACATGTGAAGAATGGCATAGCCTTTGGTGTGGGCATACCAGGGCATTTTATGACTATCCCTGCCCCTAGCCAATACTCCTCTGTGCCTTCCTGAGGACCCTGATGGACCATCTATGTCCAGTGATGCTGGGCTAAAATGGCCACTGGCCCTAGCTGTCCTGCAGCTGGAGGTACAACCCTCACAGTCCTGCTGCTGGACAGCCTGGTATGAGGACTTCCAAATATGTCTTGGATGATGTCATCTGCTCTGGCTCCTACTCCATTTAAGTAAGTCAGCCCTGACTGATTTTGCCTGGAATAGATTAGAGATTCCTCTTGTGATCCCTTCTTTGCTAGCAATGCTGGGAGGATAACCCTTGGCAGAGGTCAAAAATAAACAGTAAAGGAGCAGTAGTGTTTTCAGCTGGCAAACAGTTTGGAAAATGAACGTCTGCCTGTGGCTTTACGGACACTCTGGGAGCATTTAGATCAACAGTGGGAGGACTTTGGAGAGCGATTGTTGACAAATAATGCAAAATTAGGCCCAGTACAGAAGAGGTATGTGAAGAATTCTAACTTTTTGTAAAACATTATGTGTCCTTGAAATAGAATATCCTATAGAGGCCATTAAGCAAGATGTGAGCCGTAAACTTCTTCGTACTCATTCAACAAAATAATAGTGCGTTCATAAAGGAAGGGAAGGGGGATTTTGAGTACTCTGAAATGTCTTAAATTGTGGTATTCTTTTCACACATCTTGCATTTGGCATTGACAGAGAAATAATTTGATTGCTGTTAATAATGCTCCATGCCCCGTCTCTCATTCCAATGGAGGGAAAATATTTATTTTGCTGCTTGGAATGCAGAAATGGCTGAATTGTTCTCACATGTTTCCCTTATAGAGAAGTACTCTGTACCAGGTAGTACCACTACAAGGCAAAATGTATCTCAGGACTACTCTCACTGTGTCACAAGAAACTGAGCAAAATTTGCATCACGTGCAACAGGATTGAATTATAAATGCAATCTGCCATGTGCACATCGTAACAACAAGAACCTCCCACCCTATATTGGTTTCACTGTAAAATGAATGTGAAAAAGATTATAAACTTGCTCAATTTTCAGAGAAATACGTAGCAATTTATAAAACTGTTTTGAAATGAAGCTGAGTTGAACTTTCATCCCACCAAGACACGCTGGGTGGTTTCAGCTGTGTTCTTCTTTTATTTTTCCTGTTACAAGTCTGAAAATTCAAAATAATAGAGTTAGAAAAACACATTTGTCAAATGCACTGGAGAATATGCAAACAAGCCTACACACGCCTTTTGCCGACCGCGTCACCTTCTCTGTATCAAAATACACAAGGAAAATTGAACAGCTTTCAGATTTGTTTTAGGCTGGATAATTGGTGGTGAGGTGCTTGCCTGTGCTTTCAGAATATTTGTAAGCACATCACCAGCTCAGTTTGATTTGCTGTTACTGAAATATTTCAACAATCTATCAAACTTTAGTAAGTGTTTCACAAATAGCAAATAACTCCGCCTTTGGAAAAAAAATAATCCATATTCTCTTTAGTATGTGTGCTATGATACTTTTAAAAACTAGACAAATATTTACTTGCTTTATCATTCAAACTTTGCCATTTGTTTAAAAGATGGAACTGTCTGTTGCTTTTGCACTTCCTTGGACCTTTCTGAAATGATTTAACTAACTATTAAAATCACTCAGAAGCAGTGACCAACACCTAGCTGAATGCATTTTCAGCACCAAATCAGGCGGCATTAGCAGCTGTGCCAGATTTCCCTACAGTTCTGCAAAAATTTTAATCACATAACTCAGCGTTTCCCTCTGCCTGAAGGGATCAATAAAGAAAGAAAGGAACAGAAGAGCCAGACCCAAACACAAATAACTTCTGGGGAAGTTGCATGTTAAATCTTTGTTTTGTAAAGTAATTTCTTGGTCACAGAGTGCTTTACAGATGCTAATAGTTTTTCAGTTTGCTGTAGCCTTATCTTGAATACATTATAGATTACAGGAACCAATAAAAACATATTTGTGCCAATACATCCTGAAATTGCATTTTGTAGCTTAAAGGCAGGGGTAGGTGTACAGAAAAACAACAAAGTTTCTTTCATTGCTTCTAAACATTTTCCACGAAGCCACAAATAAGACTGACCAGCCTGAATCAAAAAACTGGATATATTCCTTGGTTCCCTCTAAATCTTTCTGCAGTTGTAATATAGGTAATAAAAATGGTATTCTGCAATCTATTGCACATCCATGTTTACTATATTGAAGACCCTTCTGTTACAGGGATATTTTTAGATTAATATTCTGAGCTAGAATCTGGAAACAATTAATGTTATGCATTGTTCAGCTTTTGATAGAATGCTGCACTTCAGTGATACATTCTGAAGTGAAACTGCATCTTGAGGAGCTAAGGTAAGAAAAAACACAGTGCACAGAAACAAAATACAGCGTGGTAGTTCGACAACCTTGAAGGTGACTTTTTCCAAACCATTGAATATCAGGTTCGTGCCCTGAAATGAAGTTCAGTGAGATTCATTACAGTTCCTTCTGTCACTAGAGTATTAAAACCCCAAATGCATCATTAACTCACAAGTGGGCTTTGCCATTTGGCAATAGGGGTTTGACACGACTCCAGTGACAAAACCATCTGCAGGAACACCATGGACTTCTGCTGCCTGAAGAAGTAATTGTTTTTATATTAGAGATAAAAGAACTCATTTTGGTACATTTAGTAGCTGTTGTACATTTTGTAATGACAAAAGAGTTTCCTATATAAATGACCTTGTCTGGATTTCCTTAGGGAATACAGGGCACATTCTGCTTCTCCTTAGAAGACTTAAAATACAGGAACACTGAAGTGTACCCACTCTTGCTAACAGAAGCACAGCTCTTGAATGTACAACATCTCAAAGAGTATAGATGTTGACTAACATTCACCTTAGCTTTCAGTCACATATCAGGAAGAGGTGAAAACCACTAGTACAATAAGGCAATTATTCTTCCAGGACATTCTTGGCCGTAGTGGTCCTTACTGTAAGTTACCAAAACCCCGAAATACTACTAGAATAACATCAGAGGTCTAAAGGCTATTAATTTTGTGAACAAGTAACAGGAGGATTTTGGAAGGTGTGGATAATTGGTGAGTTCTTTCTTTCTTTCCCAGCTAAGTCCTCTTTTCCAGCCTCCCCAGTTTACCTGACCTCATTACTTGAGACTGACTTGATGGGTGTTTGAGATTGCTTTTGAAGTGTACCACAATGAGCCACAAGAGCCAAAGGCTACTTTGACTCATCAAGGTATTGTCTTTGTCAGTACAAAGTTATCAATAAACTTTTGACAACCTCACAAGAGGGACTGAGGACTCATAGGCATTTCAGTTTGAACAATCTTTCTACCCACACTTCATTTACCTCAGACTTTGCCTCAGCAGTGAGGAGAGGCCAGGGCAGATCCCTTCAAGACTGTACCAAACACCAAAGGCTCCAGCTGAGATGCTGCAAAGGGTGCTGCTACTCCCCCACCTTACTTTTTCAGGAAAATCCATTACCTTCTCCACCCACCATTAGGGTCCAGCTCCTCTTAAGAGTCCATAGCTCCTCCCTTCAGAACCTCCTGCTGCTACTTTGTTAAAGCAAGAAAATAAACATGTAGCACCAAGCCAATCTGGGAAGCAGGGGGATGGATGCTGGGAAGGTTGGGAGCTTGGTTAGGTTTGGGTCAGATAGGAAAGCCCAGCTGACATGTGGGGGTTTATAATTTTTGTGCTGAAGGACCTTAGGAACTTTTCTAAAGACCCTGTTACAGAGTGTGTACATGGATATGTGTGTAATGGTGTGTACCATTTTTTCATTAATCCAGTGTGATAATATTTTGGTTCATAATATGTAGGCAAATATACTCATTTTAAATGCCCCCTGCTACTAATGAATCAGAAAAAAAAAATGCAGTTCACTAGATTTCATAAAGTTTAGTGATTACTTGCATAAATAGAGGTATTTGGGTGAGATCTTTCTTTGGTGGAAGCAAAAGGGCTGGTGGCACCGAGCTTTGGTTTTTAACTGCCCTTTTACCCCTCCTGGGCTTTATTCTCCTTGCTTTAGGATGGTGCAATATTGCAGTGAGTGAAGAGTGACTATTTTGGTAATATACCTTTTTTGAAAATTCAAGTTAATCAGGGAGTTCACTTATCACCATCTAATTTCCAAAAAGCTTTCTGACAGCCTCAGTAGGAATTCCACAGGCTCGTCTGAACTTGGACTACTCTTCTGCTCAGGGCCAGGATCTCTCCAGCAGTTATGACAGTGGCAGCAAGAACACCTTCTGCAGATGTTTGGGATGCATTGTGTGATAAAAAGGAAAACTTACAACTTTACTGCCATTCATTTATCACCTGTATGGTCCTGGATACAATAACAACTGCAGCATCAGTAGTAATTGCGACACATTTATTACATCGTTTGGGCACACTAGTTACAGACCAGGACTGAATTGCTCTAGGCACTTTACAAAGAACAAAGCAACGATCATGATTCAAGGACTTTGCAATCCAAGTGGAACACTAAGCGCAAAAGATGAAAATAGAAGATGGGAGTAGAAAAAGAGAGCAGCGAGACAGTATTGATCAGAGAACTCAGCACAGCAGCAGCCTAAATTGTTGTCAAACTGAATAATTTAAATCACAATACTGATATGGAGGAACTGATTCTCTTGTTCACTGCAGTGTCTTTGAGCTGTAAGCCTACCAAATTTAATAGCATTCTTCTTAAAAGACACCAATACAACAATACAATCAATTCTGCTTTGTAACAGGATGTGAACTTGAACATTGTGAATGACAGCAGGACTTAATAAACTAGACTAGGTTATTCTGTACCATAGAAATGCCCATCCAGCAAACAGAGAGAAGTAAAATTAGCAGAGATATTGAAGGTCACCTGCTCCTCTTCTTTATAGGAAGTCATTCTCCTTGTAAAGGGGGAGGATGTGGTCTGCCTGTGAACCTGTTGTTTCACACAGAAATTTGCACCAAATCCATAGGAACCAGCTGATGAATGTAGTTTCTCTACAGCCCTGCATGCTCAAGCCTGAGGAAAAGAAATTAAATAAACAAAATCAGAGAAAAAAATTATAATATAACCCTGGGGAAGTATTACTTTGCCCAAACCTGCAGCTCTGGACATGGCCACAATACTTGGGTCCCCCAATCCTTCGCAGACCTCTTGCTGGTATCTTTTGGTTGCCTTCTGCTTCATTTGCACAGAGCTTGAAGCAATTGCAGAGAGAGCATTTCCCAAGGGCAACGGGGCAGCTTTTGTATCGAGGGCACTCTGATATCGTTCTTTAGAGAGCTGAAAAGTCCAACACGTTCAGAATGTGGATGAACTGCTTGAGCTGTAAATTCAGAGACGTGCACCTGGAACAAAATGTTGCATTTATTTTGATAGCTTTTTTTTCATACTTGGCTTGTAGAAATGTTCTGCTGTATCAGAGGGCAGGAGGAATATATTCTCCTTTTGCAAAAATGATACATATTTGGTGGTAAGTACCTTAATCATCAGCTATTACATTGTCCCTCTGGAATCCTACTCTAATCTAGCCATGCATTTTCTAAAGGTCACCGATGATTTCTTTTAAAGTCCTCTCAAAGAAAATGTTTTTGTTGTTGTTTTCAAGAAAATTTTTGGCTTACAGAAAGATAATTAGTTCCTACCTTCATATATTCAGCTTTTTTTCCCTTAAAGAGTAAGAGAACATTTTTTAAGAAAGAGAAGGAAGAACTAATAACTATATTGAGTCAAAGACAGCGTGCAAAAGACAGCTTTTGAAGGAAAGCCGCCTGCTTTTTATCATCAATTATTTATCCATTTTGCTACTCACTCACAGTCTCCTTTTTTTCCCTAGTTTTTCTCAGTCTCCTCATCCTGTAATAAGGTCTTTTAATTTTCTTTTAATATAAGAAATAGAAGTAAAAGACCCTGGTTCTGTACACTTGAAAGAAACTGTTTTGTCTTTTTTTCTCCACCAGCACTTTTCCCTTTCTTAATTTGGAAAAATAATAAAAAATTGGTAGCACCCAGCTACCCACTGACTTCAGGGTACTTGACTAAAATCTTTGTAAAGTCAGGGGAGATGTGAACTTGAGTCAGAAAGGCAGAAATCTCCAGGAATTCTGTTGGGCCTTTTAGTCTTTGACACATACCTAAGCAATCTAAATCGAGATGACTATTGATGTGTCCATTTCCTACATGTCATCAAAATCCTGTTCATTATGAAGAGAAAGTCTTAAGTCAATATTTTTAAGATTGGAACCTTCCTCGTGGTGTGCTTTATCTGTGTTTAACTATCTGGTAAGACAGATTCATTGAACACTGGGCAATTTGTAACCAAATGGGTATAAATATGTCGAAAAAAACTCACACTGTTACAGTGTGCTCAAAACTGTAATTTAAATAGACACCAAGGTAAGAATTTAGACCAAGCATTAGTGGTTTTATAAAAGGCAATAAGAACAAATCTTGGCTTAATTTTTTCTGCTATTCTGGGAAGGATAAACAGAAGCAGACCCTTGGGTGCACAAAAATATTCTGGAAATATTAACTCAGAACTAAAAAGACACTTAAAATAGTCTTTTTCTATTTATAAAATAGACTTGTAGTCAGCCTGTATAAGACTGCCTCAGGTGTACTCAGGTGCAGCTCAAGGACACAGACTCCACCCTCATTTGCACCCTGCTGCCTCTGAAGAAATGGAAATTACTGGGTATGTTGCTGTTACTGATCACAAACATTTGAGTAATAAATAATGATAAAATACTTCAATACCTTAAATGTGGAACATACACTTGACAGATATACAAGAAAGCTTTTCTTAACCTAGTGTCAGAAGAATAAACACTGTGACAACGCTTAATAATGACCACACATACAGGTGAATGTCAGGCTTTCGCAAGGAAAGGATATACAAGAACACAACACAGCCAGAACTTGCAAAAAACCACTTCAACAAGCATAGTTTAGGAAAGAAAATGGTATTTTAAAAAAAGACAAAGATTGAATTAATTTCTCCTCACAAGAGCAGGAACTGTCTGCAGCAGCCACTGCTTGCAAGGGCATGGACAGTGTGGATCTGGGCACAGGCACACTCTATCACCAAATGTGACACAAAAATCTTCAGCTCCTTCTCCCAGATTAGCCTGGGTCTCAGGGTGCAGAGCTGCCTCACAAAGGACACTGCATAGCGCCAGGTGCTGAGATTTTGTGGACACATTCTGGGGTTGTTAGTATAAATAGAGCTGACCTGAAGTCCTGTGTAAGAGAATATGTGTGCCATTTTCCAGCACACACTGGTAAGGACAGAGGTCTGTGGGGAAACACTGCTAAACAGCAGCAACAGCACTTTCTTGAAGCAGGGCTGTATTTGCATTACCATTCCCTTTCTCAAAAGCAGAAGTGCACACAATTAAGGGATTTTCTTAGTGTGGATTATACCAGGTTAGAATCTGAGCACTACTTCTAATTCCCAAATTAACCTTGCTGTGAAGAAAGAACCTGCAAGAGATGACCTGGAATTTTACGTGAACTGTCTTTAGCTATTCTGTAACTCGAGGATCTTGAGTCTACCTTATGAAGCAAGATAGAATTGGGAGAAATATTCCAATTTTCATCCTTGAAAATGTTTCCATATCTTTAGCCACAGATTTTTAATTGAATTAGAGCGTGCAGATATTTTTGTGCTCCTCTGCCTGTGTAGTCTTTGTGTAATGAGCAAGGATATTTCACTTTCTTGCATCTTATTAAAATCAGAGTTTAGAAACTTGCAAAGACAACACCCATTCTTCACTCAGTGAAAACAAATGCAAGAAACAGTATTCAAAGTAGCAACACGTGGTTTGTGCTGTTTACATTTTGGAAGTAGAGTGCCAAGCTGTTACGATCTGGTTTAAACACAGAAAAGCAAAGAAAGCTAAGTCTATGTGCATAAACCAGAAGGAACTTAAAGGTTCAAAATATTCCCAGAAATGAGATTAAAACCAAACAAGGTTATATGTTGATGCCAAAAAATGGATGTATTTTATTTAATAGTAAAAGAGGCAAAGAGAACGGAAGAGAAAAGAAAGAAAGAAATAGAGAAAGTCGTGTGCATGGGGGGTGGGGGAACAGGGAGAGGTGACAGGGGTTAGGTGGAAGCATGTCACCCATCCGAGGGTCCCAACAATGTCTCGTTGCTCCCCTCCATCCGGTCTGCTGGTGGTGAGGGTCCCCTGTCACCGCCTGGCCACGCCGCCACACGCCAAAGAGTACAGAATGCAGTGGATTAATGTACGCTGTGGGCCAGGTGGGAACGCCCACGTGCCTCCTCTTGCAGGGGCTCGCTTGGCACTGTCCCTTGCAACACTGAGGGTCTGTTGCACCATCTCTGGTGCTCTGGTGCAGGGTCTGGGCACCCCTTTGAGGGGGCCCTTGTGATGGGCCATGTCACCCCCTTCTGCTGTGGATAAGCTTCCCCCCCTCCCCGGGATGAGGATCCCACAGCTGGGCTCCTCTGCACAGGGGAGGATGGGCGGTCACTGAGCCTCTGATCAGAGGCGTTTCCAACACACACCCAAAGCTTCTCCCCCCTCCACCCTCTGGCGCAGGGGGTCTGTTCAAGCCTGGCAGCTGATAGCCCTGGGGCTGTGGTCTCCATCTTGGAGGTGTTAAGCCTGTGCTTTGTGAATGTCCCCAGCCCTGAGTTGTTACTTTATCTTATCTTCATCAGCAAACAGTGTGAGGCCTCAGTCAGGGCCCCATTCAGGGCACAGTAGTCTTCTCTGCAGCTTTTGTAATACAGCTTTAAAAGTCCTTCAAGAAAATGTTTAAGTCATAAACTATAATATTTCAGTCTCTGACACAAGTTCAGGATGCAATTTCCATCACAACACACCTCACAAACTGCACCAGTGGAAAACCTGATATGCCTCACAATATATAGTACTTTAAAGGCTATAGGAAACCATTGGTTTTTTTCTGAATATTTTGCTCCTCATTCTGTATCCTTGGCACATATAGGCCTGTGCTGAAATTAGGGCAATACTCAAGAGCCCTTTCATAGGCTCAGATTCTTGTCTGAACATGAGAAATGACAGAATAATTAAAAAATCATTTAACTGAAGGTGCTGCAGAGGTGGGTGACGGGAATTATTGCAGAATATGACCACAATTGGTCTTGCTCTGACCATTTGCTGGGTGTATGACTAACTCAAAGGGATCTGATCCTCCCTCACTTACAAAGGAACAGGTCTAACTGTTAGTGAAAGGAAAATGAATTATCAAGTTTTAATAGACCCAAAATTTCAAAAAGCTTTATTTAAATGTAGAGGTGAACCCACCCCTAAAAACTTCACTCTAGATTTTAAGATGAAGCTGTGTGTACAGACTTGGTTCTTTGATTTCTTGATCAGGACAAATTTTGCCTTCAGATACAGATTTGCCAAGATTTGCTGGTGCAGTGGGAGTGACCTGTCTTGTACCACTGACTGTTCTCTGCAAATTTTTCAAGCAAGTTGACATATGAAATAAGAAAGGACAGTACCATGCAGGTCCTACTTCAGCTATGCCATGTGGGATCATGCTACCAGGCTATATCTGAGCATGTGGAGTATTGTAGTCAATTCCATGGGCTATTAAACAAGACAGATGGGGAAAAATCATAATAATTTTGGTAAGTTTTATATAAACAGAAGACAGACTGAAAGATTCTGCTCTGCACCTTAGAAAGATAATGTGACACTCTACTGTGCACGTTCTTTTTATTTTGCATTTTCCTACATAAAAGTTGAGCTGAAGTGGAGCATGTCTTTGAGATGGGTCAATAGTTGTAAAACATGAGAATAGGAAGGGATTCTTGAAAAAAGGATGGAAGGAAAGAAACAAAAAATTTCTATACTGATTCTTGATATTGGCTGTGACTGCCTGTTTTAGTTGCAGAAATTAACAATTTGCAAGATGGATTAACCCAGGATTTGCCTTTATGCTGCAAGATCTAATAGCTTCTTCTTTGAAGGTCTGTGAGCATAAAGCATGTTAACAGCAAAATCTGAGGAATACTTTACTCAGCAGTGAAAAAAACAGCACAGGAAACTCAGCCAAATGAAATACATGATGGTTTAGGGATTTAATATATGTGTGGATAAATTTACTTTTCTGAGTGTTGCCTTATTTGTTCTTTTCTGACTTGGAGAAGCTATTTTTCATCACTTTTTTATTTTTTAATGCAAAACCTATTTTTGCTGCTAGAAAATTATACAGAAAGACATGGCAAACTGCCTTGAAATCATCATACCCACACGGAACTGGCAAAAGGCCCAAATCCTCCACTTCACTTTGCAAGTGAGAATTTTCTCACAGCTCCCATTCCAGCTTTCTGGAAGAAAAGGCCTTGACCCCGAAAGGCCTCTGTGTCTGCTCACTGAAAAATTAAACAATGGGAAAACAGGCTATCTTAGAGAACCACATTTTTGAAAGGAAGAAAAAGTATTTGTGAGGATTCTCTCTCTTTTTGTCTTTGCTTTGTTTGCTTTATAATTGCAGCAAAGCAGGTAAGACAATGCACAGCATGTGGGCACACTAATCCAAGGACAGCATTGCTGCTGGTTTGGCAGACAAGACAGCCTCAATATGGGTAAAAGATTGTCTGGCTCCTCTCATTACAGGGAGGCAACACTAATAACCTTGACACAGCCTTGATTTAGCAAGGCGTTTTACATGTTCTTCCACAATATCCTTTTTGACAAGATGGTAAAATATGAACTGGAGAGATGGACCTGAGTGGCTGCTAAACTTCAGAGCTTCAGTGGTGTGATTTATGTCCCAAAGTTGAATTGACAGATGTACACAAGCAGAGTTCCTTGGGGGATGATGTTTTGTCCAGTACTGTGTAGCATCTTTCATAAAAGACCTACATGACGAGATGCAATGTACCCTCACCAAGCTGGTGGATGAAAACTAAACTGAAAGGCAGATACTTTTGAAGGAATTAACACCATTCAAACAAAAATCAGTAGCTGGAATGTCGAGTCAAAAAGAACTTCATTGTGTGTAGCAAAGATAAATGTGGAAGAAATTCATTCCAAGCAGCTGAACAGGCTGGGGTCTGGGTGCTTGGAGCAGCTCTGCTGGAATGGCCCTGGACGTCCTGGAGGGCATCAATTTGAGCAAAACATGTTCTGGACTGCATTAGCAAGAGAACAGGTAGTGGATAAAGGGATATGTTTATTCCAAACTCCTTAACATTTTTGAGGCTACACCAGGATTATGGTTTCCAGTTCTGCTCCCTCCAGTTCAGGAAAGATATTGAAAACAGGAGAGGATCCAGTGGAAAGCTACTGAGATTATTAGAGGATTGTAGAACTTGATATACAAAGAAAGATTAAAGGAACTTTAATTATTCTGGGAGTCTGTGGTTAAAATATTCTACTTGCTTTCTTTTGACTTGGAAGATAGATTATTTAAAAGAAAGGTATATGAATCAGCAACACACCATCCCAAAAATATTGACTTTAAATGGCAATATTGAAGCTTATATTTCCCCATTTTCAGCATTTCTTCTTGTAGACTTTTTTGCCTCTTAGTATCATCTCATCCTTTTGAAGAAAAAAAAAAGCACTGTTCTGTTGGATGCTAGAGATTCTTGCTACAAAAATGATTTTGATACAGCATTTGTGACCAGACTTCACATTGGGATCAAGAAAGAAAGTGTAGATTCCAAGGCAGGGAATACATTTTTGATTAATCGAGATGACATGAAATCGCATTAAACACATAATTATTCTCTGAGTAAAGATGCACTGAAAAATAAAAAGATGGAGGTAAACTAAACACAGCTCTTAATGTGTGTGCAACTGCATTGTCTCCAGATGAATTTAAAAGAAATTACTTGAGGCACACAAACTTCTGGCGAGCAAGAAAGAGTCAGATTCCTTTCAAAGAACTTCCAAAATACAGTCAAGACATCTTTGAAAGGCGAGAGAGATTTTTGAAATTGAAGGGAGAAAAAGATAGTGTGTCTTATTTTAAAGTCAATTTAAAGTTCCTTGTGGTGTTGACTGTCTGTCTCTTTGTGTCCCATTCTTGCAAGGACTTCTGCTGGCAATGGGACCAAGCAAGTAGTACATAAAACGTATGCAAAGTCACTAACTGTTAATTTCAGTTGCTCTTCCTTTTTATTTTAAGACCCTATGTCTGGGATGTTGTTGACTATGGCACCTTAGTCTAGCAGGAGAGAAGAAGATTTCCCAGCTTTCTTAAATGTCAGAGATACTCTCATTACATTTCCTCAGTGATTTCTTCCAGACATCACTTGACACTGGCATAGAAATTCCTACATTTTGAAATTCAAGGGGTCCTTTTTAATTTAGCAACTTAAATTTCTATTGAGATGTAAGATCTGCAGTGCTCAATACTTTTCAGCTATTTTAATAATGCTGTGCAAAAGAGTATTAGTTAGAACTGACACCGTTTCTGTTCACTGAATGCTTCAGGCTTCATCACTTCTTCAGACATGTCTACTGTGCAGGAGGGATAGAGGTTTCTATCTCATATTGGCATTTGACTTTCAGAGGTGTCAAGCAAAATGCCCAAGAGGAAATGTGTTTGACATTGCCAGTTATAGTGCCCTGTTGATAATTCCTTAAGTCTTCAAGTTTCTTTTGGGAAAAAAAAAAGGAAACAATTTATGCATTTGTGATGAATGTTTTGTTTCTGTACGTCTCTATAATTTCAAACTTTCATACTCTTCTTTAGCCAGATGTTTCCAAAAGTGTCACATTCTATGACTTCAGATAAATTGATGTAAAACCATAAATTACCTATTTGTTACCTGTTTTCTTTTTCCTTTCTGAAATTCCATTGCTGCAGTGATGCAGTAAAAAATGTGTGTGAATGCACAACCCAATTGTCTTTTTATATCTTGCATTTGGCAGAACTGAGTGCAACAAAATCTTAATGACACGTATAATTTGTTTGTCTGATGCTCTGTCACATTTAGAGACTTTCAGATCCAGATCACCTAGAGATAAGATGAGTAAAATTTTTTGTCATGATCCTTGGACATGACTTGTCTGGGTGCACTTGGGTGATTTCACATCATGCATGACAAAAAGGGGGTCAAATGGCTGATCTGCTTTACCATACTGAAGTTGAGAGTGGGGTTAACTGAGGAGCATTATGCCATTTTTGCATTGGATAGAGTTTAAATTTCCTTAAGTATCTTTGTGGTGTAGGTAGGTTGCTACTTGCAATCAAATGCAGTTGGCAACAAAATAATTTTCGTCTGACTACAGAGGGTTTCACCTGAACATACCCATCATGCACCAGTGTTTGTGAATCATTTCTCAATTCTGGTCAAATACCTTGAGAAAAGCCTACAGCTGAAGTGCTTCTGCTGAATATCTAATTATCATGAGAAAATGCAATAATTTCTCACGATTTTCTCCCCTTCGCTTCATGCATTAGGAAAGCACTGAGTCACCACTTGACCAAGTAATTTGTTAATTTTTTTCCAAGCAGTTGCCTACCCTACACATAAATTAAGCAGTAATAAAAATGGTCTCAAGCCTGATTAATTTACCAGCATGGCTGTCTAAGCAGACTGTCAACAGACAGTCCTACAGGGTACATGATTCATAACCAGTTAAGAATAATATTTGCTTTTTATATATTTTCTTTGACATAGTGAAATTTAAAGAAGTCCAATGATCTATCTGGTTTGACTCATCACTAAGTTCCACTCCCCTCCTCATACAGACCCTGGTTATCATTAGGGAAATTACTTAGTTACAAAGTGGTAATGACTTGGCCCAAAAAACTGGAGACAGAATGCAGAGCTGTGGGAGCAATTTGGGAAGGTTGAATCAGGCTCATGCTCAGTCCACAAGAGTGATCTATTGCTCTGTGACTATTTTCCTTCCAGCTGTAGCCAGCAAAGTCTGCTACACTGAGGTACGTTCCTAAACTGCAGCTGTATTATGCCTTGGATAGAAGTCAGACACTTTTCTGAAGGGGTTCCAGTAAGGCCTTAGATGCTGATCATGCCAGGAAATATTGTCTAAAAAAAGCTAAATTTAAATCCCATCACTTACAATCAGTTTTACAGCAGAGAGACTGAAGAGAAGACCTCAGAGACACTCTTCAGAGAGTTTCTGGAATTTTAATCCCCTTGGTAATCAGTCCTGCTGCACAACAGTGCTGGGGAACAATTATCCATCACATGCTGAGGAAGTTTTATTGATGCAGGAGTTTAAATAAAGCAAGCTGTTGAAGCCTTTTCTCACTGTTACCACTGCCAACTCAGCAACATCGGTAATAGAAAGGGTGGGAAATTTTTTTTTTGAAGCCTTTTCTTAGAAGGGGGCTTATATACAGCTGTAACTTCTTTTGATCCCTGTAGAAACATAATCACAGTAGCACAGATAAAATCTTAAATTTAAGCATTTGTTTCCATCTTTCCTCATGAAATTCTTGCTCTGTTTCAGTCATCTGTTCAGTCTGAGGGAATTGGATAAGTATTTAAGAAAAATAAAAACTTTTAGAGGTTTAATGGATAAGCTTTTATAAAAACTATGACTACTAACTTTACAATGTTCTACCCGTATGTGTTTGGAAACAAAATAGTTTCAAAGGAAGGCTCAACCCAACTGTTTAAGATGTTTTGGGAAATATGACAGTTGGAATATGTTCCTGAGGAAGGTTAATATTCATAACTAAATATTCACACAATCTCATATGATTGTATGTTTTAATGGAGCCTAATTTAACATGTAGGCATTGTTTTTAGGATGCTTAGCTACATAAAAATTTAAAGAAAAATTGAGAATTTAAATTATTGATGTAGAAGAAAGCACAGTGACTTATTCTCAGAATTGTATGGTTATATCCTGTTCTTCTCTAAAGGCAGCATTTGCTCCTTTGATCTGTGAGTGCTGGAGAACAAAGAGCAAAACTCCATGAATTACTAAAATTAAATAGCAAGTGAAAAATCTATGTGATTAAATGTGGAGTCATGCAATAGGGAGGTACACAGTGTCCACAAATGGTTTAAAAAAAGTGCTAAGCATTTACGAGGGCCTTTTTAAGCCCTTTAAGGCACTTTTGAAAGGTACATGAGTTGCATCACAGCCAAAGAGGCAGAAAAGAAGAAAAAGGCTAGAGTACCTGAAAAATGTTCTTTCACTGAAATTTTTAAGCTCTCAAAATTATTTGAGATAAATATTGCAGGGATTTGGAGCAGCAAAGTTTAATAACAGAAATCAGATGACCAACAATATCAGATTTTACTATTCGGCTTGGGTCTGCTGTACCTTTTGGCTATTCTCTTTGATATTCTGTCCTTAGCTCTCTCCATCAGACCTCTCTCATTGCTTCCAGTTCTACCTTTTCATTGGTCTCACCAGCTTGTTATGTCTTGGTTTTCTGCAACATGCTAAAACTATGGCAGGTGCATACTTGAACATATGGTTTCCAGACAAATGAGCCTACAGGTGAGGGGAGTACTTACTATGCCAAGCATACTCTTCCAGAAACTGCAGCACCATCTGAAACATTGCCGAGACCTGATAGGTTTGGTTTTCATTGATTGATTTTTGGGTTTTGTTTGGTTTTTTGGTGTTTAAATTTATTTTTTTAATAGGTTTACAGCATAGGTTTGGGTCTGCCATCTGATTTCTGAAGTCATCTTGTTCATAAGCAGGTACATGTGTCTATAGTGTTGCTCTGAACCTTCTAAGAAAGAAAGGCTCTCACCCAATCATTAAGTTCTATCACCTTGTCCACTATGGGATACCCATGAGATTGCCATCTGCCTTACTCAGAGACAAGTGGCAGCAACAGAATCACTCCAATTTCTCTTCCTCATTTCCCTCTCCTCTGCTCTTAGATCCAGGGAGAAAATCAAGGGAGTGGACCCAAATGAGTAGCTCTTGTTCCTCCCTGCCTTCTTGCAAGGACTGCCTGCAGCCTTTAGGGGAAAATCTGCTGTGCTGTTTCCCTAATTTTTGGCAGGATAGGGGAGAAGGGCTGGCAGGCAATTACCAAGAAAAGTTCAGAGAAGGCTACTCCCACTGGGAGGTTGGCTGAAGGCTTCCATAGCCTGCAGCTCCCCACCTTCTCTGGGCATGTCAGGATTTATGCATGCTGCTGTTTTTCTGGTGACTGCAGAAGGCAGGGAGCCCCAGTGAAGAAATTCTAAATACTCAGAGTGATGGTCAGTTCCTAGGCACTACTGGCTTGCCCCCATTTAGCATAAAAGAACAAACAGAACATAAGAGACTTACAGAAAAATGTATAATAATTTATGTGCAAAATAACTAAAATAAATAATTTGCCTACTAAAGATGAGACATGCTAATGACATCATTCTTACAGAGATGGCTTTCAGTCAACAAAATATTTGAAACAAGGCATAAGCCTTCCAGGGTAATTTTGTTAGCAACATTTTCTGCCCTGTAATTTTAGGATACTTGTAGCAGAAATGGTGGGCTTTCACAAGTCATTTTGCTCAGGCTGAATGTCTGACTGCTAATTACATTCAATATGTGCTCTTGTTCTGCTGCATCAAGTTGAATACATGCACAGAAACTGTTTAAATAACTTTTGTCTGAATGGCTATTTCTGGCTAGTATTATCTCCATGTATTTATTTCAGGTTACAATGAATTCTGTAAATTATCTCTATAGTTTCTTGCTTCCACTGTAATTGTCTCTTTGTGAACAACTTGTCCACAACTCTCCTTTTTATGAATGTGCAACATCCCCAGTATGACTTACGGCAACACTCACAGCCACTGTACAGACCAAGACAAAATTTGCAATCTAGTGTTTTTGTCCTTTGCTGGAGCCATAGCACAAGCCACTTCTTTGAAAGGCCAAATAAATCTCCCCACTAATCCCTTTTTGAAGAATAGAAAGGAAGGAATATGACAGGTTTGAATTTTTTTCCTTCTGGGAAATGGCTGAGGTGTAAGTTGGATGGAGTTTCCTCCTTTGCACAATTTGTCCAGAGTCTCCCATCCTTAAAACCAAGCCATATTGGATTCACCATGTGAGCAGAAAAAAGCCCACATAATTAGTAGAGTCCTTTAGGTGGACTTATTAAGGTATTAAAATACCTTATTAGGTATTTTAGCATCCACCATAATCGTGCACCCCATGAGACTTAGTATATGTCACACAGGTTGTTATTGGGTCACTGAATGCTTAAAATTGATCAAACAGAGCATATCAGGGATGCACGGTATTGACTGACATGGCTTTTATATCCTCTGTTGGTGTAACAATTCTTTTGCCACACAAAAAAAAGGAAATTGATGTGCTGGGATAGAATTTAAATTTTTACAGTTCCATACTAGCCTTTGTGTATTTTTCAGACGATGTGTATCCTGAATGACATTGGAAGAATCTTTCCAGTGCAAAACATGATGATGCCTGTGGATGTTATTTTTATGCAAAGATCAAAACAGATATTGGTACATCCATATCTATCCATTTCTGGTTTCTCTTTAGCTTTGTTGAATTTAATTTGTTTTTATGATGCCATTACTTGTCACCTACTCGCTTTTGTATTCCTGATATTTCTATCAGCAGTTCTGACAGGACATATGTCTTTTTTAAATCTCAGTTGTTATTCTATTCTTAAATTCAAGGAGTAAGAGAAAGTACCATAATCTCAAAACCATGGGTTTGGGCTGATGTTCTAAACTCTCAGACTATAATCTCTGTAATGGAGAAGCAATGGAACAGGCTGCCCAACGGAGACTTTGAGATCTCTGGAAGCATTCAAGGATGGGTGGGGCCCTGAGCAACCCGATTTAGTGAATTACATCCCTGCCCGTGGCAGGGTGTCTGGAACCATAGCATCTTTAAGGTCTCTTGCAACCCTAACCATTCTATGATTCTATAATTCTATAAATTATTTTCCTTGTTTATCAATGATCAGAATGCATATTTATATCTTCAGGGACAAGCCTGTATTTTCTGATTAGTTTTAAGATGACTCCTTGAGAACTGTGCTAATACTCTGGAGAAGTGCTCAAATCATTATTCATCTATAGGCTTTGGTAGAAAACACATTATTGAGATATTTTATATATATATATATATATATATATATATATATATAGCTATAATATAAAGCAACCAGTTGGAGTGAAAGCTCCTCTGGACTCAGGCTCAGAGGGAAGCCAAAGCACAGGGGTTGAACTAAAACCTTTGGACAAGCTGGGATACATGAAACCACACCAAAGTGAAATAGAAATACAGATTTTTAACTTTTAGTAGAAATATATGCTAAGTGCCTTAAACATTAAAAAGCTGTAGCAGAGACCTCAAACACAGTTGTTGCTGCAGCAGTGTTACCTTTTCACAGAATTCTTTACTTTAGACAAAATATAGATAGAATTATACTGTTCACATTTTTTAGATGGAGTGTTCACATAAACAATAAGAACTGATAGAAACTGTATACCAAATCTGTGTAATACCTATGTAACACTTGTGTAAGACCTAACGACTGTTAGAATTAGACCAGGATAGTTTAAGAAAAGAAAAACTAGAATCATGTGTTAATCTTATTGGTTAATTAACAAATATAATCCACACTTCTGTAAGAAAAAATATAGAGCATACAGAAGAAGAAGCAGCTGGTTTTTGCTTGCTGTTTGCTGTTGCTACTTGGCTTTATCCTGCTTCTAACTCTGCCTTCAAGAAAGTTATGAGACTATGAAATAAAGAACTTAGCAGAACAGCAGCCTCCTCTGCTCTCTTACCCTGGTCCAAGAAGAAAGGGTACCCCATCAAAAGCTCAACAGCAACACAAAATGCTTCATATAACCCAGCCCATGCAGTTTGCCAAACAGCACCTGCAGATGATATTTGAAATACTGGCATCTTATTCTGTTGAAAATCCTTTTCTATGTGTTCTCTCCCACATTCTTCAGACTTCATTTCTAGGCTGAGTATGATAAAGTCCATGTTCTACATTTGCTAGTAAAGTACATATATATGCTGAGATATTAAAAGAAATGGTGACCACAATCCAAGCCTGGGTTAATTTTAAAATCACCAGAAATATGGACGGCATCATTAAAATGCTGGCAGGAGAACTATCTCATTCATTCCAGATAACCATGGTTAAAATTCCTGAGTCTTCACCATACTGAACTCTCCCTTGGTTTCTGACAGCCACAGAACATGCTGACAAGGTTTGTAAAAAGTGTGGCCTTGTCCCATCCTCTGGCACATTATTATTTTGACATAGTAAGATGGTAATATCATCCTTTTGCAAAATTGCTGGGAGGAGGGGCAATGTGGAGTTCAAAATTAGACATATGCTTGGACTGATCAACCAAATCTCTCTTGGCTGTTGTCTATGAGAAAATACAAGTAATTTCATGAAGTAAAGATTTAGTACATGTTATTTAATTTTACTCTCTTTTGTAATGCTTTAGTACACAAGGGAGCAAGACTTTTCCCGTGTATGCTTTTGGAACACTAATCCTTTCTGTAGGTCCACAGATTTTGTAGTCTGGGATGACACTTATGAAATCAGAGAAACAGGAGTCTTTGCTTTCATGCTGCTCTCAAAATATTTCCCCAGCCATCTTTTAAAGGATCCCCAAACTCCTTTGTTTATTATCCTCTAAATTAAACAGCTGTAAAGATGCTAGATCATTCTCAGCATATTCCATGCTGTCATATAAGGTTTATGAATGCAGTTCTCTCTTCTTGGTCTCACTTATTGTTAGGTTTTCATGATTCTGCTACATGAAATATTCCCAGCACGTTTAATATCTGTTTCTGTCAAAAAAGCTATACATGAAAACCCCTTGGGATCAGCTGTGGCTTAGACAACAACCATTCACAAATAGTTTATTTTACATTTGGCACATGGGCCAGATCCTTAATGCAACTCTTAAAGCCCTTATAAAAGTGGAAGGTTCCTTTTGATTTCATTAGCCCAGCTGCATATTGAGGGGTTATTTCATTTGGTTTGGGTGTTGATGTGGATGACTTTATAGAAATTTTACAATCTGAGCAAACATCTTTTTGGTTAGTTTGCAGGACAATGATAGGCTTCACGTCTGAGTATATTTCTAACTCCCATCACACCTTGTAAAACTAGTACCTTTTAATCATCACTGAAATTAATTCTTTTTATATAGTCTGTCAGTCTCTCTCTTGATTCAAGACTGTCTTCCATAGAGCATTGAACACTTCTTTTTGTGTGAAACATTCTTCTTTTTTAACAGACAACATTCTAACAGCACAACTGGCTAGAAATATTTTTTTCCCCTTTGTTTTGTTAGAAATACCAATTCAATAAATCAAATGCATGAAACTGTATCTGAGAAAAGTTTCTTGGGACTGGAAAGGAATTTTTGTTCAGAAAGAGAGGTAATGACTGTGGTCCCAGAAGCACCAATTACTTTGGTGTATAATGCATTTGTATGGAAAACGCAGGCTCAAGTCTCTGTTCTGCCTAATTCAGACCAGCACCTTCAACCAGCAGGTCCACATTCCAGCTTCATGCTTGCCAAACAAGTTACTGATTATTCTGCTAGGAAAGACATCAATCTTTCATTTGCCATGAGGGAAGGAAAAAAACCGACGAGGACAAGGAGAGGTCACCTCATCATCTTGATGTGAAACTGGAATCTTCCAAAATCTTGCGCTTGTCTGACCAAGATTCCAATGTGCTGGTCTGTTGTTCAGTGTTGGATGCTTCAGGTTTTAGACTTTAGGCACATAATGGATTAGATTGAGTTATGCTATGTTAATGAAGTACCATTCAGGAATGGAGCTGCCACAGCACATTTTAGTGCAATTTCATTAAAGTCTCTTATCAATTGCATTTGTTTGCCTATAGGAGTACCTTCACAATTTCTGTTTGTCTAGAGTTTGCTTGTCCACTTTACATCATATCTAGAGGACTCTCTGTCCCTGTGAATTTAAGGATCACTTAATTAAAATTAAAATTGCTGAAAAATCAGAAGAGATTAAAAAGCCCCTATAAAAGGGCTTGAAGCACTTCTTGATCCTCTTGGATTTGGATAAGTGTCAACTCCTTAAAAGCATACAGTAAAGAACAATGTAAAGTCTGCTTTACATTGTTCTTACATCTCAGTATAATTTTCAATATGAATACTGAGATCTTCAAACTGTGCTTGGACCTGCAGATATCACTTTGAAGTCAGTGGCAGCTTTGACACAGCACTGCTTTTTACTCCATCAGAACAGGCCTTTGTCAGTGTCTCCAAAAGTGTGGAGGATTAATATGTGGTGTGAGGTTTTTTTGTAAACTGCATTGCATGTTACATGAAGTGGGAATATCCCCAGTACATGTCTTTCCAAAATGATTTTCCATCAAGTCTTGACTAATCTAACATCCTCCTTTAACTGAGTGTAAATTCAACAATTTTATATAATAATAAGTATTATAATATTATATGTAATAACTCATCCAGGAGATTGGCAATAACTGTATGCCTTTTCTGGAAGAGAGAGTGTTATTTTTTTCTATACTATGCAGTGAGATTTATTTTACAAATTAACATTAAACATGCAGCATTGTATCTGACTAACAATTACTATGGCCCTAATAAAGTAGTTAAGGCGTTCAGCCAAAAGTATCCCTTGAAGTTTTACTTGTTCTCTTTTCCATATAGCAATCATTAGCCCTACAGACATTCTTTGCCTACACGTAGTAATATGATAATGAACATAGTAACAGCTTTGTTCACAACCTATCTTTGATTTCTTGCCCTTGACATTCCTCCTCCTCTGGCTAGTCTGTTTCTGTTTTAGTGCTACATGATTTATCATCTTGTCAGGGGATTTCTTCTACACCTTATATTTATTTGTCCCACCCTATGCCTCCCAGTAATTTTTATCTGGTTTTTGCATTGTTTGTCAATGTCTTGATGGTTCTCAGAACCTGACACACAGTAACGGTGTGTGGCCCGGACTAGAACTTTCCACAGTAAAACAGGATTTTAAGCCATGGCTTAAAAATTTATCATAGAAAATCCACAGATAAATGGAATAGCTTGTTTTCCGCAAACACATTGGTAAGACACAAGATACTATGTCAGATCTTCCTATGTTGTCTGGACAGGTCTGAACTCAATTCCTAATGCTCCATACAGTTTCCTCTAGAACTATTTTACTGTTAATTAAAAGCTGGCTATGATGGGGTCAAGGCTTTAAACGATGTGACAAACTGAACTAAAAATAGAACGAAGAGACTGATGTGTGACAGGCAGTTCTTATAGCAGACGGATTAGAATTAATTAGAGAAGTTAAATTTAAGTTCAAAGCTACAGATGGTTTATGTTATTATTAAAAAAAATCAATTAACATTTTAAAAGCTCTCCCCATGTTAGCAATCAAGTCACAAGTTAAAACACTCTTGGACTTGTGCAATAAGCTCCAGTTCTTCCAGTTACCTGGTGTTCAGCCAATTTCCCAACTGTGCCTATAATAGTGCATTAACAGCCATCCAGTCTGTTCCCCAAGCACAATATTGGATCTGTCACTGCAACAAATTGCAGATCAGTGACCTCAGTGGTAAATGTTTAGTATTGTGTTTGGCCTGGGTGTTGTATTTTTGATCCAAAACAAAGGCAGAGATTCAAGACAAACACCAATGTTCACTATAACCTTACACCTCATGTTTTAAAATTAAAGTGACATGGAGGAAATGGCATTTTAAACAGTAAAAAGATGAGCTGTTCCCCTCTCCTTCATTGTTTGTCTTTTTGGTGGTATGTTCATGGAAAAATATGTCAGGAAAAAAATAAAAGAAAAATAATGAGTAACAGCTTGCATCTCTTTGGCATCAAATGTAGGGAAGCAGTGTCCTTCCTGAGGCAAAGAAGTTTCACAGCAATGGGTCGGGACCAGTGAGCCGGGTCAGCTGTGCGAGCTACATGTGAAGGAGCAATCGGTGCAGCATGCTGGGGGGCGATCTGTAGAGCTGTGCTCAGTGGGTTAAAAGTACTCAGGACCCAGCACAAATACTTTGTTTGTGTGTTGTCTTGTGTTGGGGAGCTGCTTTAGTTCACTAGATCCAAAGACTGCATGTCTCTCTGTTATGGGAGCAGATTGTGTTCCTGGAACACCTCCTCTGGTTTAGTGACATCTCAGTGCAATCCAGCTTGGATACACCAGAGCTGCTCTGCAATGTGAACAGTAACAGAGTAAAAAGAGGTGAACACAAGTCTTACTTCAAAACTCACTGCCAGCCTAAATGACATGGGGAGCTAGACAACACAGACTTGTGTCTAGGAAGTGAAATAATAATTCAGCAATGTCCATTTTGGTGTCAAGGGCATGAGTAACTAATATTCAAAAGCATCTTGATATTCATGGATACAAAATGTTAAATCATTTTATGACATTGTCATCATTATATTGCCATGCACTCACCATTTTTTCTACCTTCAATAAATAATAGTGTGACCTATGGAGGCTGTCTGCTAGATGAGGATGACTTTTCAATGATGTTTAAATAAAAATACATTCAGGCATCCTGGAATTTAACTTTGAACAAACGTGGATGTTACTTTTTCCATTTTAATGCAGTTTTGGTGCCCTCACTAGCTGACCATCTAGCTGTAAGTATGCTCTGCTCTTGGGATAGATGCAATGACACTCCTCTTGGGATAGATGGAAAGGCACTGCACAAGGAATTATTTATATTACTGTAAGTCCAGTTGGATACTGCAACACTTCACAAATTGGAGTCCAGCAATCAAATGAGGCTCTTCTCTTTACTGTGTGACCTGAGTCTCTTATTTGATAAGTATTCCAGATCTTAAAAAGACAGTAAGACTGTGGATGAACAGTTAATGTGGACTGAGCCCTGAACAAATAGAACAGTTGAGAGTAAATTTTGGCCAGGTGTTGAGCTGTTCCAGAGTCTATGCAATGAGACAGGGTGGTCCTTCAGAGATCTCCTACTTTGGTAGCAAAAACCTAGGCCTGACTCCTAGCACCACACTATGAAATGTGAAGTTCAGCATTAATTTTGTGTAAAATAAAATATTACTCTTTATTTTATTCTATTTTTTTATTACTCAGTTCTGGAAAATCATAGAATCACAGAAATATTTAGTTTGGAAAAAACCTCTAAGATCATCAAGTCCAACTTCTATCCCTGCACTGCCAAGTCCACCACTAAACTGCGTCCCCAAGTGCCACATCCACACCTCTTAAATACCTCCAGGGATGATGACTCAACCACTTCCCTGGGCAGCCTGTTCCAATGTTTGATCCGCTTTTCAATGAATACATTTTTCCTAACATCCAATCTAAACCTCCCCTGGCAAAATTTGACAACATTTCTGCTCATTACTTGTTGCCTAAGAGAGGAGACCAATTCCCCACATTGCTACAGCCTCCTTTCAGGTAGTTGTAAAGAGTGATAAGGTCTCACCCAAGCATCCTCTTCTCCAGGCTAAATGCCCCCAGCTTCCTCAGCCACTCCTCAAAGAACTTGTGCTCCATGCCCTTCAGCAGCTTCATGCGCTTTTCTGGACACATTCCAGCACCTCAATGTCCTGTTTGTAGTGAGGGGCCCAAAACTGAACACAGGATTTGAGGTGCAGCCTCACCAGTGCCGAGCACAGGGGGGTGATCACTTATAGATACAAGCCTCTGTACTCGTATAAGCAGATGTTGTTTGTAGGTGCAAGTAACTCAAAACAAAACTGAGTTTCAGTGTATCATCTCTTGCCACATCATCCCCCAGAAGGCTGAGTGGCAACAGGCAAATTAACAGGGTCTCTGCCTCAACAGAGTGAGTTTGGTTATACAGGTACCCTCCCACTGCTGTCTGAGGAGGAAAAAAGAACTCGAAATTGCTCCAAAGGCAACAGCCCAAGATGAGCAGAGAGCTTTGCTTTCTCGTGGACAGGCCCTGGCTGATATCTATTTGTTAGTGCATCAACTTGCATTAAGTATATTTCCATAGTTACTTCTCTCAGGTGTCGGGAGGGAAACTTTTGCAGTACTGCCACTTACCTGCTAACTTTTAACATTAAACTTTTTTTTTTTTGCTTACACCATTCACAGAGAATCAACAGTAACAGCACCAGCAAATTCCCTGTGTGTTTTTATCTTCACCTTCCATTTGTAGTCAAATGGACTTTCTCAGCAAAAAATGGAAGTCGCTAAGATTAAATACATGATAAAAATTTTTGGTTTAGTACTTTGCTTCAACTTCAGTCTAGAAAATGCCTAATCAAAAGCAAGTGCCTAAATGTAGATTTATCAGTGTTTGGAGCTGCTTGAATAAAAACATTAAATCAAACAGAATTTGTCTCACAACCTTGAATCTTGTTTTTTAAAATTTAACAAAAATAAGGTTATGCATGTCAGGCACACTTGGAAAATTTTATTTCAGTTGAGATGAACACAGTAAAATCAACAGAAATCTGTCTCGGTATTTTTCTCTTTGACTCCTCTATTCATTTCTATTTTTTTTCCCTTTCTATACCATTAGAAATGTTTCGTTAATTGGTATAAAATCTCTATTCAGTTGAGAATAATCCATGCTTCTGTGCACTGACTAAAGGTATCCCAAAAGTGGAATTACAAAACAATACTCATAAATGTAACACATTAATTGTCTTCTATTATTTCTGAGTTACGGTTAAAAAAAGTATACTCTAAAGACCTATCCATTATTGATGGGCTTCTCCTAACATCCTTTGTGATTTCTCTATTGGTTTTCTACTCTTTTTCTCTTTAGTAGTGTCAACTCTTAGGCATTCAGAAAAACCTCTTCTCAGGGTTGTTCTGCTACCTTCCAGATCATCATTCCAACATCTATCTTGATGGAGAAAATGTTTTGGTACACAAACTCTTTCCACATTCCCTTCTTTGCTTGTCATGTAATTTTATGTCAATTTTCATTTCACACAGAAGTATCTTACAGTAATATCAGTCTCATGGAAATCAACTGGACTCACATTCATTCTAGTGACTCCTTAAATATTTTTATTTTGTATTTCAAAGCAAAAATTTATCCAATAATTTCTGTATATTATTACTGCTGCTTCTAGAATTGCGGTGTCCTTTCTTCGCAAAAAATGAGACCTTTTGATCTCTTATTTAATTATTGTGTGTTTAGATTAAAGCTACATTTGGGCCCATTACATTATACAGTATTATTTCCTGTAGAACTCTAAAAGAGATATTTTCTTTCAAACTGATTTGGTTTCTCAATTGTATTTCTCCTCCTTCTTATGACTCATTTATGAAGAGAATTGGAGAAACATTTCACCAGTCTTCTCAGAAATGTCTATTTTGCTACCATCCCACTCATACCATATAATAGAGATCTTAGGGTTTGATACTCTCTGTTGAATACTTGTTTTTTGGGGATTTTTTGTGGTTTTATTTTTGTAGTGTCTTACAGATAGATAATACAGGAGTGCCATTATGAAGCACAGTGTACAAATACAAAGCAAATGAGCCCTTTCTCTGAAAAGCCTCTCATTATGACAACAGTCTGCAGAATAAGATGCCATTGTGGTTAACAAAGCTGTTGTAACACATATTTGTGCAGAAGATGCAGTGCACTCACTGTGAGTTGTGAATTACAGATAAACTTGATCTTGTTCCAGGTGTGATTCAACCCTATAGAGAAAAGGTGGAGCCACAATTATAAGATACTGAACTGAATTATTTTGCCCCGGGCCTCCTCGGAGCAACTGCACCATTTTCACTTCAGTACTGGCTTATATCAGCCTTGCTGTGATGTCAACAGAGCAAGTTTTAGAAGCAGACAGTCTTATACGTAAAAATAACCCAACTACAAGCATCCTTCAGTCCAGTCTCCTCTCTAGATTTTTCCCACTGTATGGAGAGTTGCCCCTGCAAGTTTGCATGCTTTTTAAATGCAAGCCTCTAGCTCACATCAAGGCCTGAATTCTAAAGTATCTGGACTTTAAACTCTCATGGGAAAGGACACCTTGGTAAAAGTGAGAAACCTAAGTACCACTTGGGATTTTAATCTAAATCTTTGCGGACTTATTCTCATCTTGTTTAATCAATTTAAAACTTACAAAGTTGATTGGTTTTTGGTTTGGTTTGGTTTGGTTTGGTTGGTTTGGTTTGGTTTGGTTTGGTGGGTTTTACATCCGTGGTCGGATATCACAGTATTGATCTTAATGGAATATATTCTACTTACTGCTTTGACGGCAAGCATAGAAGTGTCAGTGTTCAAAGTGTCACAGGAAGACTTTTAAAT
Organism: Coloeus monedula; assembly: GCF_965178545.1. Taxonomy (NCBI): domain Eukaryota; kingdom Metazoa; phylum Chordata; class Aves; order Passeriformes; family Corvidae; genus Coloeus; species Coloeus monedula. The sequence goes on from NC_138781.1 coordinate 37,823,977, forward strand.
TTAGATCCTTAGGAGAGCAGATGGGAAAATTTCATGCCTCTTATGATTCTGTAATTTATCTGGTATGATATGAGCTTGGTCAGATAGTTCTGCTCTCTGAAAAATAGTTCAAGTTGATCTCATGGCTCAGGGAAACCTAAGAAAAAAGTCACACATTTAAGGTGAAATCTTCAACTGCAAATTACAACTAAAATAGAATGTGAAGCATTATTTGCTCATTAGGTGGATCTGTCTCTGTTAGTGATCTTGTACATATGCAGAGAAACAGATCTGACATGTATGTAGAGCACATCCCGAGTTTCCTTTTTGGATTTCCCACCAGATTTGGTTACCCGAATGTAAGTTGGAGGTGGGGTAGATTCAGTTTCTGTATTAGACGTTCTTATTGAAGAGTTTGATTTGATCACTCTCTAAGCAAAGCTTCTTTGTAGGCATTAACCTAGGAAATATTACTGAGAAATTCAGTCTGCAATGGTTGGTTTAACTGCCTCCCCAAAAAATTTTTACAGTATCTGCGATCATCTAATGGAAAAAAAAGTGTCATGATTCTCATGTGTCCCAGGCGTCATATACTTTATTTGTTCAGAGTTCAGACTACAAAAAGAAAGCTATGCTCCAAATATACATTGTATAGTAGTACAGTAGTTTAACATCATCCTTGAACCAGCATGTCTACAGAGAAATACTTGATAGTAAATAACAGCATGCGAATTACAGAGTGCAAGTGGTAGCCAATTTCAAATTCAGCACCTTGTTTGGAGACTTCACCAATCTCAGTTTCTGTGAGTTACTAACTTGAAAGCAGGAATCTGTAGAATGCACTTAGAAATCCTTTTTAATTTCAGTTCAGAAATCCTTTTTAATTTCAGTTCTTCAAAAAGGCCACCCACCTACCAGCAGCCAACTTTTTAAAGGCTGTAAGTTGTTTATAGCTAGCTGTCTGATAGGGATTTTCTGCTATTGCAGACTGTGGCTTATTACCTGCAACAATTAGGTATTCCTGCCTTGTGTTTGGCATTTTTCCAAGGGAAAGTCTGCAACAGGTATAGTCCTCCTCTTGCCAGTCCCACATAGATCTGTTTGTGCTGGCTGCCCCATCCCCTGCAGCGGATTGTGTGTTGGAGCTATTCCATCCTCACGATGGGAATGTCCTTTAGGTGCTGCGTGAAGTCTTTCGGCTCCATCTATGACTGTACCAATCTACCAACAAACCACAGAGCAGGTGGAAGTCAATTGGCACTCTGTAGGAATTCTTTCTGGAGAAATTTTTTAGTTATAATTGCTATAGTACAAATCAGGTTGAAAGATGTTTGTTCAAAAAAATGTATGCATTTTTTAACTGGCTGAAATTGTTCAAATTGCTGACAATGTTCTTTTTCCTATTAAGTGGGAAAAAACCCAACAAAACAGGAAGGAAACAAGGACAATCTTTGCTCAAGAGAGCATCCATAACAAAGAAAATGTGTTTATAGAAAAGGAACTGAAATGGATGTATTTTTAATAATGCTCTTTAATTAATTAGCCTGATAGGCTACTGAGCTCATCTTTCAAACTTAAATATCTATGTAATATATAGAATTGAACACAAAAATACCATTTTTTAAAATATTCTAACCAGTATCTTAAAAATTGCAAAAATGTGGTTTGAATTTTACATTAATCTCAGTCTGCTGCTTTAATATCCTTCTTATAAATAAGATATTTGAACTCCTATAGGAATTGCTATTACTTTTCAATTCTCCATACAATATGTTCCTCTTCATATAAAACATATATAAATTAGTTTAAATGTTCATAATGCCTTCTCATGAGTTTCATTAACTTACATAATTATGCAGATGAGATACCACAGTAGATGATGGAACTGAGGTTGACAGAGCACATCAATAATTAAAACAAAGTGCATTACAGGGAGCCTCTAACCCCCAAACCCAAATGTTATAAATTAGGAAATTCAGAGTTAAAATTACATTTTAAGGATATATTAACCTGTGAAACCACAACAATATTTTAATGTGGACACCTAAATAAATATAATTGGACCCAAAATTACTTTCTCCATGATAATTTTAACATAATAACCCTTATCCTGAAGAATTATGAACCCTCTTGAATTTCTTCATTATAAATAGCCATTCTGACATCAGTGAGAATACTCATGGTGCTTAATAATTAAGCAGCTGCATGATCCTTGGAAGAATCTTGAGAGCAAGTAGTTTACTTTTAGATACATCTTCTTCATTACATAACTACAGGGATTTATGCCAAAGAGGTGTCTCCAATGTCTCAGGTTTACACTGACCTTCTCTTTCTCCCTCCATTAGGGCAATTTGTCATGGGTTGTGCACGATGCCACAGCCTTATGTGGGAGTAGCAGCAGAAGCAGGTTTGTGGCCCATCATAAGGCTCAGAAATAAAGGTAAGAAAAGGGACAACATAAGGTTGCCCTTTGGAGCAGACACACAAATCTATGTTTTGGTGATATTTAAGTCAGAGTTTGAATTATAAATTTGGAAGTGAGCTCTTTTTCTAGACAGAACTCTGAAAGATTATTTTTTAAATATATGAATATGTATCACTGGAACACAATTATTTCTGGAGTAATTACTGATCAACACATATGGATAGCTATGATGTCTGATAAAACTGCAGCTGAGCTGATAAATTTGCTTTTGTAACTACAACATCAGTTGATAATAACCTTGAAGGACATAAAAAACCCCTAGAAAATCTTGTGACATCAGTGAAGCTGGCTGCATATTATTTCCCATCCCTGTTATTCATGTTATCTTGACAAGGAACACAATTCACTCATTTTCTAATTTATTTTACATTTGTAGTCCTAAAGAATGTTCTTCTGGTACCACCAACATTTCTGTATATTTGATACATTCTAAGTAAAAAGGTAATGTGCTGGCACAGCAACAACAAGGAGGATCTCCTTTCCAGCTTCCAATAACAAAGGTTGCAATGAAGGAAAAGACATCTGCAAGAATAAATGTATTTTGTAAGACAGACTTGCAATGAGGATAGCAGGTATAAAACCAAAGTGCATCTATTCTCTGGACAGATTTACTACTGTAAAGATTTGCTAGCATAGCCAAAGACAGTTCTGCAATTGTCAGTAATTGGCCTTCCCCTGTATTCCCGGTAAAAAGACTACGATCTGGAGGGAAGAAAACTGTATAAAAGTAAAGGTACCTTCTCATATATGAAGGCTGGTTTGCCATGAACTGCAGGGTGCTGAAAGTGGAATACGTGAAACTTGAATTAGATTTGACTGTTCTGGTGATAAAGATGGGACTTCTTCCTCTTAGATGTATCTTATATGGAAAAGCAAGACCAAAAAGAAACTTTTGTGGAAATACTATTTCTTATTCATGCTCTGGGTGTGTGTATGAGATTGTGGATTTATAGGCTTATTTTTCCTTTAGATGGTATCTATCCTGCTGTGCAGTTCATTGCCCACAGAGAAGTGTTTCAAGGCAAAGCTTGAGCACATGTTACTAGTGATGGATGGAAAAGCTGATTTTCAGAATCAAATGATAGTTGAGCTGGGCATCCTTTTCCTAAAAATATCTGTATTCTCTAACATGTGACAGACGTGAGCCATATATATCTTTTTAGTGGTCAGTTGTGGTCTGCAAGTAATGAATTACGTGAACTATGGAAACAAGATATAGCTGGCAGTAACAGTAAAAATTTTGTTGAATGGCAGCAATTTATATGTACTTAAGGAGATTGCTTAACTTAATTAGTAACTGCTGAGTTGACCAGCAGATAGCAGAAGATGCAGTCCTTGGGTAATGCTGTCCAGCATGTGCCAGCTTGAGGGGATGTGCTGATACAGGACTGTATTACAGGATTGTCACTCTGTCAGGTAGCACTGGAAGGTTATCATAAAGAAGAGGGGCTGCCAGCTTTCACTCACAAGAAGCTCTTTTGCTCCTAAAGCAGTAATGCCAAAGTCTTAAAAATTGCACACTCTGGGGGTTTTTTTTACATGCTTCATGGAAACAGTCACCATTAGGTCAACCATGGAGCAGGAGGCACAAGATATGTTCCAGTTGCCTTTACAGTGCAGCTTGGTGGCTGAGGCTGCTTGTCCCAGAGCACTGTCAGGGACCAGCATGTGACAGTCCTCACCCAGTAAAAAAAGGTGACTCCCTGATAGCTGACACTTGGTGACGTGCAGGGCAGGTGAAAAACAGCCAGGGCAGAAAAAAACCCAAACAAAACTTTATTCAGAGCCCATGGGGTAATATGTACATGTAGTGACAGCAAAGTCAGGAGTGTTACTCATAGAGTAAAAGGTGTCATTTAAATAATTGATTAAAGTAAGAACATTTCCCATTAAAAAAAAGCAAAGCAAAGCCAAACCCTAATTTTTCCTCGAAGTTTACAGGGATGATCACAGTTTACAGGATGAGTTATAGATTAAATATAAGATAAATTTTTCCTTTCTCATGTCCAAGTAATGAAGAAAACCAATAAATATATGTCAGTAACAATAGCACATCTTCAGTAAATATTATGCACTAGTGCTGAGCACAAAATTACCTGAGGAAGAAGAAAAGAAGAAAATGAAAATTTACTTTTTTTTGTCCCTTATCTCTTTTCATCTCATCACCTCCTTATCCATTCCTTCAAGAGTAACAATAAATAAATAAATAAAGTGACAGCCATTCCTGCACAATAGATCAGAAACCCATTTATTATTCAATATGTCAGTCAGTTCACTTCTTGCAATATAAATAGACCACTGAAAATGATGATTTTCTAGTCAAAATGGTTTGTTACAAACTTTTCCACAATCCCCACAAAACCTGCATAGTGTCTTTGACCACTGAAGAGTGGAAATTCATTCTAATACTTCTGGAAGATTAGGGATACACAGAATATATATTTTTAAATTTGTTTTAACTTTTTAACAAGGAATGCATTTTTACATTACCTGATGAAGCTGAGGTACCAACCACTCATCTGAAAAATCATGGGTCAGTGAGATTCAGTATCAGGATCAAGGACAGAGGAAGTTTCTAACCAACAGCTGATCTCTTATGCTCTGCATATACCATTTTTTCTTTTCGCAGAGACATTATCTGTGCCCCAGTCCAACAAAGGCAGAATGCCTTCAGGCTACCAGAGTTGCACACTAATCCCCCTTTCACTGTTTACTCCTTGCCTGGCATCGGATAGACTAATACAGTCATTTAAGGGGCTAAACCTAATATCTCCAAAGAACAGCTGTCTGAAGCAGTCACATCAGCCCTCAGGCACAAGGGCAGAGAGTGCTTGGTCTGAATGGAGACATCCGCCAAAGAGTTAGCACAGTGAGGGTTTCTGGGAGTTGGGCAAAGAGCTATACAGCTGCACAACAGTGACATTACCTTCCAATTTTTCACCAAAGCCTACTTTGCAGCAACTCTCTTAAGTGTGTTACAGAGGAAATAGGTAGGAAGCCCCATTGAACTCCTCAGCTAGGCCAGCTGTGAGTTGCCCTTCTTAGAGGTGTACTAGCCATTCCCAGTAACCTTCTTTTCCTCATGGGCCTGTGAATATATTCTCAGAGAAAGGACTTTATGATCTTTCTAGGGACTGATAAGATGCTGACGAACCCATGTTTGGTTACCTTTGTCTTCCTTCTTTTCATTCTTAAAGATAGGTGAAAACCTAGCCTGCTTTCTAGGCTTTCAGTGCCCTTTCCCAGTCACAATGGTTTTTCCACAGTCACTTTAAGTGTTGTCTTGTTGCTGTCACTGCAATACTTAGAGAAACCTCTGCTGACTTCTTTTCTCTCTATGAATTAGATTATATCCAGCTTCTCTAAATATTCCCAAACCTGTTTCTTTCCAGTTTCTGGACATCTTTCTTTCCACAGTGTGTTGGTGACTGAGAGATTTGAGATCAAACTTTGTTTCTACATATGGAGGCAAGAAAGGTTGAATGCTTCAATCATTTCTCTATCACCCTAGTCTATGAAAAAGAAAAATTAAATTAAAAGAGTAATTTGTATTTTAACCCCCATCTTCTTTCTTTCCCTTCTGTTCCATTTCCCACTTTCTCCCAGCAACTTGATTCAGAGGCCAAACAAAAAGATACAAAAAAATATTATAAAAAAAAGAAAAAAAAAGAAAAAAAAAAGAAGCAAGACTGCCACTCTCAAAGTTTGACTGGGTTTCACACCCAGTGAGGATTACATGTAATTTTTCTTGGCAACCAACAATCTCTTACATACTGTTGTTTCTTTCATAGAGCCATTCTCTGTGAGGGTGTTCAGTTCAAGGAGAATGCCTCTGGTTGTAGTCAGTGGTCTGAACCCCTCCCTCAGCATCTAAACTCTTTTTTCACCTGATATAGACTGACAAAGCCATTGATGTGGTTAAATGAAATATCTGCAAACTTCAGCTCTCTGAAATATTTACAATTCACTTGTGCTTTAGGGCACAAGTGAATTGAAATCTCAGTCACAGCTTGTGAAGGACTTCTAAGTCATTAGGGGAAAGGACACACAACTATGAAATTATGAATCAGTTTTTCCTAATTTCTGCCTCTTTGATGTCCACTTTGTGGTCTTCTTGTCAGTCTGGGGAACTTCCAAAAAGCGTTTGGTCAGTGGCTAAAAATAAGTTGTCATTTTCTGAGCCTGTGTTGGTCAATCTGAGGCAAACTGGTTTTCAGCTTCTCCTTTATACAAGAGAATGCAGAGCTTCTTGGGGACAAAACTTGTCATCTACCTTCATTTTCTAACTATGACTCAGTAACAAGACTCCATAAATTCAAAATGTTGCTGAATAATGAGAAAACATTTGCCATGATTCTGCATGATGGATTGATACATTTGTATGAATTTATTGGAGGATGTCAAGTAATGGCATGTTCACTTCGGGAAGCAATCGTAAACTATGAGGAAATATTCCAAGGCAGCTGGGAACTGTGTGACCCTACCTCCTCTCAACCTTCCTCTTCCAAGGAGCTGAGAGAGCCTTTAAGCAAGACTCTTCTGTCCTCACTCCAAAGCACTCAACAATAGGTAGTATATATACTTAGGAGCTAATTTTGTGGGTGACATTTTATGAGAAACTAACATGAAAAAGAATCAGCTGGCACTCGATATCTCATTCAAGTCTTTCCATTGTCTGAATTACCTCAGAAATGACACAAGCTTTAAGAAAAGGCACGTTCTTTTGCACTGATAATGTGAAATTAATCTTTTTGAATATACAAAAGAAAATATCATTTTACTAAGTGGTCTTTGGTTGGATCATTGTCATGTCGAGCCAGAGATGTGCAGGATTGTGCCCACAATGCCTCTAATTGCAACAGCTGTTATTGCCCCATTCTGTTTAACATCTGCTTCAGAGTAATAATTCCATTGATGCCTCTGATGTATCTGCCAGCTGTTTCTAATAAACCAGGAAAAGTTACAACCCTTTTAAGTGACAATCATTCAAGATGCTCCATAATTGCATAACTGCATAGAAGAATGAGGCTCTTTCTGAACACGATCAACTGAATATTTTGATTATTTATGTAGAAGGTTTTTATTTCTGGATGACTGCTCAAGTGAGGGAAAAACTCAACAAAACAGAAAGAACCATTACGCACCAAAGTTTATCATACCATCTGAAAGAAATCATGAGGGAAACTTAAAGAAATTTCTGTATTATAAAACCAGCTAGAAATTTCAAAGACTCATAAAGTTTGTAGCTCAACTGGGCATTCATCTAGCAATTTATATTAAACTCCTGAAGGCATTTTTTCTCTTCTTCAGCAGTAAAAGATGGGTTAAATATATTGCAAAGTATAAAAACCCCAGAAGAATAACAAAAGGGAGGTATTCTCACTGCTTCTTTTCAGAAAAAAATCTACATAGGAACTTTCACCTTGAAAAATATTCAGTGAAATATTCCCTCATAACCAATAATATGGGTTGTAGTCATCTATTATAGACAATCCTTTGTTACAAAAATTGAATAACTCCAATTGCTATAGAGAAAAAGCATATTTTTTTCAGGCAAAGAAACTCATGTGATTGTATTTGCTTTGTCTGGCTCAGTGAGATATCTTATTTTTCATTCCCTTGTGAGTACATCAGGGAAGAGTACAAATTCTGAGTATAGTTTTGAAATATTATTTTTTGTTTGCTGTCATCTGTAAGTGTCCTAGATACCAGGGTTTGGCCCAATCAGCCCATGTTTCAGGGGTTTTTTGTCCTATGCTTTGGGCAGATTGTATCCCAAAACCTTAAGAAGGTGTTTAAGCTGCTCTGTGAGGCCCAGTCAATGGCATACCTTGTAGATCATAGGGTAGATCATGTCTCCGTAAAACCAAGGACGTCTTGAAGAACACCACAAGCTGCACAGTCTACACAAAGAATATCTTTCTTCAGGGGGCAGGTTCCTACATGTGCATGCCAAAAGACAGTTGAGGGGTACCTAGGAATCGCACCTGTATCTAGGATTTTGAAAATGCTCCTTTGCCTTCAAGTTGAAATGTAATCATACAGCCCTGCTCTCAGCAGCTGTATTGTGACGTGCCTTCAGCTGGATTGCCTTCCTCCACTAGCAGGTTAAATTAATCACTCTGGGTACTTGGATATTTGTACTGTGGACATTTCTGGACTGCAGAGGGGAGGCTTCTCTCTCTGTACAGTATTTTACCCTTTATGTAAGTAACTTTCGCAAGATCACTAGGGCTTGGATGTCTTCCTATGGGGCCAGAAGGTCTGGAAAATCAGCTCATGAGAGAAAAAAGGTTTTTATTTTGGCAATCAAGCTGTGGTCTCTAGAATACAAGCAGTGTGCTGAAGACAGTAGAGAAAAAGAGGATTATTGTCAGCAGGTACATACTTCTTTACACAGTAATTGAGATATCATTTGATCTAAATGTGTGTAAAGCAAAATGTCCAATGTGTCATTTTCTTCAAATCCATTGTATGCTTTTTGGAAGATGTCTCCAATTTGGCCAAAATACTTGTTTGAAGCCTGCACATCAAACTTTACATAAAAGTCAGTGTTGTCTTGTGTGTGATATTGACCTCTGCTTCAACCTTTAATGATTGGCCCTGTTCTCATTTCCCAACAAACCAAAAGTAGAACAAGGTAGAAAACACAACATGATGCTGGCTGTGTCCACTGTCTGTGTGAAGCAAGGATTAGGTTTTTTATGAGATATGAACACAGGAAGCACAAGAGAATAAGGCCAATGTAAAAGCAACCAAGCAAGAGAACAATTTTTCTTACACATGAAGGGCTGCAACCCAACCCCTTTTTATCTTAGCTATGCTGCTGAGAACTGATAGTGGAAGCAACACTTCCACAGATATACAAGAGTCTTAGGAGAGGATAAAAAAGAAAGGGCTCCAAACCAGCTATTTACACACTGTGGAACAGGAGATCTGGAAACATTTATAATATAATAAACTGAAAATGGATTGAGTCTTAACAATGCTAAAGAAATAATGTAATGTTATAAAAAACCACTATATTTGAATGCTATATTCTGCTGTCATTTTTATCTAGATAGAAAATATGCATATTACAGATCTGAGGCAAAAAAGTTCCATCCAGCATTTCTTGCAATACTGAGGAATACGGAGGCAAGCGGCTTTTAATGTTGGTGCTATAAAACTAAGTGAGGCATATTAATTTGGGCTTTCAGGAAAGAAAAACACATTTCCTCCCCAAGAAGAGATGACATGCATGCCATAGACTAAAAGTTTTCAGAAGGTCTGAGAAAAAGAAGTCTGAGAATAGCTTAGCCAGAAAGTCTGTCTGTACCTGTTCTGTGACAGTATATCCTCACCTAGGACCTGTCAGCTTTGAAAGTAGTGATGAAGGTCCAGGAAACAAAACGCTGTTATTCTATGTACAAAATCACCAGTGACCAAGCCTATTCAAGAACAAAAATAAAAAGTCACAAATTCCTTGTTGAACTAACATGAGTGATTTGGGCTGTGAATTTGGGAGTGAAGGATAATAGAAATTATCTACCACACTCCTCAGAGACGTCAGAGTCTGTATTCCATCAAAACTTCAATCTGAAAGAAAATATTTCATCATATCAATTATGAAACTAGAAAAGCAAACAAGGCACAGTAAATGCTAAAGCACATTGTACCAAACCAGTGCTAACAGCACAACACTTGCAAGCACCTCCAGAGACAAAAAACTCCCAAATAAAGCACTCTACATCAGTCATCTGTCACACTTAGCTACCACAACATAACTGCCGGAACTGGAACTAAGCTTACACATGCTTGAGGTTTTCTACTTACTTGTGTGATTATTCTGGTCAAATCTGAAGAGATAAGTGACAGACTTAGCCTCATCTATATTTAGTGGATATATTTAGATGACTAAGGAATATTTAAAAGTGACTAGCTGATGAAAATATGTTGACTGGTTTAGAAGAGAAGAAAATCTCAGCAAATCAGAGGAAAGGAAAGCACTGGGAGAGTGTACAATTCACCATGCAAAAAAGACTCCTAAATTTCCCATTTTGGAATTATTCCCGTTAGTAAAATGCTTCAACAAAAGAACACTAGAAATTTTTGGAGAGATTGTTAAGACAGCAGCTTGTAATGTGATAAAAACAACATCATCTTGGAAAGGAGCCTGATAACAAGAGCTCATCTAAACTATCAGGTTCAAGCAAAGTAAAATTCCATTTGTGGTTAGAAGTACTAAAAACACCGAATCCATATTTCTGTGAAGAATCCAGCAAATGACAAAATGAAGCCTAGTGACAAAAGCTGAAGTCACAGCCAACAAAAGACCAAAAGGTTCTTACTTGTCCATAAAAGGACTGTAAGATGACTCTGGGAGATGCGTGCTATGGCAAAGGGGTGAGAGAAGAAGGGTGTTTTTGTCTGCTTCTGCAGGAACATGACTTATTTGACTGAAATATGCCTAGGAAAAAGAACTTTCTGTGTGACCTGAGAGAACACAAGGGGCAATGTGAACATATAAGTTGAAAGAGGGCAAGCCTGACTAAGAACAGCAACAAATAAACACACTCCAGCACTTGGATCCCACTTGCTCCTAGGTCAGTCATTTCTCAACGGCAGTGCCAGGTTCTGTGAGGTTTTATCTGATACAAGACACTTCTGATGGCATCTGGGAGACAGATCTACTCCAGCTTTCTCTACCAGGTTACACTGAAGGTTTCTGATATATAGAAGCTGCAGAATAAGAAAAAAGATAAAACAGCTTCTACCCATAAAGTGAGACTAAATGGAAGAATCAGATGCTTAAGTTAGAAATGCACAGCTACTAGATTTGACTTATTCTGTAATAATCAACTGCAGTAGATACCATTATGCAATTATATGGAGCTCTTGCAATTTCTGTAGTTCAAGGCAGGTATTCCATCTCCCCTCAGGAGCTGGAAACATCACACCTGCTTGTGAGCATTTGCTGCACATTCTGGGTATGAGTGTCCCTGCACACTCATCACTGGACTGAAAGAGACATTTTGCTGATACTTCTGCAGTTTGTTGGAAGTTTCAGATAGAGTGTCAGTGTGGTTTTGAGATATATTTACTGATGGAGAGTATTAGAACATAAAGTCATGGGAGGGAGGGAGGGAAGGAGGGAGGGAAGGAAGGAAGAAAGGAAGGAAGGAAGGAATTCGGAAGGAAGGAATTCGGAAGGAATTCGGAAGGAAGGAATTCGGAAGGAAGGAAGGAAGGAAGGAATTCGGAAGGAAGGAATTCGGAAGGAAGGAATTCGGAAGGAAGGAAGGAATTCGGAAGGAATTCGGAAGGAAGGAAGGAAGGAAGGAAGGAAGGAAGGAAGGAAGGAAGGAAGGAAGGAATTCGGAAGGAAGGAAGGAAGGAATTCGGAAGGAAGGAAGGAAGGAATTCGGAAGGAAGGAAGGAATTCGGAAGGAAGGAAGGAAGGAAGGAATTCGGAAGGAAGGAAGGAATTCGGAAGGAAGGAAGGAAGGAAGGAAGGAATTCGGAAGGAATTCGGAAGGAATTCGGAAGGAAGGAATTCGGAAGGAAGGAATTCGGAAAGAAGGAATTCGGAAGGAAGGAAGGAAGGAAGGAATTCGGAAGGAAGGAAGGAAGGAATTCGGAAGGAAGGAATTCGGAAGGAAGGAATTCGGAAGGAATTCGGAAGGAATTCGGAAGGAATTCGGAAGGAAGGAAGGAATTCGGAAGGAATTCGGAAGGAATTCGGAAGGAAGGAAGGAAGGAATTCGGAAGGAAGGAATTCGGAAGGAATTCGGAAGGAATTCGGAAGGAAGGAAGGAAGGAAGGAAGGAATTCGGAAGGAATTCGGAAGGAATTCGGAAGGAAGGAAGGAAGGAAGGAAGGAAGGAAGGAAGGAAGGAAGGAAGGAAGGAAGGAAGGAAGGAAGGAAGGAAGGAAGGAAGGAATTCGGAAGGAAGGAATTCGGAAGGAATTCGGAAGGAATTCGGAAGGAAGGAAGGAATTCGGAAGGAAGGAAGGAAGGAAGGAATTCGGAAGGAAGGAAGGAATTCGGAAGGAAGGAATTCGGAAGGAAGGAAGGAATTCGGAAGGAAGGAAGGAATTCGGAAGGAAGGAATTCGGAAGGAAGGAATTCGGAAGGAAGGAAGGAAGGAAGGAAGGAAGGAAGGAAGGAAGGAAGGAAGGAAGGAAGGAAGGAAGGAAGGAAGGAAGGAAGGAAGGAAGGAAGGAAGGAAGGAATTAGGTAGGAATTCGGAAGGAAGGAAGGAAAAAGACCATTAAATTATGCATGATGAACACTCTTTGGTCTGATACTCTAATGAATGTTTTTTTCCTGTGTCAGCAAGATATTATTTTCAGCACTTCTTGGATGTCAGAACCCTAAATATAGAGCAAACTTCCACACAGCATTTTTATCTAAATTTAAATTCAGGTAATTTTCTGTGTATCTCACTTGACTAGGTACAATTCCTTCAGCAGCAGACTTCCAGGCTAAGCTTCCCTGTTCGTATCTTTAGCACACTTTGGACATTTCTTTCCTCTTACTCAGAGAATCCTGTGCTCCCCAGCTCACCCCTCTACCTGGTTAGTAGGCTGTAACTCAGAGGAGTACAAAATAGCATATGTGGATCTGCATTTCCCCATGATTCTAAGGCTGGCATTTTTTCCCATGCCCACTATTAATATTATCCAATAAGAGCCTCCTTTCAAGAGTAGTGCTACTACTGGCCGCCAATCTGGGAAAATCATTTATGGCACTGAACATATTAAATAAGTAGTATTTCTTTTCTTTCAGATCCTCCTTAAACAAAAGTGTAATTTCATTTCATTCAGATGAAAAGTGATAAATATATTATACCTGTATTCCATGTTTATGTCCAAACTGATAGTCTTAACTGACACCGTCTCTAAGTCTTGAAATACACTTCCACAGTCCCCATCACTATATGAGTGTGACTATAAAATTAGCATGAGTATATACATTATATATATACATCGGACTGTCATCAGTCTTTCCTTAACTGCAAACAGCAGGAGAAACATTAAGGTTTAGAAGGAGACTACCCGTTCATGGAATCATAGGTTATCTCAAGTTAGAAGGGACCCATAATTGAAACGCATTCTCCTGAACTATTTAGAAAGATGGTGAAGAAGAGAGAATAATATTGATTTATTTGCTGCAAGTGATAATCTAACCAACAAGCAGCAAGATCTGAAGGCTAGAAGCCTCTGTTGGGTGCACATTCCAATTCCAAATCATTGTGTGCCTCATTCTTAATGCAAGGAGGGTGAAAGCAAAATACAGATCACTTCTGTCAAATTTGTCTCTGCATTCCCTTTATCATATTGGCAATCTTCTTCCTTACTATTGACTTTCCATTGTAACACATTACTAAAACAAAATGATGTTTTTACTTACGAAACAAAAAGTCAAATGATTAATATAAAATAACTCTCATGTTGTGATAGTGAACACAAACAAAACTAAATAATAATATTTAAGAAAATGGAAAATTACCAGTGATGAAAGACTTCATGAGCTTCTGCAAAGTCATAAGTTTCTTCTTTTTTTTTTCCAACAAACCTAGTCCAATGCTCCTATCATAAGAAAAATAGACTACCTTAGGACTGACAAGGCACTCAAATTTTTGTCTGTGAGTCTTGTAAATTTAAAATTTCAAATCAGAATAAAATAAGAGTCCCTGTCCCTTAAACAAAGAGAGGCACACTCACCCTTAGAGTTATGTCTCTGTACAGGAGCTTGTCCATTGTGTGTTCAGTTCACACCCACACTTGAGCTGAAAATATGAATCTTGGACAACAATCCTAACACTTGATTGCAAGAAAGAAGCTGGTAGTTAGAGATTTGAATAATCAGCTGTTCACCTAAATCATACTTCAAATGCAAAAAGGATTACAAGACCCTCTTCAAACGTTTACCCTTGCATGTTTTTTAATAAAAGCAAATGCCAGCTAAGGGTCATTCTTCTTCATAAGTCCTAAGATTGAACTCCCACTCTCATGAGATCCCTTGATCTCCCAGGAGTTATATGCATGTACTCCAGCTGAAAATTTTTGCCCAGTGACTAGTTATGCAAAGATTTACATTATGTGGTAATAATAGCACTCTTTGTTCAGCGTTGCATGTCACCAATGCACCATTCCACATGTCCATTAAAGCCAATTTTATTACTGTAATGTGCAGCTGATATGGCAAAAGTACTAGCAAAAATAGAGAAAGCTTATATGATATCATTTTGGTGCAATCAGTGTCATAGCAAGTCCTTGTCTGAACAGTTTTCAGTGGATGCACCTGCAACGACTGCATATCAAATGCTTTTACTGGGCTTTAAAGGTTTGTTCTGCCTGAAAATTTCCTTTAGAAGCTCAGTCAGTGTTTGGTGGCCAAAATGATTATCTGGCTGGAGACTAGTCTTGCTTATCAGCATTCTGTACCATTACCACAAGCTGAAGGAGAAAAAGAGAAGGAGAGGGGAAAAAACCCCACAAAAACTAGATACACAAATGGGAGAAGTGATTAAAGAAGATAACTGAGGTGGAAAATAAGCACACTGCCAAATTGTTTAGAAATAAATTTCCACATTTTCTAAAAGTGGTGCATTCCAGTACAGCATTTGTCCTCCAGGCTCTTTGTAAATTTCCCTTAGGACTGGAAAAAATGCAGAAATTAATAATTTGGTGGGGCCAAAAAAGGAGGATGTGGTAAAATTTAATGGAAGATCCATATATAAACTTGGTACTGACATAAAAGAAGATAATAAGGTGTCCATACAGCTGAGGGAAGGAACAGGATGAACAGGTGCACTGAAAAATCCTACCAACCAACCAACCAATGAACCAAACTTGGCTTTTTACCTCTTCCTCTATTTAAAATCATAAGGTCCATTAAAATTTGATGTTCCCACTTACTTTTTTCAACATTTATTATTTCTCATTCTGAATTTTGGGTTTTGTCCTTTGACCTGCAGGCTGAAATGTTAGCAGTCAGAAGCTTGTCTGTGTTTGAAAAAGAGGTTTAAAAATCCATTCTTTACATTTATGTCATTATTACAATTTAAGGTTCACGTACTAACATTCATTAAAAACAATACAAAGATTACTCATTGGGCATTCAATTTAAGACACCTGAGTTACCCCTGGAAGCTATGACATATTTACATTGACTAAAAGGGTTCTAAATTTTAGATATTTTGACTTGCAGTCATCAAATACCCACAGTAGTTGAAACTGCTGCTGATGGAACACTAAGAAAGTAAAGCATTTAATTTCTTTTCATGTGAAAATTTTGAACCAGACTGGTTGAACTGTGATCAACTGTACATGAATGGGGCATCAACAGAAGTAGGGGAAATAGGTCACAGCTCTTTTTTCTCTGCTCCAGATACCCTGTCCACTGTGACAGAGAAGTCAATAGATTTGGGGGTGGGAAGAAAGTAGTCCTGGTTGCTTTAAGATATACCACTCCTCCCATACTGAATGACAGTTCTGTGCTCTAAGTCTGAGCCTGTATCTACATCAGTGTTAGCTCAGATTAAGAGTTAATTTTTGAAGCAGATCTCCCATGTGCCCCCACTTACCACATTTTGGTTTATATTGCAGAGCATGCAAATTGTATTCTCAGAATGAAGGAAGCCAGAGATGCACTCCAGGAGCCCACCTGATGTCACCAGTGGGCACTGAATATCCATGGCCAAAATGGTCAAGGGAACACCTCCTTCCACCTCATCTCACACCATTGCTAGGTAAGCAAAGGCATCCAGTCCAATCCTTTTCACTTTCTAATCTTCTACTGCTCTTGCTCATCCCATAAATGTAGATATGACCTGAAATCCCCATTTCAAGCTAGGCTGAGCAATTTCTTGAAAGGACTCTGTCTCCCTAGTCCTGGGCCCTCATATATCTGATGGTGACAGGCCAAATTACTGAACTGAGTGCTGTCTGTAATCAGCCCTATGGGCAGAAAAAGTCACAAGCTAAAAGCACACTACTCAGTGCCTTTAAATAAGGACCTAATCCAGGCTTAAAACTTCATCAGACAAAATTACAAAATTGAAAAATAAATCAACTTGTTTATACTGGCGGAGACTTTAGCTCAAATTCCAGATTTTTCAAGAGCTTCTTCCAAAATATCTCCAGAAGATTGCACTGATTGTAGTTTCCAGAGGCATTCTCAGTGTTCCAAAGATATCACATTTATGTTTTGCAGCAACCCAAATCAGTGTGCCACCTATGGCAACAGGCCAAATCCCATATAATCCCATTCTCTTCAGCAGTTGTTTTCTCAGAACAGATGCTTTGAGCCCACATTAGATTCCACTGAGTGAAACCATCTGCATACCCTGTGCTAGAGTTTCTTCTTTTTCTTGAGCATAAATATAACTTCTCAAGAAAATGACCTTTGCATCAATACAAGTAGGTATCCCAATAACAGCATGTGCCAGCAAAAATTATGATCCCTCCTCCAGCATGGAGGAAGGGTGAGTAAGTTTTGATATCTCTTTGCTGCTATAAGCACATAAAAAGCTTCAGTGGAATCATATTTTTGTCACTTTCTATTTTAAACATTTCTGGTGCAATATCTCATTCACTTTTGTAGCATAAAACCTTAATGTTACCTATCTGACAAGATGACCTTCATCTAGTTGCTTCATAGTCTACAATACACGAAATCTGACAGAGAAACAGACAGTTTTACAGCTGGTCACTCAAGATCACATCTCAGTGCCAGTCTCAGACACTTTGTCATGGCTTCATTTTGATCAGAGAGAATATGACCAGTTATTTATATGCCTTCTCAGAAAACCGGGGACAGCAAGATCTGTCACAAGCCGGACTCTAAACATGTTGATTAGCTCTAGTAAATTCTGTCACTGTTTGTTTCAGCATTTATTTAATTTTAGAAAGGGAGATGTGTGTTTCTAACCACTCATAACAACCCTGAGGAATGTGAGCTTTGGTATTTGACACAATTTGATTTGGTGCCCTTCACTTATATTGTAAATCATTCCTACATAAATACACAGAATAAGTACTCATAATTTCACTGGTGGTTTTGAGGGGTATGGTTTTGGGTTGTTTGAGTTTTTTTCTTCTTCTTTGATACAGCTAGTGGTATACACCAGTATAATATTTATCTCTTTGGTGCTTAATGTTTCTGGCACTAATTTTTTGATCATCTACCATGATGCTGGACAGATAATTCTACCTTATCATCTCAGATGATAGAAAGCACATTAGGATCATACAGTCCCACACAGTGAAGCTTTAACTATCCTGCCAGCTCCAAGCATGAAAGCACAGTGGAATTGTTTATATGTTTTATGAATTACATGTATTTATGAGCATAAGAAGGATCCAGATTCTAGCTGATATAACATCTGTACATGAAGATCCTTTGACCAACTATGGTAAACCTTTCCAAAAGAGAAAGATGGCTACAATTAGTACAGAAATGAAGTGCTTTCCAAGGGATAGTTTTAAAGGCATTTATCAACATAAAATATGGATAGTAAAAAGATATTTATCTGACAATATACTGAGACATCTTCAATTTACTCTGAAAACTATTTAATCAAGAAACATAGCAAAGCCTTAGTTTCATATATCATTCATGAAATGGAAAATATCACACTATCCTCAGAGTGCAATTATCTGTTATGATTAGAAAATGGTGCTTCCTAAATCATCTTCAGTGTCAGTTTTTGCAGTACACACCAGATTTTGGGAAAAGACAACCCAGATTTTAAAGTGGCTCAGGAGACCTGATTGGCACACATCAGAAGACAGTTTGACTAAAGGTTGCACCTGAAAAATAACCATTAATTTCAAAAATAAAACGAATTTTTTACACAATAAATATATTTTCAAGTATCTTCCCACTTATAAGGACCTCTATAAATACTATAGAATTCCTAGATTTAAAAAATCATAACTTTCAAAAATTGCTATTTATTCAACAAATAAGAATCAAACTCTGCAATGGCCACCCAGAAATTTCTTATGACAGAGCCTCGTAAATGGCTATATTTTTATATATTTCCTTTTTAGTCCACTCTCATATGGAAGTAAATACACATCCCCCCCCCCCCCCCCCCCCATACATGAGAATTGTGTAAAATAAAAATTTTTAATGTCACAAATGAGAAGCTGCAATCTAGAAAGTAATTACTCAGTCAGAGAAGATGCTATGGTCCAAGTTCTCAAAATACCTCAAGCTTTTGAGTGCTTTATTCCTCTGCCTTCCTTCTGGCTTCAAGTTTGAATAATTCCATTGACCTTGGGGATGTGTCTTTGACATTGGTCCAAGAAGTTTCATACTTTAATGGACTATGATGTCATGTGCAACAAAAAGCTTATGCTCAAAGAAAAGGCCATCAACAGTAAAACACTGAAATCTTATGTAACTGAATATAGATTTTACTTGTACTCAGCAATGCATATTAATATGGCAGTGAATCACTGCAGCCTGCTACTGTAAGCAATACTGTTTAACGGGAGGCACTTAGAATAAATCTTGACAGTGTACGAAAAATGTTTCCATTTTGCTTTGCTTTAAATTGCTAATCAACTGCTTTCTCTTGATTGCTGTTTCCCAGTTATTTCAAGAAATGACTGTATGTTCAAATGAAAATAAACAGAATCAATGCACTTTTAAAGCTGTTTATGATTGTACACGAATGGCACATTAGCTACACTTCACAATAGATGCATTGTAGGGACTTTTCTTTCTA
The DNA here is from genome assembly GCF_965178545.1 of Coloeus monedula. NCBI lineage: Eukaryota > Metazoa > Chordata > Aves > Passeriformes > Corvidae > Coloeus > Coloeus monedula. The sequence goes on from NC_138781.1 coordinate 37,843,168, forward strand.
ACTGAAATGTACTTGTCACAGAATAGATTACCTGCTGGGAACTGAGCAGGCTGTATATATATGCTAACCTATTTGCAGGTGGCTTCCAATTAAAGGCATTTCACTTCATTAAAGGCAGAGTTGTGACCTGCCTGACATAACATTTTCTGGGTATTAAAAATGTAACTTTTCTTGTCTTGAACATTCTGTCAGTGCTCCTCTAGCTGAGGCAAGGAGAGATGATTACTCCACTCATTATGATTTTGGTTGCTTTATCATTATGTGTATTCTTCACAGACATAATGATATCCTGCCTTAAAATGGGATTTTAACTGTCCAAAGAAACTCAGTTCTATACCTTGCTCCTTGCCTTTTGATGGGTCAGAAAATGAGGCATTACTCATAATGGCTGCTGAGAGAACTCAGTTCTCTGTTCTCCTGGTAACACTCAAGCAAAAGCCGTTAATATCATGCTAAGAAACAGCAAGCCAGGCTACTTTGAGGTGTTTAATGTATGTTACAGCATGTTTTTAACCCTAAACTTAAGTACTTTGCAACATAATTTTTTAGTTTTGTCAGCTGATACTTTACAAAGTTATTGTATAAGGAGAGCTCTGTTTTGTGGGTAAAGCACCTCTCTAAATTGTAGCAAGGGGGAAATTGAGCAGAGGGAGATTTTTTAATAGACTGGCTGACATAGAACGTATATTTAGGAGGGGAAATTATGCAGTATCATTAAAATTTAATTTCTTGAAAAATTGTTGTGGGACAAAAGTAAGAGATTTTTTATTCCGACTCCCAGATACTCTCCTCATCTACTCTTGCAAAAGCACCAGAGATAAGAAGTCCCTTACTCTGGGTGAGGAAGGTCGTGGCTAACACCTTGAGTATGCAACCTTATAAAGTCCAGCTCCTTCACTACCAGAAACTCACTGACTAACCTCTTCAGAAAACTTGAGCACGAGAATACATAGCCTGGTCTGCATTATGTGGTGACCGTTTGCATGTTTTCCTTCCAAACATCCACAGGAGGCCCTAATTTGGTGAAAGTGCCCTTTTAAATAACTGTAGAATGCACTGTGCATGAAAACTACCCACCATAATTACTTTCACATAGTGGAAAAAGTTGTACTGCTGTGAGTTCTTAAAAAATATTAGAAAGCAAAGAACTCTTCCCTTATTTGTAAGGAACTGCTGCTCAACTTGTGACAGCATTTATGTGCTAAAGGACATAGGTGAAGATACTCTCCAAAATTAAACAAATTTCTTCCTAATGAATTTTCATTTAACCCATTTTAAAACTCTATAAATATCCCATTTTCACACACTGCATAGATATCTGAAATAGAAAGGCCTTGCTATTTACTCTTTGTTCGCAGCAGTAGTTGTTTTAGAAAGAGGCAGCTAGAGATTAACTACATTAATTCCTCTGGTGGTGTTCAGATGATTCGGTTGCTTATAAATCCACAGATTTTTATTCCTAAGAAAATATCCTAAAAATAGTGCATTTTAAAATTACTGAATGCAATGGATTCCTGTGTATAAATAATTACAACTGAAGAATATACTACTTATAATGTTTAGTCTGATTTAACTTCTTGGTGTTTATCCTGGGCATGATTCAAAGTAACAGAAGTTAATGAAAGGTATCTGCAAGGTTATTAATTAAAAGAAAAAAATATCATCTTGCCTATAAGATACTATTCTTTGGAGTCTTGCAATATTTTTTAAATAATAAATCTTAATAAATGCTTCCTTATTCAAGTTAAACCTTCCCTAAATTGTTATAATTAAAACAAAAGCATCAAATACAGCATGTGTACAAATCAGAGGCCTTCTTTTGACATCAGTTTCTGGAATATTCAATGATATTTTTTGTGTTTTACTGTGGACTTTTAAGGAGTTGCAGCAATGGTGGAAAAATTTTTAGAAGTCCTGAAATTTCTGTAAAGTATGCTCAAGGCCAAACCATCTTCTGACCTCTCTCTGGAACAGGAAATAATGCACTGGATACATTAACAGTGACCATGATGAGGCAGGGAGGGGTGCAGCATCAAAGGTGTCCAAGATTCTTCCCATTTTGAGATCTTGAGGTTTTGTACTACCACTACCACTGCTGAATGAACTGAAGCCCTGAAAACAGAAAAGACAGCTGAACAGCAATGAGCATTGTCGTTCGTTGTTCTTCATGTAAATAAAAATTCACAGAAGAAGCAAACAGAGACAATGATCCAAATTCTTAAATGCTGTACTTGCAAACCAAAATATACTAAGCTTTTCCATTTTCCAAGAAGATATTAATCTGCTCATTTTAGGAAGCAATCGAAGCTGGATAGCAACCGTTTAAACAAGCAATCTCTTTCTAATCAAAATTAATGATTCATCCAATAAGTGAGCTAATTTTGTGCCAAACTGTATCCCAGATATTGCTGTTCCAAACTGACTTTACTTTTTGACAGATGTGCAGGACTTGGTTCCAAGCAAAGCCTTGACTTCTCATGTACAGAACAGTTCCTAAACTTGTAAGAGATTTTACATAAATTTGAAACATTGATAACTATGGAGTTCAATAGTTCTTTATATTTCAGGCATTTTTGGTCTTTTTTCAGATTTCCTCTCCAATCCCCAAAGCAACTTATATTATCATATACAAGTTTCTGACTTGCTCAGCCCCATGGGAAGCTTTTGGGCTGTGATGTAGTAACACAAAATACCCCTGAAATCCAGGTGTGGTCTATCTTATTCCACTGTTGACAAGTGGTTTTATCCCCAAACAAGGACTGATTAATTTACTGAGTATGAACCTTTTTCAGCTTTAATTGCTGCAGTAAGTTTGTAACTGTGCCTGAGCACTAGCTTTAGTATTCAACATACCAAGGGAAAAAGGAGTGTCACTCAGAAAAGAAGCATTATTTATGTGAACCCTTTGCTATATTTTGCAAACATGTGCTTAATTAGATGTGTGGTAATTAATTGTGCTTTCACAGGTGAGAGAAATAGATTTCTCTCAGAAGTAAGGTGCTGGTTCAGCAGAGGTGGCTTTTTGGTTTCACTTTTTGCTTATGCAATGTGTGCACTTGGGCGTATATCTGAAAAGCTCAAAAAGCTTTCCATCTGAAAATGGTCCTTGACCTATTAGTTCAAATGCTTCTGTTTATCACAGCTGTAGTAACCAGTGTTAGTGACACTATTGAGCCAAAAAATCAACTAATTTGGAAAGGTTCTGCTAGAGGAGTTGTCCACACTGTGGAGTCCCAATCAATCTACGTAGTGGAGAAAACTCTTCTTTCAATGTTTGTTTCCCTCATGTTTATTTGGACATTTTTCTTCTGGCATCTGAATACTGTGAATATTTTTTATTCTCAATAATTTTTCATATTTCCTATGTAAACCTATACATATCTGCTAAAGCTGTACAATGCTTTATGTTCATATATTTAAGTTTCTTTTGCTATAAGCATGGTCTGTAAAGATAGAAGTTTCCATTGCTTCAATACAGCACAATTCCACTATAATCACTGAGTGTAGCCAAAAGGTAATAGCTATATAGAGATAGAGATTAAAGTAATTCTGCAAACAGAATGCTGTGTTAAAATAGAAGAACAATGAGTTCATCTTTTTCTGAAATTCCATTTTACAGACTGATCAGTGTAAAGTAACAGGAAAGTGAGGAACAGAAATATAATAAATATATTGAGCCTTTACAAAATAAGTCGGGAGAAGTTCAGAGGGAGATGTTACGTAGGTAATAGAAGTGGTTCTTGCTGTAGAAAACTTCAAAAGAAGAAATATAATTTCACTTAAAATAGAAATATGAAATCATATGTTAAGAGAAACTATGTTGATAGAGAATGCACTGTAGACACCCCCTTCCTCACTACAATGATCCTTATCCAGCCTATATCATCAGAACACATTATCATCTGAAGGATTTCTGCAGATCTGAGAGAAATGGATGGCCTTCTCATGTGAATATATATTCTTTTATGATTCTCAGAGGTGCAAGGGGCTGAACTGGTACTGAGAATTTATTGTCTCCATTACAAGAGATGTCACAAGGCACATTAGGAAAACAGATCATGTGCTTATATAGCACAGTTTTCTTTTTTAGCTATTGCTGGGGAAAAAAGGCTAAATGTTTAAGCTCTTTTTAACAGTAAGTGAAAGTCTGCAACATGGGAGGCTCCAATGCAGTCACATTATGATACCTTGAGCTATAGTCTTCTGTTCATTAATCCAGAGGGCTTTGTACACACATATAGGTAGTGCCACAGCTTAGCCTTTTCACTGGGCAGGAATTTAAGCCACACGGTCTTTAACATTTAGGAATCTGGGAGCAGTTCATGCACTGTTACTGTGCCTTAGCATGGAGAGTCTAAATTGTTGATTGATACTAATTGTGGATATGTGTCTGAGCCCCGGTTTTGATCTACATTAGCCCCTTTTTTCATTTGCAAGTTATGTATATTTTCCAAGTGCATGCCACCTTTCCACCCACAGCAGCAATCACAGAGGTATCAAAGGCAGTTTTCAATTAACTTGTTCAGGTACTGGTGAACACTTCACTGCAGAAGCCTGAATCTTGGAACAGAAATGAGGGTTTTTTCCAGAGCGAAAATAGCACCTAACAATGTTTTTATTTTTATTTCTCTTTTTTGTTCCTGTTTTTCACCTCAGATAATCAAGGCCAATATTAAAGTCAGTAAATATATCAACTGCATTATAGTCACTGTATCTCATTGGGAAAATAAATTTAGTTAGAACTTCCGCTCACGGTGTAAGGATTTAAGCCTGGAGACAGGAGGTTAATGACACTTTCATGCACTATAGCATTTTGTTAAAATCTGGTACGGTAGGTGGAAATAGAACTTTATGGTGCTTACTGCATAAAAACTTAATATTCTCTCTCACCCTCAGCACAATCTGTGCTGGTCAAATATACAGTCCCGTAGTAAGCCAGCGTGATATTAAGCTCTGATGCTTCAAGCAACATTTTCTTGATGATAGGAAGGAAAACCAATAAGGAAAAGCTTACATTTTTTTTCTTTCTGGAAAGTTCTACCTCAAATTTGCTAGGTTAAAATGACATGCACCATGTCTGCTTAGAAAACAGTGTCATTGACATGTACCTGAGCAGAAAATGTGAGAAGATATGTACTGGAATTTTTTTCTTTCTAAAGACTGTGCTGTATTTAAATTTATCAAGATGATAAAGCTAAGAAATTCCAGTTTACCCCTCAGGTCAGGAGCTATGTTTGCACAGTGGCAACCAAATCTCTGTTGAATTGGCTCTCCTGTTTTTCTGAGAAAAGCAATATAAACAGAAGATCAAATGCTTGTTGCTTTCTTCTTTAATTTGTCAGCACCTTCTGTCTAGAGGGGCTGTGGTGCCAGACAGCATGCTGCACAATGAGTGTAGCAGACAAATTGCATCACATATTGTGGCATATCTACTGACATAGAAGTGCCCTGAAAAAACTAAATTATATCTTCTGTCTAAATCTCAGCCACCACACTGGAAGTAAGATGAAATGGATGGTGTCACGGTTTGAGTGTCACAATCCCAAAGGTAGTGTCCCCTTCCCCTCCCCCCCAAGACTCTCCCATTCCAGATAATTCTGACTTGTTCCCCCCTACTTGCCCTCCCTCTTCTGGGGACAGAGTTGAGTACTGGAGGCACAAAAGGGTGAAAATTACAGCTTGAGATGAGAACAATTTTCTGGAAACAGCAATGAGATAAGAAAATGAACAGTAACCACAACAATATTGATAAAAGAAGTATACAAAAATAGAGAATTATGCACATGCAGAAATGTTCATTACAGAGGCTGACTGACCCAACCACAGCCACCTTTTCGCTGACTGGAAAAAGAAACACCTTTCTTCCCAGAAGGGAGAGAAAAGAATCCCTTTCCCCGCCCCCTGGCAATGACATGAGATGGTGTTTGGCTGTCCTTTTTGTGCCAGTGACAAAAACTTCCTATCTTATGGGTTAAAAAGCTACTGCTTTCTTTAAATTAACTTCACCTATATATTCATGTCAATATACTCACAAGCTCTGGAGTGCTGTAAGAGAGAAGACACACGTCCACCATGATTGCCCTTTTAAAAGCCATTGTGTTGTTACGGGTTTTCAGAAAGACCAGATTGTATCAGAGCACAGATAACCAGAATGCAATAACATAGCCTTTTTGATGTTTTCCACATGAACACTAAAAATGTTTTTGAAACAATATTATAATGCAAATTTTGGGGAAAAGCCATTAAGGAATTTCTTTCCAAGAATATGGACATTGGTATCAAATCAAAGTTTAGGGAAAATTCAGTAATATACGGATGACTGTCAGCAGGAGACAGATGAGAAAGGGAATTTTGCATATTTGATTTTACATATAAACTGCTACAGCATAAGCAGGTCAGTAAAAATGTAACTGAATTTTCTTCTTATTTTAAGAACTAAGTGCACTTTTGTTGAATAACTCCATATAATCATTCCAGAATTTTGGAAAATCTTGATATTGAGTTTACCAGAGCTATCTTCCTAGGATGGCATTAAACTTTTTGCTTACCTAATAAAAAGAAGCAAACACTTCATATGCACAGTTTAACCAGTAAAATGACAAGATTCTGTTGCCTTTGTTCGTATTTTCAGTGTCAGCTTGAAGCATCTGGGGTTAAAGTGACTGCCTCTTTGTCAACTTTTTCCTTGTAATTGTATTTTATGACATCTTTATCTAGACTACTGTAGAGGAAAATCTGGTCAGCAAAACTTATTAATTTGTCAGTGTTTCTGATTACTACCATGTCTTAAATGCAATTCACCAGGAAAAAACAAAGTTTTATATAATACATTGGGAATCCTGAATTAAATTCATCGTCTTAATTGCACAATTCTTAATCTTTCATAGACAATGAAATTCACAGTTGCATGACTAAGTGCAAGATTTGACAACTTTTTCAATTTAGTACAGTAAATTACAATTTCACTGAAGAACTCATTCTAGGTTAATTAAAATGCAAGTTGCCAGTAAATGAATTATGCAAATAAGATATTGCACAAGTCATGCAGTAATTACCAATTGTACATTTATAACCTTATTGATTTTCAATAACTTGCCCTAAATCTTAAATGTGTAATGTGTAATTAAAGAAAAGATTAAGAACGAAGTTATATGTGAGGAATTTTGAAAACAAACTAATATTAAATCATTACTTTTCATTCTTTTTGCAATAAACCCTTTTGGAGATGCAAATTTTTATGTGGTTTATTTTATCACACCTTGGCCAATCCCAGTTTTCAGCAGAGTTAGGCAGATTTCCTAAAAAACATAGAATCTCTCATTTGTTACACAGTTTTAGAAGTCAGAATGTCAGTTCTTCATATTAATCATGTTATCTTTATAACTGCACAAGGAATAAGTCTTATTAAATTGACAGTCTCTGGAAGGAAGAAAAGATTAAATTCATCTTGTTTGCTTCTTTGCCTTGTTTTCCTCTTCAGAAGTTGTGTCCTAGGGAGTTTCTTGTGAGACACTCCAGCTTAAGAACAATCTCTCACTGCTATGTTTTGCCATTTCAAAGGACTGTTGTAAACTTCACCGGAATTTCCTTGTGATGCAAATAATCATGTCTAGAAAAGGGGCATCTCTACTGCAATCCCAGGCTACAATGTGGAGATCTCACTCCCAATGCCAGCTGCAGGAGCTCACACAGGACTGTCTAACTCTCTCACCACCCAGAAACTCAGTTGTATCACAGCTGGAAAGTATGACCATGATTTAATGGGCAAAAATTTTGAATATTATTAAATGCTAAAGTTAGGTCTGTACTATAAGATTCCTTCTGACCTGTTTTAGTGTCACTGTCTCAGACACTAATTGCTGTTTTCCCCCAGGAACCCCCCAAATTTTTTCCAGTAATAAGATTTATAAAATGTGAATTGATATGGAAGTGGCATTGCTGAAACATTTGTAACTGAACTAGGAGCAACAGCAGAAGTTACACATCTGCATACAAAAGTAAGAAACAACTGTCTCTTTGGTTAATTAGAATTTAATTACTGTATCACTTCATTAGTGACTTTTAAAATGGTTTCACTTTCTTTTCATTGTAACTTCAGGGCATCTGAAAGGTATTACCTTTTAGTGGTTTGTATTCTTCAGCCTTCCCAAAGAAACTACTGCAGAACATAATGGTACAAAAGGTCAAAAGTCTGCTGGACTTCACACACTTGACACATGTAGAGGTAATTGCCAGATAGCAATATGATTTCAGCTGCTGCTGGCTATTAGCTAAGGTTCAGGCAATTATCTGTGCCTAAAAAGTACAGTAGTCCTGGAAATATTCTGGATACAAGAGGAAACAGCACTAGATGGTCCAGTCCACCCACTCAGGGCTGCCCCTGACCCACCACTCAGCAGCACTTTCTCCCCAGTCCCAGCAAGTCCCCAGAGTCCGTGGTGGCAGCAGGAATCAGGGCTTGCCTCTTCTGCATTTGTTTTAGCATGGGCAGAACTGCCAAAGGAGTCATTCGTCAATCATCTTTATGCTCCCTGGAGAAATAAGGCATCATTACATTTTGCTGCTAGGTGGTGCTGTAATAAGCAAGAGAGAAAGAGAATTACTCTACTTTGTCCTCATGTATAGGTATAGATATAACATACAAAGGTTAAATACAGGTGGGATTCAAATATTGATTATTTCATTTCTTGTTGATAATAGCTTTTAGTCTGAGCTGTGCATTAGTAAACCTGCCTTAAAATAAACATCTACTGCATCCAATTTTAGAAATACTTTGATGAAAGTTACATCAGCTACATTCAATGTTTTCTCAGGGTATCCACCAAGGATACCAAAATACTGTAAAACTCATGCCTAGTTTGCAACACAAACATGGAAAAATCTGGGTAGTTTCTATGTGAGAGAAAGTCCCAAGGGGAAGATTCCAGCTGTTACTGCCTCTCCTCACAATTATGGAGACCCCTTTGGCTAAAAAGAGCCAAACATAACTTTGAATATTCAGATGTTTTAAAATCTTGTCTCCCCTCATCCAAGCAGCCAGGTTAAGAGAGATCTATAGACTGTCAGAGGAAATCATGCCTTGCTCACTCCTTTCCAGACCTTCATGTTCTCTTTTAATATGGTCCGTAGATGCCATAGTCTCATGTGGTGTGTTATTTACCATGATATGTCAGGCAGCAAACATCAAGGTCATGTGAAGGTTTCAGCAATAAACTGGGTCTTTTCAGAGCCAAGATATGAAAATTGTTCAGTTTTAGAAGGAATATAAATCACTTAGGAGGGACTATGCTAGGAATTTTAAGACAAGGTGGCAAAAGAAATGTGAATTGCAGCCTCGAGTGGCACAAAGGAACTGAAGAAGGTCTGTGAAGACCCACTGAAGTACTGTGCTATGTGGAAGCTCTGGGAAATGCTGAGCATGTGTACTGCTCTGGCAGATCTGGTGGCAAAACTGTCTGATTTCAATTCACAAAACTAATACTTAGAACAACCTAAACAATCAGTGTGATGAAGATTCAGACTTAATGAATATATACAAGTGATTAAGTGTTCCACATCGAGAAGATATCTAAACCATATTGCCTGTTTGCATTAAGTAAGCAAAAGTAACTTCAGGCAAAATCCAGGGCCCGTGTTTCAGAAAAGAAAACATTTAAACAACTTTTGAGAAAGCAAAACTAAAACCTGACTAACTAGTGTGCTAACTAAAAGTAAAGAATTTGATAAAGATTGTAATATTCACTTCTTCCATATCTGAATTTTGACCTAGCACTTCAAGGACTATTCAAAATAATTTGCATGTGTAAGTTTAGAAATTAATGTCATTTTTGCTTTTTTCCGTTTTCTTAAAAGAAACAAACAAACATGCTCCCCTCCCCAAACAAGCAAACAAAAAGAGTCCCAGCCCCCAAACCCCACAAGTTATTAAAAATTCCCTAAGAGACCTGGAATTCATTGACTTTAAAACTTACTCGGTGCAGGGAGTGATCTGGCATGATCCCAGATAAGGACATTTGAACTGCACACAAGGCAAAAGCTTGCTAACAATGAAATGTAATAGACTGTGGAATGATCTCCCCAGGGAAATAGCAGTGCTTGATGTCTAAAACCAGACTAGATAAAGCAACAGGAAATACACTGTTGTGCACAAGACCACAATATAGTTGGCCAAGAAGTGACTCACTTTCTTTTCTCTCTGAATATCTATGTTTCTATGATATTGTTGTGGTAATAAGCAGCTTTACAGCTCTTTTGATAATATCCATTAGGTAATGGAACACCAATGGCTATGTAGCAAATGGATAGGGAAGTTTTGTCCTATTTGATATCAGAATGGAAGGCTTTTGGCAGAAGGGAGCAGATTTTCATCCAAAATCATTTCATGAGCTGAGGAAGTTCCGAATAAACCACTGCCCATCACGATGTTTTAAAAGCCCACAAGGAGGGGGCTTCAATGCACACTAAGGTTCAAAAGCACGCTCAGCAGGAATAAGAGCCATGTGCAATCATTAGACGTGTAAGAAGTTATTGTCACTGACTATTTTGTTCTGAGTACAGCAAAGTTCTCTACTGATTTCTAAGTATTTCTGTTCCTGGACCTTACTGCTCATCTTTCTACTGAGTGGAACATTTCTATCTTCTTTTACCGTTCTATAGAACTGAAACAATAGCATCAGCAAAACTGGATGCAATACAAAAGAAACAAAGAAATTTCTTGCTTTGAAAACTCAATGAAGAAAACTTCATAAAAAACCGTGAAAGGAAAATAATTTACAACAGAGAATGGCTGCAAGTGTCAATTTACTTTAAACGGAACAGTAAAAGGTGTTTCTTTGCAGGAACAAGAAAATTGCACTTGGACTAAAATAGTACTGCTTGGTTTAAGCCTGTTAATGGCAAGAAGGGTAGCTACAAAGAAATGCCTGTGACAAAGGCACATTTGTTCTGTTGAGTGTTGCAGTTGTCTGTATGACAATGTGCTTTTCATATTAGTCCAAATAAATAGAAAGCTATTTTCTAAGCAAATGGGAATTGGAACTGGGAAAAAGGGAGGCATTATGTGATCTTGATGCCATTGAGCTTTAGGAAAAATTAATTTTTCCTTTGTTGTAAATTCTTTTATCATGAGAATCTTTATCAAATGCAACACTATGTTTGCAGCAATGTCCTGAGGCAATAGCAGAAGAAATACACTCAGTGCCACAGCAAATGATCAGATTGTACAGGGGCAATCAATTCAAAGCAAAAACAATAACATTTAAACAAATAACAATAAATGATCCAAAGCAAAGTAACTCTTTAATTAAAAGGCATCCTTCAGAGAGATGAGGGACCTAGACAGGAAGAGAGATCAAATCTTCATCGGGAGGGCTGGTGTGAGGAATAGCAGTTCAAGAGAAAAAAATGCTTTCTGAGGAAAAAGGATTTTTTTCTTTTACGAAATATGTTGAATCAGATTTTTAAACCTAAGGATCAAATAAAAGAAAATTGATGGGAAAGACTGATTTGGTAGACAACTGCAAAGAATCATTCAGCTCCATTTTTTTTTTTTTTTGGAAAGAGTGGTGAAGAATTGGTTAACAGTGCAATCAAATCTGTCTTCTCCCTACTAGAGATGTCCTTATAAGAAAAGAAAATCTATAACTAAATAACAAGCCGTGGACTTTTCAGGAGAAGTGACTCAGCCTGGATGATGTGACTATTCTGGCTGAAGATCTGTTGCAGTCAATTAGACACCACTCCTGCATGTACTAACATTTAATTTAATGAAGATCTGAAAGAAAGGTACTTATTACTTCAGGTCAAATACATCTGAACATGGTATTCAACACTAAAAAACAGAATAACAGACTACACAAAGTAAAATACCCACCTGAAAAACCAAGTGATTAAACCCAAACATCGATCATATAGGAAAGAGAATCTGGGAGAGTATTTCCTGTGAATTAGCATCAAGCATCTTCCTGAAAAGAAGTTTGAACTTCAGTCAGTCTTCATCCTTTCAGAGTTTGATTAAGTAAACAGTTGTCCAGTTGTTGAGGCCTGACATACTGTAAAGCTGAGTCCATTTTAGCTAGATTAGCAAGTAATGGAGTACTCAAAAGACTGATGCATGCTGGGAAAATCCCAGTATTAGTGATGGTTAGTGTAAATCATATACTCTTAAAAGTAGAAAAAGAAGAAAAAAATTGCAAAGCTTATAGGAAAAGGTAATAAGTTGCATAAAAGCAGATGACCTGTTGGAAAAAATAGAAAAAAACATCCCACAACCAGATTCTTGGGCTTACCAGCATTTTTTTGAGTCTGAAGTACCAGACATTGCATATGGTCTCTCTTTACTGCCTTTTCCAAGAAAATGGAGAGTGTTCCCACAGTTTGCCTTTCCTGATATATCTGCACATCTGTGTTTCAGTAGGACTTTTTGGACAAAAACACATGCTCGTTTTCCCCAAGAGGCCAAATTCAGTGAAATGCACATTAATTGTATTGATAACTGTTCATTTTTCCACCCACTATTTGGATCAAAACTGTGAATCTGACCAAGACCTAACAAACAAAATCTTTATTGGAATTTCGAGGTACATATTCCAAGTTTGAGAAATCCCATATAAAAGGCTGTGCACAAGTGACTTCCTTGTGTTTCTGGCAAGAAATAAGGGATGGAAATGGCAATCTTCAGCCCATTAGATCTTGGAAAAATTATGATGAAATTTCACAGGATGAAGACATGGAACCTTGTTCAGTTTTTTCTCTGCTGTATTTCAAAAATTTCTGGTAAGTGATGGAGATGTTTGAATGTATTTGATTTCATTTTTGTCAAGTTTCATGCATCTTTGATGATGGAGCTATTAGACAACATGAACATGAGTTTCACAACAGCTGTTCAGGCACACCCCTGAAAGCACACACTTCAGATTCAAAGGGAAATCTTGGCTGCTTAGTCCTTTTCAAAATGATGATATTTATTCAAGAGACTCACTTCTGCCCTCTTTTTTTCTAAAAGAAAGCATTCAGTCACATACATGTGTAACTTCACTTTCTCATCTAGAAGCCAATCCTGAAATCCTTCTCAATTTTCATCCTGGCAGGAATTTTTATTTTCAAAGGAAATAAAGGTAGAGTAAGGATTTCAGGAGTGGCCACTATTGTCTATGTTCATTTCACTGACTTTTTTCAGTTTTAGGGGTATTATTTTTGTTATTTTCCTGGCCTATCTCTCTTCAATCCAAACTTACAATGCTCACTAGTTTAATGTTCCAGTCTTCCAAAAATACCATTTTTAGAACGGTTCAAGGAAAACATTGTTACAGTGTTCAATACCCTGGGGCATATAGCATTTTGCAGGAGAGAAAAACAAAGTGTGTTTTTTTCTGATAGAACTGGAGAAGTTGAATTTTCAGCAGTTTGTGCCCACAGGCAAAGTGTACAATTGTCTTAAGTCCAGTCTTTGGAGCTGCAAGAAATCAATTATTTTTTTCCTGTGCTAATATTGTGCTTAGATCTCTCCACAGCACTGGAGCCAAACTTGAGCAGTTTTACTTCCTGTGAACAGACCAATAATAGCCGTAATCATGTCGTACTGAGTAATCTGAGAGTAAGTTCCCTCCCTGCCTCAGAGTACATGAATCTTAATTTGGATTGTAGATTTGTCACAGTTTCCTGGTTCATAGCAAGTGAACGGATTTCAAGGTTTTGGAAGTTCACCATCTTGTTTAGAACCACTGGTCAGTACTTCTGCAGAAGGGATGGACTAGCAAGTTGCTTTTTACCAAAAAGAAACCTCACACATCTTCATGGCCAGTGGTCTTGCTACTGCTTTTCATATTAGTATCTATTAGCAACAGAATAAAGCACTCCATCTTTTTTCTTGGGAGTATGTTTTGTTGATCCCAGGAAAAATACTGTCAGTTCCATCTTCCTCACAAGGAAACAGGTAAAGACAGTTAATGACCATGCCAGGCATGATGCACTGGGTAAAAACCAAGGCCAGGAAAAGAACCACCTGCATTTCTACATCTCCTGCTAAATTTATTGAAATCCTCTGTTAGAACACTCCCCCTCCCCCCAGTGTAACATTTCTGGTAAATTCTAATTGGAGACTAAGAGATTAAGTTTAAGCATCATCTATAAAAAACCTCATTCTGTTGTCTTTTATAGTATCTGTTTTGGCACTGCAAGTTTTCCTTACTGACAAAAAGAAAAGAATCTTAGTGAAACATATCATTGTATTCAAATCACATTTTTGAAAAAAAAAATTACTTGAATATCACAAATCTAGTACAAAAAAGTTTTTAAAAACTGGACTTTATTGCGCTAGCTATTTTAGATCTTGTCTGAGAACACAACACATCTGCCAGCAGACAACAGGAAAATGTAGTGCTGAGATGCAGTCCAACAAGCAAATACACCATTTTGTTACATTTTACTCTACTCTTACTACTCTCTAGATTTATGTCCCAACTACCAGAGCTGAAAATGGGAACACAGAAGCATTTTATGTCCAGCTCAGGGAGTGATTGACAAAGGCGTACAAAGGTACAGACATAGCTACTAGTGACCTCCATATTAACTTTAGTTCTTAATACCTTATTAAAAGCTGTTCCACCAATATCTATTGTTTTTGTATAAGGTCAGGGACTTTTGGTACTTTCTAATTACAATGGATTGAGCTTGATGAATAATCCATTTAATTTAAAGACATCTCATTCAAGAAACAATCTGAAAGTAATAACCTTCATTAAGTCTGGAAGTTCTGTCCTAACTTTCCTTAATGTTTTCAGCTGTTGATATTCACCTTTGAGTAATCTGTACATACTAAGGGATGTACAATCAATTCATTGATCTCTGAATTTAGAACTTACATCATAGCTGAGCTCTTGTGGTGCACAATACCTATGACAATTATGATCAAAGTATGAAACTAAATATGAGTGACTTGAACACGGAGAAATGTGCTCCTACAGCAAATGTGTCCCTTCAGATGAGGACATGCCACATGCAGTAACCTGTTCAACTGTCTCAAAATCTTCATATTTCTCTACTTTTCATTTTGCATTGTGCTGATCTGGTGACACTGCCCAACAGCATATCTGCATAGGACTGAACAGAACTTGTAGGCACACATTTTGAATAACGTATCTCGGAGTGAAAGATCCAGTGCAGAAGTGTTCACTGATGAGTGGAAGAGCCAAACATGCACTCATGTTGTCTTATTGTTTTTAAATCTCACCTTCTTCAAACCCTAATTGTAAGACCCTTTCTTCTCTTATACTAAAGATTACCTTTACTTGAATTTAAGTGTACATATATATATATATATATACACACACACAGAAGACCAAAGGAGGAAGAACGCAGTAGAATTTATTATTGAATAACCCTACAAGCAAAGTTTATTCATTTTTATTAATCATATTCTGTCAGCTGGCATGTCTGAAGTCTTCTAATTATCTTGCTGAATTAGCAGTCAAGCGGCTTTATTTGTTCTTTGAATTTATGGGGTCCACTTTTATTTAAATGATTAATGATGCAAATTAATCAACCACTGAATTTCTGCAGAAAACTACCAGCTTGGGAAATAAAGCCAGAAATTAAATTAGCTCATCTGAGGTGTGATTGAACTTTTTTTCCCCTGAAAGCAGGCACTTTACAGTTTCAGATAAATGAAAAAACCTCAATAACTTTGGTTTTAATTTGTAATGTGAAAACCTTCAAAATAAATTCAGGCTCAGAGTCTTATGGCAACTTGTTCCACAGGTTATATATGTGTTACATATTATACCCATATGCCAGTACATGCATGATGTAGATCGGAACACAATTAAATTCATACTTATTGATTTGCCTTTACAGGAAAGGCTGGGGTAATGAACTTGTGCCATATGCAAGAGCAGCAGTGTTCCCCTCTGCTGGAAGAAGACCCTCCCCATCCATGTGGGCAAAAGATTCACTGCCTTGAAAGGCCAAGTGAATCTCAAGTTTTTGCCTTCTCCCTTTTGCAGTTCTTTTTTCAGTGTGAGATTCCCTACTGCAGCAGACAACAGGAGCACATTTAGATTGTTTGTAGATATCAAGACACTGATGATATCCAAATTTCTACTTTCTGTGTTATAAGCATTTAAATCCACACACACATATTTCATCTCCGTAGTTCATTGCTTGTCCCTGTTTTTAGATACCTTTGACTGCCTGTAAATGTTACCCATAGTAATAGACTGCCAGAAACAGCAAAATAACTTTGCTTGCCTATGTCAAAACCTTGAGTAGTCTCAGTGGAGACTGCTCCATCCCCAGCACAGATGGAGGAACTGAGTAGACCATCCTTACCATAGGAGGCCAGGGCCAGGCTTCATCAAGAGCAGCTAATATGCAACCCTCCTGTTCCTCTGGTAACAGCAGCCTGAGTAGTATTTTTGGGGTTTTGGTATTTTCCATGAGTCCTTTTTTCACTTTTTTTCCTTAACAGCCTCTGTTTTTGTATAACAAAGTTCAAGGTTGTCTGTACCTAGCTGGATCTGAAAGCTAGATTATATCAATTTAGCTGATGTCACAAGGTTTCAGTTCTTGAAATCAGCTGGACAAGGAAATTGCCTTTCATGCTCTCAGCGATGGATTCAGCAAACCCAAAATCCAGCTGAGTGTGATGAGGAGCATGTAGGGCTACCAGAGGGGCTTTTACATCAACAGCAGACAGAAAACAAGGGGAAAAGTGTGCCTGCTGCTGAATGGGTTTGGGGCCCTGGCCACATAGTACAGGGGAAAGGCTGTGGTACTTAATGTCTTCTGTGCTGGAAACTTTGCCATGAAGATTGGCCCCCAGGAATCCCAGGCCCCTGCCACCAGGGGAAAGTCTGGAGCTAGGAAGACTTCCTCTCCATGGAGGTCTTAGACTAGACAGAGCTCCCTGTCAGCCTCAACTGTACTGTGGTTCTGTGGTTCTGTAAAAGGTGAGAAAATTTCAGTCTCCAATATCTGGAGAAGAGCTGAAATAAAAATAATACTGAACTTAAAAATCCCTAATTGTTGAAAGTTTGTCAGTATATATTGATTTATTTTGCTAGATCTCATTCTCTCCATGTCTCACACCATTTAAGCCTAGTTCTTTCAGCTTGCCTGACACTTCTCACAAGACTTGAAGACATTTGCATTACTAGATCTTAGAAACAATTGGGAGTAATGTGGTCAGCACAACATACCTCTTGTTTAAAAGGAGTTTCACAGTAGAGAGGTTCAATTTAATATTTTCTGTTTATCCCACACTGTCCCGAAGTTTTCAAAAGTTGGAAAGGTCCATTTTCAGAAGTCTGGAGCTATTTTCCTTCGTTATAAAAGTTAAGAATGCCAGCTTCTGGCCCACATCTTCCTTGCTTATATGAGGAACTGAATGACCCCATATATAGTGACAAAATAAAGGATACAAAAATAAAATAAGAGAGAGGAATAAGTCCTGCTGTGGAATTAAACCTTTCCCTTGGTTTCAAAAGGCAAGCTGCTTTGAGGCAGGTTCAGCCTGGTGACACAACTATCTTTCAGGATTTACTTTCAAGATTAATTTGCTGATTCAGCATATGGCTCTTGTCTCTCTGTAAAATGAGAAATAAATTCTATATTAATCTTTTGAAACCTTGGCTTTTCTAGAAAGGGAAGCCTTTAAATGAGAAGTGCATTTTAACTGTTTAGTGTAGTTAATGAATTAATACCATTTAGGTCCTTGTGTCCTAGTCAAATTCAATCTTAGATAATTAATTTCTTCCTCTAATGCTCTCAGTTCTACTGGTAAATTTATTTTCCACTTTCCAATCTTCATTATGATGTAATAACATTACTACATAATCTTATCACAGTTGTTTGGTTTTAACACAGGAGGATTCAGCTTCAGGGGTGGAAATTAATAGCCATTCTGTGCAGTAAATACATCAGCTTAGAATTGCTCTGGGGCCAAAGCATACTCCACACTTGTGAGTTTCAATTGGTTTTCCACAAGGAGTTGCACAGGTCTCCATGCACAAATGGCAGACATACCTTTTCAGACAGTTTGTCTATCCTTAAACTTTAAAAGTTCCCCCTTTACATTTACTTGAACAGACATACAGACAAGTGTGCACACACACACACACACACACACAAATGCTGTTTCTTCCTTCAAGGCTGACTGAAACCTCACTCTGTATTTTCCCTTCTGACTTTTTTTACAGTTTATATTTTCAAAATTGAATTTGTCTGATGGCTTACTGTGAAAAATAAACACAAATGAGCTCTTTTATTTCCCCTTCATAGTTTGTGGAGGGAAATAATTTACTTTCTAAGAAATGGTCAAGATGTAGGTTTATGACTTGTTCAGTGAAGATAGTCTACTCATATTTCAAAGCAGAACATGAAAATGAAGGCAGCAGGGTTCTCTTCTACTTTTAATAAACAAAATTTAATAATTTTTAATGCATTTTCCTCTCACAACCAATTTTCTTCAAAGGAGGAGATTTTCTGTCTCACTTTTATGTTAACTATTCTCATTATTTCACTGAAACCTGTAGGTCTTATCACTTCACTTGCAAAACTTCGCTTGTAAAATTGTCATTTGAAACTTGATTTCTATCTAGAAGCAGATATCAAAGTTGCCCAAAGAATGCTGATTCAAAACAGTGTCCTAGTTAACAGAGGGATGTGACTGCTTTTCTTACCACATCACAAGTCACTGAAACTGAAGAATGTCAGCACACCTCAGATTGTCTTTTTATTTGTAAAATTCCTGGGTCAGCTTTATTTCTTTGCTGATCATTTATCTGGGCCGGTAGATGTTGATAACTGCCAAGAAGATGAACAACTATGGTGTAGCTGGCACAGCTGGATTCTTTCCAAATAAACCTCAGGAGATCTTTCAGTGACGTATTTAGCAAAAATACAGGAGTAATTCTCTTCACAATTCCTCTGCAGCAACATGGTTTGTTTGGAAAGAAGCATTTTCTCTCCCTCTCATTTGTAGCAGAGTGATTCT
Organism: Coloeus monedula; assembly: GCF_965178545.1. Classification (NCBI taxonomy): domain Eukaryota; kingdom Metazoa; phylum Chordata; class Aves; order Passeriformes; family Corvidae; genus Coloeus; species Coloeus monedula. Next base: position 37,862,159 of record NC_138781.1, read on the forward strand.
GTTGCAATCAGTGACCCTGCTGCTCAGTACAGCAGGTTACTATTTTCCATTGTTGGTAAATTGACCAATTTGGATCCAGTTCTCTGACAATTTTAAGCAGCCTTCACTTTGACCAGTTCGCAGGGTTGAATTTTAATTATCTTTAACCACAGACTTTGGATTTCAGAGTTCACTTCATTCATCATCTTATTTTTGTTGTTATGACAATTTTAGGTTAAACTTAGACAGATTCAGCTGTCATTATTTTTCCTTCAAAATTATTGAATGATTGATTGGAATATTTTTTTTCCAAAATATAACTCAATTACTATGAAATTAAAATTTTCCACAGGAATCTTGCCAATAAATTTATGTATGGAAATTTTCTAAAAATATGTAGGCTTCAATGATATTTTAATACTTTAAATTTTTATTTGACAAACTAAATTTAATTTTGATTTAGTCTGATTTTAATGTCTATAGACATAAACATTCCCTTTTGTGTTCCATTGAGCCCTCTTTCCCTTCTACAGTCAGCTTTTCCCTGACTATATCTTCCATGCAAAAATGTGGTTTCGCTTCTGATTTAAGAGTTTGTTTATGGTGGTTAGAGGGTATGGCTGAATCTGTAACACCGAACTACATAGGAAACACAGTGACATGAATGATCTTTAGCTGATTTAAAATGAAAGTTTCCAACATTTTTTCCAAATACTTCTCTTTCTGATCTTTGTGTCTGAGAAAACATTCAATAATGTGGAAAATAAATGTTTTATCACTCATTATTTCTTTTGGAAAAAATTATAAATTGCGACTTTTGGTTTGGTTTTGGATGCATTTCTGCATAAACCACACAGAGGCAACGGAGAATTCTCCTAAGCTACACAAAAGGAATGTGCATTCCTCCTTGTTTCCCATGCTAACCATTATTTCCTTGTTGGTTTAAAATGCTTAAATAACATATCAGTGTCCTTGTCTAGTACATTTGGCTGCAAGAAGTGATGATGTTTTGGACAATGCAGTTGTATAACAAAAAAAATGAGTTAAGTTTTCTGTGTACACATTAGGCCTGAATTCTTCAGTGACAAGTAGGTCAGTGAGCCAACTATCATGAATGTGTATGAGCAGAAAAGGAAGCTCAGAATATTTTGTCACTGGAAAGTTGAGCTTGACAGACATGTAGACATTGATTACAAAGACAGGTGCACTAGTCTTACTAAATATGAGTATGAAAAAAGAGAGACTTTATACTTCTTATAACAATAATGAATATAATAAATATACTAAAATACGTGCTAAGTAATAAAAAATAATTTTAATGGGAAAGTGGGATTCATCTTTTGAAGAAGCAGAACTACTGTCATTAGCAACTTTGGCAGGCATCAGAATGAATTTATCTTTGAATTGTTGTATGATTAATTCAGATGTGGCACAGGAACCTGTGATTTCCCATCAAATTTGCTCATCATAAAGAAAGGACCTACCACATCTGTCTCAAAACCATTAATGAATGCTGAACAGGTTTATTCTACTATTAATAAAAAATGTTCAAATGACAGTTTGGGTTATAAACTGTTCATCTTTTCCCTGCTTGCAGATAATTTTAATGCTAAACTGGGGGGGAGAGCAGGATTTTTACAGGTAAAATACAGTTGGCTAAGTTAAAAACTATGCTCTTTATGTATCCTTTATAGTTACTGGAGACAAAGACAATTTAAGTGCCCTGAATTGTATTTTGGACAATCCTGACTGTACTTTTATGTATGTCTGCCTTGGTATATATACAATACATTTATCATACAACTATACACACACAAAATATATTATTGTACATGTAGGATGTGTATAAACACACATATAAGTATGTAGGTATCAATATAGGTATTATGTATGCATATACACACATATGGCCTTGGATACCTCCTACCTGTATGTAGCGTGAAGATTAAATAACTTGGTCACCTGATGTTGCAAGTCCCAGGTAATTTCACTGTTCTCACTGAGACAAACTTTAATTAGGGACATTTTCAGAGAACATCTAGGAATAAGTCTTTGATTTCTATCTAGCACTGCTTTGAGTCCAGACAAAAAGCTTTTGAAGCTTTAGTTTTCCTCGTACCTTGTACCAGCAAAGGTGAATGTGAAATATGGAATGTTCTTGTGGTGAAATCACAGAGAAATACAAATCAAGCTCAAGGCAATCACCAGTTCATCTGCTGATAGGACAGCCAGTATCTGGCTAACTAGTTCTCAAAAGAACTTCAGCAATGGAACTCCTCAAGTCCTCCATCGATCCATACCAGTTCCTCACTTCCATTGTTGCAGTGATGTTTTCTACTCTCTGGTTTTGTGCTTTATGTCCATTAAATCCATTATTTCTTGTTCTGTTCACAAGCGTTGTTGAAAAAAGATGTTGCCTTCTCCTTTGTAGTAGCTCTTTATACACTTAAAAAGAAAATCACCATTCTTCATTCTTGACATCTTTCAGATAAATTAACGGAGTACTTTTTCTAGGTATCATCTTTTTTATATCAGAGCATTCTTGTTGGTCTCTGGGGGTCTTGTCCTAACCAGTGAACATCTTGTTTGGGAATGAATTCCCCAAAATTGCATGCCCCTCTAACTGAAGCCTTCCCAAAGCAAAATTAAAACCTAAGATTCTGGTTTTTTTGTCGATAAACTTCTTTTTTATAGGATCAATACCTTTTTTATTCAACTTGTGCTCTCTTCTAAATCTAGATGATTTTCAGAAATGATCTCTAGCTGGTTGTTCTCATGTCCTTTATTGTGCAACTGATTTTAATGTCACTCTTCCTGACTGATTTTCAGACTATTTCTGGAGTATATCAAGAATTGTACTTTGTCACTTTAATCTTGTCCTCCAATAAGCTTATTATCCTGGTCTGATGTTGTTTTGAAATTTAAAAATTTAACAAGACCATTTTCTGTTACACCATGAGCTTCATCAGTGAAAGTATTGGATAGAAGTGGATGCAGTTTGATTCTGCAGAGCCCTATCTGAACACTTTTATTTTCATAGAGAATTGATGGCTTACTTCGTGCATATGATTGTCTAACCTGTGTTGCACAAATTTCAGAGGCTTTGTAAAAGCTGTTGTCCTGGCTTGTCAAGGTGGTAGCAAAGCTCTACTGATGGCAACAAGCCCCAGGAAATCTCCTACTTGTTTCCCATCAGCAAGATCTGAGGAAGAAGAGAATTCTATTATTTGATATGATTATTCATGAAAAATCCATCCTATTTCTTATTTATTTATTTGTTATTTTACAAGTTTACAGGTAGTCACTCTCTGCTTCAGGTTTTTGCTGGGAAAAGAATTGAAATCTGACTAATCTGAAATTCTCATGCTACTCTGCTTGCCATGCTAAAGGAAAATATTTCCTTTCTTTGTTTGCAACTGCATTTGTATTTTGTGTTTGTTTGATTAGGTTTGTTTCTTTGTTTGAAGTTCATTCTTCCTCCAGCAGTTTTCATATTCCAGTGATTCTACAATGGGGAGCAGGGCTGGCTGGAGGGCATCCAGGAGCAGCACCAAGTCCTTTTTCCCACTGGGAAGGGGTTGCACTCAGAGATTTGACAAACCCCTAACTATCCCAATAATCTCTAAATTCGTCTTCCCTGTTCTTACTGAAGATCTTGCTCATTTTCCTCTCCTACCAGCTGCACTAATTCCCTAGTCATAACCTGACCTTTTTGGGGAAGATTGTCTCAAAAAAGACTGGCATTTTGTTCTTTTCAGTATCACCTGCAATTAGCTTCCTTGTTTCACAGAGGGAGTAGGCTAACTCTTGCTTCAGACTTCTTACCTTAAACTGTTAATGCACTTCTAAAGCAGTCCTTGTTATTCCTGGTGTGGCTTGCTAAATGCCTCTATTTCTGAATTTGGCCTTTTTGATTTTGTCTCTACCAGCTCGTACCATTCCTTTACAATCCTCTCAACAATGTGATCTGATTTCTACTGTTTGCTTCCATCTCGTCCAGAGGTCCCTGAAGAATTTGCAGCTGAAACAAGATGAACACCTATTGTGTTTCTCAATCTCTTCCTATGCTGTGACCTGTGTTTATGTGATTAGCATGCCTTTCTAAGTACCAGCCTTCCTTAACAATTTTTTCCTTTTAGAATTGCTTTTCAGATCAACAGCTCTGCACAGAAATGACTTAATAAATAATTACAAAGATTATTGCTTATCCAAAAGGACCAATACCTAGGCGTAGTTTTCATGGCATTTTTTACTCACTAGTTTTGACAGTTATAATCACTAAGGGTACATATTTTGAGAATGTGCAAAAATTAAGTGTAGGAGACAAGTTTCAGAGAGACAGGCAGGCTGTCTTATGAATCATCATACACACTGTCATGTGCCTGTGACCAGTTACTTTCAGCCTCAGCCTTAATGAAATTAAGTGTGTTTCTTATACAAATGCTTCCCCATCAGCAGAAGAAGGACAGATTCTAGCTTACACTGAAAATATATGTGAGCCCACAGCATCTTTGAGGTGAGGATTTTACACTTTCATTTCAACCAAGCAGGATGTGTGCCTCTATTGTTAGGTTAGGATGCTTTTAAAGAATAACTTTCTTGAACAAGTGGAGGACAATTTACTCACAGTTAAAAATTTGCTTCTCTTATTTTTGGACTTAAGTGGACCAGAGATATGGAAACTTTTCTATTTTTTTTTTTTTTAATTTAAAATTTTATTTTAAGATCATACTACAAAAACAGCACAAAACCAGTTTGGATCAAAAGGGGAACATACAAAGACTTGTCACAAAGCAACCGCATTTTCCTTTCTTAAATCCAGTGGCATTTGATTGTTGAAGATGTCACATCTTCATATTATTTTCTTTCTTTCCCTTTTGAAAAAAAAAATGCTGAAAATCTGTTTATTGTAAATGTAAGCACTTGCTGGAGACTGAAGTTCTCTGATCACCTGATAGTCTCCAGAAAAATAATAGAATAAAGATGTCTGTTTTAGTTTGTGGACTTAAAAAAGAAGAAGAAATGAAAGAATGAGAAACATGACATGTAGTATGAGTCAAACATAAATCTGACTAAAGACAGGTGGGAAAGTAAATTTCATATCACTTATGAATGTTAGCTCCTCTTAATTAAAGAAGAGACAATGAAATGTCCTTAGTATTATCACTAGAAAATTTATGCTCATAGGGAGTATAGTCACCATTTATTCCCTAGGACACACATGTTCATTCTTTGCATATAATGAGGGGCAAATTTCTCAGGCCTACCAAAGAAAAACTAAATGCATTTTTAAAATTCTTTTGTTGGAAGCATGTTTAGTTCTAAATAGGAACAGTTATGAGCACATTTGAAAAATATCTTTACAGACTGCTTATACTTAATGGAATCCAACTCACTTATGGACCTGGAACATATCTGTGCATCTATGAGACTTATTTAATTAACTGTTAACATTTTATAGGAATTGCAATAAAATGCACAAATCCAGCTCAGAGCACACACTAAGATTGCAACATGTTGAGTTAGTTGTGCTCACCTGGGGTCAAAAGTCAAAGATCAGCTGTCAACACATTGGTAAATTAAATGAAGCCAGAGAAAATTGCCTTTTGCTGATCGGAACAGAAATCTAAGCCGCCTTTTGGCTCACTGAGTACACAAGGTAATTTAAACATCCTGACTTGATTCCCTACTGCAGCCTCCATATGTTCTCTCATACTCTGAGCCACATCCACTCTGTGCTTTCCTTTTCAGGTGAAAAACATGTGAAAATAGAGAAATCTCAGTAAATAAGAGTCGATCATGTGAAGTAAACTGCATTTATGGGACTGAATTAAGATTGTCTTGGACTAGGATTTTCTATATTTTGGGCTACTTCTATCTCCCCTTTTCATTTACTCAGTCATCTTCTTTACGACTTTCACTTACCACTGTGGAAGGAGCTGGTTATGCATGACTCATGAGTGTGTTCTACTTCCTGGGGGATGTCTTCTTTCAGTTCCCCCATTATGAAAAGCAGAATGAGAAATCCTTAGAGTTGACAGTCTTTGTGTAGGAGAAAAGATCCATCTGTCTCTACCAAAATAATATCCCCAGAGTCATCAATACGATCAGCATGTCAGTACTGTATTGAAATGCCAAACCATGGTGTTTGGAAGACAGGGAGGATCCAGCCATCACTGTTGTACAGATCTTCATCCATGGCCTGCATTAAAATTTAGCTGGTTTAGGGCCAAACCTTCTTTTCAAAAGGTCAAGGCTTTCTCCTTGAGAAATTAGCACCTGTACTCATATGTCACACATGACTGTGAGCACAAATATTAACTGCAACATTCACTCTTGTCTGCACAGAACTATGGCAGAGTCTACCAGCAGGCATTTATTTCTGAGTGGAAATCAGTGCTACAGAGGAATTTAGGTCACGTGTCCTCATATAACCCCATAAATTTTTAGGCATCAGCCGTTTCATTTTGCAGTTTATCTTAATCAGGTTTTCCTGATAAACTGCACAAGAATTATGTATAGCAATTTTACTATGTAATAATATGGAAGATTTATAGTTTATGAGCTTACTTTTATCTTGTTTCTCACAACTCACATTTACTTATATAAAAGCACATAGCTGCAACAATTTTCTGTGCACTTTAATTTTGCAGGCCCTTAAAATAAAATTTGAGTATAATGCTATTGTTTATGTGTTTATAAGTTTTTCCTGGAAGATACAGAAATGCTTGAGATTTCTATTGAAAGAAGAAAATAACCATCATGAGAATTTCAGAAAATATATCTTTTCTAATGGAAAATTCATTCAGCTTTAGATGATTATTTTTTATTTAACAGTTACTTTGGGACCATTTACATAATAATCTCTTTCATTAAACTAGAAAAATCTCACCACGTTTTCTTACTGAAAGCCTAAAAGTACACATGCAACAAAAAAAACTATGGAGCAATATTCCTGCTCATTCATTTATTTCTTGTTTATATACACAGTCATAAACTAACACTTGCTGGGAATACACTTAGAAATGCAAATTTTGGAGGTGTGATTGGGGGAAAAATATCATAGGAAATAGAGATCTGAAAAATTAGTAATGAATGATCCACAATACAAACTGGGATAGCTGCATTGAAATCCAAGCAGCTATTGTAAGTCAGAGGAACTGGTTCATATATTACAAAATAATAGAGCATCCTCTCTTGAGGAAAAACAAGCACAGCTTCATTAACACACAAAGATAAGTTCTTCAAGTTTTTTTCTTGTAGATTGAATACGGTTAATGACTATGGAATATGAGTTCTAGACCATACTTTTATTTGCAGTTATGTTCAGGATGTCCCTGAAACAACTAATCACAAAAATAAGAGGATCACCTCTACTGTGAGGTACCTCTTCTAAGAATAGTTCTACCACTGGAATTCCAAGAAAAGGTCAAATTTTGGTTTATGAGGTCTACCATTTCTAAACTTGGAGCCACACAAACCCTGTTAAATTTCAGCAAGACAGGAAAGTACTCTTTGTAATCAGTCTCACAGTGGGAGGAGGAGGAAGTAACAATCACCTTGTTACACAACTCTTGCTCATTTGACTTAACTCCTTAAGATAATTACGTTGTGAAGGTCATACATACAATACTCTACTATTTCAGAGTCACATATCTCATATGAAGGCCCCAGATGTTCACATAAGAACATGTTTCATGTCTTAAAAAAAGCCCATTTCAGCTGTCTGACAAGTACAGTACAATTATGGTCATTGATTTCTACAAAGTCTACAGGAAAAGATTTCCAGGAACAAGACACGCTATTACTGCATGTGCTTTATTCGAGTATGAGCCTCCCTTTAATAATGAGAGATTCACCCCACCTGTAGCTGCAGACCTGATTGTCACCAAATGTGGAACTAGAACAGCAAACTTCTTAGTTTTCCCTTCAAGATAAGAAAGCTAACCAAACGCCTTTCTCCCTCAACCAACCATTTGCCTCCTTCTTTAAGAACATCTAAAAGGTATTTAAGTGTCTCTATGTACCGTGACAGTGAAATATGAAACTAACATTAAGTATAAATGTATTTAATAATGAATTTGTAATTAAATCAGAGTTTGTATGTCAGCAATCAAATGATTTGCTAAAGGACAGCTCTTTGAATTGATGCTTAATGCTCATCTAAGGACAAAATAAATTTTGCAATATAATTAAATGAGCAAAAATGCATAATCACAATATTATTAATATGTTAACCTTGTAAACATATTTTAGTATTGCAGGCACCTAACAAGATAGCTATGGCCAGTTAATTAGATTTCAAGTAAGTTTCTAACCATGCTAATCCATATTTTATAAGAATATTAATTAAAAACCAACATGCTATATCTTCACTGCACTATCTTGCTATATTTTATACCAGCTCTGACTTACAATTAAACAAAGCAACTGTTAACAAATAAATAAACAACAACAACAAAAATAAAAACAAATAAAGGACCAGAAAAGTGCCAGTAACTGTTTCTTAATAATATAGTAAAAATTATTCTGCAAATGGTTTATCTTTTGTATACTTACTACATTTCATGAAGATCTCTCTTTAGGAGTCAGTGTAACATACAAATTTTCTATGCAAGCTTAAATATGGGGTTGACAATGCAAATATATATATTAGGGCACTCTTATTCTCTTTTCATTCACAGGAGAGAATTAAATTACCAAAGGCAAGAGCTATAGAAAATCATGAAATAATGAACTGATGGGTATTTTTCCATTATGTCCATGGCACAAGACACCAAATACATAATTCTTTTAACCTATCAATTAATCTATCTTTTTAATCAATGACTAAATCAGTTCTGATGCTAGGCTTAGCTCAGTAGCAGTAAATGTTGTGCAGGTATTTCCATTCATCACATCACTGTAGCACAGAAAAGCCTTGTTTGTGGCTAGATGCTATACTTACTATTATTTTATCACATTCTTAGGTGTTGAAGATTCAAGAAAGTAAGGAATTCATCCCTAAAATAAAGAACATAAATTTTCTTTAGGAAAACTAAAGTAGCTCAGCTACATCCTTCAAGATGTCCATTTTGCTCCATGAAACTAAAAATCCTTTGATCTAAGTCAAGGAGGATTGTCGTTCTGGAGAACAGCATGAACCTGGAGAAAAGTGTAGGGCTGAGTGTCTTCTTTATCAAAATGATCAAAGGCTCCAAGTAATTCTTCTGCTTATTACTCTGAATTCCAAAGAACCGGCCTACACAGGTGCTCATTTATTTTCTAGGTCAGCATTCAAGGTGTGTAAATCGAAGAGACCAGTGCTTCTCTTGTTCTCCTGGGTTCTGTCAGGACCATCCCACTTCCTTAGAAGGTGCCAAAACCTTTTACAATTGTTTTTACCTCAGTCTTCCACAACAGAGTTTCCTTCTTGACAAGACTTTCTGCAAATTCCAAGGTGAGATAGTGCAGCCTGTTTTTCAAATATTGACATTGCTTTGACTTGTCTTGCAAACCCCAGTCCACATAGCTCCTTGCTGATTTGTGAACTCTGATTTAGCATGCCTTGCTTGATTCCTTGTAGGATTTTTGTCCCCTGCTATGACCTCAATGTCAGGATGCTATTTACCTTCTATAAGCTTCAGACTGAAATAGTAATTTATTGAACTGCTCTATTTTTCCCTTCAGGGTCCCATTTTGCACCTGTTCAGCAATCAGTCTGAGGCACAGAAAATAATTTGTTTCATTTTTTGTTTGAGATCGGCCCAGATTTTGCTCACTTTAGCACTAGAAGAAGTTTCTATTATCTCATGCCTCTCCTTAGTTTCGTTTCTACGAAGAGGCTGAAGGACAAAACCAAAATACACCAACCTCACCATCCCAGCACAGCTGAGGAGCTCAGAGCACTTTATAAACCTTAAAACATTCCCCTTCCGACTCTTCCAGATGAATGGACTGCTAAATCAAAATCAACAATAGCCATTAAGTTCTCTTCCTTTCTTTGTTTTCGTGTTTTCTTTTTCCTTTCTTTTAGCTTGCACATCAGTGGGGTTTTCGTTAAGAACCAAAGGCAGCAACTGGCATCATCCTTTCTTGACAAATTTCTCATACGTGTAATTTTTTCATGGTTTCTGTACTTGTTATCTATCAGGCTTTTCAGTCCCTCCCTTTGTTCTCTTTGCTCCAGATGAAAAGTTACCATTAAATGAAGCTATTTCCTCAGCAATGTTGTCCTTATCACTCAATAAAGAGGTCAGTATCAAGTTCCACACATCTCTAAAGTTCATTAGATATTCTAGATACCTGTCAGCATTACAGGCTGTTACGCAGACAGCAATGCAGGGAAGACCCCAGGCACAGGAAAGTGAGAGTTCTCCTCCACTGATACAAAAGAATCTTATTTCTCTTTACCCCACTGCTGCTGCGTTGCGTGCAGGACTTTGATTCATTCAGTTAATTGTTTATCTTGCTAAAAAAAGAATCTATATTCAAAGCATTAAATATTTACTTTTTTCATTTGTTGATTAGAAAGTAATACAGTTATAATGTAGTAATCCAGTCATGAAGTAAAGCCTGAGTGTCTTTGAGTCCTTTAATCCAAGTTATATATTTTTACACACAGTACAGGCAAACTTGTACAACATGGGCAATTTCAAAGTGCCCCAGTGTTTATCACCCCTTTGCAAAATTATTCAGTGGTAAATGCAATGTAAGGTTGTAAGTAGCACATGCAATTATTTTATTACTTTGTATTTCTCTACACAAAAAAGTTACCACAAAAGTTTGTTCAGAAAAATTATAGTGAATCATGCCTTGGCCATTCATTTTATTTCTTGCAGAACAGACAATCCAGAAGCATTAAAAGCTCAGCAAGATACTCCATAGAGCAAAAAAAGGTTCAAAGGAGGGCATTTTACCAACAACTGGAAACATATCTTCTGGTTTTCCCCTTAAGGTGCCTCAGATCATTTATGGCTATTAAAAGGTCATCAGGTCTGTAGAGAGAGAAACCTGAAGAGTCAAAACACTTCTACTGAGAGTAACTTGCGCACAGAACTTTGGTTTTGTGTGTGACAGGAGTCCAGATCAAACACCTCTATGAAATGCTAAAGTACCAGTAATAAAAGCCCCCTTTTATACAGGTTCATGTCCAAGGGATTATTGCCTTTCTTGATAGGCAAAAATGAGCTCTCTGGTGCCATTCTGCATCAATACTTTTTTGTTCTCCCAGGTGCCGTTTGAGAGGTACAAGACAATAAGTTGCATCCTCCTGAGCCCCTACATCTTCTTTGGGCACCATGCGGTTTTTGAAATCTGCTGATAGAGTGTATCACAGCAAGTAGCAAAGTTCAGAGCTGTAAAAAACAAATGCTACCTCTTGAAAATGCCTGGATGGGAGAAAAATATCCTGCTTTTCTACTATCATCTAATAGCAAGTGATTGTTCATAGCTGAAGCAAGGCTGTGAGCTTTTGTTATTAATCACAGGGATTTTCTCAAATAAAAGCCCCTGGGGAATCCATCATCTTCATCAGCCTTTGCTCCCTCCAGTCCCCCATCACTTTGCTGGGGTTGTGTCCACTCTAACAAAGCTTAAGCCAAAACATTGCCACCCAGTCCCCACTGTAAGGGGAACAATAGGATGAGCCACTTATTCGCTTGTTTTCTCACCTCTGCAACCCTCAAAGCACATATGGCATTCACCCTTGTATATTACTTCTCTAAAAAAAATACATTTCCTCTTACAGTAATATATAGAAACACAGAGTAGCAGATAGATGTCCAGCAAGAACAAATAACTGTTGAAAAGACCAGTCAGTATCACTCACCTCCAACTTACTTTTGCCAGCAGATGTTAGCTGGCCCGAGGTCACAAAGTTCTACTCATAAAATTTGAAGTTTCCTCTAAAACTGAGAGATTTTGTTTATTTCTTTGGAACTTGCTTTTAAATCATGAAGATTGTGGATTACTCTGGTATGAATTCTTGAAAAAAAATATTTTATGTGGTGCATTAGTGCAGGGACCTTCCTCCCAAGCCAGAAAAGCAAGCACATGGAAGGTTATTGGTAAAATATGCAGTGAAATACAGTGTTCTGAAAAACAAAGTCCAAGAGGGTTTACAAGTATTAAATATATCATATTATAAAGGTCTCACTACTCTTCTAATACTGTAGTGGTTTACATTTTTTTTGAGCAGTTCCAAATGCTGATGTCCCAATGTTCATGTATTCTGAAGGCAGCATTTGGTTTTGCTTAGGCTGGAACTTTTTATCAGGTCGTTGTTTGGGCCTCAAAAGTACTACTGTGATAACTTACAGACAGCATTTCTGTGGATGGAATTGAGGAGAAGTAGAAGTGAAAGGGAAAACTTTGCAGGAGACCAGCCTAACCCTTTGGCATCTTGAACCACCAAAAAAGTAAAGAAAAAGGCTTAATTTTAGCAGTTCTCCTTTTTGGGAGGTTGGGGTTTTTTTAGTACCAATTTGAAGAAAAAAATACCTACAATTTTATGTCTGAAACACTGAAAATAAAGAATGTCAACAACAAAACTGAGAATAGTTTGACCTAATTTATGACTTTTAAATATTGGTTTCACTGAAGTTACTTTATTAGTATGCAACCCACGTTCTTTTATCATCTTTACCCTGATGTTTCTGCTTTCATAAATCATATATCAAGTTGATAAAGAGAAATTCAGCACAGCCCTAGGAAAATTCAACAGATTGTCAGCTATTTCTTATTCAATAATTTATGAGAACAAGATGTCTCCATTACATAAATAATTCCTTTGCATTTCATTCAATTATGCTGTTATTTTGATGTTTATTATTGAGAGAAAATGTGATTTTTGAAGGGCAAAGTGGATGTGCTGGGTTGAAATATTTCTTGAACTCCAGGGATTAGTGATTTGTTATTAATAACCATCTGTAACATGGAATGTCCACATATAGAAAAATATATTCCTTATAGAACAAGCAATATGGGCTGTGAATCCAAAAGCAAAACAGAATAAGTCAGAAATTTTTCAAATATGTACCCCCTCCCTGGAAAAATAGGCTTTATTGAAACCCAAACTTGCCATTTATATTATGTGTTGCAATTAGCGGCAGTGGGGCAACTCTGACTTTAATATATGACTAAAAATAGCCAATTAATAAAAAAGAGTCTCTTCTTCATCAGCTACGTATGTAATCAGAGGACACTGGGACCTCTGAAGTTGATGAAACCTTTTCCCATTTGTAATATTCCCCCTACTTATTTTCTCTTGAAAGGGACAGCTCATGTTTTGTGAAGTCCATCCCAATAAAAACTTTGTAAACCTACTGAAATATTTTTTTTTGTGATTTTGTACTGATGACAAAACATGCAGACATCAAAGGTTGTATGATACACACAACAGAAAATCTTACATAAGGTCATTGAAACAGGTCAGAATTTGTTACAACATCTAACACGTTTTGTTAGGTAATTTATTTGGACTGACAACCTAAATGCAGTTAAGGACACACATGGCTTTATGCAGCCTGCAGTGGGAATTTCACTGGTGATCCCGAAGCTTTCAGAGAAGGGCATAGAGTGACATGGGCTATGCACTAAAGGGGTGAGTTGGGAAAAGTTAAAAAATCCTTTACAAGATAATACTCATTTTGTCTGTAACCTGACATACAATCACTGAAGCTCTTCACCTTGTGTTGTCCTAACAGTGATTAATCTGTACTCACTCCTGTTTGTACTTTATCAGTCCCTTAACCTTCTGTTGAGCTAGCATGCAAACACAGGAAAAACACATAAAAAAGCTACTGGGATTGGTTTCCTTTGAGCTCCTTACCAGCTGAAAAACAAGTTTCATTACTCTTCCTTCATTTGGATTTTCAATATCAGCTACTTCGAGTTTGTCTTACCTGTGCTTGTGGGGTCTACCTGCTGTCATTTCCCCGGTATTGATTCCCATTTTATATTACCTTTTTTAAGGCTTATATTCTAAAGCAGAGGTCTTCATATGTTCCCTTTAATTCTGTGTTCTGTTACTTAGTGGATCATGCAGCAATGACTGGCATTTTGGTGCTCTAGGTGTATGACTGTGACACCATGGTGTTGCTACAGTGAGTTTTCCTGAATAACTGTAATCTCTAAGTTATGTTATCATCTAGTATGCAATAGGAAATACAAAAAACTACAGGTGCAACTTTTCTGGGATGTATATATATTATTGATAGCAAATGTATTGTATGTGCCTCAACAGCAAGATGTTTTAAAAGTGTTTAATCCAGTCTGAAGTTGAATTCTGATTTGCTTCTAAATCCAAAAGAAGTGCAAGCTCTGTTAATGCCATCTGTCAGCTACTGGATGAATAGGCATCTTTCAAAAGTTTACTGTCAGTAGACAAAATGAGTTGATAGCTTGCATTAGTATGCTGCCAAATTTACTTCTTGATTCCTCCTGCAGTTTAGTGTATGCAGCTTTGATTTGCTCTTCTGTCATCATGGTTTTGTGTCTCTGTTCCCCAAACTCCCTGCCTTAGTCAATGGCATGTTTCCCCTCGTATGATCTTTTAAAAGTATTCCTCGGCACATAGCAGATCATACCTAACGGTTTTCTGTTGCAACTGCTAAGTTCATCAGTTTTCCTGATAGCTACAAGTGTATCTGTGTACCAGAACTGAGATCTCATGTTGGGATCCCATTAACAGGGCATTGCTGTAAAACTGTCACACATCACTTTTTCATATCACAGGTAACAGGAGAAGCACACAAAAATATGTGTACGATGACCAAAGATACACATTGTAAAAGCACATTTTATGTCCCTTTAGTAGTAACATTTTGCCTAGTAAACATAGTCAGTGAAGCTGAAAGACTATTCATCATATTGTTAAAACTGATGTCTAGAGCAAGTTAGGTAGATATCACTCTATCCCCCAACAACTGTATTTATAGAATCATAGAATGTTAAGGGTTGGGAGGGACCTTAAAGTCCATCTAGTCCCAACAGCCTTCAGCCAAGGGCAGGGACACCTCCCACTAGACCAGGTTGCTCAAAGGCCCATCCAACCTGGCCTTGAACACCACCAGGGTTGGGGCATCCACAGCCTCCCTGGGCAACCTGTCCCAGTGCCTCACCACCCTCACAGTAAAGAATTTTTCCTAATATCCAGCCTAAATTTGTCCTCTTTCAATTTTTACCCATTACTCCTTGTCCTATCACTACAGTTTCTGAGGAAGAGTCTCTCTCCAGCTTCCTGGTAGGCCTCCTGCAGGTGCTGGAAAGTTGCTGTGAGGTGTCCACTAAACCTTCTCCAGGACAAACAGCCCCACCTTTCTCAGCCTGTCTTTGTAAGGGAGGTTCTTCAGTCCTCTTATCAATTTTGTGGCCCTCCTCTGGAATTGCTCCAACAGTTCCATGTTGACTGATTCTACACCACAGAGTTCTGTGTTTGGTCACTTGAATGAATGTCATTTATGATTGATTTAGATTAGGGACTGGATTGGAATTACAGATTAGGTGAAAATAGCCAGACACCAGTTCTTCTGACATCATTTAAGGGTTTCCCCCATGTACTGAGGACAGTATTAGGAATCCAGGGCTGTTTGCCCTGCAGCTGCTAAGTACAAATAGGCCATCAGCTGTACTTTAATTGTGCCTCAGATCACACAACACTTACATAGTTTACAGCTGATGGAGTTGTGCAGCCAATGGTGAGATTTTGTGTTTGCTCAGGCTGCCAGACTCCACGCATGCTGATGTGAGAGGTAGCTGCCAAATCTGAATGGTTGCCTTTACTGATGTAGATAGTAATGCACTATAATTACCACTCAGCTTTCCATATGTCGCTAAAGAATTTGTGTAATTAACTCCATATTTAAATATGATTCATCTATGCAAAATTAAATGTGTCTACTGGATCCAGGAGCCTTAGGATTCTTCAGGATTTCAATTGCTTTGCTAATTTGTTCAAGGTAGGGGGTTATGTTAATTTTGCAATGCTTTGGATGACCTATTTCTTTATGATTTATTTATTCATAGTTTTCTGTTTATCATCTGAGAGTGTGCTTAGAAGATACATAAAGCCAAACACAGTTTAAAAAAAATAAGCCAAAAATTGCTAAATTCACTCCAGTTTTGATACTTATAGATTTTAAAAGTCTTAAAGTTTGATATAAGTAATTTGGGTAGCTGTTCCACAGTATAGATTCTTTTAAAATACAAAAAAAAAACCCCAAACCAAAACAAAAAACCTCCAACATTTTGTAATGCTTCTTCGTAACAAAATATTTAAATTGTCCCAGCTTGAAATTTCAGGTTTTGACTTCCTGAAATATTTTTAGATCTTGGAAATTCTTACTGAATGGCCAGCTACTAATTTGACTAACAGTGTCTCCATTCAGTCTCTGAATTGTCCTTCTCAACCCCAATGAGGGTGAAAGAACAATAAGGTATTCAAAAGGAGAAAATTTTTTTCTGAAAACTGCTTAGGAAACTCTGATAAAACGTTACCTCATGGTCTTTAACCATGTGTTTACCATATGTGCCATCTTTCCCACATCATAGTATTTCCATTTTTCCTGATTCAGTTCTGAATTGACAGAGGGGCAGCTGTTGAGTTTTACCTTGATTTTGCTCCCCTCCCACTCACACCAATACATCATATCCTGGATTCAAACAAAACATGTTGCTTAACAGTGAGGTTTTTGATTTGTCTCTGTGATCATACACCCCAGGAGGAATCAGAGTTTAGCCATGTATTTCCTGTGTTACATGTAATCTACTGACAGCAAAAAATTACCAAAAGGACATCACTGTCACCGCTTAAAATAATAAATTTCTTTAGTGAGACTAGTGGTCTCTTTGAACTTCATAATTGCATGCACAGTTGCAGAAAATAGATTGCATGAATTTGGAGAGCTGTATAAATATTGCAGCAGTTTTTTGTGGAGTGGATATGCTGTAGGACAAATGAAGATTACAAGACAGGTGAAGCAAAGCCACTTCCAAGATCCACATGTGCTGCTTTAGTGACAGGCTGAGACATATCAAATCTTTGAAAAAACTAAGTGTGAAGGTTAAATTAATGGTTCCACCAGGACCCCTCCTATTTTTTTTATCAGAAATGATGACTTATGAGTTCTAGTAAACAACTAATTTTTTACCAGAAAGTAATAGATCCAAGGTAAACACATGAGCAATTCTAGCTGTTGTGCAAATGATTCTTCACAGCTTTTGTATAGTAAGAATAACAACTTCACCATAACAAAGATGTATGATCCTAAAATTTCCAAATACCTCAGGAATTAAGATGAATAAGCAAAGAACAACAACACTCCACAAATCCAGTCTGAAGTACAGAAAAATGGGCAGAGCTTATAATTTTTTCAAGCATTACCAAATGTAGTGTCAACCAAGTCATATTGAAAAGGCAGCCTCAGTAAATGTGTGAGTCATCATGTGAGTAGATTAGCAAGAATTCTGACAAACATGGAAATACTGTCAATGGTACACTGACAAGCACTGTAACTAAATGGGGATCAGATTGAATCACTGTAGTGTGGAGTAAATTAAATTGGGAAACTTGAAGGAGACCTACCCATGTGTATATAAAGTACATTTAACAGAAGGATCTATTACTGAGCTGTTATCTAGATGCTTAACGAGGTCTTGCTGTAAACGAAGGGCAGCAGATGACTGGGTTTATTTAAATTAAAAGTCAGAAAGAGTGAAATTCAAATGGCTGAAGCAAGGACCAACAATGTACCTCTATTAGCAGAAGCTGCTAGTAGAAATTTTTTATGGAAAGTCTTTTTCTTTACTGCATCTCATTCTGTGAGATGGCCCATTTTTAAGGATTAATACTGTTAGTCCCACACAGCATTGGGAACATTTGTGATTAATATGATAACATTGCCTAAAGGTGTTTGGTTAGACTCTGAGGAAAGCGATGTCAGGTACATCTACCCTGGAATACAGGTACCTCTGCCACCAGAAAACAGTGAATGTGTTATCCTAGTTGGGATAGGTGACCATCTCTCTCTGCCCACTGAAGCTTTTGCCATCTCAGACACTCCTGGGCAAATGATACCCATAATGACATTTATATTCCTACTGTCTGAGATTTGCAAGTGAGTCTTCTTGCAAGTTTCTGCCAGAAGAGCCAACCTCAAATGCATGTGAGTCACATCTTGAAACATCTCTGTTGTTTGTAAGCTGTATTTGCTATCCTTGATAGGCATTCATCTTTTTCTGGAGCTGAGAAGCACTTGAGACATCAAATTGCATTGACTTTCTTTTTATTTTGCTTTTATTTTTCTGCCAGGAGCTCCTGATGATTCTGATATCGGTGTCCAGCAGTGCAGCACTTTTGACTGAAGCTAAGTACCAGGGGTATGTGCCATCTGGACATGTATTTTAACTGAATATTTTATTAGAATCTGATTCAAAAACCTTTATCCGTTGCCATTTTCTGAAGTGCAATATTAAAAATCTGTACTTCATTGCAAACTGCTTGAATCCACTGGAAAATTTTCACTATTATGTAAAGATTGTCACTCTGGGAAAAGTTAATACACTGTACATAAGCATACATTAGCTTTTGGGGTTTTTTTAAGTAACAACATGTAAAAAACTAGAATCATTGTCCAGAAAAAAATTGTCATAGGCAAAATAAATTAATCTATTCCAAATTCATTCCCTAAATGTGCTTTTTCTCTCAACTTGACCTACAGTTTTTCATATTAAATAAAAGTTTTCCTAATGTTCCTCTGAGGATGCTCTAAAATATCTCTGGACCTTCTCTTACATTTCTTTTACTTCCACCTAAGTTTCATGAGCTCTTTCCCACTATTTGCCATTAAAACCTGTTTTTCTACACAAAGATCAAGGGGTTACAAAGACCCCTTGCAGTGATATTAAGTTTTCAGAATGCACTGTCCCTAACATCTCTGACTAGTCACTTCAGGCATTTTCTGTCATGTCTGACGTTCAACTTTATATCTAGAAATCACTGTCCAGATTTCATCTGAGCTCAAACATGGTTCTTACTGTACTGATATTGATGTTCTATCTTTCAAATTTTATTTCCTGCCCAGACACTGGAATGCATATCTGAAGTCTTGGTATCTCTTTCAAAAATCTATTTTCAAATGTTACATTTTTTAGATGGTATAGAAAAAAAAAATCAAATACATAGTGCTTTTGATAATTTTTTTTTTTTAGGGTGAATTAGTTTCTTTTTTTGTTACCCATTATTTTTAATATAATGTTGGGACCCTGTTTTGTGAACTGTGCTACATGTGTAGGACCTACAACTTAAAGTTATGAGCTCTTGATTTGCTTTAGGTTGAGACATCAGTTATCACTCCCTGCAACACTGCCTGCTTTTCCTATGGGTTATTCCTAAGGTAGCAATGTCACAGCCAATGCCTTTGTCTTGACTTGACCCCTCACTTGTTACAGCAAAGTGATGTTATTTTGCATTGTTTCTCAAAAGTTTGGTTTGTGCATGAAGCTTTTTGGATAGGATTTTCTGGATGCCATCTCTGAACTTCCCAGATCCTTCTGCCTCTGCCCTGTTGAGGCCTCTTGCATTTTAAATTGTGTGCAGTGTATCAGAGCACTATCAACCTACTTTAAAGAGAGTCTGTGCTGACACACATATCAACAATTTTTAATTTCTTTATCAAAGTCTGTCTTTTACTCTTCAAAAATTCTTCACCCAAGTTTTGGGTTTAGATCCTGGTTAGATGCCTTGTCAGAGACAGTTCCTGAAACTGTTAGATGCTTTTTCTTTTGCCAATAACTCTTCTATACATCTTCCTGAAGCCTGGTTTAAAAACATGCCACTCATTTTTTGCTTTTGTGTGGTCTTTGGTACTTTTCCAGGGACTGAAATAGCTGCATTGTGTCTTTTGCCTAAGCTTAACAGAAAACAATAAAAAACTTCTATTACTTCAGAAACTGCTATTACGAGAAATTTCAGATTAATTTTCTTTTTGATGGAAAACTCTCTTCATCATTACAATTAATGCTGTCTTTACCTCTGTGTTTCTGGAGAATTTAATTCACAGTGGATCTCTTAACTGTTAGAGTTGAACTAAAAATATTATTGAACTTATCTTCTTCTACTTCACTCCAGCTTTCCAGGGCGTGAGCTCTGTGCAAGGTGAGCAATCTGGCTCATGCTAGAGCCTCATGCTGGCTCAGAACTTTGGCTGCATTGCTTGAGGCGAGAGAAAAACCATGGGAAAAGCATGCTTTATCCATAGTTGTCACTCCATGATTATTTCTATTCAGACTCAGCTAATCTGAAAGGAAAAGCTGGATAGTTTCTCAGATACTGTATGTAGCAAATTACAGCTTCACAGAGGACAACATTGTGTGTACATGTATTGAAGACTGGGACAGTGGAATTAGCCAGTAAATCATTATTTACTGCTAAATAAGCCTCACTTCTGTGAGGTTAATAAAAATCAAATGATGAAGTTCTAGAGATTACGAGATTCGGTTTTGTGGCAGTAACAACACATGTCTACATAAAACTCTCTGTCTTCCTACTTTAGACTTTCCAGGTGGCTTTTATACTTTTTCCATTAGTCTCAGTTTTAGAAACATGTAACCTGATCTAAGCTTCAGAGCACCTAAGTGACAAATTATTGGTCAGTGACAAATTCATGACCACTGAGTACATCAGGGTTTTACTTTTGAAAATTATCTCACATTGAGCAATAAAATAAAAATTTAAAGAGCATCTATCTTTAGATACACAACAATACATATCCAGACTCTGGATTATTACCTGTACGTTACTATATATATATATATATATATATATATATATACACACCTTACATATATTTTTTTTTATGGCATCAGGGTCACTTCTTTAAGAGACAATAGCTGTGAATTTCAATACTTTGAAATCACCTAATTAGAGTAGACAAATGATATATTTCTCCCTTCTGAAATGAAAACAAAAAATACAGAATGTCCTGTTAAAGAATCACTTAAGTGCCTGTGTTCTTTGAGTTACATTAAACCTAAAGCCATATATATTTGACAAAGGGTTGTAGGCAGAACATTTCCTAGAAAAGTCATTAATGTTTGCAAATTCTTGGCTGTTACAACATATTGACTGTCAAGATATGCTGTGAGGGCTCATTTGTTTCTACATCCATGAGGTAGTAGTGAAAAATCTTATGTACATTTTTTTCTGCAGAGTTTCTCCACCCTGCAGCACATTTGCTAATTACTATCAAGTGGAAGAGGCAACTTAGAAGTGTGATTTCTTTTGTGGGTCTGTATTGTCAAGGGACACCAAGAAAGAGAGGAGGGAATTCCAATATAAGTCTGAATGTGTTTATTCCTTGGCTTCCCACCTCTTTTGTCATAGAGAAAGACTGCAAATCTGTTTCTGCATATGTTTCCTATTGAATTCAAGACCTGGTAATGCATAAACCATAACATTTTTTTTTTTCTAAGTCACTATTTCTTATCACAAATTAGTGAGAACAACTGTGTGTACTCTCCACATTTTAGTTGATGTATAAACAGAGCAGTGGGGTTAATTGTGAAAACTGTTTACTTTTGAGGCGGGAATAAAACCCAGTCAGATGCTGACTTTTTTCAAGCTGTGAATTTTTTTTCTCCTCCATAGCACATATGCTTTGCTACAATATGGCAAACATATCCATAAAAAAAAATCAAGCACAACCCAGAATATTTTATTTCTTTTTACAGCTTGCAGTAGAACTATGAATTCATGTAAATTACATTTAGTTTCTCCTCTCTATAAAAGTATCAAAATGGCACATTAAATATCGGCCCTGAGACTGTGCTGGCATATGTTCCTAAAGCTAGTCACAAGCAAGGAAAGGAAGCATGCTCAGTGTGAATGAATTTTACAGTCTGATAAAACAGAAATCTGGTTTAATAATATTTCACTTATGTGAGATGTAGTGTGCAGGGCCAATGGCCTAAAACTTATATTTCTCTACTGAGAGCATTGTTATTAAATATAATATCTGCCAAGAACTGTCCCAGTTGTATGCCCAGTGTTTCTCACCACTGTTTTCTCTGCAATAATGGCCTCTCATATTGATTTATGTACATTTACCTAGTTCCCCAAGGGTATCTATACCTTTGGACATGAAATAAGTCTGGTATTTTGGCAAACTACAGGGGTTTAAATGAGTCTCTTTTTTTTTTTTTTTTTTGTATGTTTCTTGGCCTAAGTGGTAAATAGACCAAATATTAAAATACATATTTTATAGTACATTACTTGCATAAATTTTGAGCAAGTCCTGGAAATATTTCTCCAGCAGTGTTTAATTTCTGCCTATTCTGGACCTAAATGATGTTGCAGAGCAGAGTTGGATCACACACCTGAGAATGATATGGTGTGCTAGTGCCTCTCTAGGCTACAGTGCCAAGCAGGGTGAGAGGACAAAGTTCTTCTCAGAAAACAACTCTGGAAAATGCAATGAAAAAGCAGAACTAGACTGAGACAAAGCTGCATCCTGACCTAGTGGGGTGTTTCACCATTTTGACTGAGAGTGAGCCCAGCAACAATCATCAACTGCATTACATCCAGCCTCCCAACCTCTCATTATAAATGAACCGATCATTCTCCTGGGAGAGGAGGTACATGATATTCCATGCATCCATAAGTCTGTGGTGTTGCAGTAAGTACATTTATAAATCCTTTGCAAAAACAAAGTTACTCGATTCAGTGGAAATCATAAAATCATGGAATCATAGAATGGTTTGGGTCACAAGTGATCTTAATCATCTAGTCCCAAGCCCTGCCACAGACAATGACACATTCTATTAGACCAGGTTGCTCAAAGTCCCATCTAACCTGGCCTTGAACACTTCCAGGGATGGGGAATCCAAAGCTTCTCTGGGCAAGCTCTCCTGGTGTCTCACCATCCTCACAGTAAAGAATTTCTTCCTAATGTCTAACCTAAACCTACCCACTTCCTTCTTAATACCATTACCTTTTCACTAGCTTCTCGTGTAAAAAGTCTCTCCCCAATGGTCATGGAAGGGTTTTCTCTACCAAATGTTTCCCAAAATACAGTCATAAAAGAGCAAACTTAGTAGTAGGACTAACAGAATAATGTTAAGGAAAGAAAATTACAAATGCAGAAATGTTTGAACAAAATATTCTATATAAACCTAAGAAGACTCAATTTTTTATGTGACTGCAAAAATACTTCTTTTCCTCCAGCTTCCCTTCTACATCTAGGGGCTCCCTACCAGGAAGAAAGGGCAATGACTACTCATTATGTGAGTGGTATTTGAACAGTTCTTACTTTGCAATGTAATTTTGGGTCCAAGACTACATCAGTACATAGAGAAGAACAGTCTGTCTTGTTTTTCCTGCCTTCCACATCCTCTGCTGAAAGTCATGCTTTTCCCTGAGTTTTACATTCCTAACAAAACTCTTCATCCCACACAGAGCTCCACATCTCAGCACCTCAAGCAGTGGTAGAATTTTCTGACATAGCTTCTTTTTGCAGTGGCCTCAAAATATTTATGACCTAAGAGCTGTTTGGTCTTCTTGTCAGCCACATTTCTCAGTCAGTGGCTACAGATCTTCGGCTTTAGATTCCCCATGTTACCCAGGAGGGAGAAGGGACACGCCTGATTTCTTCAGCAATATTTAATGAAACTGAAACTGAAGCTTCTTCAGTTGCTGTTGCTTTTACAGCAGTGACATTTTCTGGCTTAGTGGTCCAGTGGATAAGGTAATGAATTGGGAGTCACAATGAAAACCTACATCTCTGAATCCTATTATTTCTAATTACCTTATAGTTTTTGTGGAGCAGTAGACACATGGTGTGGAATTCATTAGCTCTAATTAAATCATCTAGAATTTGGTGTTTCACTCTGAATAAGAATCCACAGGTTTCGTAAGCAAGCAATGGAGGCACATAAGCACCTACAGGGCAATTCATTTCCTAGTAAACTAAGTCTGCAATGGGTCCTGTAAACAGTTCTGTTCATTAGCCAAGGAGCACATCATGGTGAGCCCAAACTTAGACACCTGATTTTTAGAAATATAAATTTCCTCAAGATGAATTTGATACATGGTGATTCAGGAAATATTTTGAATTTGCAAAAATGTCAGCACTTTCTATTTCTAGTTCTTAATTTCCCTCCTTTGAAAAAAAATAATTGAAGTGTTGTTAAGATTCCACATTATCACTGTAACTACATTCCCTGCTTTAATAAAAAAAAGTCATCATGGCGTTGCTTGCTATGGAAAGTTTTATATATGTAAATTCCACCATTTTTAATCTGCAAATTGCTCATATTAAAAAGACAAAATCTGGTGGAAACATAAATTAAACCAAGTAAACTCAGGAGGTGTTACACTGAAAGAGCTCTGAATATATGGCATAAATAATTGATCAGAAGACTGAGGCTGAGAAGTGTAAATGAGTTCAAGAGAGCCTCATATTTCCTTCTTCAGCACAAAAGGGGTCAAGTCATAGAGTGAAAAAGACAGGAAAGTGGGATTAAGGTACACCAAAAAAAGCAGACATGCTGGGCCAGATAATTCTTTCCTGTTTGTAAGTTCCATGTTTTCAACAGAAAATGAAGTGACTACACAGATGGTCTGTGTAATTCCCACATCCTTTGAAATTCAGTTTCCAAAAAAGTCACCTTGTTCTGTATCCTGTCTTGTAGTATAAAGTGCATACACTCTTTTCCAGCATGTTCACATGCATTTTTGCTGTCAAGAATGGTCTATTTCATTAGCCATGATGATGGAAAAAATTGTGTAAGAATGGGGATATAAACATTAGTAGCATCAAATTCTGCTGCTAAGATCTGTGTGAGAGAAGGCTGCTGGTGTCTCAGTCACAGTATCCACATTAGTGTGCAATTTGGCCCCAAAAGAATAAATCATCTGGTGTTGAGGCTGCAGTACTTTTGGTCAGTGCTGTTCTGGAGTTTTATATTGGTCTAGGAAAAAAAAAAAAATTCCCTCTACCTGCATTATCAAAGCTGTCTTAATGACCTGGCTTGGATACGAAGTAAATTAAGTAACCTGTTAAGCACGGGAAACATGACATATGGAAGTGAATATACAGTTTGGGTTGAATTCGATCTATTGCATACCACAAAATATTTGCAAATGGATTTAACCTGGAGCATCTCTATCCTGCTGGTCCAGATAAAAACATGCCTGAAGATGTAGTCTTCATTCCCAAGTTCATGCTTGACTACCTCTTGTGGTTTCTGATTTGCTCCACCTTACAAGACACTGCTTCACTGTGGAAAGTGCTTTTGGATATTGTCTGATTTTCATAACATCATTAAATGAGAGGAACAGAAAGCAATTAGAAAGTCCAAGTTATCCTACAAATAAGTCCCATGTTTGAGTTGGGCTTTGCTCCTGATTTTCTCTGACTGATTACTGGCAACAGAACCAGTCTCAGAGCTCAGAGAAGTCTGTACCAAATTCATCCAACATTTTATTCTCTGGAATCAGAGCCAGCAGCCACCAGATTTCTGCTTCACTGTCCATTCTCATGGCATAAGGGAGAAGGAAGCATGTTTCTTTCTGATAGCACAGACCTGAGGATGTATACAATTTATGACCATTAGAAAAAGATCTAAAATAAAAAGAGCTTAAATAAAAAATTATATAATAAGATTTTGCATCTGATAAGATTCCTTGCAACTGCTTCTCTTTCTCGCAGTGTCAGAATTTCCTTTAGCTTTTCCTTCTAAATCATGGATTGAAATACACATTTGTTTTCACCACCCCACAAGATATACATAGGCAGACTACTATTTCACCCTTCTACATAGTTTGAAAAATGCTTTGTAGAAATTATGCACCTGGAGAAGCTCAGTCTTATGTTCTGTCTGCATTTGGGCCCATTGTCTCCCAGTAATAGTGCCATGTATTCTTGCAGCCTGCAGTACTCCCTTTTCCAATGGCACTCTCATTCCTTAAAAGGGGACATCTTGGCAATAGGAACAAGATTTCCTGCTGTGTTTACGGCAGCAAAGAGTTGTAGTGAGGTGTGGTTCCCAGTTCCAGACAGTTATGGGCAAGGGATCAAAGCTCCAGTAATGCCCTGTGGAGAAGGAGGACATGGCTCTACCTTTGTTGCTCTCAGACTTCACGTGTGTGGTACGTACTCAAAGATGAAAGAGCCTGAAGAAATCCATCATCTGATTTCCTCCACAACCCTCCTTCTCTGCCCTTTTGTAAGGAGAGAACACAAGAACATATGTTTTTTGTGTTGAAACATGTTCATGTTCAAAAGCAGCGAATGAACCGAACACCAGGGAACTCAGAGTCTTTTGAAGACTCTCATTTCCTTAACAGAGCAACTTTGGAGTCTGGGAGATTGCTCCTTAGCGAAGCTTACATAACATGAAAGAAGAGCCAGGCCCAGATTATATTAGTCTTTTCCCACAGAAGTCCTAAAAATAATAAAGCAATTGAGAGTAAAGGCAGTTCTACCAGTCTGTAAACTCTAGCCTAATAAAGTTTATAAAAGACACCAAATAATGTTTTAAAAATATAATAAAAACCCCACAAAATCTCCCACCCAACCACCCACCGCCTATTCCATAAAATAGGATTGTACCTTTGTTGTAATTCAGCCTTACTTCATACAATCTCCAGGAATTTAAGGATCCAAGTTGTGGTTTTTAACAGTCCTGAGGGTTACATCAGAACCCAGCTCTATGAAAAGTCAGGGACACATGTTTCTGAGTGCAATTCTTGAAGATTTCCAAGTAGAATGTTTTAAAGTTCAGAGCAATTCGTACACCTTATGACAATACTATACACAAACTATGGTTTTATGTTTGGAAAGGAAAATTGCTATCAAAACCTCTCTGCAATAAAGAAAATCAAATGAGACTGATGAAAATTATATCTAACTAAATTATCTAATTAAATATAAGGAGGCATTGCATACTCTCCTGTTTCCCTCACAAAATACAAAACATTTTAGTCTAAGAGGAAATTTTGCTATGTTATTCTGCTCTGAGGTGACTAAACAATTAAATTTGTTCTTTCTTTTACACTGTCACTTTCTTAGTACATTGTCTCTGCCATGGTGACTGCTCAGTGCTTGCTGCTGCACCACATGGTGCTCCACAGGATGCAGGTCTTGTCAGAAAGTGAGGCACATAGTGGCATCATGAATATTTGTGTATAGTTTTCTTGCCCCCAGACACCGGTACTGCCAAGAAGCTGTTCTAGCTATTCCTGCAGCTTTCTCTTCCCTACATTTGAGTGCAGCTGGGAACACAAGGGGTTAAGTGCCACTGCTCATACCGTGTCTGTCTCGGTGGCAGGGCAGGAGGTTATGCAGCAGGGATCTCATAGGAAGGTGAATGCTTCTCCTAATGAGGTGAAGCTGATGGCTCTAATGCAGTGGAACAGCTGCAGCAGGCTCTTTTCCAGCTCAGTCACACTGAGATCAGTTTCAGCACATAGCAGCTCTGTTTTCTTCACACATTATAGTTATGATTGATTTGCAAAATATGTAAAATGTTACCTTTTTATAACAAGAGCTTTAAGGTTGTGAGGCATTGAGGAAGGGGTTTTGGTGCTGTTGCAGTGAGAACCAGCTCCCTTCCACCTGCTCAATCTTTTCCTTGGCTGACAAGGTTATCTTCCCCTTTTGCTGCAGTCTTCTGAAAGTGCAGGGAGATCTGGGTGCTGGGAGGGACCAGGAATCCCAGTTCCAAGTTTTACAATAACGCAAACACAACCTGCCTGTTTCAAATGTACATGATATATAAAACACAGTCACGAGAGACTCGTGGCTTTTCTGCTTCGTTATTAACGATTCTACCAATTTTCCATTAATGGCCCTATACCACAGTTAGACATCACAGCAAGTATATGCACATGATTTGCTGCCTGTAACACTCAAAGTGCTTCCCTCAAAGCCTAAAGTTCAACACAAAATTCCTGATTCCCGAGATTTACCATCTGGCTCTGTCGCAGCTGTGCATCCCACTGCCCGGACACATAGATCATCTCCCTCTTCCGGGTTCTCAGGGGTCAGGGGGTGTCCACAAGGCACATATTGCACCCATGTGTGCAGGCAGCTTCTGAACTACTCTGGGTAGCTGAGCAAAAGAGAGGTTAGCAGTATTCCCACACAGATGTTGTGTTTCTGGAAGGAAAGCAGGCTGGCTTTCAGTCAGCCTGCAGGCTCTGCAGAATTGTTCAGGACACTGTCCACAGAGGCATAGAAAAGAATTCATAGAAAATAGTCAGCTCTTAGTACTGTTAATTAGTCTTTAGTTTGAGCAATTATTACAGCTGTTGTGGGTGTGGTCATTTTAATGTAGGAAGCTTTTTCCTAACCCCCCCAGAAAAAACCCAAACCAACAAAACCAAACAGAAAAACAACTGGCTCCCCCCACCCCCTGCCCCCCCCCCCCCAAAAAAAAAAAAACAACCAAAAAAACCACCAAGGAAAGGAATCAGTCTTGGCAAGTAGCACAAGCAAAATGCAAAATACATCCATTATAAAAAAAGTTCAAATTATTATTCAGTCTTTAACTATGTGATCATGAAACGTGTCCAGGGTACAGAACAAGCAGAGCAGAAAGCTTCAAGAAAAGAAATTATAATTTGCTTTCCGGTGTGTAAGCATCAGATTAGACCAGGACACAGGACCTTTTCCTGCCAAATCATTTCTCAGTTTGGACAGCTTAATTCTGGCAGTTCCTAACATTTTCCGATTAGACATTGCAATTTGAACACTCTTCTATTGTAATTTCTATGTGTACTTTTGAATAAAATGTATTGTCTGCATAAGGATATGTGCTTTGTGATTTAGCAAACAGACTAATTTTCCCTTTAAGTTATAAGACAAAATAATGACATTGCTGATATATTAAAAACCACAGGCAGCATACATCCAACTTATTATGACACAGTGTTGTCAATTGCTAGGCTCAGTGGTGTTTTTAGATGTAATGGCAGAGTTCAAAAAATATTGTAGGGAATTTTTGAGGGAGATAATAAATAAATTATAACTAATAATAATGTATCCAGCAAATTGCTGACACAAGGAATAAAAGCTGTTGAGCCAAATTGAACCATATGCTTTTTGAAAAAGTAATTTCACAAGTGGAAACTCTATTAGTACCTCTGTATGTTATTAGGACAGCAGGATTTGTTCTGCAACTAGACGTATTTGCTGTATTAGATTAGATTCAGTTATGTACAGAAATATGCACAGCTATCCAACATGCACTGCCAACTCTGTAGAAGCTAAAACAGTATCTTCATCTATTTTTAGTTATATTTAGTATTTCTCACTATGTGGGTTTTTTTTCTTTACAGTTTTCGTGTTGCTAAAAAACAACCATGAAAGAGGGAATAAAAGTGCATTGGTATTATCTCCTTTTCAACTTCACAAAGAATCAGAAATATTCAGTAACAGCAGAGGGATTTAAAACTTCAAATGCAATCATAGACCTAATTCTGTGAGATTGTCACCATCTTTTAATGTTGCTTTCATATTGGTGACTAAGCTGTAAATTGTCCCATAGCTAAAACCTTGTTCAGTTTTAAATGGCATGTAAAGGTGACAGTAGCTGTAAAAGTTTTCCTGAGAGAACAAATGAAGGCATTATACCCCAGCTGCCAACCTGGGCCTAGAGGAGGGCTCAGAAAATGTATATGACGTATCGCTGTGCAATGCATCTGGAGACTGCAACTTGGGATAGCCCTGGCAAGCAGATTTTAGGATATTTCCTTTGTTCCTTCACGCCAACTGACAAGGACGCAACAGACAAGATTGGAACCAGGACTCAGTCCTTCATCTGAAAATACCAATTTTGATTTTTCCTACCTCATACTTTATCTCTCCCTCCTATGAGTATGCTGATATCATATGACAACAAAGTCATTTTATCAGAATTTCACAGGTACTTCAGACTGGAAGCCAGAAGAGATGCAGGAGTCTCATCAGTTGCACAGACAGCTCTCAAAATGCTCTCTAGAAGGGCAGACCAAGGCAGACTGAGTAAACCTGAAGACATGATAAATCCCAAACAATATATAGCTTCCTCTTGTGTTTGTGCTCTATACAAGCCTTTCAGTGATGCTTACTTTGTTGTGTCTATAAAAAAGCCAAACCCACCAAGTGACAAAAAACAGATAGAAGAGGAAAAAATGCATTTTGTTATAAGCAACTGAACAAAGCTACTGCATGCTTTCAAAAGAGCAAAAATAATTCCTGTAGCTTGTGGGATGGATAGAAAGAATGTAAAGCTATTTGTTGATTGTTCTGGTAAAATCCTGATCTTGCAGAACTCCTTAAGGACAGACATGGTGATGTCAGTCCATATTATTTCACAAAGCTTTAGTAAATTAGTTGGATGGAATTTTTGCTTTCAGAGGAAGACAGCCAAGTCTGAGCCTGGATTATCTGTAGCTAAGTACAAAATGGTCATGTTTTGCCTATATAACCCAGGAAAATATCCTGGATGCACACAGAAAGGTCTCTCTCCCTGGATGTTTTGTGATTCAGTGAAGCCTGATGCCTCGCTGAACTCTGGAGCCGGCAGAGTACAGGAAGCCTCAAACAGGGCAGGACAAGCACAGCTGGGCAGCTCTGAGGAATGGGCTGGTGTCAGACAACTCTCTGCTAGAACACTAAACTCTGTTGGTGAAGCTGCCACTGCAGTGAGGCCACGAGTCTTGGTGACTGTCAGTTTTTCACTATATTAAGATAATATATCATTGTTAAACTATAAACATCTTTTCCACATTGGCCCGATATCAAAATACCCTCTAAAAGATTGCAAAGAAATGTAAAACGCCTTGGAGTGGGGCGAGACAAGACTTCATTGTTGCTCTTAGTACAACACCGGAGCTCTATTTTCTCTCCTTCTTTACCATGCTTAAATTTAGTAACATTGCAAGAGAACATCATAATTTTGCTGATGCAGAAGTCCTTGCCATCCCTTGTTTTTGTCCTGGCTAAGCTACTGCAGATATTTGTTCCTCACTAATGCCTCTGCATGCAGAATTAACAGCTGATGAAGAATTCCCTTGCCTGGTCTCTGCTGGCATTGAATAGCTACAGCTCATAACTTCAGACCTGGCTCTGCTATACTGCTGGTTGTTAATCTGAGCTCATATTCATTTCAAGGTGTTCTTGCTACATTAGGAAGACCTTTCATCTAATTCTGACAATTCTTGGACTCCACTTTTCCATAAAACTGTACTTTCCCCCAGTTGCAGACTCCTGGCTTCCACTCTTGAGACTAAGGACATCTGAAGACTCGTAACTTGCCCTTTAGACAACGTTTTCTGCCATGGTTAATGCCTGGGTGTTGACAAACCCTTGGTCTCTTCAGTCCTTGCAGGAAATTTTATTATGTGAAGCAAAAGCAGGACAGCTGCCTATATCTTTGATACTGATCTGCTGTTGCTAATTTAACAGACTGTCAAGAAAACATTGTCAAAAGAAGTTGTCTGCTTCAATTCTTCAAGCGAATGGTCCATTTTCCGTCTTTGTCATTGCAGATTACAGCTTTTGAGAACATTTAATGATGTGTGGGTGTAACAGGGCAGTCAACATGATTTAGTTGTTGTTAAAAGGGCCTTATTTCTACTTCCTTTACAAACTACCTACTTTCATCTTCTGTTGCAAACAGGGGTATAAATATTATCAGAAATCAAGCAGTTAATGGCATCTCATGAGAATTCATGATTTCTCATAGACTTCCTTCCAGTCTCCCAGGTGAAATTGTACAGGTAGACATGCAAAAACACTGGAGAAATTAAGAGGAAAAGTAGAGGGGAGTGGACAGAAAGTAAAAAACTAAATCTTTTGGAGATTCTACCCCTCATTAGCATTCCTATGGGTTCGGATTTTTTCCCCAAGGGCAGAAAAAGGCCAACACATTAAAACTTTTTAGTCTTCTAATCTAATCTAAGGGACTCTTAGCAACAGACAAATCTGTCCTAATTGTCTCTAATAAGCAAAGTAACATGAGAACCAAACTCTGTTGGAGACATTCCAGGAATTTTCATTCCTTCATTTCTGCCTTCTCCCTTATGATGGTAATTTCTTTTTATCTGCTCTTAATTTGTGCTGATTACTTCCCTTACAAATTAGAGCTGTACTTCTACTGGCTGCATGTCAGTTTCTTTATAGTTATGGCCCTGAAAATGCTTCAAACCCAAATCCTCCTAGGCTCTGTTTTGAGGTTTTGTTTGTTGCCTTGCAAGAGAAAACATGCAGCAGAAGAATGTTCTTCCTCAGACGTGCAGGGAGCCCTGCAAAGCCCTTCTGCTCTCCTTAGGAATCCTGGTGACCATATTTCCTGTGTCCTGTGCAAACTGACAAGGAAAACTCTGCCTTTTGTAAGCATTCAGAAATCCTTTTGTGTTAAATGCTTTGTGTGAGCACATATGTAAAATGAAGCCATTATATGATCCATGCTCACTGAATCCATGTGTTTCAACTCCATGCTCTCTTTTGCCTGCTTAGGCAGGCCCTGCTGGTTGGAACCCACATTTCTGTTTGGTTTATTGGCAGTTTTTACCTTTCTGCTCACATAGTTATAATAATCTTGGATTTAGTATGTATAGACTAGTGAACTCCAGGGCATATTTGCCAAAACATCACTGTTGTTATTTTCCAACAGAAATTCAGATGGGATTGAAATCCTTTAGGCCTTTAATGAGTTTCCAGCATTATCTGGGCCTACGATAATTCTCTAGAGTTAAAGAATTGAAATAATTATTGCCCTCAGTCCATTTGGTTTTTTAAAAAAATTCAGATATAATTATTTCCTCAACTGTCTGCACACAGCTTTTCCTGTGGAGATGTAGATTTCCTGACCTTGGTCCAGACATTATCTCTTACTATGAATAAATTTACTCAGAAAGCTGCTCACTAAGGGAGTACCATCACCCCAATTTATCTTGACTGGTATATGCCTATTGAAAACTTCCAGAAATTTAGCCTGAAATTAATGCTAAGTTACAGACATTTAAGGAATTACATCAGTGCTGGTGGAACCCAAGCAATAGAGTATAAATACAGGTATCTGTGTTTGAAGGAAGCTACCCTTTTTGTTTTAAGATGCTTCAGTGAAGAATATGTCAGGGCAGTATACTAAAAGCATGCAGAAATGTCCAAACATCTATTGTTTGAACCAAGTCTTTTTTTTTAACATGTTGATATACTGCTCTGCTGGAAAATGTGTCAGGAAGAGTACAACAAGTGCACTAAGTTCATGAGCTGGCAGGGACAAGCATTTTAGAGAAACAGAATTTGCTGGTTTGGAAGGAGCCCACATGGATCATCAATAGTCCAACTCCTGGCCCAGCACAGGACACCCCAAGAGTCACACCATGTACCTAAGTGCATTGTCCAAAAGCTTGTTGAACTCTGTCAGGCTAAGTGCTGTGACCACTTCCCTGGGGAGTTGTTCCAGTGCCCAAACACCCTCTGGGTGAAGAACCTTTTTCTAATATCCAACCTAAACCTCCGCTGACACAATTTCAGGCCATTCCCTTGGGTCCTGTCACTGATCACCACAGGAAAGAGATCAGTGCTTGCCCCTCCTCTTCCCCTCACGAGGAACCTGTAGACAGCTATGAGGTCTCCCCTTGCCCTTCTCCTGGCTGAACAGACTGAGTGACCTCAACTCCTCGTCATATGGCTTCCTCTCTAGATGCTTCACCATCTTCATTGCCCTCCTCTGCATGCTCTCCAGTAGTTTAAAATCTTTCTTATACTGTGGTGCCCAAAACTGCACACAATATTCAAGGTGAGGCCACCCCAGTGCAGAGCAGAGTGGGACAATCCCCTCCCTTGCCCAGCTGGTGATGCTGGGCCTGATGCACCCCAGAACACGGCTGACCCTCCTGGCTGCCAGGGCACTGCTGACTCACTGACCAGGACCCCCAGGTCCCTTTCTGTGTCACTGTTTTCCAGCATATCCTTCCCCAGTCTGTACGTGCATCCAGGGTTGTCCCATCACAGATGCAGAATTCAGCACTTTCCCTTGTTCAACTTCTTACTCATGGTGATTGCCCAGCCCTCTGGTTTGTTAAGGTCTCTCCGCAGGGCCTCTCTGTCTTTGAGGGAGTCAACAGTTTTGAATTATCTGTGAACTTGCTTAGTATCCCTTCCAGTCCTGCATTCAAGTTGTTCATGAAGATGTTGAAGAACACATGGCATCAAAGCGAGCCCTGTGGACCCCACTAGTGACAGGCCACCAGTCTGATGTCACCCCATTCACTGTAACCCTTTGTGCCCTTTGTGCCCGACCCATGAGCCAGTTACTCACCCATCCCATTATGTGTTTATCCAGCTCTGTGCTGGACATTTTGTTAGGAAGGATTCTGTGAGAGACCGTGTCAAAAGCTTTACTTGAATCCAAAATGACTACTTCAGCTGGCTTCCCTTGATCAGCTAGGTGAGTTACCTTGTCATAAAATGAAATCAGGTTTGATAAGCAGGAATTGCCTCTCATGAAGCTATGTTGGCTGTGTCCAAAGACAGTGTTGTCTTTCAGGTGTTTTTCAATACTTCCCAGAATAATCTTCTCCATAATTTTACTAGGCACTGAAGCGAGACTGACAGGCCTGTAATTTTTGGGGTCCTCCTTCTTGCCCTTCTTGAAAATCAGGACCATATTTGTCAGCTTCCAGTCAGCTGGGACCTCTCTGGATTCCCAAGATGACCCAAAAATCTTCGAGAGAGGCTTTGTGATGACATCAGCCAGGTCTTTGAGGATTCTTGGATGAATCCCATCAGGCCCCATAGATTTGTAGGGATACAGCTGGAGCAGCAGTTTCCACACAATTTCATAGTTGATCATTCCTGCATCCTGCAATGATGGTCCTACAGCTCAGGGCACTGAAAGCCCCTTGGTCCATCATCCATGTTGAAGATGGAGGCAAAGAATGAATTGGACTCCTCTGTCTTGTCTCTGTCCTTGAGTGTGAGCTGACCATCCTCATCCTGTAATGGGCCAATGTTATTTTTACACTGCCTACTGCTATTAACATATTTGAAAATACTCTTTTTATTGTACCCCACAGTTCTGGCCAGCTTTAGCTCCAGCTGAGTTTGGCCCTACGAATTTTCTCCCTGGAGATGCAAACAGCATATCTGGATTCTTCACATGTCACCTGATCTTGCTTCCACTGGGCATACACCTGCCTTTTTTGCTTTATTGCCAAGAGGAGATCCCTGTTCAACCAAGCCAGCCTCCTGTCTCTCCTGCTTGACTTCTGACATTTGGGAATTGTCTGCTGCTGTGCTCTTATGAGGTGTTTAAAAGGTGACTAGCACTGATGAACCCCACCACCTGCAAAAACATTTTCCCAGGGGACCTTACTTACTAATTTCCTGAGCAACTTGAAGTCATCTCTCCTTATGTCCAGAGCTGAGGTTTTGCTGGCACTTTTCCTCCTGTCAACAGAGATTTTAATCTCAATTTCTTCCATGGTTGCTGTGGCCAAGAGGGCTGCCATTCTCCACTTCATTTACAAGATCCACTCTATTGATTCCAGTTAGAATTTTTTGTTGATTTAAGTCAGAAGATCTGGAGCCTTTGAAGTTCAGTCTAGACCATATTCAATATTACATGCTTTTGTTTGTAAGCATCTTGAATTGATGTAGACAGACTAAGAACAGGAAAGAGTCTGACACTGGAAAATTTTACAGCTCATTACTGGAAGAAGTGCAAGGGCCTCTCCTGTTTAACTGTTGTTCAATTCTCTCTGCCTTGAGAAAAAGGAGCAAATAAGAAATTTTGCGCATATCCTTATCTATTTAAAGCTAATTTATTTTAATCATTCCAGCTGGGTTCAACCTTTTTATTGCTTAATCTACATTTAATGGTTTTCATAATACTTATATCTGTCTAGTTACTGTCCAAATTATCTCCAATTTCTTATTATATTTATTTCCACTGGATCAATATTACTTCAGCAAAGGTCACTGCAATATATAAATAAAGAGAAACAACATTGCTACTTTACTTGAGCATTTTTAAATTATCATAGATACAAAATTTCTGTGTAATCATGGAAAAGTCCTTTGTTACTTTACTTACTTTTCCAAACATATAATTTATCTTTAAGCACATGCAATGTGTCATGAAGTTAAGTTAAATTGATTATTCACAATTTCAAACAATTTTCTGAGCTACTTATTGGTTTTTAAAATACAGTCCTTCATGTTTCATATGTAACCAGATTTCTTTCTCTGGCACATTGTTCTTCCTTATTCTAGGCATAGGACTTCAGGTCTAGTTCTCTAACTCATCATGAGAATTTGAGATTTTGTCAGCTTCACAATTCCATATTTTAAAATTCTACTATTTCTTAAATATGAAGGGTATTTCCCAGGGCTTTGAAAAGTGTAGGAATGTACTAACCATGCTGTTACAAGATTGTAGGCAAGACAAAGTACAGGATGTTTCTACCAGATACTGAGCAATTCTTATTGCTTAAACTGTAAACTTCCTACAACACAATGCAAAATATAAATTCTAATATATTACATAGAGATATAACTAGAGAAATCATTCACTACCATATATATGTACCTATGCATATGTGTGTGCATACACACTCTCCAAAATAGAAAAAAATTAACTAAATATGATGCCATCAGGCAAGAGGGTTCACAAATTTTTTAGCTTTTAGTCATAAGCTTATTCTTCATTCTTTAAAACAATCAATAGGAAAGATACTTCAGACATGAAACTATCAGTGAATCAGTAGGTCTAGTAGGAGATGTTGATAGGCAAGCCATGTCCTTATTTGAAAGTCAGATGGCATATCAAAAAAAAAAAAAAAAAAGAAGGCAAAGTTAGTGTCCAAATGCGAGGGATAGGCCAGTCACCTCCCTGTGAATGGTTTTGCATGATTCCGGCCAAAACTGTGAAACATCTGAAATGTGTCTGTTACTGGAATTTGGAAATGGATGAAGAATAAAACAAATTTATTCTAAGAGAGGAAATTATCTTCTTTCCAAAGCCAGCTTTTGAAGTTCATACACTTCCTCTAAGTGAAATCATGGTCAGCTGGAAAAAAAAGAATTCAGGGTTGTAACGTGAAATGAGATTTTCCCATTTGTTCAAGGAAAGACTCAAGGATCAGAGCTGTTACCATGCTTCAGACTTGCGAAGTGGGTTGTTTATTTTAGGAGAAACGATGGGTTCAAAACTTATTTCAATCTACTCCTATTTAAAAATGTAATATCCTTGGATATGATTTTGAAGAGTTATGTGTGGGTAAAACCTTTGCTTCCCCAGCTCATGCTTACATATTTGTACAAAGAGTACGTTTGGTATTTGTGTCTTTCTCAGCACAGGTTTAGGCTTTGTTTTATTCATAATGTTCAACCTCACATTGCAAGAGTCTAGTTTTGAATACCTTTACCAGATTAGTCTTACATCCACTCTAAAACAGAGACTTTCCCCCTAATTTCAGTGACCTCAATGCAGATGTATTAAATCTGTTCTTAATTAATTTATCCCCCTCAGCATTATGCTTTTAGCTGGTTTATTCTTCCTGTCACCAAATACCGTTACTTGGTGGAACTGCATCCTTTAATGGCGCTAAATCTTCGTCTATTTGTCCCACTGGGTGGGACTAATTGCCAGTCACAAAATAGAGGGCAGATGCTATTAACCACAAGGCAGATTGTTACAAGATATCGAAAATAAAGTAATGGAAACAAAATATTTTGTTCATGTCCATGGCCAACTTTCGGAATAACAATCAGACACGTAAAGGCTCTCTGTCAAAAAGAAATTCAGGAACAAAGGTTTGTACAGAGTTTCTATGAACGAAAAACCTAAAACTGTTTCAAAACAATTATTTGCTTTTTTTATCTTTTCTTTGCAGCAATTTACCTTTGGTGATTTATAAACACTTTGGAAGGAAAACTTTTGTTTAGTGAATTAATATTTCTGTTACTTCTGAAGATTTACAGAACAAATGGTCAAAGTGGAGCATGGTTATCAGCTAGTCTGAGCCCCTGGGAAAGATAATGCACTCCCAGTGTGCACATTTGAGGATTCATTATCTTTACTGTTAGAAATGTGCTTTTTATTTTTGCTGTACCTCCCTGGTTCCTGCTACCAGCCATTAAATCTTGCCACATCTCTGCCAGTCAGGTGGAAGGCGTCTCTGTTATCGGATTTCCACTCCCTAGACTTCAAGGCACTAAGAGGTTTGGGGGAAGTCCCCCCTTCAGCTTTCCTTTGATATGCTAAGTCAATGAAACACCTGAAGAGTGTTTCTAAGATACATGTTTCCTCCTCTATAATCCTTCAGCTTTTTTTCTTCATCTTTTTCTAATTTACCAGCCCTTTTTTCACTCTAAATGTCAGACTGGGGGACTACACACCATGGGATGGTGATATAGTTTCCTGTTTATGTGATGTTCCTTAGTGCATTCAGTTCACTGACTACAATTCATCATTAGCCTTTTCTGATTAGCTGGTGAACTACTATCACCTCCCCACCCCCCTTCAAATATTTTGCATCAATCTTTCTTTGAAGTTTATAATTCTTTCCTGTAGTTAAAGATTATGTTTCTCATTTCTCTGCATGACCTTGTATTTTGCTGTCATGTAACACTTGGGTTCAGACAACCAAATAGACTATAATTTATCATTATTTACTATGTCCATAAATATCTCTGTAATTTATACACTTCATATACACCTATGCTACTTCTTCTTCAAGATTGCTGATTTTGAAATTAAATATAAATCTAAGGTGCCCTAAAACAAACACACTCATCTCATTGAGATTCCTCTCCTAAAACTAACTATATTTTGGAAACTGATAGCAAGCTTTCAATCCATCTATATGCTGATTATAAGCCTTTCAACTCAAATGAAAACATTATCTGCTATTATGCCCATGCAAAACTCCAACTATATTGTATAATTGATGTTACATTTATCAGACAAACTTATAACTTCAGCTGAGATGCTGAGATACTTAGCATTCATTCCTTAAACCTTGCCAGCAAAACTGAGGAAGATCAGACTTATATTTGTATTTCTTCAGATAAAAATTAAGATGAGTGGAAAAAAGCCCAATAAGGGACAATAAACAGTCTTTTCAGGCCAGAAAGTACATTACCTCTTGTGTTTTTTGAAGATGGTTTTGGCAGATGATTATTTTTGTTCTTGCCATTGATTGAAGACTACAAATACTCTCTATCCTCTTCTATCTAACGGGTCCATGCATGTCTGGTTTAACTAATTGGAAGTGTTCCTTTCCAGAAAGAAATATTCCTTTTTCATATACCATAAAAACTGGTTTATGATAGGCCCAAATTATGACCATTTTTTGCTATATACAATGTAATCCATAGACATTAAAAATTTAAGATGAGGTTTAATTCTTCCTCTTAAAAAATAGAATTACATATCTATTCAACCTCATTACTATGAGACTCACAGTTTTATTTTATATGTACCAGAAAATAACCACCTTATTCTTGTAGGGGAAAAATTAAAAAAAAGATAATTTGATAAAACATCTCAAATGGGTTAATTTAAAATTTGCAGCTGATTTAAGGTTTGCAGGTCAACACAGAAGACTCACAAATCCAAATGTGGGTTTGTCTCTTTTTTTCCCATTCCAATCTGTACATGTGTGATAAGCCCGAATATATATAATTTTCTCCAACTGAAAATTCTGAGTTGATGAACATTCCAGGACTTTATTTGCTGAGTGCAGTCAACTGGCAACATGGAATAAGAGAATGCTTCATGTATTTCCTGCATTTGAAGTGCAAATGCAGGAAATACATGAAGTCAAGGTGTGTGGGTATGTTTGTGTCAGTGTGTTTACCTACCTGACCAGATGTCGTAGCCTTATGATCCAAATGACAGCATTACCATGGCTTGTGACAGGCCAAAGGCTTTATATTAATGCTGCAAAGCCTCAGAAGCAGGACTTGCCAGGCTTGATTTTTCTTGGCCTGACTGGATCTGGGTTTCAGCTTGTTTAGCTAACAGCAGTTTTCTAGCTACTAGGCAAAAGATACCTATTTTTTTGAGTTTAGCTTTTTATGATTGTGTGCTGCAATAACTGTCCACTGCTATAACTATTCTGATATATTTTTGTAACTAATCAGTGGTAACTAGCAGCAGTTATTCAGTGCACAAAGAAGGAACTGTGGCCTTAGAATAATGGTTTGTTGTAGAGGAGTGTAGACATAGCATGAGAGCAGAGTCTTTGCAAGTGTGGGAACAGTACAAATTCAGAGGCCCTGGCATGGTAAATAATTAATCAGTTCTCAATTATTAATCGTCAAAAGATTGAAACCTTGGAATCTTGTTAATGTTAAATGGGGTTTAAGCATAACAAGGAGAATAAAGAAAAAGTGTCGAACTCACACCATAGATAGTAAATTCATCTGTAACACTGTCTGAGGACCAATGGAGAGAAGAGCACAGTGTGCCAGTGTATAAAAATGTCAGACTTTTATGTCATGAATTGCTAACTCTGATGCCCTTCAAACACTAAAACTATTTAAAGAACAGTGCTGGGTTTAGTTTATCAGCTCTACCCTTTACTGACAAACTAGATGGTTTAACCTGTGTGGCAAAACCAAGACATCTGATGTTTCCAGTAATGTATTTGCTTTTCAGTCTTTGTATGGCCTTGGGCCAATAATTTAATCAGAAATACACCAATTCTGGCATTTCTCTTCTTTCTTACATTAGGAAGGCAAACTGAAACTAGCATGAGTTAAAGGCAGGTGAGCCCAAAAGAATGACCTAAATAATTA
This sequence comes from Coloeus monedula, assembly GCF_965178545.1. Classification (NCBI taxonomy): domain Eukaryota; kingdom Metazoa; phylum Chordata; class Aves; order Passeriformes; family Corvidae; genus Coloeus; species Coloeus monedula. The sequence continues at coordinate 37,902,916 of NC_138781.1, forward strand.
TTGACTTTGTTTCTTAGAACAGATCTCCATAAACATTGTCTTCTCTGTGATTAATTTCTCTGTTTGTCAGAGATCCTGTCACATTTGCAACACCAGAGAGGCCTTTCACTTAGATCTATAAGAATTATTGCAAGGACTCATTCATCACTTAGATTTGCAAGTTCTGCAGCTAGCTTTTTTTTTGCCTCCCTTACCCCCTCCCTGCGCCGTTTCTGATTTTATGGAGTTTGTTCTGAGCCTGCAAATTCCCTCCAAGCTCAAGGAGTCCTAATGAAGGTGTTTGGCTGCTCGGGCATCCATCCTGCTGTATCACCACAACTGCTCTGGAGAGACAGAGATTGTGTGGTGTTCCTTCAGTCCTGATGGCAGGCTGGCCTGGGAGACACACAAAGCTGCAGTTTTTATGAGGCTGTTACCTGATTTTCTAGCTGACTTTAGAAAAGAAAATCAGAGAAGTGCTCTAGTCATGTCTGCAAATCCTATGGATGATATCTCAGAATGAACCAGAAAGAAAAGAGTATGGGGGTGGACATGCTGTTGCCTGGGAGTCCGGACAGAATGACTACTGCCAAAAGAGCAAATTAACATCTCTGTGCATTAATTTGGCACCATCTATCCAAAATGTCATCAAATAACTCAGCATGAATTGACAAAAAAACCCCATACTTCCTGGTCACTTAGAAGCACACAAATCAAAATTACTGTTTGTGAAAACTCAGAACAAAGGAAAGAAGAGAATGAGATGGAAACCACATAAACAAGAAATGAAACCTCATTTGAAAAAAAAAATAGCTCTGCTTCTTTGGTATTTCTTCAACGTGGATTCAAAGCTGTAATGATTTCTTCAAAGTCTACCTGTGACTATGAGTTATAGGGAAGAGGCACCACTCCACAATCAACATCACTGATTTCTGTTACGGGGTATTTGATATAAAGATATATTTCCATACATTATAATAAAAATTTTCACAAGAACATGAGTAATAAAGGCATTAAGAGAACCAAAAGTTGTCTATGGATAGTCAGAGCAGAAAGAAAATGCTGTACATGCTGAGGAAATAATTTCTTGAGAGTTACACACTGAACTCAAGTAATCTATTTTTCTAAGAGCTTTGAAGTGTTATACTAATGTTAAGCTGTATTAATTCGACTGCTACCCCTCCTTTGACTTAATTATTTCACAGCCATAAGCACAAAACCTCTAGTAATTAAAAAATAATTTCTTAATCTGAATTTCCTGCTCTAAGAAATACCTTGCAACCCCACAACTTCCTATTTCATTGTCCAAAATTTAAAAAAAAAAAAAAAAATGTTTCTTTTAAATTTCATTTTATTATCTCACTCCTTTTTTTTCAGTCTGGTAGCCACTAAAGTGCACAACACTCTCAAAAGTTTAAAGTGTGAGAAACCTTTATTGTGGCACTCAGATCAATGTGCAGTAGATAAAGGAGAGGCATATTTGAGGGGAAAGTGTTGTTTAAAATTGACAAAAGATTTTACGAGCATTAAAAAAAGAACAAAAAATCCAAATCAAAATCTTGAACAAGTATGTTTCTATTCCCTAGACTGTATGAGCATCATGGGACATGACTGACAGCCTGCATGATAAACTGTTCACAGCAGAAAAGCAAACGGTACTAAAAAGTTAATAATTAATTTGGATTTGGCCTTGAGAAGTACTGAGACCCTTCCAGAGTTGCAATTGTTTGTCTGGGTCCATAATCTCTCTGAAGGGGACTTCTCTCAGGTCCAGGCAATTTTTAAGGTATCCCATGCACACGATTAGATCATTGTATATTAATTAAATTTGTTAATTAAAGTTGAAACATCTTATGGGCCTTGAAATATCCAGAGGAAGGTTCTGTGAGTTGCTACTCAGGCAATAAGTGCTGCTAACAAGGTCAGGCAACAGGGAAAGTTATAGCCCATTTCAATCTAAAGTGGGTCTAAAGATGGCCATCATGAAAAACTTAACAGTCTCAGGGAGTTGGATGGGCCATGGGGTCAAATATAAACACATTGATTTAGAATTTTATGATGTTTCATTAACTGAAAAATAAAATCTTAATTTTGAAGTTGTAAAAGCAATGAAAGTTTATAATATTTTGATTCTTAGCTGACACAATATGTAACTGAAATCTTCTCATAGGAAAATGTTTCATTAGAAACAAGAAAACTTGTTTTCCTTGAGAAGTATCTACATTAGTAAAGAATTTTTTCTATTTTTAAAATTCTCTCATAGTTCTCTTTATTTATTTATGAACCTTAATTTGTTGTTTTGGGTCTCAGAAATAAGACTGAGGAAAAATTAAAGAAACAAAGAAAGGAGGGATGATGATAATAGAAAAACAAAACATTTCTAAATCACTGTCACAACACTCCTAACACTGTGTGTCTTACATGGGAAAAATTATTGTAAGAGTTTACTTTACATTAACAGGTTACTTTTAACCTAGCCTTTCTACTTTTGAGTGAAAACATAAATGGGTGTCTCCAAGCCACCCCAGGAAGGTGATAATCATAGTCGTCTCCAGACTCTTAAAACTACTTTAAATTAGCGTTTGGCCTGAGTCATGCCAATCAAGTTCAAATAACTAAAAGGCTTCAAAATCCAAGCCTTTCTATAATGGCAATGTATTCTTCTTAATCAAAATAAAAGAAAAAATATCCTATTCAGGCCACTGAACCAGAAATAAAACAAATAAAGCACGAAGACTCTTTAAAAATCAAGTGTAGTTTGGCATACAGCGATGTAAGCTAAAACATGCTGTACTGAAAGAACATTGTTTTCCACACCAGTGACATTTTTCTTGTTTCTTAGATGATGTGCACTGAAAAACACGTTCAAATTCCAGAGCAGTATTTGTTTTGGAATACACAGACTAATAAGGCAGCAGTGCATTTAGTGGCCTACCCAGAGCAATGCTTGTGTCAGTGGGTAACTAAAGGAACTCTTGGCCTGATTTATCTCTATAACTCTCAAAATCAGTCCAGAAAGCCAATTTTTATTGGTACATCTTCAGTTGAAGTAAATAAGATAGACGTAAGTATAACAGGTTAGGGAAAGGCATACTGGGATTTAAATCCCCGCAGAAGTTAGGGTATGGAAGCCTGAATGCATCCAAAATTTGCTACAAGTGATATCTGATTATGCTCGAGGAGAGGGAAAACCAGAATGACAAAGGACGCATTTGATCCCCAATGAAAATATGAAGAGATGTCTTTGTATTCCACAGCCTACATTCTTTGACAATGCTCTGGAAGATTAGTGGCATGACAGAACCACTACCAAACTACAAATTTAGGATAGAGTGAATGGAGACATTTGGAGGAGTCTGTTCAAATCAAGATCAGATTTAAAGGCAAGAATATATCTTTTTCACCAAACAGGTAGGGGTCAGGCCAGGACCAGGGTTCAGTCAAGAATCAAGAAAACAAAGCTTGGGCCTATACTAGTTCTTTGGGTGATATTTCTGACCCTGTTAAAAACTCATATTCAGGAACTGATGTCCATCTTTCTGGATTAGAATATGAATCAGAAAGAAAAGCAATTTCTAAATTATTTTTTTATTATAGAAAGGAATGACTCAATAAATTTTTATCAGTGCACTTAGTCAGACTGTATTGTATCCTCTGAGGATATGGCTCAGGGTGAAATCAGCGCTTTAACATGCAAAGATCAAGCCTGAAGTTACAAACAGGATGTTCACAAAAAGCAATACCTAATTAATTACTTCAGAGTATTTCATATACCTATATAGTTTTCTTTTCCTCTGGCCACAGTCCAAAATGCAAAACTGATGTAGAGATGATTCTGATGAAGTAAAGGATATTAAACCTTCATTGGCAGTAGACTAGCGAAAAGAAAATAATTCATTCTTGGAGCAGCCTGGAAAAGTTTCTCTCTATTCTGCACACATTTTGTTTATGTTACAAGACAGTTACAGTTGAGGGAACCTTTATGAATTTGTCTTGAAAGTGGATGGTTTTGTAAGTGCCTGCAGGAGACAGCTCAGTATGGTAAATCTGGTTCAATGCTGTTGATCTCTAAAGGTACTGAGGCTGCTATTCTCACATGAGATGTTTTAGAGGTGCTTTAGAAATGTGAAATTATCAAAATGCTCATTTCCTGGTTAGTTGTGCACCACTGCACAGCTGTGCTCAATTAGGCAGACATTTGAAAAACATCAGGGAAAAAACAAAAATCACCCAAAAAACTCAATGCATTTTTTCTAGCCATTTCGTTCTTAATTTACACAAGTAAAAGCCTAGAATAAGTCATATCAGAAAACAGAATACACCAACCTCCCTCTGCACTTAAACCCTATTTTTTGGGAGAAAATTTGTTTTTTTTCCCAATTTCTCATGTCATTATTTTCTAAACCCAAAAAACTGTAATGGAAGTGGGCAACAAAATTTCTTGTCCTCTAGTAGCATTGAAAGGATGCAGTCAAATTCCGGGTCTATTATGCTGGACAGAAAGTCGAAGTTTCATGATCCCCACCATAAGTTTTTCACAATCTGCAACAGATTTATAATAGATGACAAGAGGGATAGAAACAATGAGATAGTATTTCCATTAGACAACCTGTTCTGAAAGATTTTTGGATATCAGTCTTAAGTTTTATTTACTCTGGTCTCAGCATTTAGATCTCTCTTCAACTCCTATTGATTTCTTCTGGCTTTTGTGTATCTAGATCTATCTACTCTGAACAAAATGAAAAAGCAGGAGAAAAACATAGTGGGACAAAATGAAAGGAGAGAAGAAAAAATAGTTGGAAAAAAGTTCTTGGTGAACACAGAAAAAAAAAATCTCAAAACACTTTTAGATCTTAGGACTGCTTAACCACTTTCTACAGGTATTACCAGTCTGGAACCTCAAGAATTGGTCTAATTTTCCATGAGAGAGAGAAATATGAATATACATTTTCCTATCATCTCATCTATTTTATGAGACTGCAAGCAAATTTCTAGGAACAATGTTCCTGTTAAAAATGTTTTACTATATAATAAGACATATAATTTTGGGTTGTGACTTTTGGGGAAAGCATTAAGAGACATATATGTCTGTAAAGTGAGAGGGCACATTTGTACCCTCTAGCTGTGAAATAGAATTATTTGACACCTGCTCAAAGACAACAAACCAAAAAGATATTACCCTGCTTTGGAGTAAAAAGCAAAGCTAAGTGGGATTAGTCTGCTAGTTCACATAGTGGTCTTCACACTCCTGTGCTGGCACTTTTATCATGCTGCTTTTAAGAAGTGAACAGGAAAACAACTGTCTCATGAGATATAGAGATACAAACCCTTGCTTGCCTGAAGTCATGTAATAATCATACTACCTCTCTGTAATGCCAAGTATCTGTCAGACTCTATAAAATATTGCAGCCATTCCATCCAATTTCCAGTCCAAATGTTTGCTGATGATTCATTCCCAAAGTTAACAGAGAGAGGAGAAACAGCAGTTTCTGTGGACTAGATGTCTACCCTCCCTGTCTAATAGAAGGGGGGAGCACATTTTCAGTAGAAGGTTGTTTTCTCCCAGACTGAAACCTGTCACAGACACATATCAGATTCAATGAGATGCATCCATATGCAGAAGAAAGGAGATGCAGGCACAGCTTTACCCATTTTGCCTAATTTGGTGATGACATTTGTTAGTTTCAGTTAATGCACAAGGACCACCAAGCAGAAAGAAAAATAAATGTTCTGATCACTTATGCTGCACACTGACAACATGGAGGACAAAACAACTTCTTTCCACAGAAGTAATCTTTGTCATGAGATAGCTGGATATTTGATAAAAGAAGGAGGATGCTTGTATGTTGATCTATTTCCACATAGTCATGAAACACTGTAAATTCTTGCAGGAATCTCATTTTGAATCAGAAGACATACCTGAGAGTTTTCAAACCTCATAGGTTTATATATAGTTTTTCTACTACATCTGTTTGAAGAAAAGATGGAGAAAGTTGAACCATGAAAAGTGGTAGAAGATGGAAAACAGAGTAACAAAAATGCACCTCATCAAGGTGTCTGAGACCACTACATCCTTGTACTACCTGATCTTTTCTTACCTAAGCATCTCCTAAAATGACTCAAATAACCATTTCAGGAAAGTGAGATCCAGCCCTGTGTTAACAAATGTTTGTGTTTCAAATTGCCCTCATTACTAGTCCTTCCTTTCCCCACCCCCCATTCCATTTTTCATGTCACTTCACCACATCATCACCACAGATGTGGTGGAGTAACTTGTGCTACGGGAGTGCTGCAGTGAATAAGTAGGAGCTCTTCAGAAAGGAGGAAAAGATGCATTTCAAGCAATGAAGGTGGTTGAATTCAAGGAGGCTTGTCTGGGAACTTAGGAGACACAAGACACAAGGTTATGGGCAAGGACTAGAGGACAGACTAACACAGGTGACATCAACAGTGACTTGATGAAAGACAACAACAAAGCTGCAGAAAGGAAAACTGATTAAACATAAGGACATTTTTTTTCAACCTAAGGGTGATAAAATATTACAACAGCTTCCCTGAGAGGATGTGGCATCTTCTTCCCTAGAAATATTCAGAATTAAACTGGTCAAGCCTTAACTGCCTCCTCCTAGGTGGCATCTCTTCGAGAGGGAGCTGGACCACGTGATATCCAGCAGTAGCTTCCCATCTAAATTATTATTTTACTTTATGAATTAATGCAGATATATGCAGGAGGTCAGTGGGAAACAAAATAGTTAAATACTTGTCATAGATGCAGAGCAAGTTGTTCCTTTGGTGTCTTTCTTATTTGTTACTCTGTATCGTGATGTGTTGCTTCTGACGTATTCACCTCTCTCAGCAAGAAATCTGCAATTTGCTTAATCTTACTCCAAGTGCCTGATTACAAGCCTTAATCACTCAGCAGGCCTGACCATAATTAGTATCTGAGGATCTTTCCTTTGAGAATTGTGAGAAATGGCAGATTCAGCGATCTAAAAAATATCTTTGAAATAAAATATGGTTTAAGCTTAACAGTAGGAAGAAGATGGAGCAAAAGATAGTTTTATAAAACTATAACTTTGTATAGACGAGATTCAATTAATGAGATGTGAACATCCTCATTTTTTATGTCTGAGATAATGTATCCAGGAACTTTTTGTTTTTAGGACACAGTTTCAAATAAAAGGAGAAATCTAGGATTAGTGATACTTATTTTAATCCAAAACTGCCTGTAAATCTCCATTGATTATGTGGAAAGAAATGTAGCCCAGGGCAACTATTTTACCTACAGGTACTGACACTGTAAATATCTACATTACATTAAATAATTCCCAAGTTACGGTTCTTGCTTATTTGTGAGTCTGGGTTCCAGTCTATATCCACAAACTTGCACTTTAACCTTTTTTTCCCTAGGCTTCTCCTTTTATTTTATTCCGAGTTTTCTCTTCTCTGCTCTGTTTCCTGATCCTGGCTAAACCAAGTGAGTCAGCCTGCAAGAATGTCACAAGTTCATGTATAGACTGATGGAGCTGCAATATTCTGAAGTGTTTCTAAGAAATGAGTGTCAGGATTGGAATGTTTAGAGAGCCAATTTCCTGACAAACATGCTCTGTAGATGCATGAAGTAAATACCACAACAATCCTGTTAAGCCACAACATTCATAAAATATTTACATGCAGCTTTGAATTTGTCACAATACTTTAAATATTTAAAGTGGTAGCACGGGTAACTTGGAATCGTTGCAGTACTTCGCACCCAGACTTCTCATTTCAAACTTTCTGCAGACACTGCCAGATGTTTTCAGCAACTTTTGACAAGTTTCTGCACAATTTTTGCATCTAGTAAGAGTGCATTTTCTTCCATTAAACGGAAGTTAAAATTAAGACTTCTGAAAACAAGGTCTGTAAGAACCAATCCTCCACAAGAAGCTGTGAAAGAGTGTTGTTTATTCAGCTCATTTTACATGAAACATCGAGTGGTGTTGCAATTCAATTTTTAACAAATTTTATGCATGCTCCCCACAGAAAGCAAATGAAGAGAGCATGCCAAAAAGGTTCAGGCAAGCTTGAGAAAGAGCAAATGGACATATCTGTTTATGACTTCGAAACATGATCATTTTCTGGAACATTGGACAATGCAGTAAATAGAGATCATGTAGCAGGGGTAGGAGTGGGAAAAAGAGCACAACTGAGAAGCAACATTACAATCTAGCCCTATTTTGCTCTTAATTCTGATTTTATGAGATCTAGTTTTGATATTCTGTTCATTTCTCGAAGTTTTCTAACATTCATTATTTTGTGGGGGCCAGGGGAGGGGACAGCTAATCCATTTAATTTGTTGCTTAAATACAAAGAACAAGATCATAGATGCAGAGGGGTGCAATTCTGTTGTCTTCACTAAGTATTCAAAGACATGTATGTGTGACATCAAGTGTGCAGAGGGAAAAGAAATTATGTGGAAGTCCCCCAAAAATGTTATATTTCTGTCAGTGTATGATGTGAAAATCCCACGTAAAATAAGCCATGACCGCTTCAAGAACTTATTCCAGGTTTCTCTGCAGTTTTTCTCACCAAATGTTCTATTTCTAATAGAGGATCTGTATAACACAATGATACACACGTCCTGTTGGGTGAAGGCTCAAGTCACAACTGTAGAGAACAGCTGTGTTCTCAGTGGTTTTTACTCAAAGATCTTTAGAGAAAACAAACCATGAAAACACAGCAAGTCCCTTTCTCTTTGTGCATCATCTCTACTGTATTTCTGCAAACACATCATTCACTATCATCTTTTGTCTTTTTCTGGTTTTTCCCCCCTGGAAGATTTAACCAAAGTTCATTTCCGGGGGTTTGGCAACCTACCCAGAAACCTGTTTATTACCTTTAAAGTCTTTGATCAGACCCAGCAGTTTATATTGCCTCCTTTTAACACAAGTGCTTGGAGCGATGACAGCTCCAAGTCAGAGCCAAGATCCATAAATCACTGAAGGATTTTGTTTAAATACAACCATTTATTTTTCTTGGCCTGTTACTTGTTGCTTATATTCAGCAAGAGTCAGAATATTGAGGGTAACACCCAACAAAATAATTAATCTTAATTCACCTAAGTCTGATATAACCCCCTTATTTTCCATAAGACAAAGATCTTGTACAATAAAAAAATAATTTGCAAAACCTTCACTCATTATATTGGTGTTGTATATTGGGAGAAAGAAAGCATAACATGGTGCAGCATTTTCAGTGGAGACCTTACTATAAATTGAGTCTGAAGAGGAATGCATAGCCTTTATTCCCTTTGCTCTCTGGTCTTCGTTTACAAGTGATGCATCTGCTGTACAGTTGGAAAGTTGATTAATGCACTTACATAATATGTCTTGTGTACTTCAGAGAAATGGGGATTCACTGGAAAAAAAGGACTCTTTAGGGGCAAATCATTTCACTTGAGGCAAAATCTTTGAGAAAGGAAAAGATGGCAGCTGATGATTACAGCCCTCTCTTCCACTGGGTGTTATTAGTACTGTTCCAATGTCAAGTGCAGAACTGCACTCAACAGCTCTCACTTCAAATGCAGAGATATCTACAGAGGCTTGAGCTTTGCACTAGCTTTTTTAACCAATGGAAAAAAGGAAGAAAGAAAACTTCACTCTGCTGTTGCAAGACTCCTTTTTATTCACTCAGACTACGCTTTCAGTGGCGTACACAAGCACTCATATTTCCCACCAGGTAAGAAAATAAGGGCACTTTCAGGAAGAATAGAAATCCCTCTTTTATGATACTTTTGAAGCCTTCTACTTATGGCTAACAGAAAGCACATGCAGTAAAAAAAAGGACTCCTAAATGGAATTTTAGCTGCTGTATTGTTTTTCTCATCAAACCAAATTGCAATGACTTTGAGTAGTACAATTCATGCAGCATTCTAAGGCACTCAGGGACAAACACACAGCTCCTAAAAATGTGTGGAAACCTACATAGAAAGTAGCCTAAAATATTGCAGAGCCAAATTCCATCACAATAAATGTGAACTGTTCTGTTTCACTTTGCTTTTGCATCATCAGTCAGTTCTGAACTGCAGGTTCCTCTTTGTCTCTCATTCACATGAAACAACACAACAAAGGTTAAAAGGATGGTATCGTGTGCAGTATCCATCCATTCAATATTTAACTTTCTTATAATTAAAATGAAGACAAAATTATCCAGAACCTGTGTCAAATCAGATGTCTTATTAGTCAAAAACCCCACCCAAAACAAGTATTTCCACACGTGAACAAGCCTGTCTTCAGAAAAAGAGAAAGAAAGTATATGTGAATACCATCCATAAAATAGGTTGGTTAGGTTCTCACAAGAATTTACACAAAGGAATTGGTAAACTGGTGCTCAATCTTGGTGCAGTAGGGTAACAGCAGCAACCAGCAGCAGTGCATCAGCTGGTCCTTGCAGGAAAAATAAGTCCTTGTGGGCTTATGTGTAGCATGCTGCAGTATTGACAAGGCTACAAGGTCGCTTGTTTAGTTTTCCAGTCCAACACAGGTCATTGCTGGAGGCATGGTATAATACCAGACCAGCTGTTTTAGAGTAGTGATTTGTAATGACAAAATTTTTGCTCTTGCTGAAGAGTCAGATTTTAGAGCAGACAGTCTACCTAGTATAAGCACCTCATAAAAAATCATGGCCCTCTTTTCTGTCATGGCAAATGACAGGTGAATCTTCTCTTTTATGTCTTTTCTCTTGCTCATATTCCCTGTGACTTTGATATAAGACTGTTGTTTTGTTGTGGAGCTCTTTTTAACCTATGCTTCAGTTTACAATGCAATGGCACATTGATTTAGTGCCAAGATTTTTTATATGTGTATTTCTATTTATGTCTATATACACACTGTAACTGACATCACAAATGAATTAGAAAAAGGAGGGATATGTTATATCTTTCAAAATGCGAAGTAGATTTTTCTACCTTGAAGTGGGGAATCTAAATCATATAGTCATTCTGATACAGAGATTAATTCTAATTAAGATCTAGAATAGAGTGAAAAAAAGTGTCGATAAATGACTCCGCTTCTTGTAGTGGCTTGGTTTAGCTTGGAAAATACTGCTTTGTTTGCACAGAGCTTCATTATGTAATGTAAGATAGGAAAGAAAACAGTCATGGCAAAACAATTATCACAACTAAAGGATGACTCAAAAATCTCGTCCTTTCAAGAAGGATGATTTCAGGAAAAAATCAGAATTTTAATTCTTACAAAAGGCCTGTGAATATGGCTGGCTGTGAAATGTCTATTCACCTTCAAGCATTGAAGCAGCAATTGTTCTACTCAAACACCTCAGTCTCTCATAATGTGGACAGTGAGAAAATTTAAATCACTTCTGTGTTATATTTCAAAATTCTTCATTACTTTTTAATCAAAGAGTGACAGCGTGTTTGATACAGTTAATTCTTGAATTATGATGTCTCAGCTGTCCTTGAGTGACATGCAAATAAGAGCACTATTACCCATACACTTAGCATACATCCACAAGTTACCACTCTGCAAGAAAAAATGCACAGGATGATGAAAAAAACAAGTTGTGGTTGTACAAAACACTTTAGCTACTTTTTTCAAAGGAAATTTATCACAATCCTGTTAATTTTTGAAAAACAAAAAATTGTTACAAACACCTGCTATAGTCTCTAATTCAATCCTCAGGTAAACTAATTAAACACTCAAACCTTCAAATTTCCTCCTGCTAATGGACTCCTGGGCTTCTCAGCAAAGTCTGAAATATTTTTAGTTAACACATAAAACTGTCCTTTTTCTAGCTACAGTATGAAAATTAAGATATTAAGTGACTAAGAATATTATATCCCACTGCTCATTTTTTGTAATTTTTTAATACTATGTGATGTATAGTGCAACCCTTATCTCACCACAGCTTCAGCAGAACCAAAACTGCCTGTCCTTTCACACCTCTGTGCTCTGAGTTTGGAAGCTTATTCAACATGATGTCATTATTTCTGTCTTACAGATTTCTTCCCTCTTGTTTTGACAAAATATCCAATGAGAACTAGTAAAAGATACAGTGGATTCAGAGGTTTTCCATGGGCTGAATCAGTCAGCAATTAAATAAATGTCTTGCAAAGCCTGTGTCTGTCCAGGAGATGCACAAAGCCATCAGTTCTCCTTTGCCTACACATGGATCAAGGTTGCTGTACACAAGATCTGGGAGCACCAGAACCTTGTTCTGAATGCAGCAGAAACTAAAAACAAAATCAAAAGTTAGGAGTACTGTAAATCCATGAGTCATTCACACACAAGTATTTATTTTTGAGCTCCTCTGTCAAAAAAAACTCTGCCAAGTTTCTCTTGTGGAGGATGTGTACGTAACACTTGCTATTCTATAGCAGCAGTTACTTAAAAAGATCTGTCTGCAAATAGAGTGGGACTGCAAAAGACAACTAAAACGAAAACAAGGAAAAGAAGGAGAGATTATTGCTTTAGGGCAGCATTATCAGTAGTTGGAGAAGAGACTTAGGGAGCACAAAAAGCTCACCACCTGCATCTCCTTTAAGGCCTCTTGATTCCATTGCTATGAGTGATTCATAATCTGGCCAAGATGCTTTAATTTAGTGTTCCAGCAAATACTGAGCATTTAATGATATTTGTTGTCAGAGAACGGAGCCGTGAGTCTAGTCTTTGAACAAACAAGTCAGTATTATGGTGATTTCCTTGGTTTTTCGTTTTGGGTGTATGTTTTCCTCATACATGCTGAAATCTCACAGCAAGTGAAATCTCTCTCATAACAAATCAAGTTTTTTTGGTAAAGAAAGTGAGGAACTCTTGTTATGTGCAGCTACCCACTCCTTACACTTGTGAAAAAGCAAAACCTCAGATTTTTCAATTTGTCTCTATGGTGGTCTGACTGCATCTTTTCAGGGTCCCTCTTCACTTGGGACCTGCATTAAGGCCCTCCTCATCAGCATCAGCAAAAGGTTAGGATGCTCATCTGCAGTACAAGGTGCAAGACCTCATGTCCCAAATCATGCACAGCAAGGGCCTTGACTTCAGTGTGATACTACCTGAGCTAATAATGTTATACCTTTCACTCTTCAGGCATGGATGGCATGTGATTTCTCTTTTCTGTTCGAACCAGATATGTTTTAGAATAGAAGTTTTAAGTTTAAAGAATAAAAAAATCTCCATACTAAAGACACTTAATCTGAACATTCCTGATAGACTCTCATGCCAGGCAAAACATCAAAAGAATTTATTTTAAATAGCTTGTAATCAGTCCTTTTTATGATATGAGTTAGCTTTATAAACATCTTTCTAGGCTTTCAGTGGATTAATAATTTTGATGATTGATTTTAGTACTGATCCATTTTGGTCTTCTTCATAGAGAGTGTCTGGTTTTGAAAAGAGAAGACTTGATGAGCAGACTTCAAATGCTTTAAAAGCTCTTACAAGAAGCTGGTAATAATCTATTCTTCATGGATAAACAAGAGGTAGCGGACTTAAAAAGCACTGAGGAAAGTCCAAGTTAGTCATTATCAAAGACTTTCTAAATGGTAGGAGGAAATGAGTCCTTGAAACACTGAGTGGGGGAAGTGTGGTAACTTTGTCATTGTAGGCCACTAAAAGTGGGCTCAGAAAGCATCAAGAGAAAAGCAAGTATAGCTGATGCTGCCTTGGAGTAGAAGGATGAAATAGACATTTTTACTTCCGTGAAATTTTTAACATCCAACCAAAATCCAAAAACTATATAAAAAAGGTTATTTCACAAAAAGTTTTTCTTAGATTAATGTTAGAATCACCTTTCACATGTGGAAGGTTTTGAATATTGAGATTTCAATGTTGCACTCTGCTCTTTCTAGAAATAAAATTTGGCTTCCTATGAAGCACTTTGCCGCACTGTTGGTATTAAATGTGATTAAATCACATATATGATTTCATGATTGTGATTTAGTTCCATGGTTTCTTTTCTTCTGAAGTTTGGACTTCATATACACAGTATGTCTTCCTATTTTTGTTCCCTTTGTATCAGGAACCTCCATTTCAGCTCTTGAGGTCTATAAGATTTAGTCATGTATTTGAAGTCAAACAAAAATTCTTTAGAATTTCAGCCTTGCTTAATACAGTATCATAAAGGCTTTCTAAACAAAAATTGAAATACTTGAATTGAAAAAGAGTGCCTTGTAATGTACTGTAAAATGGCAGAAATGTGGGAAAAAAATGGTTCTTGGATGAATCTTTATCCTAATTCAGTTAAGAGCTAGAAATTCAATAACATAAAATAAAATTAGCAACAATTATCAAGATCCCACAGATTTCAGGCCATGAAGTTTAAAAGGGAACATCCTCCCTGCCTGGAAGTATCTACAGGCTAAATATAATTTAGAGCCTTCACATACCTTAACCTCAATACATGGTATATCACTGTGCAGTCCTGAGCCTTTCAGGATTTTTTGACTGGCTAAAAAGGATAAATGTGAGATTTCCCTCAGCCCTGTTGTAGCTTAACTGTGTTCAGTGGGGTTAAAGATACTCAAAACAAAGGATTTAGTTAGTAAGGGTGGTAACTGCTGGAACATGTTGGAAATGTCAGCACACAGAGAGTTTTTATCCCAGGTACCATTTCAGTCACAGTGTGGTCTTCTACACTCTGAGATTATTTTGATGCTGAGCATCAGATATAGCTAGCATGGAGTGATCTGTCCACTCTCCTGATACTTTTGGAATCATAATTTTGTCAATTCCTTGTATGTTTCAGAATTAATTTGATTTCTCCTTGAAGAAATTACCAGAAATCCTTACAATAAAATAGAAGAAAATTCCTTTATGTCCTTTTAAATTACAAAGGAACCTCCACAAAAAGAAGCAGCACTTCCCATCATCTCTTATAATCAGAGTGCAACTGAACAAAAGATAGCTAAAGTATTAACCCTGTTGCTAATCCCACTATTTTGGCTGCTCCTTGGCAGAGTCTGTATTTCAAAGTTTGAAGCCTTTCTAGCCTGAATGCCACTGATATCTTCCTTTTTGCATTTAATAATGAAAATATTAATTAAAAATCATTCTTAGTTTTATTTAATTACAGAATTGTATATAACTAGCTTTTGAATAGAATTAAGCCTGTCACATTTAGCTGTCAACCCAAAATGAGCATTCACAAATTGTATGGAAACTTATCAAAAATATTCTGGGCCATCACACAAATTGTCGTGAAATACAGATTATTCAATTGTTTTAGGTTCTGCTTTAAAACTATGGGGTAGAGTTGCAAATTTTTACATCCTTTTTATATTTGTTCATGAAGTTCTAGTAAATGGGAAAATAAGCCTGCTTCATTTGATTGCAGAAAGCTCTTTTGTGATTTGTGCTAGTAGAATGCTTTTGTATTATTGTTACAAGACTCCTTTATATCGTGTGTCTGTATTTTATCAAAACTCTGATTTTTTAACTAATACTTTAAAGGTTCCATTCTTCTATTGGATTTCTATATACAGTTGCCTTTCAACATTTTTCAGCATGGAGGCTTATCCCCACACTTTCAAAGCTGTAAGGTAATTACTCTTCCTTCCCCTGCACCTAAGAAATATTCTGTAGCCTGAATTAAGCCCATAGACTGTCTGACACTTGGAAGTGGAAGGGCTCATGCTGTTGCATCCACCTGCAGCAAAGTACAAAGCTCTTTTCACAATGCACAGGAAGAAAAATGAATCAGCACTTGCTTTTCTTGGCTGCATTGTCTCTGCGACACTAACTGAAATAAACAACAGTTGACTTATTGCTGTCCCTTATGACTTGAAAGTACACAGGAAAAGAGTCTTTCATCTGAAAGTGACATTTAAACAGCCATTTCTTGAAGTAGACCCATATTTAAGGAGGCAGTGTTTTCAGCTGATGAAGTTCAACTTGTCAAGACATTTTCAATTACCTTCCTAGGCATAAAGAGGTAGCTGGTGCTGAAGTGACACCTTTATTGGTTTTAGTTAGCACCAAAGAGACCAAACCGGAAAGCACATGTCAGAGAGAACAATTTTGCTTTTTGTTGATTTGCCCACACACATTATTTCTCATGGCATAACATTAGGCCATAGTTCAGGAAACTAGTTGTGGACAAGGGGCATGTCAGAACCATGCTGGATTGCCACTGAGGCAGACAGAACTCAAGGCACAGTTAAAACTGAACACATAAGAGCTGCTGCTTCACCTAGGGCCAGTGGAGTGGGCAAGAAGGGCTGGAGTACACAGTACACAGTAGTTCATGTGATCTGATCAGGTTAATTTGAAAGGCTGTGAAACATTGCTCGCCATCCTCCTTCCCTTGCTCATTTATTCATGCACAGTTAGGAAAGTTACCATGTGTCTTTAATCAAAGAACTAATTATTAACTGATTTTATGTACTGATACAGAATCTTTTCAGCCAGAATTTTCCTTTCCCTAAGAAGGATATAGAATCAGTCGCATTGAGTAATGAACCAGTATTTGAAAATATTTTGCCAATTCCCTCTGAGCCACTGAAGCAAAAGTAGTTGCTCATATTTTTGTTTTGTAACACTTCCAGATTTGCCATATGTCTATTCCTTTTCAAGATGAAGAAAACCATCTCTTTCAGAGTTATTCACTAAATTGCAAAGAAGAATGAGCAGAATAGCAAAAGCCTGTCAGACATTGTGCTTAACTGAATGTCTTGAAGAATATAGTTTAATTCCCTCATGATTAGTCTCAGGGTCATTAAGAATGTCTTCTACATCCAGGTCGATGTCCTCTGTGTAATAAAGGGTCTTTATGTCTTCTCATTTTTGTTGAAAATGAGGCTTTCCTATAAAAAGTAACAGTTTTGAGGCTTTTACACAACCTGAATAATAAGGTTTTTCAGTGCAAGAAAATCGCAAATTTTGTTATGAAAACATTTCCTTCAAATACTCCTAACGTCTTTTTCCTGAACTTCTACAATAAAATTTATGAAGTGATGTCTTTACCAACTACAGCATATAATCCCAGTTTATGAATGTATAAACTGCAGGGAATAAAAATTAACAATGTTTGTTCACAGAAATAGTAAGTCTTAGCCCACATAGAATAATATTTTCCTATTTATTTGAATAATCTGAAGCTGCATACACAGCAGTGCTGGTTATCTAGTTATTACAGTTTTGAAATGACACATGAATTCACTGCATTTTCATTTTTGTAAATATCTCCTAAAGAGAGTTTCAGAACATGGTATGACTGATTTATCTACACAATAGTGGGTGTAGCAAAGTTATTTCCAGTTATAAGCTGTATCTGATAGACTGGAAAATATTTAACCAGTCTATACACTGCAGAATGCATTTAAGATTATGTGATCTTAATGTTTTGATACAGTACAGGTGTTCTTGTATTGCTGCGTAACAATCACAGTTGTATTACATTTACCTATCTGCTCAAGACCAGTAATGGACAATTCTGTTAAGTAGGAATCCTCTGTGGAATTATGAGCCAGAAAAGCACTAGGTAAATCTTTCAAAAGAGAAAGGAGTGAAATTCTTTATATCTATGGATATCTAGTACACTTTTTCTGAAACTCTTAGGAAAATTTTAGTGCTGTAAATTTTTTCAATGTTGGAGATAAAGGGCATAAAAGTAGTTACAGGTGAAATTGTTATTTCCAGTAATTGAATCTGAAGACTTGAGTTTATTTTTCCAAAAGCCCACTACAATATTTAGCCAGCAGTTCAAAATGGAGTGCCTCAATTTGCATGAGAAACCTCTGGAAAATATAGGATAGGGACTTACGTTACATAACAAGACTTCTAAAAAGGCAAGGTTTGGCTCATGAATTTGACTAGTTCATATTAAGGAAATAGATGCAAAAGAGACATTTTCAGCATGGAAATTTATGTTGGATATATCCAATGAGAGCAAACATCCTGCCCTGTTTCTGCACATTGGACATAAACAACTGTTTACCATTGCTTTAGGTATCAAAGAGAAACACTGAACACACAAAGCAGTCACTCAGGAATTTTCAGCATTAACCAGCTTCTTATTTATATACAGATAAAAGGTACCTGCAGCTGTATTTCATTGGAATAAAAAATGACCTTCAGTGACCAATCAGGCTAATGAAAGAAAAGTTTTTCCCAAAGGGCACAGCACTACCCACATTTCCCGCCAGAGGCAGTCAGGCTGGATTTAGGTAATAAAAATGTCTTCAGCCTTCCTCAGACTTTCTCTGTTAATTACAGCGCATTGTGTATGCTGCATCTGTGCTTGTGTACAATAGGATGCAAATGAAAAGAAATTACAAGACTATTTTTGAAAGGTAAACAAAACAGTCTGGTCGTGCAGAACTCACCAAATTGAATATAGAACCAAGCCCACCTGATAACGCAAATTCTGGGAAAATCCTGGTGATGGGGGTTAAACAGGAACCCTTCTGGATGAAAGTAAGACAGGGTCCTTTTTGAAGGCAATTTTGCTGACCTTACTGTATTAATAACAGGGCATTGTTCTCCAATCTCTTTTCCTTGGAACTAAATGTGTAGACACCCTTTGCCATGGATGGCACACCACAGTAAATAGATACAATCAATGGAGCTCACTAATGCATTTTCTATCCACCCATCTGATTAAAACATAAGGTGGTGTCATTTTCTTGCATTTGGATCTGTGAGATGTAGAATGCTGGTATTTATTATTGCAGTATCAAGACTTGTGTCGGGCCTATACAATTTTTGGGGATAATAAAACTTCAATTTGACCATAAAGTCGGGTCATATCATCTGTTTCTCAAAAACATCTCAAAGAAAACAGTTATGTAGTGCTTGGGGTTTGTATTTATTGTGATGGTCGCTAAAAGCTGCTTGATATCAGAGTAGTCCTGGTGAGACAGATTGTTCAGGAGATGCAATCAGAGATACCTGATTAATGCACCTATCCAAAGTACTTATATAACTCCTGTTCTCTAAGTACTAAATACCACATCTTCTTTTTTAACCTCAGAAGATCTCTGAAAAGTAGAGACCAACTCTTCATCTGTCTTTTCATAAAATTCAGACGCAGGTAAGCTAAATGTGAGTTATCTAATAAGTGACCAACAAAGCAGAGACTGGAACACAAGTCTCTATAAATTCACCTCTTTTCTGGACTCTTTTTTTCTCCTTTCCCTAACTGTGAAGTTTATCTATGCAATATTATCCTATGCTACATATTTCTCCATCTGCTCTAAGAGCTGGCACAGACATAAGAAACTCAGGAGATTCTGGAAATCTGGAGATGAAGGGAAACAAGAAACATAATCAACAGACCTGCCAGGAACAATAGAGAGGGCAGAAGAAACTCATAGAGTGCAGTTTCTTATATTTCCTTAGCTGATTTCATACTGTGCATTATGGTCAAAAGGGTTAAAAACAAGCATTCCATATTTTGTGAGAAACAGTAGCAGCAAAGAGCCTCTTTTCCACTGAAATGTATTGAAAATGTGCAGTGTGTCAGACTATTTGCTCTCCTAGTCTAAATTGCTCAATATCTTCTCTCTCTTTTTTTTGTCTCATTTCACAAAAGAAATCAAACAGTGAAGTTGGCTTAGCTTTTCCTATTGCTCCATTTTCTGTTCTTCTGTCAAGAATCACTGCCTTTCTACTCCCAAGGCCCCCCTGATGGATAGTTCAAGAAAACGTCCGGAAGCAGACTAAACAGAGTTGCTTTGATAATTGGTGACATAGAAGCCAGAAAGCTCCAAAACAACTTGCTGCTAGCAAAAATACAGAAAGGTTTTACTGGCTTCATTAATACAGATTAGCCTTTTTTTTTTTTAAACCCACAAAAAGCCTGTGAACAGAAATCCAGCCCCCCAGGGCAGGGTGTTAGATAAAAGACAGTCCTGGGGACTCTCTGTTTCCTTCCATACACAGGTCAGAGCACTGTGACTCACTGTAAATTTAAATCTCACACAGCCAACGTTGTCATGGATCTTATAGTTACCACAATGGTGTTAAAGACATCTGCTCCAAGAATGATCCTCTGCCCCAGATCCAGGCAGTGACATGACTTCAGGTCTCCCCCAGCTGGAACTGTCCAGAATGACCTTCCATATAATTTACCCACATCTTTTCTGAGTTTCATGTAGCATCTAACACCCTTTATGAATCATCATTACCTTTTAATTTTTTTTTTTGAGTTCAAAGTGCCTGCAATAGTGCCATTAATCATTATACCTATTCATCTTCAAATTAGTTTTCAGTTATTGCAGAGAATTTATATATATTAATCTAACTGAAAAGCCTTGGGTCAAATATCGTGGCTTCAATTGTTTCATGATAATTTCTGCTTACTGTGCACTGTGCCTCTTTCAGCCGCTGTCAGTGCACACCTCCAGCCTGAGCACCAGGAGAGGAGCACTCCTCTGCCAGGTCCTGTTAAAGGGGCCTCATCTGTCCAGTTCTTCCAAAAATCTCTTCTGCACTGCTGCACAAGAAGATCTAGTGAACCATAATATTGCAGTAAAAACTCAATACCTCACATCCCAAATGTATGGCTCTGGTAGGTAAGAGGTGTCTTGCCAAGGTAAAAGAAGAGGAAGGCTCCTTTAATTGAGCACTGAGAAAACTGGAATATCACACACCAGCATTTCTAGCACTTTTACCCACTTCATCCTTGCACATGCAGCCAGTACATACACAGAGAGACCATCAACATGACTTCTTAATTCTCTGTGTGCAATAAATTTGCCCCTCACTGCTTCTTCTACCTAGAGAAGAACTACTGAACTAGTCAGTCTCACTTCATTAGAATGCCACTAACAAGTCAGACATAGTTTTATAAAACAAAGTCTAGTACAACTAATTATTTATTTTAGTTGAGTTTAGTTTGTTCTGTGAGGAGAACTGGGCACAGTTCTGCATTGAGTTGTGGCTATAGAATTTTTAGGTTTTTCATACTGTCCGCCTATGCTTTTCCTGGGTATTTTGCTCCTGGTATCGTGGACTGCATCATATATTTCATATTCATTTTGTAATAAAGCACAGGCAAAAACTACATAGGGCCTATGGAAGAGCAGAATGTACAAGCAGAGATTACCCTTCTTTCAATCTATATTACTTACCCATTTGAAACACATAATCTGGAACCCACATGCCACTGAGAGTAACCAAACCCAATAAGACCATTTGACTGGCTCGCCCTTGGAATTTAATTTCTTTTGGTAAAGTCTTTACTTTTTTTTTTTAAATTTGAAACAAATTCATTTTCCTTATTTACATTATTAAAGTCTTCTGACAGTAACAGTGCATTTAAATTTTTAGATCTAATTTTTAGATCCTTATTCTGTTTCTAATTAAGCCTCAATTATAAGGCATGACACCCTGACCACGTTTAAGTCCCTTCCCAAATGCGTAACTTTGGATTTACAGTCACCTTTAGTAATAGGTAATTAGTTTAAGATCAATATTAAAGTTGCAGGAAACACACTGAAAATAATTGAATTCAATAACTCCCACGCAACCAGGATAGCTATTCTGGGCTGAATTGGGCACGTTGGAATACTCACTGTGGCTGTATTGCACTAGTCAGAGACGTCCTTTGACATTCATTTGTTCCAAATACTTCCTCGTGACTATTCTGGGGTTTTCTAACAGACATATTCACCCTCCTGATTTATGACATGGAAAATTGGACTGCACTTCCCAAGGCATTTCACAGCACAAATACAGTCTAAAATCTGACTGTGGACAATCAGGGTGCAAGCTCTGCTACAAAGCCTTTGCTGTACCATAAAACTCACAACATGTGCCAAAGCAGCTAATACTGACAGACCCTTTCCACAGTCCTAAGTGCTTCTAAGAGAGTATCTCAGGGGAATGCACTGCCATCTAAGTAGGCCAGTGTAAAAGCAGACGATGTGCCCTGAAGAAAGTCAGGATACTGTCTGTAAGGCTTAGCTGAACCCAGACCCATAATTTAGTCATCTCTGGTGGTATTCATTCCATTCTCCTTCTCTTTTTACCCTTTGCAGTCCTTATACCTCAGACTGTGAGCAGTGCAATACTGGATATATTTTGATTTTTTTTTTTTTTAATAGAATCCATAGTTATTAGGCTAGGTGTACATAGCCACCTCTGAGCTGAGGACTCCAAAGCAGGAAGAGAACTGATGACCCCATTGGACTGTGCACACCATGCTCTGCACAAGCACTTATTGTGCAGAAGATTTAGAGTACAAGTAAACACAATGGCCAGAAGGTAGGAAAAGTAAAAGCAGCCTGACCAGAGCCTACACCCAGATAGGAAAAGAGTTTGGGTGTACAGCTCCTAAGCCACTAAACAACAGCTGATTCTCATTTTAACTCTGTAGTAAGAATTTAAACAGTCCTTAAGTTTACTTTTTCCTGAGCTGCTAATTTTCACTGGTACCCCCACCTCCACAAAAAGAAACCTTATAACATAATACCTGATGGGGAAAATTATTTTTGCAAAATTATCTTTCTGAAGATGTGACACAAGGAATAAACCACCAAGATTAGGTTCTGTGAGCAGTGGGGGAATGGGAAAAAGGAATGTTTGTAGGGTAATGATGTGAGCAGCCTCACACCATTACTTTCAGTGCTATTGATTCTGATGTATCCATTGTATCAACCTCACTAAAAAACAGTGAGATTGTTTTGTTTTCATTTTCTTAATGACTAAGAATATAAACTTAATTTCAATATGTATACGCTTCCTGAACCAAGTATGTGGTGTTCAGCTTGTCAGCCACTGTGACATGCTCTTGCCCACCAAATTACACTATCTTTCAAAAGGCTGCCTTTTCTGTTCTTTCTCATCATACATGCACAACTCAAAATAGTTTGTAAGAAACATTACGTTCATTTGTGGTACTTCCCAGGAAAGGGCAGAAAATTTTAGTAGGGACTATAAATTAACACCACTGTGGTTATCAGAAACCTTTATATTCTACTAGAATCTTAAACATGTGGTTTAGATTCCATTGAAGTCAAATAGAAAACTAAGAATCAAACTGCCTCAGAGAGAAGTTTCGTGTTGTCTTGGCCATTGGTTGGAAATTAAAGTAGCTATTACAGTAGTTATGCAGCTGGAAGTATTTAAAGAAACAGCAGGAAACACAAAAGATTATTCAGAAGAGGCAACTCTGGATTAACCCTTCCAGGGCATTGAAGCTCACTGTACTGCTCTTGATCTGACTCGGAAGAAGGTCAGACTTGAGAGAAAAAAAAAATTGAAACCTGTGCTTTTCATTAGTAGAATATGTTTTGTGTAATTGCCATGTCACAGAGAACTAGACAGCAAGGATGAGCAGTAACGATAGCCACGTGAAAATCCATATATCTTCCTTTTACCCTCTGTCTACATGGAAAATTATCTGCTGTCTTAAGGCATTTTACTCACATAAGTACTTGCTGAGAACATGGTACAACCTACTGCAGGCACAAAGTAGTGAAACAGTAATAACATGAAAATTACTTCAACACGGGGTCTATGAACCATGGAAGTCCCTCCTGAGCACTGAAAATAGGGGTTTAATTGTAACATAAATGTTTCTGCTCTGCAGAGAGAGAAATTCCATCCAAAGAGAGTCACAGGTCTGCACAATTAAATGTGCATCAAATGAGTCAACAAAAAGTAAACATTTCTATTAGGCTGTTCTTCACTTTTTTCTTGTTTTTCAGTACAATGAGGAGATACTGCTTGACAAGCTCTGGTAACTGGTTCCTAGAACAACTCTCTGTGTAAAGAACACTTATTTTTGCAAGACCTGGCAAATGGGTTTAATTTGAGCAAACTTGCCACTGGACTTTACAGTATTCTCTGCTTTATCACATATAACTCTTTAAAAAATCTTTTTAGTTGCAATGTGGAATATTTACATAAACACCCTTTAGTACCACTTTCCTGAATCACACCAGGAGCGGGTATCACTTTCCCATGATCTCCCTTCTATAGTATATTGTCTTTATAAATTTACTACGCAAAGAAAGGAGCTTCATGAGCAAACTCTGTCCTGCTGCACAGAGATTTATTCCAGTCACTTTAGAGTAAGTGAGACTGAATGGATACTGAGATTTTTGTCTCACCCTTGAGTTTATCACTAGGAAAATAGTTTAAATGGCATTTCGCAATATTTTTTTTCCAACATCTGGACAAAAAGGTCCAAAGTATCTTGTTTCCAAATCGTCATTAACATTACACAAGACAGAAATATTTATTTATTTTTATAGTTTTGAGTTCCCTGCTGGAACAATTTCCTCTGACACTATTTCATCATTTCCTCATTGAATTTTATGGCTTCAGTGAATAGTGCCAAAGGCTTTACCCAATGTAACCTTATAAGCATCTTTCCACTCACAATTTCACTCACAGTTTCACAGCACTGAGATTATGAGTATGGTTTTCAAAGCTTTTAAATTACTTAAAATTTTACTAATGTTCTCTTTAAAAAGTGGTGGGCATATACAAAGTTCCAGGAAAGCCAGTAGTATGTCTAAATCTCACAATAGTGAGGCAGCTTTCCATGAGCCAGCCCCAGCACTAACAGCAATTTAGCCACAGCAATATGGAGTGCAGTTTGGCAAAGAAGCCTAGAAAAGTTTTGAGCTGTGATTAAATTGTTATTAGTGCATGGGTTGCCCCTTAACTGCTGCTATAAATTACAGGCAGTCTGCCTCAAGCGTCACACCTTGGAATGGGGGTCCCCTCTTCTGACAATAACCTGCACTGTGCTCTCCACAATCCTGAGACACAGCTTGCCAAGGCATAAATACTAAATATTTTTGCTGAGAGTAATTCCATTAATGAACAGGGCAGTGGAAATGGTGGCCTATTTATGGAATATTCAGTCCATCAGGACACTGTGTAATATTTTATTAGGAAGAAAAAAATCTATAATTGAAAAACAGCAAGTGGCTTAGACACACAACAGCATTACTGTGCTGGAAGAGGCTTGAAGCTAAAATATTTTGTCTTGCTGTCCGTCCCTGGTAGGCAAGGACATGTACACAGTCAGCCCCTGTGACACAACAGATCTGGCAAAGTCACAGTAACTCAGACTGTCAGAGCCATGCACTCCTCTGCAACTTTCCTATCCCCTGTACATACTCTTATGTGGATGCCCAACAACTTCTTTCTATCCTTCGAGGGATGAGAAAGACAAGTCAAACATGTGCCTTAATCCAAAATCCCATAACTTTTTAACCAAAGCCTGGAAAAAAAAGTAACCTGTGTTAAACATAGTGGAGCTTCAAAGCCCTAGTTCATGAACAAAGTGCCAGAGTCCCTAGAAACAACAGAGGATCACCTGTGCCCTTAGGTATTTTTGGAAGAGATTGAGGAAGGGAAAAAGAAGCACAGATATTTGAAGTGCACCAAGGCATGTTTCATGTCCACGGCAATGAAAGGTACATCTCAGCTCTCCAATATCCTGGCTCAGGACTCAGTACAGAAAGCTCATGTGAAGTAGACACTGATAACTAACAGGTCTGATCTCAGCACAAAGGTCAGCATAATTTTCTAGGTAGGAAATCCTGTCAGGTAAAGAGAGGATTCATCCTCTTCCTCAAGCAGACAAAGCTTAGCACCTGCTTTGGTAATGCACTGGAATATTTATGAACACCATGCTCATATACTTTGTCAGACAAGTAATTCGACATTTCTTGGACTCCTCACATTATCTCACCTCTCTCCAGCAGGCTGCTCTCCAGCAACGTTACATTGGAACACTGGTGATTTGTATGAGGCATTGATTTTGCAGAATACCTTCTGTTTCACCGTCAGTTCACTTCATCACTCCAGACTGCCTTCATCTTGTCACCAGCCTCTGTGCTTCTCCTCTATCCAAAACTATTTTCTCTGCCTGAGGCCATCCAAACTACCTACCTCTTTTTTTTAACTGGGAAAAAAAAATAATCACTTCTGTTCCGAACAGTCCTTAGTATGTGCCCTCTCTTCCTCCCTAGTGCCTGTCTGCTCCAGGCACACTTCTCCTGTCACACTGTCCCTTCATCCCCTGGATCTTTCATTAATCTGATTCCAGCCATGAACAGCCAGTGACACTGTTTCCAGGAGAATTGTCACCCTCTTTGAGACAGGCACACAAAGTAGCAACACCGTCCACTGTGAAGAAACTTGGAGTCAAACAATGGTGTAACAATGGAGATAAACGGAGACAGAGAATAAAATCCCCAGTGATGAGGTAGATTAACACTGGGCAGACAGTACCTCCAGCCAGAAACTGAGTATCTGTTTCTTTTTTATTTTCTTTACAGTTTGGCACTGCTTTACATAGCTCGTCATGTCAACAAAGTGTTTGATTTGAATTTTATCAGCCACAGCAGGCTAACAAAATTAAATCTAATTAGCAAACCCCTCTGCTTCTGAGCATCCAATCCAGAAAGATTTTACCTTCTAATCTTAAACTAACTACAGGAATGAAATCTATTTCATCCATTACAGCTTTTATAATACCCTAAAATATTTACACAAATTGGATTGTCACAGCTTCAAGTACATTTTCAAATAGACCACACCCAAAAATTCTTGCAGATTTTAAGGGACCTACGTTACCCATGGACCCTGGTGTCAATCAATAAAATGATGTCAAAAACTGCCAGACACAAGTTCTGCCAAAAAAAAAAAAAAAAAAGAAAAGGACCTGTATGCCTTCACAGAACATCAAACCTTAGGCTTCCTCAGGGAATAATACAGCTATCAGTGCACCCAACAGAGCTGGATCATGCTGCAAGGGACTGGGAAACAGCTCTGCAGATCCTGGCTCTGATGTTTACTTGCCTAGAGTGAGTTTAAATACCGCTGCTTGAAATTGACAAAAGCTCAAGTCACAACACTCATGGAGCCAACAGCTGGAAGCAAAGGAATTTATAAGCAGAGATTTCTATTAAATATTTATACAAATATATTTGTGTGATACTATAAACGTTCATGCGTATTTATTTAAAATGAACCAAGGATTCAAATTCATCTCTTCTTTGTGGACAACAGCAGCAAACATAGGATAGAAAACCAGGTATCTGATTTGTACTTTTTCACAAAACGTGATCCTGTTGAAGCTATATGATTTTCATCAGCCATAGCCAGATCTAAGGTAAGTAACCAAACTTTGCGACTTCTGATAAAAGCAGAAGCCATAATTAAAGCAGCTAGTTGGCATAATATATACAGTACTGTTACCAGTATAAGCACATCTACTTAATAACCAGTTGACTTGGCAGGTTGTTTTAATTAAGTATTAAAATTAGATTTACAACTCTGGAATACGAGAACAAAACCACCATATAATTCAGATCAAGACCACATCTTTTTATGTGGTACTGGACAGAGAAACTGTTACGAATTTAATAAAAATCAAAATGAAAAACATAGAAACACATTTCACTAAGCCAATAAAGCCCTGAATTGCCTGTATTAAAGAACTGAAATAGGCATATTTAAAATCACAAATAAAAGGTTTAAAAATTTTATTTGTGCAGCACTGACCATGAGCTCATGCCTATCCAGTCAGTCCCTGCAGTAAATATATTGCAGAAGATAAAGTCTTTACCTTTGTAACTGATTGCATGTGACACAAGTATGTTTTCAGAACTGAATCAGAACTAGGACACTGAGCATTAACAGAATCTTTAATTCAACCAGGAAATTCATGGTAGTCTTTTACTGATATTTGTTTGGTGTGTAGAAAGCTCAAAATTATTTTCTATAAATGGACAAAAGGAAATTAAGAGTATTTTAGGGAAACTACACCCAAAAGAAATTAACACTTTTTTTAAATAAATGAAAGATCTGCTCATTCATGTTATAGCTTTTGTCCTAAGACTGTAACACCAAACCATAATGCAGGTGTATTATTGCTTTATATGCCAGAAAGTTTTAACCTTGAATTATTATAATACATCACTGTTTAGCAATGAGTTATTTTTTTCTTCCAGTATGATGGTAAAATTGTAAAGCAAAAAAAATTGAAAGTCAAGAAACCTGAACAGATTCTTGCTCTTCCCAAGAGAAACAATTTTTTTTTGTTAGTGGACACTTAAAAAGAGTTTAGGAGGGGGCAGAATTTACATAGTGAATATAAAATTACCATAATTCTAAGAGTTATTTTGTTGTTCTTAATTTACCTTTCACTGCACACTCGAAAATAACCTGTGGATATTCAAGGCTGTGTGAGCTGCAGACTGAAAAACACTTCTGAATACAGAGCAGTAGGAATTAAAATAATTTAATGTCATCATTGTGGCCAGATTAAAAGGAAGAAATCTACATAAATATGCCTTCAAATCCACAAGTATCAGGGGAAATAAAGGCTTCTTTTCAATTAATAAAATGTTCATTTCTACTTGCAAATGATCTATCAAGACCAGCTGCCCTTTTGCCTCAAGAGCTAAATCCAGTTCAGCAATAACTGCATCAGTAAAGACTTCTTAATTCATCAGTTACTTTTCTGGTCCAAAAACAAAGAGATAATGGGACCTGCCCTAGCTTCTCTAATGTTAAAGGGTCAAGCCTGATGCCTTGAAACTGATCCTCCACTATTCAAGGCCATGCCTGTAATCCCTAAAGTAATCCAGCTTGAAGAGTATTCCCATGAGACACAAATTTCCACACGTGGGTGAAAGCTGTGTCCTAAACATGCATTCAATTAGGATCTGGTCTCATAATACCCTTATATCAGATCTTTGGAAGAACAGATTTAGGGGGCACCTTGCAGGGAATTCCTACCTAGTGACTCACTCATAATCTTCACTTTCAGATTCTTTAAAGAGTCCTGGCTCCTCTAATAGGATCTGAAATACTGCAAGGGCCTTAGGCATATGGAAACCACTGACTACCTCATTATGTATATTACCTGCAAAATTTTTTATTCCTTTTTTTTCTGTTTTCTTCCTGGCACAGCACTTTTAGTAGATCTTTTCCCCTTCTTCATAACCCAGCAAAATAAGTCTTGGTACTATGACACCAGAAGAGGGAAAACAAGGCCAGGGACTGAAATTCATTACCATAAATTATAATATTCTTCCTTCCCTTGAGACCTTAATTAAAAGCAGTAAAAGATATTAAAGAAAAAAAAAAGAGAGTGAAAAAGTATTAGAAGAAATATTTAAAGCTGAACTTTATTTTTAGTCTCACTCTTCTATTCCCAGGTTTGTAACAGATTTTGAAGAAATCCTGCCAGCTAATACTGCTGAAGAATGTTTATAAACATTTGTATTTGTCTAATTCCCTCCCGATTCTTACCTCCTCCAACACAGCTGGAATAGTACATGTCCTTGTTCATAAATCATTTCTTCTTGTTTTACAAAATATACTTAAAATGTATCTGGGAAAGAAATACAATGTAGCAAATAGATAAAATAGTTACAAACCCAATTATAGTCCATTATACACAGTGGCATCAACCTCACAGGCTGACTTTGTTCACTGGTCAATCACACTGAAATTAAGAGGGAGAATTGACATAAATTATAAAGATTTCTTGCCTGGATCTTTCTGAGAAGCACTGAAGCCCTGGCTGTGTTCTAGAGCAAGTTCTACAAAAGGGAAATCTTATTGTGAAACAATGAATTTGAAAGTTTTCCTGAGTTTTTTACATCTTTTTTTCTTCACCTACTCTACCCTCCATTTTTCTCTTGTCCTGCCTTTTTTTTTTCCTTTTTTTTTATTTTGGTGTCAGCAGCTTCACCTTCCTAATCACTTCTTCACCTCTGTAGCATGAACATCACCATCAAGTCAGGTTTTTCACTTAGGTTCTCACATCCTTCTGCCAAACATCACCAGGATAATGGGTCTTTTTGTCTCTCTTTTGATGTTTCACTCTTATAGGTGAAACATCTGTTTCTCCTCAACTCTGTCCATGCTTGTTCAAAATTATGCCCGAAACATCAGTGCTTTGATAGGCCTTGAAACTGACCCTCTGCCATTCTGGTTGAGTTCTCTACCACAGGGAATATTTGTAATTGGAAGAATCTCACTAGCTATACCAATTCTGCATGGCCCAGAAGATCCAGAGTCTAAATGCATGTCTTGCATAAGTTTTGAATGAATGTCAAGAGGTAATTTTGAATTATACAGACCGTGATTACATCATTCTCCCTTTGTATTTTTCCATATGCTTCTCTTGTATTCCACCAAAACTTGTGCACCAATTTCTTCCATAATGTCTTCATGTTACTCCCAGGTTTCCCCTTAGCTAAGGAGGAAGTATATGTGTGTATATATGTATGTACTTCATAAAATCTTTCCTTTCCCTGTTTAATTATGCCTCCTCCGACATTTATATCAATATAAATATCAATTATTTTTAAATCCAGCAATTAATAGCCTGAGCCATAATGAACAAATACTGATTCTTTTGTTCCTTTCACTATCTATATACTAGAGCTATCTCTAGCTCACCTTTCAACCCTAAATTCACCATGAACAAAGCAGTGACTTTTTTTTGTTATGATCAGCATACTACAGATTTCTGTTTCTGTAGCTTGGAGTTAAACTTGGAGTCTTAACTTTTAAAAATACCTGTTTACTTATGCCAAGCTTTAAAGATGACATTGAGAGACAGAATATAACCTAAAGACAGGTATTATTTTGAACCACAGCTAATGGTTAGGACTAAATAAGGACAGTAAAAACTATCTTTCAAAGGTGTGAAACTGGTTCTACAGTATCTGGTCTGGGAGAGAGGGCCACCACAAAGCCTGTGGCAAGGATTCAGCCAGAAGCCAGGTCCAAACCTGCTCGATCTGAGGTGTCAAAGGTGTTTTTTGTTCTTGCAGAGACTGAGTTCTGATTATGTGAACAGCCTCTTTCATATTTAAAATTGGCTGAAGATATGAATGGGGGGGGGGTCATTTTGGACTCAAGGCTATGCTATTTCTCATCTGTTCAAGGGGAATTTTGTCTGTTTGACCTCTGCAGGAAAACAGTGGGTTTATTTGGTTTTACTTTTGATTTAGTTATCAAGGCTTTTTCCCTTCTGAAGAGCAACCTTTTTTTTCTCAGTAGTTGCTCCTCAGACTTATTAGATATCTATAGTAATCATGCTTTGCTTTTGGTAACAATTTGACCATTCGCAGCATACACTATTACTACATTTCCATGAAAATCCTGGAAATGTCATTATGTTATTTATAATTCTAACTCCTAAGAGGTTAAGGTACACAAGCTGACTATGAGTCTGTTAAAAAAAGAATGAATCAATCACATATCTAAATGGAATCCCTGTACCTCAAATGTACTGTGAATAGAACATAATACTAAAGAATGTCAGTGATTTCTGCAGAGCACTGTATCACTTGCAGTTTACTGTGCTGGTTCCTCTCTAAATAACTTTTCAGCACTGTTGATTTTTAAAATAGATTAACATTTTAAAAGAACAACAATAGCAACAATAATATTTCCCATTTTCTAAATTTTCAGGTTCCACAAATTCCTTTCCTTGCCTCGCATGTTGACAGGAACAAAGATCTGCAAAAGGCAGCATAAACTGAGAAAACTTTTATCTAAAAGATTTTTCAAGCTACATGAAAGAGAAAAATTAGAAGTAAGGAGCACTTATTAGTTTTGCCTCTAGTCAATCATGCAGTTGAACTCAAATATGATCTATCCAACTTATCAGCAAATTTCAAGATGTTATTTCTATGTGCCTGTTTACTAATAACATCAGGACTCATTGCAGATATTTTCCCTGTGTTTCAGTTTTCCAAACATTGAAAACGTCTGCTGCTTTTACTTGCAAGAACATCTGTTAAATTACCCAGCCATTATGCCAACATTGCTTTTAATTTGGATTTTATTTTTTTGTGCTGTATGTTTAGGTCTAAATACTTGCTGATATCACTCTTAGTCCTTTTCTCACTTCTATTTTTAACATCCTCATTGAATACAATTAGTAAAGCCCATCAACAGCCCATGTAATTTTTCTGAATAATTATTTAATATTTTTGAGCTTATCTGGGCTTCCCTGCTAATTTACCTCCCGTTTCCAAATTCTAGTGATTTCTAACAGTTTGCTTTATTGTATGATTCCTTTTTGAGAAAGCTTTTCATGGGTTTGTACTGAAATAATCTACTGGCTTTTCCCATTCATCCAACGTTGCTTTGCAATGATTTGTGAGATGAGACATAACAGAGATTGCTTCAGGGATACTACCTTTTCATCCTTCTGCTGGTGAGCATCTGTGAGAATAAAGCCTGTGTGAGAACAACTCACAAAGCACAAGCTGACACATGTCCCTTGTGATCTGTATCTGCTGCAGAGTGCATTGTAACTTTCTCTGTTTCTTCCTTAAACTGTGCCAGAGAATGCAATTTTTTTTCATATTTTTGTTTGTATACATGAGATGATTTCTCCTGCCCTTGATCCTCAACACAAGCTCTCCAGCATCTCAGTTTTCTGCCTTTTCACATTGGACCTAAAAGGCTCAACTCTTTTCTTATTTACCACATTGCCTCACCAAGTCTTTCTTCCCACTCTTGTCACAACATGTCAGGAAAATAAGTTCTTAATATCAGAAGCTCATCATTTTTCTGCGTTTTAGTTAGCACTCTGTAGTAGTTCAAATATAGAATTCAGACTCATTGTTATAAATGTGACCTATTACTCAGTGCATGTATAAAATAAACACACAAATATCAATGGATATTGATAGCAATATCCATAAAAAATTCCACTGAGAAAATGCATGGATTAGACTATTGGTTATGTTTTGCTCTGAAGTGCTCCCCAGGGTCCTTCCCATAATACACTCAAAGGAATGGATCATTTTCCATTATCCATCACTTAGCTGACATATTTCACTACAGCTCTTCATAATTCAATCTTCAGGGATTCTCAAACATTTTATAAGATGCACAATTTTTCACCAGCTTTTCTCTAACTTTTTTCCATTGAATAGAACCAATATGAGCAGCACTTGTCATTAATAGAATTCAGTGAAATGCGAAAGAACAGGAAAACTTCCACCATGTTATCAACTTAAGAAATCCATATACCTGACAGGAGATACTAAATGTCTGCAAAAAAAGGTGAGGTTTTGGAGAAGAACGAATTTCACAATGATTCAGGTGCATATCTGGAGATATGAGTATACTAGTCAAAGTATGACACAATATCATGCAGTATAGTTTGAAGGTTTAGGGTCCTTAAAACCTTTCGTTTTAGGAAAAAGGTGTTCAGAGCTGTAGGGTGTCATTAGACAAGTTTTATTTTTTTGTTTGGGTTGCTGCTTTGCCATCATTGGCATTTCTTTTGCATAGGTTTCCTCTAATTTTTGTGAGCTTGTCTGCCTTTTATATACAGTCTTAACAGCTTCAGAGAAAGGCACAGGCTGGTTTCATTTGCAGTTTTAATGAAGGAGAAACGGGGGAAAAGGCACTGTATCATCATTATACTTGCTCCAAAGAGCCAAAAAATTCCCCTTTGGATGCCTGAGACTTGGAAAGTGCAGTTCTTCCCAGTGGGGAAGCAGGAAACTTGGCAAGTCCCTGCACTCAGTTGTCCCCAGTATCTGGCTCCTGTCTGTGCTCACTGCTCTACTCCTCACCTTTTCTAAAACTGTCCTCATAGGAAAAAAATTACTCAAAAAGTTAAACTCCCAATAACTGGTATATTAAAAAAACCCCAAAGAACCACTGTGGAGGATTATTATTATTATTATTATTATTATTATTATGCTTAGTTTCTTCTTATGAAACAGCAGGAAATGCAAAAACAATTAAACAGTAACATAATATCTATAGGGTTAAGTGTACTATATTTGGGGCCAAGCCTATATTTTCATTTTTTTTAATGAACAAAAAGGTGCCTGATTTTTATATTCACAAGTTTACCACTAAATGGGTAAATAGATGACAAACCGTACTTTAGACAAGAAACCGGAAATGGCAGAAGCTCCTGCTGAGATGCTAAGGAATACCCAAAAAGCACAGTCTGGGGATGTGCAGCCCTGCCATTACTTTTCACACAACTCTTGAAGCCATTTGCTTGTAGTGAAGTATATGAATACAGGAATGAATACAGCTTGGTGAAGTCCAGAACAAAGTCTTCAGGCTGGACTCAGCATAACAACTGAGTACAGGCAGGGGGCATATCAAGAAACACAACAAAGGCAAATACTGGAGATGGGACTAGTTTGGTTTCGGAAGTGTGCTTACTACTACTCCCAGTCCTCAGATTTTTTCCTAATTGAGGCACCATAATATGCCCTGGATTAACAAACATGTGTGTCTCTATTTAATTGTAGCCATGCTAGGAATCTTAATGCACATACAAGATGTGCAAAGCCTTCCTGTTATATAAAAATGATATAAACACACTAGAAACTACTTGAAATATATAAGTAAATCCCTTTCTCCTCTCCTTGTTTTATTTCTCCAGTTTTCTGGGATATATCAGTATTTGAGCTTTTTAGTTTTGGGGTGAATCCCAAGGAAAGGATTACTGCAATATATTCACTATTGAGGAAGAAACTGGGAGAAAAGGCAGACTTTTATATACTCCTTGGCCAGTTCTTGGGGTATTCAGAGTCACTCAGAGCATCTGACAGACGTGTCCTTCAGGTCTTTTTTGCCTGCTTTAAAGTGCTGAATAAAAAGCAGGCTGGTCCTGACTGATGCAGGCCAGAACCTCCTAAGCACATACTTCTGGGACACTCAGAGTTAGGCACTCAGTCCCCCAGTTCCCCAGCACAACAACAGTCAGACATGATAAACAACAGTACTCAGGATCACGTTGAGACCCTCACAGACCCTCCATGAAACAAGCGATTTTCTTGCTCTTGTCTCAGTAATCAGGGTTCTTTTCAAACCTCATAGAAACACATTTTCTTGTTCACATACTGAAGACATTCAACCTGAACCATAGTTTAAAGAGCACTTTTTTTTTTCCCCTGTTTTGAGATGAGTACTTCCATATGACTGATTTAAGCAGGATTTTCCTGTCCTTCCCCTTTAATGAAACTATGTAAGATGTTATATCTCATTGTTCATACGTATTTCTCTTCTCTATTCAATTTTATCCCTGCTATGGGAATGCCACCTGCTCTTCTTCCAGAAGCTGTCTCTTTTTCCAAACCTGCTCACGAGGATACAGCACATCAGGGTGCAGTATACATGCCATAAGTATGGTTTGAATTACATACCAAAACACTCACAAGAGAATAATTTGTTCAGGAAAACCCTTGTCAGGATGGTCTCACAACTAAACCTGCCCTCGCTTACTGACTGTCAAGAGGACCACAAATCTCCGCAGTTCTAAAAATTCTAGTGGTACAAAGATAGATCCTGTTCTGTTGACCAGGGGCAGTACTCATTCATCTCCAGATTTATGTGATTTGCCACAAACCAAATGGGGTAAAAGAATATCACAAAATCTTCTTTATGTAATTATGGGAAAGCTCGGCACATTTATGTAAATCTATTCCAGCCGTGCCTGTCCCATTATAAGCTAGCCAAATGCTTGAATAAAAATGTTGATTTCAGATATGGTATCAAGTTTATTGACACTGAGTGACTTCATCCAATGGTATTGGATTTTGTTGTGGTCACTACTTGAATTTGTAGAAGATTTTGTCATGGGAAGTTCAAAAAGCAGTACAGAAGTGCATCGATGTAATAGGAATCATCAATGCTTTGTATCTTATTGCCCAAAGCCCAATAGGACCCAAAAGGTGGTCCTGCAGGACTGCATCACTGAGCCACTCTCTCTGTTTGCACCCACCTTGTGCACCACAGAGGGGTACCTTCTTGACTGTGCAGGTGACCGTGCACTGGAACAGATCTCCTAGAGAGGTTGTGGAGTCTCCCTCACTGGATGTTGCATACAGGTAAAACCTTATAAAATGAAGGCCTTGTTGCCTTTGTAAAATCATGGCTCAGGCCTGTTACTTCTGCAAGAGAAGGACCGTGGGAAAGAGGCATAGCTGAATTAGAGGTACAAAAACATGCTGTGAGATTATCGTGTGTTCACCCAGTGGTGTGTGGTGATTGGTTGAATTAAGCTTGTTGTGCTTTAAAACTGTGTAAACAGCTAAGAAACTATAAAAGAGGCTGTGTGGTATTAAAGACAAGCTTTTTGCCTTCTGAACAGAATTGGTGTGTGATTCGTGAGCATCACGTCCGTCTCAATTGAGACAACTGGAGATATTCAAGAACCATCTGGATGTACTCCTGTTCTATGAGCTCTAGGGTGACCCTGTTTGAGCAGGGAGGTTGAAGCAGATGCCTCACTGTGTGTCCCTTCCAGCCTGGCCTGTCCTGTGATTCAGTGTCTGGCAGAGCTGATGGTGTCCATATAGCAACAGGTGCTGGTATCCACAGACTGTGTGGGTCTGGCCATTTAGCACTTTGGGAGTTCTGAAGTCATCCTCCTGGTAGAACGTAGGTATTATTGGCTGTAAGTCTTCCGCCATGTCATCTGTCCTGCATGTGCACTCAGACCTGCTAACACTGCATTTCCTTATGAAGCAAAGTGGGATCAACAGAGGAAAAGGAAACAAACCCCAACAAATTATACTTTTCAAGTTTGCAAAGAGCTTTTCTCATGGGAATAGAAATGGAGCGTGTGGGCAGGAGCCTCCCATGTGCTTTTACTGCAGCGGGGAGGCGAGCAGGACACCAGCCATCCCCCACATCCACGGCTTCAGCTGTGCAGGCTTGGGGCCAGCATCCAAACCACACAGCTGGTGGACTTAAAGGAAGCTGTAATGAAGAAAGCAAGAGTCAGCCCCAGCAGAGGATGCGCCTCTACAACTTTCTTGGGAGCTGGCTGCAAATGAAAGTTTTCTCACATTCAGATCCTGCCTGAACTGTGGTGCAGCAGTGTCTCAGCTGGGGCACAAGGCAGCCATCTAGACCCAGTCCCTGACCAACAGACTGGCCCCCCAGCCTAGCCATAGGCCTGCCTTGCAAAATCTGCTCTCAGCTGAGCCTGGCAGCTATTCCCAGACCTGCAGGATTGTGCTTGGTTTTGCACTCCCCTCCCTTTGCAGGACAGTCTGCCACGCTGCTCCCAGACAACAGTCTGCAGCACAAAGGTACAAAAGACTGCAGGAGAAGAGACAGGAAGTTGCAGGAGCTTTATATATGTTATCATATATTTAAAAAAAAACCTAACAGCATCTGATACACTGAATGTTTTGCTGCTGGCCAAAAATGAGTGAGACAACCTCTCCCTATTAGTCTGTTAATAAATGCTGCACACTGTTATTTACAAGGCCAGAGAGAACACATTTTTACACATAACCCTTGGGTGATAAAATCACCAGTCAACATGCATGTATAATTCTTGTGAACATGATTGCAACCCCATATGTTCTCAGGTCTTAAAGGCACCATGTGAATAAGCACTGGAAAGGGCTTGGCTGGTCATAGCCAATTATGACCGAGAATGTCGTAAATCGACACACAAACCTAGGTCTATTAAAAAGCTATTAGTTCATCTACATCAGCCATTCAGCTGTTCTGAAACTGGACTTGGGCAAAAGTCATATGTGTGCAGTCTAACGTGTGTGGTCTGATGCCCAAACTGTTGGCATTCAGCGGTGCTTTTCCCGCAGGGACATCTTGACCTGCTCCAGAGGCTCTCCAGAAACAGAGCTCTGTTGTACAACATACAACATACATACAGAGGTTGTATGCAACCTCTCTCCAAGCAGTTTGCAGTTGCTCATCCCTCACAACCTTAATTAGAATCTAGAACCTGTGTTCTTCTTCTGCTTGGTATAGGAAACATTTTCAGGTGACATTTGATGCAAGCTGTTGTAATCAAACATTAACTCCAGTATGGACAGAGATAGCGATAATCTGGTACAACACACCTGGGTTTATAATTTCTCACTAAACTATTTTGTAACAGTTTACCTTTCCATCACTAGACAGAAGAGAGGAGGCAGACCTCCAGGCTAATGAGGAGCAAAGTTGTCACTTAAATATGAAGTCAACAGTCCAGAGACCTTCCTTGTACCCTTGGCACAAGATTAAGTGAAACAGAGAAGGGCAGTACTGGCATCATGGGCAGAGCAGCAGATTTGGAAGGATGGCCCCGGGTTGTGCTCATGCTGCCAGCACTGCAATCGCAACGTGATGTCCAAACACTGGACTTGTGCAACACTCTGTGTTGGAAGCACCTCATTAAACGCTGATCTGAACTCTGCCATCCTTTCTGCTGCAAGTCCTTTTGTGAGACTCTTGCTCAGTTCTCAATCATACTGACACGGTAAAAGTGTCTTCCATTTTCTATAAATTTTCGTATGTACTGGGTGACTTCCTCTGCTTTTTATATTTTAATTGCTTTGTCAAAAAGAGTAATTCAGGGTCTTTTAGAAAATTCCCAGGGTGGTTTCACAGTTCCACACATGACTTCTTTTCCTCTCAGAGAATTGCAAGAGTGACTTTTTATCTTTACAGCACCAAAACACTTGTATGCTTCACCTCGTTTTTTCATGTCTCTGGATGATTGCACGGGCATTGCTTGTGTTCTATTTCATCCAAGGAGGAAAAGGAAAGGTCAGTGTCTCAATCTGTATATCTCAACCTTTTTACAAGCATTGAAATTCAAAGCAAACTATGTTTCTAAAATAATATATTTCTGCAAAGGTGAACAAGAGTCAGCTGGTGCACTGATCCTTTTCCTTCAGTTTCAGGAATTTGAATTCAGATTATTCATTCTGCCACCTTGTCTAGATTAATGAAGCTGAATATAGAAAACTTTAAGAGGGATTATTAACTTTGTACTGAGAGTGGATGAAGTGCATGGTCCCACACTAGACCTTGCCTTCTGCACTAATGATAATGATTTATCTCTGTTCTTTCATTATTTAAAAATAGTTTGCCACCCAAATGCATGGCAATGAATTTGAGTGAAAGACTTGACTCTATAAGACAGCATGTACAACTAGCACTGCTTCAAGAAAATGAAGGGCAACTTTATGACAGGATAATATTTGAGGATTTTGTTCTTGTCATTTGTACTGCAGAGCAGCAGTTGATTCTGTGTAGGACCCTTGTTTCAGTAAGTTTTTACTCGTGCAAGTGTTTTTTGTTTGATATAAATAGCAGTCTATTAGGAAAGTTTGATAAAAATCTGATTGTGTCTACCCATATAGACCCTATCAAAGTGCTTTTCAAGTTTTGGTCTGCTCTTTTCTTCCGAGTTCAAGTAGCAGACCATAGCTAATAACTAAAATTTCTTGAAAGTAACTTTTGGGTTTATCCTTTGCTTCCTGTGCTATCCAAAAAATTCTTCTCCTTATAAAGTTCACTTGCAATGCAACATGTATTTGTGCTGCTAAGATTGTCAAATTTGCCTTCACAGGGGGCTGGGGAAGAGGGACATAAAATCTTGACCTCTGCCTGCAAAATGATCTTGCCTTACCATATTACACTGTAAAGCTATACTTCACATATGGGTTTTCACTAAGCAGACTTGAAGGCTGGTAGTATGCTCCCTCCCTCAAAAAAAAAAAAAGCAAAATGGCTGATGAAGACTCCTTTGGATTTCCTTGTTACATGTTCCTAAACTAGAAGGTGCCCAGCTTATTATACAAAGGGCTAAAGCCACAGAGATTGTTCACGTGTCCATGCAGGTTAGTGACTGCTCAACAGCATGACAGGAGAGAGTTCTGTGTCTAACAAATATCCCACACTTATACCAAATAACAGTGTAGAAACTACCTCCGTGCATTTGCCTGATGCAGAATCACAGAGCATCTTCCCTTCCATTGCCTAAATAAATAGCCCTAGCACTTCCATTGTGGTTAAACAAACATTTTCACAGGTCTCTTCTCTTGCACATTCAGAGTAATTATAGTAGGTTTATGCAAGCCTGAGCCTAGAGCAGAGGGACTAGAGTTTTACTTCCTTAGCTTTAGAGGGTCTTTGCTCCTGCCTTTCTACCTTTCAAGCGGGTGTGAAGCAGCATGCAGGAACTTGTTTCAGAAGCCTGGAGTATTTCATGCGAGCCTCTGTGGACTCAAAAGCAGCTTTGCAAGATTGCAGGGAATTTTTCAGTTCTGTGTAGCTGCACCTTTGAAAGGTTTAGCCCTAAGAGTCTAAAATAATATTTATTTTCCTGAATGTTAATGTTTTCTATGGGAGGAAATTACCTTCTTATGAATAAGAAACAGACTTCATTTTTGTCTTTTACTCTCCATGCTTTAGCATCTCTAATTGTGTCATCTCCCAGCACAACTTCAACAATTTCTAAAATCCCCTCAGGCTTTCCCCTAGACTTGGAATTTTCAAATTCAAAATCCCTTTTGATTCTGTATTACAGTCTGGGACAAGTAAACAACCATCGATGAGTAAACATGGTGTGCTGCTAGCAGTCAGTCTACAAGTCCAAAGCTTCATTGATGTTTCCCACAGGTTCCTGCCAGTCTCTGATATCACCTTATCATCATTGTGTTAGGTTGAAGCATTATCTTAGTTGTTCAGAGCATGATGCTATTAACATCAAGGTCGTGTGTTTTATCTCTGTTTGGGCCATTTACTTAAAGACTTGGACTTTATGATCCTTGTGGGTCCCTTCCAACTCAGAATATTCTGTGATCCTCTGCTATTCCCTGAAGCTTTCCACCTGTGATCTAATTCTAAGTTGTCTGGACAGAATAATATCAAACAGAAAATTGAGGGACCCTTGATGCTCATTAGGAAAACATGAATATTTAATTTATTCTCCTCAGAATGCCCTTTTCACTTTACTGAAAGTACATTAGAAACTCATGTGAAAGCTCACACCATTTCTGCTCCAAGCACTGTCCAACCCAGCCACATCTTAATGATTGTCATTCCGTTTCTCTTACCACACTGAAGAAATTCATGCCTTCAAAAACAGTTCATTTAGTTGCCCCAATATGTTTTTGTGTTTTTCTTTTTTTTTTTTTTCCCTTCTATCTTTAATTGACTGGCTTGTGCTCTTAACAGGTAAAGAACAGTTCAGTTCCACTAGAGAAGACCCCTCCCCAAACCCAAACCCCTTGACTCTTAAGGCATTTTTGTGAAAGCAGCTGCCATGAAAGCAATTTGTTGTTGATCTGAGCCCAAGAAATAAACACTCTGTGTTCCATATATGCATATTTCTGAGCTATACTTTAAATGTCACATAATTTAACTTTTTATATAACCGGAATGATTCTCCCTGCAGCTTATACTTTTGCATTATGCATTTATGTAAAATGCATTTAGCCAGGAGTAATCCTTTGAAATTCTCATCTTTATTCCACAGGGGAAAATTATGGACTGGCTTCTACTTATACAAATCCAGGAACAATTGTCTGAGTTACTATATAATTTAATACCTTAATTTGAATATAAACTTAATGCCACCTTCTTCCTTTGTTTAAAATTTGATTGATAGGTTTAAAATCATCCTGTAACTATTGTCTTTGATTAATACTTTTAGAGAATGTATTTCTATTTTGTCTTTTCATAATTTTTTATGAATACACTATGTGTGTTAATTTGAATTCTGGTTACATTTTACAACATGCTACAGAATGATTTTTTTTTCAGTCTCATTCAGTTCGACTTGAATTCCTTAAACACTCAACAGTTGCATTTGTTGCAACAATTTCTCATTTACGATGACATTTTCCTCTGCAGGAAATACTTTCCTGAATTTACTACTTACTCCATCTCTGTAAATCTTGCAGCATGTACTTTCATCCTACTAGTCCATTTGCATACTTGTAATCTACCTTCCAAACTCATGGAATATTTGGTAAATAATATCATAATATATTTAAATTTTCAGTCTTTGCAAACATGGCAAAACAAAATAAAAGTTTCATATTTGTATACACCAGTAAAATATATATTGTTGTCTCTTATACTTCACAAAGGGATTTTCTAACTTTTCTGTGCAGCCAAGTTTCAGCGACTTCACATCTTTTGTGGAAGTATGTTTAAAAAGTAGCCATGAAGCTTTCTCCCCATCATTTCCCACAGGGACTTTAGCAAAAGCAGCCCTGGATATTCAAGCCAAACTTGAGGGAAACAAGGACTATTGGCAGGATCAGTGAAAACACTACTTTCATCATATGGTTTGGAAAGAAGAAGTTCAGAAAGCCCAGAAAAAATTATATTATTCTAGTTTTCTACATACCATTCCTATCTTTTTCTTTCCACCTATTCATTCATATCCACCTCTTCTACTCCTTATCCAGCTATCCCCTGCTGTTCATGCACACTGCCTCACTAATACCAGAACCTGCAGTTTAGACAGCTTGTTGATCTAATTTTGCCACAGGCAATTATTGTATTTCATTTTAGAACTGGTTAACACCCACCAACCCTACCACCAAAAATACTCTTGAAGAAATGCGATCTGAACACAAAGCAGCTAAAAATGCTTTAAGCTGATGCTCTCACATCTCCCATGATTTCAGGGATTTTAAAGTCAAAGGGACCGGCACACCACCTCGCCTGTCCTTGCTATCACAGACATTAAGATATATTACCCAGCTAATATCATGTTTTTGAAGGTTATCAGTATCAAGTAGTACTCATGCTTATTTTCATTTCAGTATTACTGATATAAGGAGAAAAGAAAAGTCCTTTTAAGGTGTACACAAAGTAAATAATATGAGATGGTCTAGTCTTGGTTATAGCACACATGGATCTGTTCTGCATAAGCTGTAATGAGCAAGTATTACAGTGAAGGCAGTGCTTCTATCACTGAGGGCAAATCCAACAAGTGAGAAAATAAATCCATCTAACAAATTCATTGTGGTAGCAATACCCCACAATATTATCTCTTCAAAAGTCTGACCTTTTCTCCACCTTCCATTCCTTCCACTGTAGGTGAGCATGTCCTGCTCATCTGCCTGTCTCCTCTGGGACTCAACTACACACACCCTCCCGGCCTTCCATGGCCGCTGACAGTCAATTTAAGCAGTGAGTAGGCGGCAGCATTTGCTTCATATTTCATCTGCCTTGCAAATATTATGGTGGACTTACTGAGAGTGAAATCTTACATACATGGAAAAGGTTAGGGGATGTGGTACAACTCATTAAACCAAACCATGCAGAATACATAAGGCTCAGGAGAACAGGGCAGAAAAAAAAATAACAAAGGATACCCAACATTATTTAAAAAATTCATGATCCTTCACCCAAAGGTCAGAATCATGAGCAAATGTTCTCTAGGGCTACAGAGTCCCTAATGTTTCTTCCATAGCAAATAGACACAACAATACCTAACAACAGCTATTATGGCTTCAAAATGTACAGTCCCCTGAGGATCCCCTCTTGCTTTCAAAAAAATTAAACTCTTTGATTTTCATTTGTGGCATTATACAGCTTCTCAGTGTAATCTGCTCAGGAGTTGGGGCAGCTGACCTGTTTTATCTGAGTCACCAGCTAAAATCAATTTCAATCCCACTGATCTGATTTACTCCAAACTTCTCTTTTCACAGTACAGCTCGACAGCAAATCTGAATGAAAGCTTTTTTATCAAACTGTCCAGGCAATTCAAACTAAGAAAACAAGTTTGTATTTACCAGTCTTAAAAACTCCTTCAGGTGCTGAGGTCTGTGGTCATGTAGTCTTATGGACTTAATGGAACAGAAGATTTTCTGCAAAGTCATAAAATAAAGCACTTTGTATATAAAGTACACAAAACCTTCAACAAATTACATCCCTCTTTATCTTCCATCTGCATAAGCTACAATACAGTGCACATTTCCATTTACTAAATGGATATGGCTATAATGTTTTTATATAGTACATGGTTTGTTTTTATTTTATCAGTGTGAGAAGTAGGAGCAATTTAATTGACATTAAAACAGCAGCGACTTGCTATCCAGCAAAAGAAATTGTACAGCCTATTCCTTGCATACTGCTTATTAGTTTCCTTGGTAACTTGTAATCATTTGCCTTTCTAAAACAGATGAGGTGTCAACAAATATGTACTGTAGTAGTGGTTTGATACATCAAAAACAAAAGTGCTGTAATGACAGCATAATAAATCTTAACATGAAAACTTAATGGCCACATTAGTGACATAATAACCATAGTCTCAGGTTCATGCTGCTCACCATTGCATACTTTTGTTTAATAGCATGGTTGTGACATGTAGTAGTACATGAAGCACCTTCCAGTACATTCTCCAAAATCAACTCCAGACTAAACATTTAAAATCTGGTAAAATCCCACAACTAAATGATGTCAGCTCTTCCCAGGGTGATGCTACTAATCAAACAAATCTTATTCAGATTCATTTTAGCTGTAGATGTTATGTCAACAAAGACAAAATCTTTATATGCTGACATAGATGAATTCCCAAAGTCTGGCAACAAGTTTTTTAATACCTCTACACATTTCTGACATGGTTTCTTTTCAAGGGAGCAAAATTTAAAAAATCAAAACAAACAAAAAAAAACCCACCAGAGTTTCTAAGTGAAGAATAGAGATGATGAAGGGAGTGCCTTTATAGTTTGGGAGGAAAAAATGGTAAGTGATTTCCAGAATTTGAAAACAAAGTTTCACCCGCTGTCTGCATGATGTGCAGTAACTGATGTTCAGCAGAGGGAAAAAAAAAAGCAAAAGAGGATAAGAATAAGAAAGAGCTGTGAAGAAATGGAGGCAAAGGTAGGTGTCTACCTAGAATTTAGTAAAGCCTTTGGCACTATTTACCCAATATTCTCGTGAAGAAACTCGCTGCTCATTACTTGGAGAGGAATACTTTTTACTGGGTAAAAAATTGGCTGTCTGGCTGAGCTGAGAGAGTGGTTGTGAATGGAGTTACATCCAGTTGGCATCTGGTCATAAGTGGTGTCCCTCAGAGATCAGTACTAGGACTCATTTTGATTATTTTAT
This sequence comes from Coloeus monedula, assembly GCF_965178545.1. Classification (NCBI taxonomy): domain Eukaryota; kingdom Metazoa; phylum Chordata; class Aves; order Passeriformes; family Corvidae; genus Coloeus; species Coloeus monedula. Next base: position 37,947,687 of record NC_138781.1, read on the forward strand.
CAATGCAATGTCTGAATGAGGGGATCTAGTACACTGCAGACAACACCAAGTTGGGCAGGAGTGTAAGAAGGCTTTGCAGAGGGATCTGGACAGGCTGCATCCATGGACCAAGTGCGTGAGCTTCCGTAATGTGTAGTTTCGGGTCCTGCGCTTGGGTCACAACAACCCCAGCTGCAGCTACAGGCTGCAGAAAGAGCGCGTGGAGAGCTGCTTGGAGTAAAAAGACTTGGAGGGGGCTAGTGGACAGCCATCTGAACATGAGTTAGGGTGTATCCAGGTGGCCAAGAAAGCCAATGGCATCCTGGCCTGTATCAGGAATAACATGGCCAGCAGGACCAGGGCAGTGGTCACCCCCCTGTGCTCAGCACTGGTGAGGCTGCATATCCAACCCCATGTTATGTTCTGGGGCCCTCACCACAAGACACACACTGAGGTGCTGGAGTGTAATGAAGCTGGTGAAGGGTCTGGAACACAAGTCTTATGAGGAGTGGCTGAGGAAACTGGGATTGTTTAGCCTGAAGAAAAGGAGGCTCATGGAGGAGACCTTATTATGCTTTACAGCTACCTGCAAAAGGTTGTAGTCAGGATTGGAGTCAGTCTCTTCTCCCAGGCAACCAGTGACAGGACAAGGCAAAATGACCTCAAGTTGCACCAGGGTAGGTTTAAATTGGATATTAGGAAAAATTTCTTCACTGAATGAGTTGTCAGGCATTGGTACAGGTTGCCCAAGGAAGAGGTAGTGTCACCATTACTGGAAGTGTTTTGAAAGTTGTGTAGAAGTGGCACACAGGGACAGGTTTAATACTGGTTTGGCAATGCTGGTTTAAGAGTTGGATCAGTTGATCAATTGTTTGTGTCTCTTGCAACCCAAACAATTCCATGATTCTGGATTCCTCTGCATCACAAAGGCATTGCCTGAGCATGAGGGGGGCAAATCAGGAAGCTCAAAGTTGGAGCTGAAACTGGAGATGTGAGTACAAGGTGAAATATTTCTGTAGGAAAAAAATCCCCAAACAAAAAAACCAAAACAAACAAAATACCCCTAAATAAAACAAACAAACAAACAAGACAAGGAGAATATTGCTCCATTGCTGAAAAAGACAAGGGACATAGGAAAGTGACAAATTTTTTGAGGACCTTTATGGCTGCTCCCTACTATGTGCCTTCATGCCTTGCAGATCTCCTAGCCCAGTAATAGAATTTAAAGCCAAATTACAAGGTAGGTGAAAACCTGGCTGGACTGTTATTACAAAAACCTAACCAACAGCCTAATAGGAATAACATCTCTTAAGGATCAATACTGAGACCAACAGAATTTATTATCTTCATCAATGACATGAATAACTGCACTTAAAGCAATTTCATGAACCTTGCAAGCTGGAAAAAGGTGCAATGACTAAAACTGGGGGACAAGGCTGTCCCACCAAAAGACTTTGAGAGAAGGAAGAAATGGGCTGTCAGGTACCTCATGAAGTGCAATAAAACCATATACAAAGTTGAGCAGGTATGAAGATATAATATCTCCTGCACCAGCATGAGTTTGGGGAAAATTGGCTAGGAAATAGTTTTGTGAAAGTATTTGAGGTCCCAGTGAACGCCAAATTAAATATAAGTTAGCAATTACCCTTAGAAGAGCCAGGGCTGGTCACTGACAAGAGAAAAGATCTAGGATTTTCTTCCTTTACTTGTCACTTGCGTGGCCGTACCTGGAATGTTTCATCCAGTTTGGGTCCCCACTAATGACAAATACAGGCATACCATATTTTGGATTTTGGTGTAGAGTGTAGAGAAAATGACACAAAAGAGAGCAAGTTTGCTTGACCTGTAGAAAAGCCTAATGAGGGGTACTGAGTACTGCCTAGTTAGAGAAAAGGTACTCATTTCAGAAGTGCGTAGTAAAATGTCAAGAGGCAGTATACACTGACAGTAAGATATTTTAAATAGTCTTAAGGGAAAAAAACCCAAAATCTCACTATGGTTAAGCTCTGAACCAGGTCACCTAGTGATGCTGTGGACTTTCCAATGCTGGAGATTTTTAAAACTCAGCTGGACAAAGCCCTGAACAACCTAATCTAACTTGGAAGATAGCCTTGCTTTGAGTTGGACTTGTTGAGCTCCAATGATCCAAACTAAATTATTCGATGATTTCATGGTTGAATATTGGCAATCTTTAGAGTTAAGTGGCAGTCGAAGAGGCATTTTAGTTTGCAGTGGTTATGTATATACGGGGGGGAAAGTGTGATGCCTGTTAGGACCTATATTTTGGTTTCCAAAATCTTAAGGGATAACAGCAGGTGTGCTGCCTTGTACATCTGCTGTGAAAACCACTGCAGTAGTCTCAGACACCTGTAACTAAGATGAGGTCAACAGCAGGTTCTAAGTGACTAACTACTACAGGTTTATCTCAAAATTACCCTTACACCTTACAGAGTGCACATCAGTATCTGAGAGAAGAAAAATAAGACTGGTCTACACACCAAATACCTGACTACATATCCAATTATCTTTCCCTTCCCCAAGATTTCACCAAGTAAGGCAGTGCTGGCATGTTTTTAGTGATGGACTAACTGTAGTTTGCAGAAACAAGTGGAACTAGGCAAGCTTCTGGCAACACAGGTAAACCAGGGAACATAGTGAACAGAGGAAAATGAATAATCAGGAAAGGAAGCTAAGGAAATATATGAATTCCAGGGAGACCACCACCAATGTCTGATGTGGTTAGGATAGGTCAATATTAGGTAGAAGCATATGCTTTTAAATATAAAGGGGAAAAAACAAGAATAACTTTCCACAGCTACGCTACAGGCACTTTCACTAGTTTATTTAATCCTTATTAAATCATTTGCCACCTTGCTTATCTGTGTTTTAAATCTCCATGTTGCCGAGAGTCTAGTGATTTGTGAGCCAAGTGGGATAAAAGCAAGAGTTCCCCAGTATTTTTGCTGCCCCTGTGCACAGACACAGATGAATTACACATCCACACATGCCAGTCCCTCTAGGCTCATTTTTGAACACCCTTGGGAAGAAGATCTGTGATCTCTGACACTCTGCTCACCCCCTCTGATCTCTGACACTCTGGTCACCCTCTCTGCTCTCTAACAGTACTTGTACAGTAGAATATATGACACTGTCAAAGCCTCTGGAAATTTTAGCCTCTAGGCCATAATAGTGGGATCCGAAAAAGGAGTTAATATTTAAGGGGAGATTTGAGCAGAATTTTGGCAACCCTTAAACAAACATTTTTGATCCACAAAATTCCTTCTCTCTAGCTCAGCAAAAGCTTGAATGATACAAGTGTGTGCATTTCCTCCTGCAAGGTATCCTGGCCATAAGAGGTGTATTGACATTGTTGATGCACAGTCTTATGCTAATCTATGCCTAATGCTTTTCTAGATTTCAGAATGCTAATTAAAAGAAATATAAGTTCAATATGGCATAAAAAACCAAAGTCAAAGCAGAAAGAAGCCGTATCCATATGCTGGGTGACTCAGTACCTCCTAACATTTGACATGCATGTTAGGGGCTTCTTGCTCAGCAGCCTGGCCACCCCTCTGTCTACTGGGCAAGAAGGGTGTTTTGACCTCCATTCCAAGCCACATATCTACAGTGAAAGTGTTTTAACATCTAAATTTTACTACCTAATGTCTGTCTTGGGAATCGGTAATTGTATCCCAAATGACATCTTGCTAGGAGCAGAGATACTGTATTTTTAGCCACTTTTCTTTGGGCAGGCTCTTAATAAAATACTGTCTATCCCACAAAGAAATTTCTCCTCCTACTGACTTGAATCTTTTCCCAGACCAAGGACAATACTAGCAAAGAAATTTATCCTAAGCAGGGTGGTCACCTTAATGGACTCTTTAGCTCTGTGATTTTAGGAGAGGATGAAGGAAGACATGGACACAAGCCAGGAAAATCTGGCTTAGGAAGATGGTGGGGAGTTGTAGGGGCAGTTGAAAAACGGGGATAAATTCTTCACTGGACAGGGAGATATGTGATTATGAAAGCAAACGTTTTCTTCCCATTTGTATGGGAAATAGTCTTTGGGTAATACTACCAAATGGAAGTATTTTATTGGGCTGAACATGGTAGTCAGTGTATTACTCAAGCCCAGTAACTGGTGGTTACTCACCAGTTTCATGACAGTTTCATGACAGTTTCATCACTAAACAGGACTTTAGACCAGACTTATTCTGTATAGCACTTAGAGTCCATTTTTAGTAGCAGAACAACCTTGAGAAATTCTCTAGCCTCAGGAGCAGTGAATATACAAATCTGAAACTGCATGCTGCCTTCACTAGACTAGGATTCCTCCACCATAACCTGTCACAAAGTGTAACAGACTGGAACAAGGTGAAGGTAAGAACACACCGACACAGCAATTCAGCTCTTTGATAGCTGCAAGAGGCTGTTCATGCCACCAAAAGCAGTCTTGGGACACAAAAGTTTGTGCTTTGATCACACAAAGATATTTAGGCCTGTAAGGTCCAGGTGGCCCTGGATAAGGAGGATTGCATCCACCACACCTCACCCAAGCAAAAACTCAAGACAATTGGTACATCCTGATTCTATAAAGTGGTATTAAGCTATTATGATTTCTTTCAGAATGACACGAAACTGTCAACAGCTACATAGTTTGGAAAATAAGAGTTTTTTGCATGAGCAAACTATTTAATCTATAGGAGCTTGATGTTAAAGCAGAGAAAAGTGGAAATAGCAGTTCTCGGAAAATTTCACAATTACTGTCTCTCTGGTAAGACAGGAGATATTTACAGTGGAATATGACCATTTTTAACAGGGGTCATCTCTCTGATTATGATTTGAAAATAACACTTTTGCTCCAAACTGTGTGGCAGATCTCAGCCACCAAAAATTGCTACAGGCCTAGAAAAATAATGAGGCTATTCTTATTTATAGCAACTAAGAGTCTAGCTCTGAACTTTCAAATCAAACAGCCTCAGCCTTTAGAAAAGTCTGCAAAAGCCCCTATAAAAAGTGAAAACTTAGCATTTCTATCCAACAGCTCTTTGCAGTGAAAGGAAACATGTCACTTCTGATAAAGTTTTAGACAATTGTGGTTTCTCAAATCAGGAAGTTGTTGAGATGTGAACAGATAGGATAAACTCTCTTACCTAGGAGGGACTGAGTGGTGTTGGAAGTAAGGAAGGCATACCACTCTTATCAGAAAAATTTATAAACCAAATATAATTTATACTCAAGATTTACTCCTACTGTCCTCAACAAGCTTCTACATTTGCTTCAGTCTTCTGCTTCTTTAATTTAGCCTTTAGTTTAGATGATCCCATGCTGCAAATACTGGTGTTTCACTGAAACGCTGGTTAGGGGGAGAAGGACTCAATAACCTTTGCTCTATCATCTTTTGTGATCATATGTAGAGTTTAGTGTCTCCATTTCTTTTCCTGTCCCTCAACTCCCTTTTTCTCTGTAATTTCTAGAGTCAAAATAATCTCTTCTACTCTTTACAAAGTATGTGGTAACATTGCCAGGGCCCTGTGTGAATCCATCTCCTTCACTTCCCAAGTATAAGCTGGCTGGGCTGAAGCCCAGCTTTGACATGGCATGGCCCAGTAACATGGGGTCAGACTGCTTGAGAACAGCTAAGGTGAGAGAAAGAGCTGAGAGAGACATTTTGTCTTTATTGGGGCACCTTGGCTTGAGAGCTGCATTTGTCCCTTGGAGGATGCCCAAGGTACACTGTAGGTGTGTCTGGCACTGCACCTCATTTGTCCTGCCTGCCCTGCTGATCCTGGCTGCTACCTGCCTCATCACTACAGACTGGCCTGGATAGCCCCGGACTCTCACTCCACTCAGTCACTGTTACCAGACCCCTCTGCTCACCTTGCTGTGGGACCAGCCCCTTGTAGGGGGAGCCCTTGCCTGGCTGCCTTGATGCCACCTTTGGCTCCCAGCACCCCTGACCCTGTGGAGCAGCCCGCTCTTCTTGCCCTCGCTAAAACAGAGTGGGTCCCAGGAGATTTTTTTCACATGTTAATTTTTGCTGAAAATTAAAAAAACAAACAAACCAAAATAAAACACTCACACCTCCAAAACTCAAAAGACCGCCCTAATTCAAAACTTCTACATTAATGTGCTTGATGTAGTAAAACCTGCACCGCAAAAAAAATTCTTCACTTTTAAGACTGAAACTAAAATTGGTAGCAAGGATGTTTGGGTTTTTTCACGCTCATCTTGCATATGGAAGACTCAGTTCCATCAGTGTGCTCTACCACATGCTGGACTTCACCTTGGTTGTTACCCACCCTGAACTAAAGAGCAACCTGCTTACACAGGATTAATTTATGACATACGATAATTGCCTATTTTTTTGGTCAATTTCAGACTCACACAGCACACTTCTCATTTATCATCCAATATTTCCTTTGCAGTCTGTGGAGAAAATAAGCACTTTCAGTGCACAAGTCATCTAATCCTATAGTGCATTTTTCATAGAGAACAGCTCTAAATCTACATTTAGTGAAAAGTAATGGTAGAGGTGTACACATCTACACTACTGTGGATAGTAATGAAGCAATCAACTCGCCTACCAATAAGCCAGTGGTTGGGGAATTACCTTAGTGCCTAACATCTTAACCAAGGTCCTGACACAAGCCTGGGTCTTTGGACAGGGTCAGATGAACTGGAACCTCGTATCTCAGATGGCCAGTCTCTTTCTTTCTTTCTCAAGAAAAATTGCAGAAGCTTCTCAGTCTATGCTGGGATGTAGTGAAAATAGCTTTCAAGACTTGTCTTTTGCCAATAAATGAAATTCTTATTTTATGAGCACAGCAAACCTTTAGACACCAACACAACAAAATTAAATAAAAAATGGCTAATTTGTAAAATGGCCAAATTATTAACCATGCTCTGCATAGCTCTGAAATATAGATTTTCATTAGCAGATGGCATAATCTATGAAGACTCTGAATTTAACTGTTCTTATATTTAAGATGCTCAAATTAAAGATAAAATTATGGACTAAATAACAGTAGATCTACAAACATGGCAATATTTTTTTGATGAGAAACTCAGTCTAAATTGTACTTAACATTAATTAAGAAGTCAGAAATTAAAATTGGTTTGGCCTCAGTTGCAAGGAAAACAGAAGGCTTCCCTTTTTTAGCCAAAACATTTTGGATTATGTTTTTGTGCTGCAGTCACACATAGTTTTTAGTTCTGTAAAATATTTTGAACATGCTTCATTTGGAAGAATATTCTAAATCAACTAGTAACATACTGAACATATTGCTGAGCTTGGACTATAGGTTTTTGTTTTCTGGGGGGGAGGAGTTGTCTGGTTGTTGTGGTTTTGTTTAGTTGTTGTTGTTCTGTTTGGGGATTTTTGGTTGATAGCAAAATATGAATATGAGCAGAGAGTAAAAATGTATCTGCAGTGTGCCAAAGCATGAAGCTTATATCCAGTCCCTCCTGGAAAGATGCAAATCTGTGACTTCTTAGCATAAGGAAAGTTTGAAAAAGTAAAGACAGGCAGGTGTCAAGTGGCAATTTGTTTACCTAATTATTAGCTAAAGCCTGAACTGAATGCTAAGTGGTAAGAATCAGACATCAAAGACTAGTGCAGCAACTTCAACAAGGTCTGTATTTTATTGTTGAGCTTTGGAACTTCACAGCTTAACTGAATGGCTTCTTACCCACCTAGTACAGTCATACAACATATAGGCACTCATACACTGAGGAACACAATTCACAGGATTCAGCAACCTCAGCAGTCTGAAATGAGGGAAGAGCTAAGAGGCCTTGTGTTTTGACTTCACCCCCTTATTCTGTTGCAGGGACTTGGTCACAGGTACCTGTCTCCCTGAAGCTCCAAGTCAGTTGTTGCCCAAAATAAAAGATGAACAAGTCTTGAACAGTTGCTAAACTCTGCATGTTTTTATGAATCCAGTGAACTAGAGACATATTTTTTTGCTTTCAGCACTGTTAAATATTTTCACTCATCTGTCTGATTTTTTAAAAGCGTGAACTATGCTTAGCAACTGATTGTGACAGATGTATTTTGACATGAGATTGTCTAGGAAAGCTATATTGAATCCTATTTTAGCAAGAATGTGACAGACTTTTCCATCTGACATGCAGCGTCCAAAAAGCCACCACCAAACATATGTACTTACGCTCAGATTTGGAACAATTTTCTTACTACTATTTTGTGAAAATAGATGAAATAGACCCTGGGCAAGATTCAGAAGTCTTTTTCCTCTGACATGTCAACCCCCATATCTTGTATTCTCTCTCTGACGTACCAAGTCATGAGTAAAGTCACTAACATATTTTGGAGCAACACACTAAAGTATGCTCAGAGAGAAGAGGGAACAGACCTTCAGAGTAGCCCACTGTACGCAGTGAGCTGCTGCCACAGCAAATGTGGCAGAGAACCTCATTCATAACCAAGACAGAGCCTAGCTGAGGATCACCTCAATTTTTGCCTGCTTGACACCATTTCTGTGTTTTAACACTTACAAGTACCTTCTAATTTCCAGACAATTTTCATTGGTGAGTTTATAGACATTAATTCAAGTATTTATGCTTGAAGATCTTCTTACCTTGAATACCTTTTGTCTTTTCCTGATGGTTACCACCATTTCCATCCCATTTGAGAGGGAGCAATTGGATCCCTTTCTTGCTTGGCCTTCCATCCTTATTCTAACCATACAGATTTTATTGTATTATTTTCTCATCCCTCATGTCTTTTCTGAAAAGATTAAATTACTCTTTATTATGAATCAGTGAAGTTGTCAAAATACAAAGTTTTTATTCTGTGGTGGCATAATGCAGAATATACCTCAATTAACATTTTTGATTTTATTTTCAACAGCTGTATCAAATTTTTAACTCATTGCCACAAATGGTAATACCTGTGCATCGTGCTCTTCAGTTGTTTACAGCTACTGAGTTCTTAGAGCTAGTAGTTATTAGATTCTAAATACAGCTCCTTTCTATTATATCTGTTCTTAAGATTATTCTATTCTTTCTGGAAAATATCATGTTCCTTTCTCTATTGATGATAGCTCCTATATGCATTATCAAAGAATTTCGAGAGCACATGCTTTTTTTCTGTGTGCAAAATCACCAGTGAAGCCAGATGCAACTTAAAACTGCTCCAGAGGAAAAGCCTTCTTCCTCTCCCCAGCCTAACAATTCTCCTTACACTATAACCCATGCAGACTTCAGTTAGTTTCTTTAAAAATTGCTTGAATTGTTATAATACAAATTTAATAATTTTTATGGACCACAGTCTCAAATACCTAAGTGAACCTGAAGCAATTAATCTACACTTACCTAATGAAGAAATTATTAAAGTTTTGATAATTTTGTTTCACCTAACCTATCTTTGAGAAGACTCAGTTGTTTTCCAGCCCATTGCCTTTTCCATGTGGTTGATAACTCTGACCTTTAAAAAGCCCTCAGGCAGCTATCAGGGGTTTTAAATAGTAAGGTATAATTGCCCCAGACATGTCCCTCCACCCTTTTTTAATTAGAGATAGCTTATTGACTATTTATCAGTCAAAACTCCTATTACAAACTACCAGACCATGAAATTTTACTCTTGGATTTATAAAAATGTCATCTAAATTTACAGTGTTTTTGAAGTGCGAATGGATCAGGGCCAGTTTTCGTAGAAGTGTCAGTACTCAATGGTACTACTGACAGTAAATTAGTACCCAGGAATTTAACTGTGCCTTGAATTACTAAATGAAGGAGTTATGCTGGTTATCTGTAATGACTAGGAAGAGTATTTCATTATCCTGCTAAATTACTTGGTCTCAGGTTTGAAATCTTTTATTGCAATGTTGGAGATTGTCCATAGCTGGTAGAACTTTGCTCAAGGATACCAAGACTTCTCCAGTTCTCCACAGCTGCAGTGTATTTGGCAGAGTTAAACTTGTTCTCACACTTGGGTTCAGAAAGAACTTCCCTACATTTAATTTCCAGAACTATTACCCTCTCTTGCACTTGCTGCAGGACTAACCGGATGTTCTCCTGAAAGTTCTTTGACACCACATCATGTAAGGTGTGTGCTCGTTATCTCCAGTGCTTTCACTGGCTCCTGGTGGGTTTGGAGGCTTTTTTCTCCAGATTTAAAGAGTTTAATGAGTTGGGGGCATAGACCAGATGATTTGCATACTGCTGTGGATTAAATATCTATTGCATGGGATAGTGATCCATTGCATCCTGTCTCAAAGAGCAGAACTGAAGAGTTGCTGAAGTATTTACTGCCACCATGAAGTTCCTGACAGTCAGATGGAACATAGGTATCAATAAAACATGAAAGGCTAATTTACTTTTTTTTTCCCCTACTGCTTTTCAAAGCTGCATAAGGAGGTGAAAAAATATCTAGATTTTATTCCAAGTATTCACTTGCCGTGAAAAATTCCCCAGTGGAGAACAGAGAGCCTTACACAGTTAGGGAGAAGGCTTAATTATAGCACAGCCAACAAAATTGGCTTTGGTGCCCACCATTTAAAGCATCAAATACTGTAATGAGGGGCATAATGCAGGACTCCAGCCACATGGTTTGATTATGCCACTGAAGGGGATAAATGGGTACTGTATTATATACCTACATTATACAGACCATAAGTGGGTGTTTTGGTTTTTCTTTTCCTCTTAAATGCTCCTTGCAGTGTCCCATGCTGCTGAGGGAGTCACAAAATGTGGTTTAGCAGAAGGATTGGAGGGAAGTAAATCTGTGTGTATGCAGAGAGGCAACACATTTGCAGGCATTTGATTGACTACATGGTAGCTTTAGTGTGTGTCATTGGATAAAGAGCTACAACTGTTTCCATCTCCTTTCCAAAACTACAAAAAGCAGTAGAAGAAGAAAGAAACAGGCATTTTCTCTTTGATTGACACCTAGATTTCAGCAAACTGGTAGGACTTGAGCAACGGCAGGAAGAAGAAAAAAAAAATAGTGACCCAACTTGAGGCTCATTACATTCTCATTTTTAATTCCTGGGTTCTCCTTCTGGGTACCAAAACTGACATGAATAGTTTTATTCCAATGCACAAATCAGATTCAGGCAGCAGTTTGACTGGCAATAATATCAGGGCAAGCGCACATTGAAAATACGTCTGAAGGAAAGATTATACTTTTGGGTGGGTAGAGGGGGGGATCATCCCCCACACTGAAGCACTAGTTAAAATATTCAAATCAAGACTTTTTCCAAATTTACGTTCTCTGTGTTATAAATACAACAGAATGTCCACGTTAAGAACCTCTGCCTGTCCCCACTGAGCCTCGAGGTGGTTTTGAGGGATTTCTAACGGGCATAACTTTGCCTATAGTCTCTCATCTCCCACTTTGTTGTGCCCCAAACGAATGTCTGCACTTGACAGATTGTGTTTTGAACTGACAGTCTTCCCCTGACACATGTGTCAATGAAAACAGTTCCCATGGTAAATGCCAGCAAAGAGCCACGAGTAGAGAAAGGGCTGACATTGTTAACAAATGCTGCAGGCATTTGTAGTGAGAAAATGGTTTGTGGGTTTTATCCCTTTTTATATTGCCTTTGCACTCAGAATACACAGATGTTTTTACTCAACATAAGAAATAACATTTAAATTTGATTAAACCACTGAAGAATCCCAAAAGATGAATATTTCAGGAAAGTATGAAAGGCTAAAAAGCTGTCTGTGTCATAAAACTCTAGATTAGGTAAAAAGCACTGTAGTATACACATTCTCTCTTCACAATATTTTACTATTACTGTGGCTCTGCTGGTTTAAATTCTTTATTCAATTTATTGACTCTGATCAAATGGTCCAACAGGGGCATTGATGATTACATACTTCTTAAATGTATATTTAATTTTATGGATTCTGTTAATTCATATGAGAGACTAGACAATGAAAAAGAAACATAGAAGAAAAATTGAACAGCAATAAAAACAAAGAATGGACATCCTTTCTGAAGACGCAGATGTTGATAAAATACAGTGATATCTTGGCTGGTCTGAAGACACATGAATACACAGAGTCCCAAAGAAAATTATTGTGTCCTTCAATCGAGTGTCCAGTACCTATGCAATTAATATTATTAACTATACTTGTTTCAAATCATGGGTGTCAAATCCTTGATTTCTGCTGCGAACAGTAAAAATGTCAGTGTATGGACCGTGTGCCAAGTGTGAAGACCACTGCTACAATGCCACTGTGGTATCTAATCCAAAGAATGTCTTCTCATCAAAATTATTTTAAAGTTAAGATCTCATGATCTTCAAGGTCCCTACTTTTTTATCCAGGAACTCTTCAATGTCCCAGCTTGTTCATACTTCAGAAGTTTCATTTAAGAACATTGCACAAGGAAAAAGGGTCAATTTAGTCCACCAATTTCTTTCTTTACAATGACTCTTTCAATTCTTTTTATTTCACCACCCAAGCATCGTCCCAGCATGAAGCTGACCACATGAACCAGGCAGCCACTAATCACGTTTCACACTCGGCCAAGTTTCTTTATCAAAGTATCAATACTGAATCAGAGTTGAATGACACCTAATTGCAGTACACAGCATGACTGCAAAAGACTTCGTCCAATAGGAGCAAAAAATTGCCTCTATTGAAATCAAAGATTGTTGCAGCTGCTATCAGAAGTCCCAAAGTTAAGAACATTATGGTTTTCATAGTATTCCTAATTTTGGTCTGGAGCACAGACTCTTTCAGCTGCTGACATTTCAGGTCAGGCTATGTAATAACCATCCTCCAGATAGTTACATTTACTCCTAAATGGTCCTGAATTTTAATAAACCTGTAGAAGCGAGAGGACACAAAGCTCTTGGCCTTGGCTAAACCCTTCACTGTATGTTTGAGATTTCAACTAGTTTAAGATAGGATTTATCAGTATTACTGTTTCTCTTTGTCACATACTGAATTCCAGCACAGAAGCTTCTGTATGATTCATTGGCACTGAAGGAATGGCACTTAAACAGTGAGAACAGGAGAAGATGTGATGTCAAAAAAATACTTAATATTTTACATAGCATAGGCTCACATTCTCACATGCATCTTGATAAACAGGAAGCCCACTCTTATTTTCATGGGAGCTTTGGGAGCTTAGAGTCTTGACCTGTACTGAAGTTCATTTTAGAAATTAAAATTCAGACACCTGGTAGTAAAAAGAACAGATTTCTGATTGTTGTGAGTTAACCCCGAAACCAGGACCCTTATAATAAAATGGTCTAGGTTCTGACTTTACCTGCTTTCAAAAAGATTTGTGCAACCAATTTGTGCTTCATATTTACCCAAAAGAATGTTACAATTGTGAAAACCTTTTTAGATCTTGCTCTTCAGTGTTGGTCTAATGTTCATAAAATGACGTTTAATTTTGCTAAAAAAAGATACCGAGTTAGAGATTCCCCAGGATGCTTTGAAAAGACTCTAAAAACAAAGTGTTTACTGGGAGTAAAAGACAGAAACAGGGGCTCCTAAGCAGCATGATTTCATTTTCAGGGAATATGGGGCCAGTACTCTACTGTATCTTTGGCAATTTAAATAGAAGTGGACTTAAGGCAGGTCCATTCAGTTATGATGTAAATGGAAGATAACGAAGTGAGACATTAAATTTACCAACAGCATCCTTGCATTGATTTGACATCTAGAAAGTCTTTTAAACTTTCAAAATATAGAGCCAATTGTAATATTTCAGTACTGAAATGACAGATGTATTCTTCTAGTTATATTAACTTTATTCAGCTATTCTTAATTTTATATAATTTATCTTAAAATAAAGATGTATATTTCAAATACAATATTCCTTGACATGGCCAGTACTTTTTTTTCCATTTTAGATCATCATATTTATACCATTTGCTTACTGACCTCTCACATCAGCTTTTACAGCAGTTTTCAAGAAGGTAACTAATTTCATGGTTCAGAGCAATGATGATCCTTCAGAACAAAGGTTTGAAGCTATAGATATTTGGAAAAATGCAGATAGCGTAAAAATATAAATATATATATATATCCCTCCCACAAAAATACCACCTCTTTGGGTCAGAACAGAATAGTCATTCTTTAACACTTTAAATAGAACTTAAGAAAACATCCCTGAACCTGATTGTTTTTCGAAGTTCATTACTCAGCCACTTCCCCGCAGGCTGATTTCACACTGTTATTCCAGTGAGTGACTGTGTCTTCGATGAAATGATCTGCTTCCTTGTGCTTTAGGCTTCCTCTTGGCCCTGGTGTGCTACGGTAATACGAAATTGATGGCATTTCTTTCTTTTATAGTGCTCTCCACACTGGACGTATTGACAAGTAGGTGTAAAGTGTCTTCTGTTTGCTACCTCCTCTGTCATCTGCTGTGGACATACCCTTGAACAGAAGCTCTCTTTGCCCCATCAGATTGCTGTGGCAGGATTTTCCTTGACAGATAATAGAACTGTTGTGCTGATGTCCTGGGTACCTTGGCTTGTTACTGACCGAGAGGGGGTTGGAGCAGCAAGGCACAGAAAATCCACTATACATTCTAACATTTAGGCTTTATCCTTTATTAGGTAGTGAGTAAGAGACATAAAAAGAATTGAGTTTGTTGTTTACAGCTGAACTTTAAAAGAGACTTGTGTGAACAAAAACTTGTTCCATAGAGCACTGTGACAAAAGAGGTCCAAGAAAACTGAAGGTGTCATTGCAAATTAGCTGATGTAAGTAGTTGGAATGACACTCCTTTATTTCTAGCAAAATTTGTATGAACTCTGCCCTTAGTACTGTGCCTCCATACATGCCACAGGCCACATTTTGGCAAGGATCAGCCTGTTGATTTTGATGGCATCACAACAACATGGCAGGATGTACAACAGGTGTCCATGCGCCAGAAGGCTGTGCATAAGAACCTTCAGGATATTTGCCTATCTCCCATTTTCCCATCTGCATGCTTCCTCATGGGGAAAAGACAGCCTGCACAGGTCTTCTACCTTCCTCTGTTCCTTTAGCAAGATCTTACACAGGCTCTTACAAAAGGCTCTGGAGACAAATGGTGGTTCACGGAGCACAGCTTGAAAGCTGCTGCCCTTTTCAAGGAGGAATCTGAACGCAGCTGGCAATGGCACTACAGCTTCTGCAAACAGATGGAAGTTTGAAAGCAGGCTTAAAAGACCAAGTGCACTAAATCTTACTATCTCATGTACCCAAATAAAATGAAACATTTTCTAAATTGAGTATGACGAGCAGGTTTTGAAGGCTGGCTTATTTACTGCCTCTTTACTGGGAGCTGTAGAGTAGAGAGCCCTTTTAAATGTCAGCCCCTAGTTATTTAGATGTCTAAGCTTGGCTTCAGGAACTTATTCATACTGTTGTTTTGAAAGTTAGGCCAAAGCAATCCAGCTGGTAATCAGCCCTGGAATCACCATCATGTCTTTTTCATGGCTACATAGGTGTGAATTAAATATAAACAAAAGCTCATTTCATTTCAAGGCACAAACGTTTGCAAAGTAATTGGATGAAATACAAATACATAATATAGAACTTATTTTAATACTTCTAGATAAATAAATGCATCTCTTTGGAATTCTTTGGACACAGATATCCATGGAACCTCTTCTTTCTCTCTCTTTATATATTTTTTATAAAATCTAAATGCGGAGAGGTTTAAAAAATGGCAAATACGAATGTATATGGAAGGCTCACTGATGAATTGCAAGTCAAAAGTGCTGTATATTCTCATCCTCTATATCTCCCACCTGTCTGCATTAACCACAGGCAGCATTATATAGCAACCACATGGTCAATATTTTGCATTACTGCCTTTTAATAAAATCTTTCAAATAATTTCTCCATCTAAACTTAAATTATGCTTTTAAATTTTATTCTGCCTAAATGCATGGTAGGCATTTCACTTAGCTACACATCAGAGTGGTTGCATGTGACTCAGCAGCACACTCCATAATATTAATAGATACTTTTCAGCTCCCTATGGGAAAAAGCAGGCAGCAAGGATCAGATTCAAGAAGTCTATTTTTTTCTCTGTTGTTTGTTACTTACCACTTAATGACCCACATGTGAAATCAATGGTTATATAGTTATTTTATATAGTAGATTTTCTGTTTATAAGTTATTTTTCTTACTCTAGCATATATACAATATATCTATATATACCCCTGATAAATCTTACTTTAAAGGGACACAGTCAACCCCTTTAAGCCTCACAGTAAATATATAAGGCTTTAAGCTGTCCATACATAATGGTCAGCTGCAGAATTCAAGGGTCCCTTCAGATTCTAAAAGTTGTATTTGTTCCAAACCCATGATGTGCAGTTATCTCGTAATATGTATCTCATGTGTCACTGTTTACATTTTATAGGTATAGTAACACATTTTGTATCACATCAGTAGGAAATAAAACAAGTGAATAAGTCTGTTTCTAAGACTAAGCCTATTGCAAAAAATATTACCTCTATCTACAGACACTCCCACTGGTGTGATAGAAAATGAATATGTGCCATTCTAGGGATGAAATTCTGGCTACACTGCAGTCAGGAGGAACTTTATACTGACTTAAATGAGACCAGGATTTCTCTCCTGTTTTTCATTTGTCAGTTATGACTCTGTGTAACCGATTTGTGTCTTCCCTCTGCTCAACACTGAAGTGTCAGGTCTGTGTTCATGACAAGAGCATATTTTTTGTTGTCCACTGTCATGTCTTAAACATTGATCTATCCTGTATGTATTACACTTTATGAATAAACACACAGTGTACACATACATTCTCAGTTAAATAAATGTTTGACCCATTCTGCGTACAGTATCTGAATTATTTTTGCCCCACTAGATCTTCTTTATCACTTTCTTTGCCCTAACCTAGATTATTTTCATGCCCATTCTTCTCTGAGTGAGGAAAACTTTGCCCGCCAGGAACAGCTCCACATTATTGTAATAATTTTTGACTACTTACCAAAGTGACATAATTTTGTTCATTTTATCTTTTGCAACTCAGTTAGAAACCTAGTGGCATAGATAGAGACACAATACTACTGTTTTACAAGACATCTATTGTATCTACTTTTGTTCAGATAAATACCCAGTAACTGCTGATTTGGCAGGAGGATTGGTAAGGGTACTACTATTCACAGTGTTTCTTTTTTTTTTTCCTTCTTCTTTAATCTACAGAATAAAGTATTTTATATACATTGGAACCAGTTAATGCCCTTTAGACAAATTTGTAAGTTGTTTCATAAAGCAGGAAAGACATTGCAGGGAAATATGTGCCAAAATGCACAGTCAAAAGGCTTTATAAGTTTTATATATCACTACAAGTCAATGCTGGAGATCAGTTCTAAAACGATCAATGCTCAAGAGGAATGTTCTCATCTGGAGAAAATACTGCCCATTCCCCCTTTCAGAATTTGTTCAGTTCTCTATCAAAAGTTCTGGCTCTTCATATATACTTTAAACTATAAATAAACACTGCATAGTTCAATGTTCTTGATTTTCTTTTTTTTTTTTTTTTTTTGATTTGAAAAATTATTGCAGTACAATAAATTCCTGTTTGGAATTCAGTAAGGAGCAAACAGCACAGGAGTGTGGGTGGTCCGTATAGGCCCAGGAGCTGGTCGTAGGAGTGCTGGAGGAAGTGCTGAAGTCTGGAAAAGGGTGGCTGCTGGGGCTGTGCGAAGACTGAAAGGGGAATTCACAGCCACAGCAGCAGCTGCAGCTGCAGCTGCTAGCGGATTTGGTAAGATTCGTGGGGCCATCGGCTTTGAAGGTTCCTTTGAAAATACTAATTTTACCTGTGGGGAACAAGAGAAAACAAACAAACAGAGAGACATCATTTGTTCATATTAGCTACATGAGAGAGATCTTGACTTAAGATTATACGTGCAAAATCAAGCAAGAGAGGCCTCGTGGTGGCTACTGACTCTATGAGCTACAGACTTGTAACAGGCGATACAACCTCGCCCACTGGACAAGGGCACAAAGATTTGGTTGGACACAAAGAGTTTCAATGCTCACACCTTATTGCTGACACTTGCAATTTAATATGAGATTAGAAATCAAAGCAAATCTAAACTGGGGCTGGGGAACCTGCACCAAAGTAAAGCTGCATGTACCTTGCAACAATGAAATAAGGAAAAATTAGATATCAATTAATAGACCTCCAACGGCACAGCTTTATGATAGAGACCAGAGCCGAATGAAAACACATCCGATTCTCTGGTCTGACTAAGAAGATATTTTTGTTTTAATCATTAGGATGCAAGTTCTACTTAAAATTAAGATCTCCATATAGCTCCTCTTCATTAGCTCCTGCTTCTAATAACAAGCAAATAAACCAGTCTTATCTTTCATGGGTTATGAAAAGCTCTCATGTTTCATGTGTTTAAATGGGTGCTGCCCTATGTAATCTTGCTGTGTCTTCAACATCTTCAACAGTTTTCCACTAAGATACTGCTCATTCTTATAAGGATTGTGAAAATGTGGCAGATATTTTAAAGTAGTATTCTGCCAAACTGTATTTCTGTTCCTTTCACTGAGGTTTCTTCTTAAAAAAACCATTTTAAATCATGACATGATTATAAAACTTGTGGACTACCAAATACAAATAAGAAAACTCCTCATTTAGAGTTTTCCTAAAGGAAAAAAACCCAAACCCTGAAGTTTGACTCACAAGAGGTCCAGTAATATTTAAGAGAATTTACATTTAGCATGCATACAAATGAACATCAGATTAGTCTCTACGGATTTCTGAAGTTTTCAGTGCAACTTCAAGTTTCTAATGAGATGCCAGGAGCCTGAATATCTTTGTTGTCCTGTTTTTAAAACTCTGAGATAAGATTAGAAACTTCATTTACAGACAAAGAAAAGTTCCCATTGTCTCTGATGGACTTCTGGTATTGAATATACAGAATATGAATATATGTACCATGCTGTGGTTCATCTCATTGCAAGTATAGACACTTCTTACTTACAGGGAAACACAACTTCTCACCCTTGACTTGAAAGGGATTTTCAAGTAATTAACTTTCACAACATCACTCTGACATTTTCAACTCAACAGAACCCTAGTGAGTGAATAATCAGAAAGTAAGGACAGGAATACTCTGACATGAACCACCATTGAGTTTCATCATTACACTATCACCATATTCCAAGAGGTCTGTGGGTTCTTTACTAGCCAATTGGATGGAGGATTTTTACTTTTCCCAAAACCTATTGGCAACTCTGCTGGCTTCCAGGTCCTTTAAAGCTCTGGGAGAAATACTCAGATCAAACCAAATTCTGTAATCCTCTTAACAAAGAATACACTAGATACTAGATATAAAATTCCTCATGGTGTCTGTGAAAAGAAATGATCTGATCTTTTCCTTGATCAGTGTTACACTCACTGATCCAAGCTGTCTTCTTCCCTTGCTGAACATATGACTTTTTCCTCCTTCCTTACATTTTTTAACAAAAAAGTTTTTACAGCCTTATTTAGAACAGAACCCCCCCAAAAAAAAACCCCAAACAAAACAAAACCAAACAAAAATACAAAACAAAACCAAACAAACAAAAATACAAAACAAAACAAACAAAAAAACCAACCAAACAAAAAAAACCAAAAAAAACCAAACCCAAAACAACCCTGATGAAAAATAACCCTGAGTATGAAGTACTTTTTGGTCTACAGTGCCCAGTGAAGGATGCTCTTTGTAAGAACTATTTTATTGCAGAAAGTTTGGACCATCAAATGCTTGATAACCTTTTCCTCTCATGCTGCACAGTGGCCTGAAGAAGTACCAAATAAGTCCCAACATTACAAGATTTCTTAAACTCTGAAATATTGCTGTGGGAATTTATAAAGCTTCTGTCTCTGAAGCATGTAAATCTAGAACAGACAGAGAACTACAAATGATATTGAAAACATGGTAGAAGAATTTTTTTGGTCTAGAAAAGCTATAAAAACGTAGCATGTTCTTTTTTTAATTTCTGTAGACAAATCTGGTGATGCTCATACATTTTTTGTCATGAAGCACAAAGATCTTATGTGTGATCTCTGTTTCTATTAAAAGGCTAGGGCTTTCTTACTATTCTTGGAGGAATCTGGTACTTCTAATGTAGTTACATAGCTTTTCAGTTAATTTATCAACATGATTCTGATTTCAAGGTAGCCACAAAACTAGTAATATTTAACATACACAGTACCTTGCACCTTAATTTCAAACCTCTAATGAACTCACAGGTCAACATTAAGAGTAAAGTAGCCATTATTTGTTTCATTTCCAATGAAGGGACAAATAACTTGAAAAATTAATGGGGAGCATCCTGGTTTCAGCTAGGGAGAGGGAGTAAAGAAAAAGTAAAGAAAGAGCATTAAATCAAAGGTGAAATTAGAATATCTCTGGCTTGTTGCTGTGCCATTCTGCACTTCAAGTGACAACAATTCTGGCAGTTTTTATATTCAAAACCAAAAAGACTAAATGAAGAACTGGCCTCTCCCTTCTTATTGAAGCCACAAGTCTACTACACATATCTGTTCATTTATTGCTAGCTTGTTTTCTCCTTCTTAAATCCCTTTTGCCTCTTTGATGCCCTCTAGCCTGACCTGTATATTGTGAGCAATTGGGATTGAAAAAAGGACACACTGCCATTATTTGTCTTGAATCTTGGTTGGAGTTCTCAGAAATCACCATTACATAAATTGGTAGAGAACTGTGCACAACAACAACAACAACAATGTAATAGTTGTTTTTATTCCCTGGAAAACAATGAATTTCCTAAAAGAATAATAATCCCATCAGAAAGGCTTTCCTGATTCTGTATTCTACTTACCCCAATACATATTTTCTATTCCTTTCAGTATAGTTTGTATTGGAGACCTTGGTCTTTCTAGTGGATTACTGAAAAATCCTATGGGGCTATTTCCCTATTAGTAGATCTACCAGACTACTGCACTGCTTTATTCTACAACTGAATCCTGCATGAATATGCCACTCATGCCCCAATAAGGACACAGTTTCTGTTGCCAAGAAAAGAGCTTTAACTCAGCTTAAAGAGAAATGGGTTTTCGCAGAAAAAAAACCCAACTCCATATTCTGCCCACATCAAAGAAGATGGTCAAGGCATAAGGAGCTAATCTCTATGAGGACAATGAATCAACATCCTGCCTCTGCCAGAACCATCTATAAACCCTTACAAAGCAGCAGATAAAACATTCATGCAGTTTAACTGATGGAGAAGATAAATGTCAGATGTTTCACTAGCCCATCCACAATAAGCTGATTCTTAACTAGTGGCAGCATCCTAGAGGGCTTTTTTTATTAAAAAGTAAACCTTTTTCTCAGTTTTCAGAGCTAGTAGGAGCTGTCTTTCAGATAGTTTATCCTGGCAGTCAAAAATGTGACCAGACCCATCCTGAAACAGTCAAATGAAAAAGGAGACAGATTTTTTTAATTTCACTTGTTATCTCCACAATTCTCTAAATGAGGATAGAATGAATGGTTTGTATTTTATAGAGTTTTATTTAGTTATTTCATCACTATTGTCCTTGGTGAAAACTGGAAAAATCCTGTTTGACATCTGGATGTTTTTTCCATCTCTTGCTCTCTAATGACCATTGCAACAAGCTTCTTTTCTGAGGTTATTCAGAGTAGCTACAAAAGCAAGGGTCCACAGGTTGCAGTAAACACCCCTTAAATTATATAAAAAAATCCCTTTTGGGCTTCCACTGGCTCCTTCATATACTTGATACTCCAATAGCTTACACCATTACTCTACTTCTAAACATTTTTCCACTTACATTTTCTAAAAATCCTATTCATGAGGATTAAAATAAAAGTCAAATAAAAAGGTGATTTTCTTACCCCTAGAGGATGTGTTCCCTTTTGGAGTTTGTTGTAAGGGCTGTATTTAGGTTTAGGTGGCTTCCCAGCAGCTCTGTCTTTGTGCCTTCTACTGCTTATGTGCTGTTAAAATACATTGCAGGGGGGAAGAAAACAGAGGGTGATGGTTCCACAACAGATCGCTTCAGGTTCTGTTTACACAAGGTCACTCCTCCAATACTAAAGGCTTTTGCTCTACAACAGCTTTACTTTGACTAATTCAATTATGAAAGGGAATAGGGTCTCTTGCAATTTGAACAATCCTTTGTGCACCACATATTGGGACTGTAATTTTCATCAGTCCTAAGTTCAACTCTGCTTCCACTACAGTTAAAAAAATTTTCCCACCTTTTCTAACTTCAGCAGGACTTGAGTCAGTTTAAAGATAGAAGCCTTTGAAAAACTCCTCGCTAACCCTATAAAGAACCCATCAAATTCAATCCACTTCTGATAGAAAGTTTTCAAGAATATTAGATAGTAAAGTATCCCCTATTTGAGGAAGAAAATAAGGTCACAATATTGTTTAAATTGCTATGCTGCCTGGAGATCCTTGTGAGATGGTTACATATAAAACTAAGTAACAGTGAAAAAAATGCACAAAATCTATTATCTTTTTCATAGGATCTTGAGGTTTTATAAGTATCTTTCTACACAGATTATCTTGTAGTATTAGAAGTAAGGGACCTTTTTCAGAACTGTATTTTTACTTTGATTTTCATTTTCAAGAGAATTATCACAATAAAAAGACATAGAACTTTTTGTTTCATGAAACCAGAAGAATGGGTATTGCTATTGTCTATTATTGAATTTATCTTCATTCTTGTAAAGTTCCTTAACAAGTATTTAATTCCAAAAGGCATATGGAATTAAACTAAGTGTTTTTCAGAAAGCTATGATCATCTGAAGAATGACTGAACATAACTTAGTGTAATTGCAATTTGGAGGTCATGCTTCTCAGAGTGAAACGTTGATAAAAAATATTAGAAATCCTCTCCATTGCTAAGAACATTAAGAACAACTAAGAACATTACTTAGTGTTCTTTAAAAGTACTGGCTGCATCCACCTTCACATCTTTGTCAAGGCAAATATCATGCAGTACATGAAATGGCAGCATTTATTAGCCCATGACAATTCTAGCAGTCTAAAGACAGTTGTAACCTGTTGCAGCTTACACCTTCTCTAACTCTTTAACAAAGATGTACAACTGAGAGCTTTTGAGAAAGCATATTCCATGCAAGGGAAAATCCTAATCAAAACAAAACATACAGCATGGCAGCCAAGTACAATGGACAAATCTGTAAGTTCCATTTGGACACAAACTGTTATGTTGACATGTGCTGTGTTGGTACTTCACCACCATGCAAACAAAGAACAGCCAAGGATTCTCACTCTGCAAGCCAGCTGAGTACCTGTTTCAGTTGTGTCTCGGAGTTTACATGCACATCACATATTTCACAGTGAAATGTTTTGTTCTGAAGGCCTGTGTTTCCTTTATTCACAGGTCCTTTGCCTTTTACGCCTGCCCGGGGAAAGGCTTTTATGGTTCCACTTCCATTCCGAGCTTCCAGCATAGTTTTGTGCTTAGTCCCTGGAGACAATAGAAATGGGAAACAGAAACAACTTTGGCAATTGGGTTGCATTCATTGTTTTATTTTCTTTTAAAAATAAAATCATATGAGCCTCAGCTTGGTGTGATGTGCTATCTTTGGAATAGGACTGTGTTGGTCTGTATCAGAGCCATACTAATGTAACACTTTCACACCTGATATTTAGTTACTAAATTACATACCTATAGGTAATGCACAAAGCAGCCACACCAGAAAGTAGTGGCACAACCAGATACCCTGATGTGAAGTTAAATGGGTGTGACTTTTCTCATTAACTCCTGCTGCTAATAAGACCTGAATTGTAGCTGCAAAAGAAAAGTAATTTAGCTATTAAAGATGTAGTTGCCTTTGATTTGTAGTCCTCCTGAACAGATTGATAAACAGTACGTCTAGGTAGCTTACAATTAAATCTGTAATTAACTAATTACTCTCCAAACCAGAAAGCGGCAGAGGTTCCTGGCAGCAACCTATGGATCATTAATGTCCTGGATGGAAACCAAACCATGTGAGAAACACTGATGTGAGAAAAATGCACTTGCTTTATTTTTTTTTAATAAAGGGTGGGTAAAGAACACTGATGTTCTGTTGTTGCATTTTTATTCAGACTGAGCAATTTCTTACACTGTTGACTCCCACAAAGGTAGTCTGTGATGATAATGGACTAACTACTGTGTACAGAAGCACCATTCCACTGCTAATTGCTGTATGCATCCACACAGAGACTTGTAAAAACATGCACGTGTGTGTGAGCACACACACAGTTTATCAGCACAGGCAGCAAAAACTTGGGGGGTTGTGTTTAAATATTCAGAATAGTGTTTTGGCTCTCAGCCCAATCAGAATATTTAGTCTAACCTTCATATGAAGTTAAATAGTTTAAAAGGTCACACCTTTATGAAGTTGAACTTTCACCAGTTGAAGCTCTGGCATATAGTAAACAGCATGCAAAACTGATGGAATTTTTTTTCTCATGAATGCCAACCAGTTATAATTTCCATTCTAATTTGAGGTCTATAGATATGCCAAAGTTATTTATTTTTTCATTGCATCATAAAGCTGTTGATCATTTTGCTCCAGGAATATTATCACTGTCTCTGCATTTCAAACTTAAGGTTCTCTTTCTGTCTCTTAACTCTACTTACCCTTGGTAACAGGTAGTCCCTCACATTCAAAATCAGGAACTTTCTGTAGGATAGCTATAGGTCATTGCCACCATATCAAATCCCCAGATCTTTTAACCCCACCCACCACAGAGCCAATCAATAACATGAGTGACTGTGAATAGTGGCTCTCTACTACTGGAAATTACTGATGCTACTAGCTCTAATGACAAGAAAAAGTTTAAGAAAGATGGAGGTAGGCAATTATCATTTAACTCTCATGCAGCAGCTGATATCAGTTGATGAAAACAAAGAGAAAAGACATAATTTTAGCAAGTTATTTATTAGCAGACAATATG
This sequence comes from Coloeus monedula, assembly GCF_965178545.1. Lineage (NCBI taxonomy): Eukaryota > Metazoa > Chordata > Aves > Passeriformes > Corvidae > Coloeus > Coloeus monedula. The sequence goes on from NC_138781.1 coordinate 37,972,581, forward strand.
GAGCTAAGAACTCTAACTCCCATCATTGAACTCTGACTGACTGATGCTCCCTCTTTCAGCCTTAATTTGTTAGATTTCAAACAAACCTAATGGCATTCATACTCAGTTTGCTAGCTGGCACAAGCAAAACTATGCCAACTGTGAACACCAAAGATAATGAAGCAGAGCTGTCATTTAGCTCGATAAGGTTTTGAAGCTGCAAAAGCTAAAGTGTAAGAAAGTGTGCAACTTGCCTCCAATAAATTCCCTTCTTTCCCTTTTCTGAAAGCCTCTTTCCCTGTCATTTTTATACTTTAATAGTTAATGAATTCCATGTAATTGCCAGTTTTCTGCCACCTCTTTGTCCCCTGCTGTAAGAGATCTAATCTATTCAGGGGAAGATAATTGCAGCGCTCTTGAGACAGAAGAAAAAAAAAGGAAGCAAGCAAGCACTGCTCCATCTCACCACTGTTGTGCGCCTCCAGCTGTGAGGCAGAGTTGACAGCGACTTTGCATAGTGAACAGTACAGCAGTCTTTTTGCTTTTTCTTCCTCAGTCTCAACGGAAGGGCAAGTGCTGCTGCTAGTGGCTGTTGTGGGGATTTTCTCCACTTTAGAGGTGATCTCAGTTGTCATAACACTGCTCTTCCGGATTTCCACCGTTGTCGTCGTTGATATTGCTGGTGTCCCTGTGTTAGCATCTGTGGGCAGAGAGAGGAGATGGAAACAAATGAAAACAAAAAAAATTGTGTAACCTTTTGTGTTGCCTTGTTTACATCCCAATGCTGTGATGACACAGAGAGACAGATTGTGCTGGTGATGACTAACGGTAATGAACTAAACCTGACCTTATTCTTTGTATTTTGTGGGGTTACAAAATACAGTACTCCCATGTATTGAAACGCCGTGTGTTGTCTCCTGCAGTCTGCTAACACTGAACTCATAAAGTGAATAGAAAGGTCATTAAGACTGTACTGTACAACAGAAGAACAGTGCAATAAAAGAAGTAATGTAAATGACCAGCACAATTGGCAGTTAAAATTTATACACACCACTTCAGATGAATAAACAGTCATAGTAACACACAATACTTATGCTGATTGGCTAGCCAAGCTAAAGTTTTAACATCTTGTACAAATAAAACTGAAATGAAAATAATTGTCTGTCCTTTATAGCTGGCAAAAAAACTAATTAAAAATTAAATTGATACTTCACTTGATTTTTCCCAACACTAACACTAAAAACATGAAGGTTAATTATTAATACACATACACATTATTATCCATTACTGCATAATAATGATACATACTAATAACAGTAACTAAATATACAACATTCCATATCTGAGACCTAAACAAACACTAATAAGATTTTCATTCTTCATATCAGTAGTATTTTTGGAAAGACTACAAGCAAGATATATACCCAAATCTGGTAACCTAGTTCTTGCACCAAAGAACTTGTGCTTTTTCAGTAGTTTCAAACCAAAGAGAGAAAAAATACACAATGATATTGTAGTTTGAATAATTTATACATGATGTTTGGATATGGCAGTATCATGTGGTTGTTAAGTACTTAGCAGGGTGGAGGACAGCAAGATCCAGCACTGAGGCAGTGAAGAAGATGGCAGGAAGGGGACATGAGACGGAGACAAAGGACAGAAGTTGTCCTGCCTTTGCAGCACAGTATTTGATCATATTAAGCCTACTGAGTAGTAGCTTTCCCCAAAAGAAATCTTAGTTGCTTTGCTGAGATATGCCTGGATTTGGGTACTTTCCAGCATAGCTCATTTTGGTTTCACACACCCCTTGGTGTTAGTGATGTACTACCTGTACTGTCCTTTATTTAATTGCTGCCTACTAGAATAGACAAAATAACAATTCTGTAACTTAGAGAGCTAAGTATGTGCTCTGATGCAGAAGGGACACAACTAACTGGCACCACAGTGGTGTGGTGCAGACTAGTACTGGTAAAAAACTTTGCTAACGGAGAACATTCCCAGTAGCTTAGCATGCAATATCAAACTGGAAGCAATGAAAACACACTGAGAGACCTGAATCAAAACAATTTTAATGCATTGAAGAAACAGTCTAGAAAATTAGATGTTTTTCAGTAAAGACAATTGCAGGCATCCACACTCAGTAGGTTTAATCTGATCTATTAAAACAGAATTATGAACAACAGCCCCAGTACTGCTTTTGGGGAGCTTTTATTGTTTATTTCATTTTGATTGTTGTCTTTGTTTATTTGCTTGGTTTTCAGAAAAATCCTTCAGTAGCAGACAAGATGAACACAGATCCCTTCTAACAATGTGTTATAAAATATGTCCCCACCACACTGAAAGTGCAAAGCAAAAGATTTAGGAAGTATTTCTTCCTCCTCTAATCAGCTCTGGAAGCCCTATGTCCATCCTGGAGACAGCAATGTCAAAAAACCCCCCAAATTTACTTGCTTTGCTGTTAATCCAGAAGCAATATGAATGCAAAGCAACAAGACAGGGTTTGTGATGGAGGGAGCCAAAATAAATTAGATGTTTGGTAAACATGAACTGTGAGTATGGAAGAAAAAGGGCAAGCACTAACAACGTTTGTCATATCTGTAGAAGGTAGCTAAAAATAAGAGAATGTACTCTTCTCCTTGATCCCTCCTACTAGAACAAGGACTATTGGATTACATCAAGAGAGATTTAAATTAGATATGAGGAAATTCTTTCTAATATTAAAGTTTATGAAGCCTGGAAATAGCCTACCTACACAGATCCAGAAATATTTCCTACTGGAGGACTTGAAGCTGGCTGAACAAATATCTACACAAATATGATTCCCTTTCAGTCAGTGGGAATATGACCCTTTAAGCTCTATTAAGTTCTATATATTGTGTATTTTGTAATGTTTCTACATACTCGCCCAGAGGGTTTTTAAAAATTATAATTCATAAACCCAAGAAAGCAGAGTTTTTCATGTGAATATTCTATATATTGACAGGCATTAAAGCATATAGCAAAAAATAAAGTTCCACTCAAGGTCAAATCACAGTTTGCTTTTTTTTTACTGCAAGTGAGCCTGAAAGTGGCTGTATCCTGAAGGTACTGGAGATGTCAAATATCGGTGCAGAAGGAATGGTGTTACCTTGCTGAATAGTCTCTCCTTATGATTTTTTTAAAAAGTAATGTTTCCAAAAAATATATATTTTGAAATATTAAGCCTTTTGTTGGGAAACTGATGAATAAACAAAGCCCTTGAAGATCTGTCGACAAAACTGAAGAGTAAGCTAGTCACTCCTTTCCCATCCCAGAGAATTCCATTAAATGTTTGCTGTCAGTCAGTCAAAAATTGCTGCAGTGAAATTATTTTCCTCAAAACCCAATCCCAGCCCAAACCCCATTACTTCAAAAGCATTAACACTGCTTTTAAAACATCAGTTTCTGCATCCTGGTACTACTGTACAGTAGTAGGCTTAGCCAATGTACTCTCAGTGAAATGGAAGGCAAAGGGCAGATGGCCCAGGGAGGGGAAAGGGACATTAACGTTCTCTCAGGATTGATGGCAAAGTTGGTGCTCATTCTAATCTTGCAAGAAATTGGATATGTACATCAATCATCATTACCAGCTTTGCAGTGTAATGGTCAGTATTTAGCCCTAAGCAAAATATAGATCATAATTTCTTTATTTTCCATAGCAAAACCTGAGGCAATGAATGAAAGAAAAAAAAAAAAAAACCTTAAAAAGCTTAAATAACAGCAGATTATATTATTTTTCAAGTATCTGACTTTCTGTATCTATGCTGATGTAATATTTCACCATGTAATTATTTTAAAGTGAAAAGAAAATACAATCAATTATGATAGCTATTTTGGATATTTTGAGATGCATGAATAAAAGCAGCATAGTATATAAAAATTAAAAATTGTAAATGTCATCAGCATATTCTTCATCTCAAAAAATAAAGTTCAGTGCATATATTCTGCATTTTTAAAAGGCGCCCTATATGAATACACTTTATATTCTACTAATGCAAATACATTAATGACATTAAAACATACATAGAAAGCCATTGAAGTTCACCACGTAAAAGCCATGACGCATTCAAAGATGCAAAGCTGCTTGTCCTCATATGAAGTTGAGAATTTTCAGCAGAGATTAAGGATAAAACATTCTAAAAGCTGTCAAGTAAGTTTACAAAGAGGCAATCCAATTCCCTTCTTTGCAAGAACTTCTAACCTAACCAGCATGGGTCACTTCGAATATATTACAATGTTGCTGCCTGTCCACAGTTCAGTGCCCTAAATACAGGGTACAGCATTAAAGGTATAAGGGATTTAAAAAAATTAAGAAAAAACACACCAAAAGGAAGTAGGAAGGCATTTGAGTTCATGCCTTGTAAACTGAATCAGCATTCCTTAACACTATATTATGACAGTGTTATAAGAGCTATTTCAATGATAAATGTTCTAAAATTGAGCTGGAAATTCAGCCACAGACAAATGGAAGATTTGTTTCTGGTGACGCAGGCTTGTAGCACTGTGCTATTTTCATACCAGTGGCCTGCAGCAAATATTCATTATTGCAACTGTCACTGCTTGGCTTTGGTATAGAAGTTGATTGCTGATATTGTATAGAACTGGACTCCAGCAGCAAAAAAAAAAGGGAACACTTCAGGATTCACAGGAATCCATTTGTGTTTCTGGTCTTAATACAGCAACAGAATAAAAACTAAAAATATAAAAATATTACATTACAATCTAATCTTGGTCACTGGAAAAATCAAAGGTCTATTTTAACAAGAGACAATGACAGACGAAAAAATATTCTGTGAGAATTGACTTCTTTGAGTACTACAGATACCATGGTTCAAGTAGAAAACTGCATTGTGATTAAGGTTCTCCTGAGTAAGCAGGATTAATTTTATGTCCCAGCTACAAGACTCATGAATTTTCTTTAGTCTGAAGAAACAGAAAAATTACAACTCATGTTTTTCTTCTGAGTACGTGAAAGTCTCACTCATCAGTTCCTGCTACTAAGCCTAAGAATTTCTTATCCTGAAGCTATAAATAGACCCACAGAGAGAAATGTACTCTGACTTCAAACAAATCGCAAGTATTTATGAGCATGTTTTTTCTTCCACAATCTCAAGTGGCATGCGTTTAAAAATATCTGATTTAGCACATACCCATACATTCTGGTCTCACTTCAATCAAACTTCACCTTTGACATAAAAGGATCGAGCATTTGGCCCATAATGCTGTTCAGGAAAAAAATAAACAACCAAACAACCAAACAAAACCCAACAGCTTTGCCCCCACAGAAGCTAAAAACCACATTCTTTCTCATGACAAACAGAACTTGATATGAAATATTTCACTATATAAGACCACTTAGTATTGCAGAAACATCATCAGCTGGCTAGCTTACAACAAACCTGTGACAAGTAACAGAATGCTCCCTTGATACTGGCATGTTCAAGGCTGGGACTGGGACTCGGTATATTATGTTCCTGACTACTAAGAACTGGGTCCTCAGTTTCCCTGGACTGCTTTGAAAATTCTATTTTCCATGACTTTTGTGGTAATTACATTTGAAGATAACACTTAATTTCTTTAGAATCTATAACAGTGGAGTACACCAGAACCAAAGTACCATCCCCCATAAAATGACGGCTAACAGATATTTTTGTGCTTGGCTAATTTTATGCTCTCATATGCTGAAACATATGAGTCAATGTGTGCTAGCACATTGACTGGCTCCAGCACTTAAACAAAACACTGTGAGGAACTTTGACTCAAGCGTATCAACTCCTTATCCTTCACATGTGCAGAATACAAACTTGCATATTTTGTGATTGGTGGATATTTGGCCCTTTACAATATATTGTACAGAAAATTATTTTGGTATCATATCATCAAAAATCCAGTCATTAGACTTAGTTTTACATCCAAGACCTGGATTCAATCTATTTTTTATAGATATATCCTTCCCATAATGGATACATTTACTTGGAGAGATAGAAGTATATTTTTAGAACTTAGAAGGACCCATATAAATTTTTTCTAAGAAGAAAATATTACAACAGCATGATTTAGAGACATAAGTACCAAACATCACAGGGGTTTTTTGGCATAAAAGACCAAAATATCTGATTGACAACTGTGCAATTCATCACTTTATGGTCTCCTTCAATGACACAATATGAAACATTGGAAACCATGCTGTTCACCTGATCTCCTACAGCATGGTTACTAAATACTGTGCCATAACAGAAGAGTCAAGAGCTCTGAAGTAATAAACAAAGCCAGAAACAGTATTTGAAAATTCTTGATGAAGTATGACCAGCCAGAAACAGTATTTGAAAATTCTTGACGAGCTGTCTTTTTTGAACTTGTCTTTTTAAGCCTGTTTTTTAAACAGCTATTTACCTGTGTTGTCTCCCCTTGTCACTAGCCTGGCTTGTCAGTACTTTCTTGGTCAAGTTCCTTGTTAATTTTCTTTGTTTAGGTGTCTATCAAAATTACTTTTAATATCCAGAAAGTGAGAGGCTGAACAAATCTAAGTTATTGCCCAAGCTTTTGCTCGAATGTACCAAACAAGCATTACTGAGAAGCTGAAGGACTGCAAACTTTCCCAGGATCAGCATGAATGGCAAATACCAGGAATTTTCTTGGATTGTAACTGGAGAAGCAATGAACTCAGTATTTTGACCAGTCTGTGCATTGTAACACTTAAATAAATCATATTATACACAGTGTTCATCACTCAGAAACAGAAGATGAAGAAACAACTGGCCACACAACAAGTGACTTAATTTTACTGCTGCCTCTACTCCATGCTTCCCAGCCACATGCCTTGGTGGTGATCTGACGGCAGGGAGACAGAAAACAGGACATTTGGTGACAAAAGGTGTCCACAGAGAGAGAGATGATTAAAAGGAAGTAGCAAACTTCATATATTTGATCTGTGAGTATTTTCCTCCAGTTAAACTCAATTCTGTCAAGTCCTCAGATGACCTCCTTCATTAATTAGGAGTACATAATTTTCTAATGAAATTATACCTAATTTTTACCAGCAGTTCTCTTGGTTTAAAGCACAGTTCATTAATCCTGAACAGGATGAACCACAGAGGGACAACTGCATTCCCGTTGAGGTTAATTGAACAGAGCTGGCAGCAACAACTGGGGGGTAAAAGGCCTGTGGAAAGAGAAGGAGGTAGGTAGGGCGATGTCACACCATGTCTGAGTTTTGGCTTCTTAGGCAAATGTAGCTGAGAAAAACATGACTGGAAGGTAAGGAAATTATGAGAAGAAACCATTTATTTTTTAAATCATTTAAGGGACTCTTGGTGATGACTGAGTTTGGACACTGAGCTGTCCTTATGATTGTATAGATTTTTCCTCAGCCAGGCAGAAGAACATCACCTTTCACCAGCTACAAGTGAAAGGGTACCCACGCAAGGAGCTGCTGGCTGAAACTACTCCCACAATTTACTTAATGGGAACTCTGTAGCGAAAATCTGATTTGAAACCAGGACAAAGTGTTTGCTTAAGGGGTGGAGTTCACACTCAAATGCAAAGAGGATTTTTGCAGATTATGGTTCCTGATAAAAAAAACACACTTTGTATTTTGATTCTGACTTGGAGGTTATACATAAGACAGCGTTAGACAATTTTGATAGTTACATTTTTATTTTGGAGGTTGCTTTTAAAGGAATAAAGCATGTACATGGTGGTTGGATCACATGTATAGAAGGCAGCTGTATTATCCTGTATACAGGTGTCTCATGCTTGAGGCTACGCTGACAAACCTCCACCAGTTTTACATCTGCATGCCTCAGCATGCATTTCCCAACTTTTATGTAAACATAATAAAAAATATACTCATAGCTAATCTTAGTGCATGAGTAGAAATTGAGCATCAGCTGAGTTTATCACCAGTAAAAACCAAAGAATTGAAAAAACTGAAAAAGCTAAAAGCCCAACAAGGAAAAGGTTTTGTAAGCTATTTTCCAGTAAAATGAATTTGACTTGAATGTATCTTTCTGCAACATGGAGGCCAAAATGTGCACAGCAGTCCCCATCTATATTATTATCCTCTCTGTTCCTCCAAAGCAGGTCATCTGCACATGAACTGCCTGTTGCTCCTTGGCTTGTATTGAATACCAGACTGCCCAGGGATATCTGGGAGATTCAGCTTTGTCCAGAAGTCATCCAGAGACAGTTATGCTTGTGGAAAGGGATGGTTGCATTCCTGTGTCCAGGAACATCCTTGGCACAGTGTGAATCACCAGCACAGACAGTAGTCCAAAATACTGTTTAAAAATAGGGCCTGCATCAGTGCCAAGGTCCAGGTGGCATGAGTTATATCCAGTCAGAACTGGAGACACTGTTTCCCCAAGGAGAATTCAGGGAGCAACTTTGTCTGTGTCAGTAACAGCAGTGGCTTCAAAGGATGACTTTAGCACCCCAACACTCATTAGAGCTTTAACTCAAACCATGTACCCAGGAGAAGAAATTGTTCTTACCAAGGCCAGTAAGTAACTGTGTTTTAGTTTCTGCCTGCTATCCATACTGCCCCACACACCTACCATGTAGACGTGGGGAACGAAGCAGCAGACAAGCTGTTCTCTTTCACTTTGCACTGTCAGCTGTAGTGATTTGTGTAGAGCTTTGAAAGGCCTCTCCTAAACTCCCCTTCTCTTTAACAGAGACATAAAGTAGGCACTGTCTGGGCTATACACTGCTAGAAACTGAGAAACATTTTTCACAAAATAAGCAGGCTGGCAAAGCCTATTTAAAACTTGATATCAAAACCAATTTACAGTGAAATCTCTCCCCAGCAATCTGCCACCAAAAACAAAGCAGAATGGAGAAGTATTAATCACTAGCAGAAGAAGAGAAAATACATTGTTTTCATTAATCAAATGGAACAAGGACAGAATGAGTGAACTGCACTGCAGATTGCATAGGACTGCTCTCCATTTTAAGCAGGCAGTTGATTTTTTTTTTTGCATTTTAAGCAAGTTGAATGTCCTCTTTAAAAGCTCCATCTAAATGCCAAGTTTCAAAATAGATTTATAGTCATAGAACCCCTAGAAATAAATTAAAATAACTGGAAAATAACTCAGAATTTCTGAGAACTCTAACTTCTAACTGCTCATGTAAGTGTAATACCTCATGGCATTCTCCTGTCATGAATCCAGGAATAATTAAAGTTATTCCCTTTGCAGCAGGTTACTTCTTTTACTGGAGAGCACTGAACTAGTAAATCTGATTTTGGCAATAACTGAAGTTGTGTCTACCACAGGAATTGGCACTTGCTTTATCAGCATCACAACTGTATAACTTTTCTCAGTGGAAACAAGGCAGGGAGAGCAGTGAGAAGACATTCTTTCAGACGTCTGTCTTGCAGTGCACTGTAAGTAGAGCCTGTAGGGGATGTGTTCCACAGACTGATCAGCAATGACTTTCTTACCAACACCTGCTCTTCCTTAAGTAGCTGGGATACCAAATGCCCACATGTGGAAGAACAAATTTCACAAGAAATTGAGGAGAGAACAGAACATGTGATGGTAGTATTACTACCATTCCTTAATCTTTGGAGTAAATAATTGTTTTTATTTTTCTGTATCCCATTTAGATTTTCATTAGCCTTCTTCAGTCCAATGTTTTTACAAGGAATTTTTCCCTTGACTGATCACATATGGTTGATAACATGTTTTGTAAATTGACAAGAGTACTCTTGCTACAAGAGTAGCATCCAGCTGAGTGCCAGGGAAAAGAAAACCTTTTGCAATTTTCAGAGAGTCTCTGGAAGGATCTTTTACTATTCACAGTTGCAGTTACTATGACCATCTATTTAACTTGTTCTTACATCTCCACCAGGGTCCATAACCTAAAATAAATTATTTTACTACTGCCTGCATCCCTTCTGCTCCTTCCCCTCTCCAACCCACCACAGGTCGCTTCAGGGCTAGGACTGAAACAAAGGGCTTATGAAACACCCTGTGTCATCATTACAGTTAAAAACATTGAATGATGTTTACAGAGGCTTTCACAGACAATACAGACTACAATTTCTAAATAACTTGTTGTCATCACAGTTCTTGGCATGATTCACAAGTTTTGGGTTGCTTTTTCTTACTTTTTCAATAAAATAATTATTTTGTGCAACACTAGCCATTTACGTTGGCTATCATGTGTCAGTCTTTGCCTCCAGGCAGACTGCTACCAACTGAACTATCAGTCTAAATACATTAGCTGGCAGAAAAAACATGTTTAGTAAACCACAGTAAGGCTGGATAAATGGTACTGGGATAAGGCAAAGACCAACACAAACCTGTCTACTTCGACAATTTAATGAGTTACCTTTCATCAAATGTTGTCTTTGTCAGAAGGGACTGAAACAACCCTTTTTGTCTCTTCCAGTAGAGCTCCCTGACACCATCCACACATATACAGCAGAGAGATTATTAGTGCTTTGCAGTTTGGGATGTTTATCTAGCCAATACAATAATTTTATCAGGCAAGCTCTCCACAGAAGCAAAATGCAAGATGTGATGTTTTCCTAGCCCAAAGCTGTTCTCATGAATTATATAAAGTCTTCTGCACACAAGAGAACAGTAAAAATAAAAAAGTATTTCCTAGTGGCACCATTCATAGATATCACTCCTACTTTCAAAGCTTACAGAATCAAATATATTATTTGATTTAACCAATTACACACAAAACAATGATGGGTTTATATTTTAGGATACAAAGCTAGCAGAATAGACCTTAAAGGAAATAACTGCTCTTAGTTTGCAGTGACAGTAGAAGAGAGTAGCTGCATATTAATGGAAATTAGTAGCAAAATGGCAGCACAAGACTAGCTATAGCAAACATGTGAAGGTTCTAGATGAGGTATTTAATTCTTGCTCTGCTTTGTCCTTTTCTTATAAATCCTCTTGTTAGGCTAATATTAAATGCCTATGTTATCTGGACTAGAAGTGACATATATTAATACACATAATGACATAGCTAATTTGTTGGAAGGTTTGGTCCAATACTTGCAAAGACAGAAGTTCTGTCATGTTGAGTGAAGGTAATTACGTTGTAAAAGTGTGGTTCTTGGGAAATCAGTCATAGGCAAAGTGAGAGCTACAGTCTCTTAAGAACAAATATCATGGAGGGATATTTGAAGAAAACAGTCTTATGCAACAGGAGCAGGACTGATAGTAATTGCAAACTCTGCTAGTTCTGTTCACTTTTTTTTTTTTTCCCAAGCAGCAAAAGGTATTAATAACCATAATTACAGTTTTTGATTAATTTCTTTGGCAAACCTAAATTGTCATTCTCTTCACATGCCACATTTTTCTTTGTATGCAGTTCTTTCCCTAACAACATGACACAGTAGCAACAAAAATGGTTTCAGCTTCCCTACTAATCGTGGCTGTAAATACTACACAACTTACAAGATCATACCCCACCTCCCTCTGTTAAAACTTTTTCCTTTCTTGTACATGATCGTTATTCAGACATCACTAGATCTGACATCATTCAGACCCAGCATTAGCTCTCAGAAAAAAGAGAAAACAGAAGTTTTCTTTAGCAGTGTAATATTTTCCATTGTCATATCTCTCTGTCATGTACACTATAACAAAGAAAAATGTACGAATAAGAGTCCATGAAGGCACCAATACAAGCCCAGATATTTGAAAATTGCCCTCATTTGTAGCTATTTTATGAATAACTGTATGTATTTTTCATATTAATGTTTACACAGTGTCTAGGTGAATAGGCGCAATCTGCCTGCCTCAACAGCCTTTAGGCATATAAATATTGTTAATGAGCATGTAAATTTGAAGGATTACACAACTGCAACAATCAGATCATCCTTCCACAGCCACACCTTCACTCAGTTTAGTATTGACTTCTCTTTAAAATCCACTTTTCTTTCATAAAAAGTAGCATTTTTAGCATTTCTACAATGACATCAGATCTTATGTCAAGAAATCCAGTTCAAAGCAGAATACACAGAGAACAGGGAAAAATATCAGCAACTGAATAATACAATTAAAAACAATAACCCAGAATAAATATGTGTAAGGTCTGAGGGATTACTGGAGGGATGTTTTTTTTTTAATAATGTAGAGTGCATTTTACCTCCTCTTGCTTACTCCTTCTTAGTATGTAGCAAATAATTTTAAAAAATGCAAGAAGTTTTTTTAATTTTTCAGAGGAAACCAGCTGCACTTAAAAAAATGATTTGGATGAAAAATATGGAATTAAGGGCTTAGTTTTTTGTATTAGCTTTCAAAAATCTTGGTTAGAAGTTGTAGTATGACTGCATTAGTAGAATAAGAGCAGATGCAGCAACAAACTTCTGAACACCCTTCAGCTTCTGCAATATCCAGTACAAGGACATTTAAGCATCGCTTTAGCACTGATATACTACATTAGATGTGTCCTTGAGCTCCTAAGGTTGCTACCATTCCATACAAACAAAATCACAAATAGGTTTATTTAGGATCACTCTGCATCACACAACATATTTAAAGACTTAGCGGAGGTTGTGAGAGATAACAGTATTGCTTTTCTGAAACAAAAATTCAGATACGCTAGTCCCTGAAATTTCAATGCACACTATGAAATGGAGGTTTCAACCTTTGGAATAATTCCAGTGTTTCAATTTATGAAAACTAGAAATTATTAATTTGGAATGCAAAGAATTTGGCCAACATTTACACACCAAGTTTCCTTAAGTAATGCTTGTACATTAGTCATTTGGCAGGCAGGTAGAGAGCCTACTTACCTCACTCTCAGAAAACCTGCATCAGTTGTGACCTTGTAAGCCAATTGTTTACAGTGGCAATTTAGCTACAGCCTCAGAAGATACAGATTTACAGACTTAGAATTTTTTTTTTGGTGAGTGGGAAAGACTGTAAGTTGATCAGAAAAGAGAACAGTGGTTCCTCCCTCTCAGAGCCTCTGAACTGTAGACCAAGTGAATCTACAGATCAACACATCCCTTAATCCATGATCCTGAGAAAAATGCATATGCTTGTACAGCTGTAAGATTTTTGTGAAATGGAAAACAAGAAGGTGGGAAAATGCTCAAAGCAACAACTCCTGGCTTCCACTACCATACAACCATTAGCAAAAACCTCACTGCCTCGCTCTTCTCTGAAAGGCTACACGTTCTCTCCTCTCCCTTACAAAGTATAATTATACTAGTGAACCCCAAATATATTGTATTTACAATATATAGCATTAAAACAAAACCTTTACCAGTAATTTGGAAAATTGAAAGGTTTTGAGGCATTTGGCTTGAAAATAAGCCTTCCATCAGTTTTCGTGGAAAGATACTATACTGTGCTTCCCAAGTCTATTTACTGTATAGCACAGAGATATCTGACACCTTGCATGTCCAGGTAATAGTGAAACCAAGATTTTTAAAGATTGTGCATTTTTCACAAACGTATAAAACAGAAAACACTTCCCCCTGTCACTCCCATGGCAGGAAATAATTCTGAATAAACACTTGAATAATCACTACTCCTAAAACGAATTGTGCTAATGAAACAGCTGAAGATCAGGGTAGACATGACAACTCGTTCAATGTGGAAAGAGTGTTCTGTATCATCAATAAAATTCTGCAGGAATAGAGAGTTCATAAGTCAATCATAAACATCACAACTCAGAGGGGACAAACAGTGCTCCAAAATTATGTTTTTATAAACTTGTTCTTATTGCTTTCAGACATTTTTCATAGGAAATTTTGGTGAAGTTTCAGCAGGTAAACAGTGTGACAACCTAGACACAATTCAATTCCCACCAAAAAAAACCCCAAATCCCTTCACTCCTTCTATCCTTAGTTTACACGTGTTTGTAAAGTAAGGTAGAGATTATATTTCAACACTTCAAATGCTACAGCATGCAGTAGAAGATGAAGCTTTGAGATGTTACGAGAATCCCTAGAAATACAGTATAAAGAAGAATAGACTTCCCAGTTTTACATGCTAGGCAAAAATGTCATTGAGGAAGAGTTGAGCTGCCATTAGATATGAGAGCAAAGCATTCAGTCCTTTTTAATACAAGCAGACCTCAAAGATAAAACAATATTAAAAACATAACCCTAAAAGGTGAAGGGCTTAAGGGGCAGTTAGAAGTTGCTAACTATCTATAGCACTTGCAAAGACAGCTTGAAATTAGGTAAGGGTAGAAAGTGGAATCCTTAAAGCAAACAACCAGCATGGCTACCTTTCTTTCTAACTGTAATTTTAATTTTTATTTTTTTAAGGGAAATAAATTCTAGGCGTGGGGGATTTTTCCCCCAAAACATTTTTTATGTATTTTTGTGTGCCTTTTTATGTTGTCTGACTACTTTTCTACTTATGGAAAACCCAATAAAAAATCCTCATATAATAAGCAAGCAAGCAACCACTTAAAGTTCACTTACAGTCCATTTCAATAAGTAATCTTCTCCATTGTCTTCATTCGGCTGTAACCTCTTACACTTCATTGACAACAGAACTTAGTGATGCCAGAAAAGATGATCTGGACTGAAATGCCTTCTAGTCTCTGCTCTTTCATGACCTAAAGACACAGCCCACAGTAACCAACAGTCCAGCCCCCTATTAGGTAAGATTGTCACTGCACATGGAATTTCTTCTAACACACTCTCCTAGATGGGATCTTGGAGAACTTGCCCAGCCTCGGGAAAATCGTGAATACTGATTTCAGCCTTCCAACTCCTTCTGTTAAATAGTTTTCATCACAGTTTACATTGCTAACTTTGTTACAAGATTGTGAATGGAACTTTTCCTTCTCAGGAAACAGTCATAGCTTTAAATCATTCAGTGCACAGACTTGAGAGCTACCAAGCAGGTTTTTCTAACATGTTAATCACAACTCAGTCAACTGATCAATGACCTCTCTGCAGACTTAAGTTTTTCATGAATTCCACAAACATAAATATGATTGGACTGGAAAGAATCCATGTTTTGTAACATCTTTCTTTTTGTGACTTCGGGCTGTAACAGCTGTTTCAAATGTCAGCAGATAGGGCAGAATTAAAAAGGATTGACAATGTGGACAGGGGAATTGCAGATCTAACCTATCTGCGCCTAATGCCAAGAAATCTGCAGATGGATAGCTGTTTATCAATTCTTTCATCTAAATTTATTAATATTTTTAATCAGGCCAAATATGCAGCTGCCACAGTGGCAGACAAGATGAGTCTGATAAAGCAAGCCTCTTTGCTCTACAGGGATACTGAAAAAATGTCACATAACAATTGACATCCCAGAAAGAGCAAGTTTTAGCAAAATATTCAGGTAATTGGAGTCTTAAAAAAAAATCTTTGCAATTAATTTCCTGGGCTATGTAGAGGACACCTATCTAGAATATCTCTCTCAAAGACATAGTTTATAAGAAAAAAAGACCCTGGCTTCTGATTTCATTGCATAAGTGAAAGTCTTTCATGAGCTGATTACGCCATATCTCTGGCTGCCAAGTTATCCTCTGAATGTGTTTCATGACCTAAGCCATTCCTTAATTCTTATCAGCAGTAATCACTAAAACTAGACAAGTATTTTTTATTATCTCACTTTTGCTCATGTAGCATGATAGGTTACTGCAGTGATTCTATTAAGTTTGCAACTGGTAATACTGGTCTAAGACATGACATAATCCAGTTCTCTCCAAAGCAATCACTAGGAGTGCTTGCACTCCCCAACCATTACAGGCTGTGTTTGCAGTATAGAGTTCTGGTTACTCTGCTAGTTTGTTCAAATGCAGGTTAAGACTTACAGAACTTTTCTGTAAGTAGCACCAAAAAAACCCGAAGAAGATAAATCATTCTTGTAACAGCAGATCTACGAAAAAGTCTCAAAAATGGGATTTCGCCAAAGATCCCTTCCACAGAAATAGCATATTTTTATCTTTTCATATATTTTTGTATGCCAGATTATTAATTACTGGAACTAACCAGTTGAATTTAAGAGAGTATGACAGTACCCTTAGGCCTAAATTGTGACCAGCCTCTTCTGAAATATATTTTCTCATACCTGTTAGCATAGTCCATGTAGTTCTTTATATGTGGAGTTTTTCTCCAAAACAAATACTTCAACAATATTTTTTTTCTAAAAAAGGAAAAGAAATAATGCCAGCATCCAGACAATAAAAAACCAATCTGCATGCATGATGGAGGGAAAAAAATGGTAAATATTTTTTTGCTGTTTGAAGCTTCGAAGGGGTAATATTTGCAAAAGATACAGTAGATCAAATGAGTTTTGGAAATTATGAAAAATATCTGAGCAACGCTCTTATAAACTGGAAACATATTTAGCACAAAAGTTTATCTACCCAGCCTTTAAAAGAATTCCATTAATCTTGTCTAGATATACACTGCTTCTTTCCCCTTTGAACTTTAATGCCTTTAATGCTTTTTCCTTTCAGATTCTCTTACTCCAGCCTAACAGCTCACAGTAATTCACAGGCTGCTGCTTTATGACCAACGTCTTGCACTGCAGTGGCTTGTATCACCAGTATCAGCAGCTGCTGTTAAATCACCTGTCAAATTTGCAAAATTCTCACTCAATTTACCCTGAATTCCAGACCTGCACTTTTTTGTCCACTTGTCTGTTCATGTTGTTTACACAAGGGTTCTGTTGGGACCAATGGCCAACCAGCTTGAGCTTCATGCACAGATAATCCTTTAATACCAACTGCCTCTTCACTAGGAAAAAGGGAGCAGAGGAAAATTCTAGGTCGATGTTTCATGTACTGGGTTGCATAAACCATTGATTCATGTATGATGTAGACAACTTTGTATCTGGAGTACCAAACTGGAAAGCCAGCAGTTCAACTTACTGTGCAGGTATCCTACAAATTCATTGATTCCTGTGCAATATACTTCTCTGTTTTGGAAATAATTTTATCACTTTTCATGCGTGGAACACAAATTGGCTTGCATGAGCAATATGGCAATTTCTATGAAAAATCTTTCATTCCTGTAGATCAGATAATGATAATAAAATCTTGCAAATTGTATTTACAGAATATCAGCCAAAAGTGATGGGTTTTAATGCAACATCTACTCCAGAGCAGAATGTCTAAACAGTCAAAGAGATATTCTAGAAACTATTTTCATCAGTTATGGCAGCTATACATGAGGTCTCTTACAAATTTGGAACAGACCTCTACAGTAATAGAATTATAGGAATATAAGGGATGCTTGGGGTCAGAGATTTTTTCACCTACATGATAAGAAAAGAAGATCAGGTAAACACTCTTAAATCGCTTAACCAAGTATGTTTTTCTTGGGTACAATTGCTCTAAGAGGTGACTGAAAGCTGAAAGTCCTTCATCATTTTCTCAGTTTGCTCTCCCTCTCCTTTTAAACATGACTGGATTGAAATCCAAATCCGCCAGATGAAATAAATTCCATAAAATTCAAGGTGAAAAGCCTCAGGTTTGGTTTGCAATTACTACTATGAGTTCTGAACATAAATCTTTCAGAGAAGTTCACAGAAAAATTGATTAGCTACAAATTCACTTTAGTAAATGCCTATGACAAAGAGCTCTATTGGTCCTCAGCATCAAGCCATTTGTTTTAAGAATGCCAACTCCAGCTGCACAATCCAGGATGCTGCATTATTTTATACGCAGTTAAACACAGACATGTGCATGCACACACACCTTAATGCTCTAACATAACAGAAAAATTTTTACTGCCTCCTCCATGCAGTTTGTTGTGCAAGGAAGACAGTTTTGAACAACTGGCAGTGATTTTCACCTCCACTTTTAGCATTTTGAACATGTACTCTGTTGATGCTAAAACCTCTGTGAAAAAAAGTTATAGCAAATTTTATACAACTGCTCCATTTGTGAATCTGTCTGTCAAGGTCACACCTCACTGCCTACTCTGTGAACTATTAAATTGCTTACCTGCATTAAGAAAATACCATTTGTTGTTATTTTAAATAACTATATTTTGGTCTGGTTTTATATTAATGGATTCACTTGCCAGGTTTCCTCTCTAACTTGCTGTTTTACTTCGAGCACTCCTATCCACATACATGACAGCAAGAATTAACTCTTCTGTATTTGAATACCCCTAACCTGCTAACCACATTTAGGAAAAGTTTTCAAACCGCCATTATAGCAGTAGTAGTAATACCCATAATATTTATTTCCTGATTTTTTAGACTGAAGTATTGACTATGATATTGCAACTGTAAACAAAACATGGTTAATAGTGTAGTTTGCAACATCAGCCTCTTTCCGTACCAGCTGTTGAACAAAGTGGTTTCCTTCTTTTTTTCATCCCAGTACTCCAGAAGCAGTGAGTCACTTCACCTCTTGATGACAGAGGGATCTCCTTGCTCATTTTAAGGGACATACTCACTGGACTTCGTGGACTTTGAGTTTCTGGACAAAATTGCATGAAACCTACTTTTTTTGCACAAAATCTGCGTACCTATACACAAATTGTATGAGGTCTGAATAAATGCATCTAGAGCTAAGCGAAGACAGCCTTTTTATTCAAAGAATTTCCCTGCATGTATGCACGATACAATTGGAATTATCAAAATACTGCTATTCCACATGAATGTACGTCTGCAGCACCATGGAAAAAGAAACCATTGCTCTAACAGGTTTAACCTTAATTCACACAACTTAGTCTCTATTATCAAGCTTGTTTAGAAGCCTCTGTAGGATTTATGCTGCCATCTGAGAATATTTAGAAAATGTGGAAGTAGGTGTGCTGTGAGGAGTACAGAGGAAAAAATCTGGAAGGCTATTTAAGAGAAGCAGACTTTATGGAGAGATTTTAAGAAGCTAAGGATATGAGGGTTATCTAGCATGAAGAGACAGCTGCTTCAGGAACAGAAGTAAAAAAGCCAACACCAAAATGGCATGGAACGAGACAAAGGAATTTGCTAGAAAGCAATCTTCACAGAAGCCTAGGGCTGTAAGCATTCAACAGCGAAGAAAACAAAGACTAAAGAACAATTTTCTATTTTTGATGGAAAACTTTTGACCATAGACTTAAAACATACATACATACATTTGTACAACAGGAGATACTTGCATCACATGTTTATCTTCACTGTTCGGGGAAGGAATATCGCAGTGGCAGAATCGAAAATGCTGCTAACTATTTTGTCCACAGAAGAATGTAAAATACAGGAACTCCACTTTGAGAAAACATTAACATTGCCGTTAATAGAAAAAAATAAAAACTCTCCCCCAAACCTTTTATGTATTTTTTTGTGTTTCAAACACAAAAGTTATCTTAAATCACATTTTCACTTCCTTTTTGATTATTACTCAGACACAGTAGTGACTATATTGTCGGATGATTCTATATCAACATGTATTTCATGTAATGCCAGAACGACTTGCCTGACCAAGAAGATATCAATATCATTAACAACCTTCACCTCTGAATATAAAGACATTTTTCTTTAAAGAACTTTCACTTATCATATAAAGAAGTTGGAGGTATTTGACACTGAATATCTGGTAGAGCACAATAATTTGCTTTCACAAATATAAGGCACATGTTTCCTTGAAAATTCACACACAAATATACCTCCATTTTGGAACACCTATTTTTTTTTTCTTTAAACTAACCTCTCAGTTGATAATTTAAATGACTTATAAAGACAAAATAACAGGTTTTTCAAGCAATAACTGAGCGAAACATTTTCTGCAAAATAACAAATGCTGTAAGGGGAATTTGAAATTAGTCTCTCACAGTTTTAAAAACTTCTGTCCTGAATCAGTACTAAAAAGCAAAAAAAAATCACAAGTGGTTTAACAGTCTATAAATACACTTCTCAGGTGTCTGAAGCTCGAATAAAAAACAGTCATTAATGGATCATTTAAAAAAAAAGAAGTTCTTTGATGGTAGAAACCCTCTGAAAAAATTTTCCTTGAGTTTGTACTTCTTCCTTACTGAATACATCAATTATTCTATCTAGGCAGGAAATTTGGCTTAATCAAAAGCTCTTCTCTCAGGCATTGATTTTACTTTGTTTAGAAAAGGGAAAAACTTAGTGCTTTGTTACCCAAGAAGCAACCTAGTGGACTTATTGACATAGATTTAATGTAGGAAAATAGAGAATTTTACTCCCTGATGAGTAAAAAAAAAAAAATTTAAACATTTAGGAGTGGATCCAAAATATTGAAATAGCATCTTAATTGCAGAAATCTGCAAAGATGAAATTATGCATATAATTACAATTCATAGTTATTTTAAGAAGTGAAAGCTGCTGACAAATTTTGTTGATTTAGTCATACAGATAGAATTTGGCAAGCTAGAGAAATGCCTATTCCTTTATTTACGTTATTCCATTTTGAAATTAGGTGAAAATCAAATCTACTTAAGTACAAGGAGTACGAGGATTTACTGAAGCAAGGATTATCAAAATACTGCAATAGTATTTCAGTGAATGCAAAGGACATTTGCTCGAGTAAGACTCATAGTATCATTCTGACAAGGATATTCAGGAGGTCTTTTAATTTAGCAAATAAATTATGCTTATCTTGCAAAAGGAAGGATTAAAAGTTATCCTAAAGTGACTAGAATACCCCCAAAAATTCCAGTTAAAATTTACTAATATAGGACTTTATATTGTGCATGATCTTTCATAATTTTTTCTCGTCTCATAGGATGATTTTTGTGACACTTATGGGTAGATGTCACTAAACTTTAAAAAAGAAAGTGGAAAACAAGAAAAATGCACAAGAAGTTTTCAAAGAAGTCCTGCTATTTATGTAAAGCTGGGTTTGGTTTAGGGGTTTGTTCCCACCCCTTGGAAGTTGATATTCTAATATCCTTTTTAAGAGTGTTGTCCAACTGAAATCTTTACCCCTTATCATGCGTGGAGTTCCAGATGCCTTCTCAACTTCCACTTTAATGGATAACAGATGTCAAGTTCTTCTCTATAGGCTGCAAGTCTTAAGACAGTGACCATGCTTCTACAAATCCAGTGAAGGGATTTCATGGATCGCTTGAGAACACCGTAACTAATGACTTGCACATGTTGACTCCTTATTGAATATATTCTAAAGTCCTAAGAGGAGTAGTATTTTCAGTCCAATACATTTACATAAATCATCCTTCGAGGTTCATTATGGTCTTACAAACATCTGGACAAGAGAGCATAAACTAATCAGCATTAAAGAGATTTGGAGCACACTATTAATAAAGAACATGCCAAATATACACTTGGAGTGCATGCTTTTACTGCAGACAATGGGGTTTGACAAGGATAGCATCTTTTCCTTTATACCAGAAGGATTTACCAGTTACTTACATCCCCTGACAAGCAATTTTAACTTCAGAAGCAGCTAACAACATTTCATTTCTATCTATATTACTGCTTGTGTGAAGTGACCAAGCTAACTCTAACATTAAAATGCCACTCTCATCTAGACTCAGCACTGTGTGTGATGTTACTTTGCCCACTATATCCACACATGAGTATATCAATCACTCATGGAGATGTAAACACATTAATTAAGCCCACGAACTTTTGACAGAGAGAGTGGTCAGATATTACACTGAACTGCAAGAACTGCCAGTGGGTCTTAAAAACCAAATTGGCTCAGTTTAAAATAAAAATACATTTAACTCCTACATAAGTGTTACAATCTGGCTTGCTGGGCCTAGGCTTCTGATGGTGGATATAGGAATCAAAATGTTAACCTGGCCTACATAATGTAGTCATATTCTTAGCCTGGAAGTGTTTGATTGAACACTGTACTTTCCAGCAATCAATTGTGACCAAGGAAGCAGAAACTCAGAAGGTAACACAGTTTGTATATATATCTTACATGCTAACACAAGCAATAGAAATATAAACCAATATAAACTGATGTAAAAAACTAAGATTTACATGAATCAAAGTAATTTCTTATTAAAAATACATTTCTGAAAAATCTGGCAGTTTTCACTTGAAGCCTGTGGAATGAGTAATTGTTCTTATTACCTGTCTATACCATACCTGTTCCTATAATACAAATAATATTGCAGAACTGTTCTTGTCATTTTAAAACAAAGCACCATCTCTTCAGTGTAAAGAGACTACAATATCTTTCCTAGACTAAAATGAGACTATCTCAACAAGCATATCAAATCCAAACTATATTTTAAACTTTCTGAGGTAACCTGTGTTGCCTGAAAGATTTACATGGTTCTAATTCTAGTTATCTCATATTCCCAGTGGGAGGTGTATCACAGCAAGAGGATCAGTCTGGAATTTAAGTTCCATAACATTTTTTCATGAGATCATTAAATTTTTGGGGTCTGAGATGAGAAATAATAATACAAATAGATAAAAATAAGGTTAAAGAGTATAAAGTTTTAAAGGAAATAATATTATTCAAATATTTATTTTATTTTGCCACAAGGAAGGATCACACCGAGCATATTACAAGTATATAGTTAAATTAAAATAAAAGCAATTTTGAAATAAAATAAGAATTATTCTCTGTACACCCGTATATAGATAATTAAATCCTGTATCAGCACTTTTGCGAATCTGAAATAATAGGAGAAGTACACTGAGCAGAATGTTTTACCTCATTTCTGTTATTAGATGATTTTACAGAAGACTTGGCATTAATTCCCATGAACTTTTCACTGTGCAGTCACCTATCATTTTGTCAAAGCCACATCTATTATATTATTCTTTCCCACAACCAAAAACCTGCTCTAAGTTGAGATAGCCTTCAGACATCTCTGGGGAAGACATATTTTTATGCATTCTAATTTGCTGGACACACACTGCACAGCTCTGCTGGCAAACAGCCCTGTTGCCTACAAAATTAAAACAACTGAAATATATGCTGCTCCTTCATTTTACACATGGTTAAAGATTTACTTTATGTATGTGAAATTTGCTCTTTACCCAAACTGAGCAAATGAAAGGTAATGTCAATATTGATGGAGTGCAAAGAGGAAGGGAGCAAAGGGGTCAGCATATAAAGCTTTTCTTGACTAATTCCTACAGAACATCGTTCTGGAAGGTGACTGTCTGGCTGAACTACTCAGGAGTTAGCTTGCGATGACAAACGAGTCCTTTGGCAGTCTGAACAATTTGGCCATTAATGTAAAAATGAATCCTTTTTTGCATGCTGTCCATAAGAAACATGCAAATGCTTACAGCAGGTAGCAGGTCTGCCATGCAGCAGTAATTTCACACTGCATTTTTTTAAATGGAGAAGAGCCCCCCTACAGGTATTAAGGACTGTGATGGCTGAGCTGTATGGGAGGAAGGGACCCTGCACAGGGCAACCACAGCGCTGCAGAGCCACCAGTGCTGCTCAGCACCAGCCCTCTGCTGATTTCATGCAGTCACATTTCACTGAGGGGCACAGGTGAGAATTTAATCACATTTGTTTTCAAATGAGAGAAACGGCACTCCCCAACAAAGCCTGTTTGACAGGAGAGAGGCCTAATGAACATCTCTTAAATACTCACTAAATTTCCATTTTCTTTTTGTCTTTGATACCCACAACGTGACATTTATAATTCTTCAAAGGCATCCCTTATTTTCTAATCATGATCATCCTATAAAAATAGTGTTTTAAACATTTTTTGACTGCTAAATTACTGGGGTTTTGAAGACACTTATACAATTCGCTGCTGGCAACTTCTTATTGATATGCTTATTAGATCACTGTGGTTAAAAATTACTGTATAGCTGAAACACACTTATTCCCCCCCCCCTCCCCCCAATCTTAGTATAATTTGATTGTTTTGAAAGCACTGAACAACCACAGCAAAGTCACTTTCTGATGGATAATTGTGTCTTCCTTGAGTCTGGTTATTTCACAGCTTTTTAGTTTCTGATTAAAACTTGAATAAAATTATGTGCTTAGTAAAACTTTACACTGAGCAACATCAGCTTCATCACAGATCGCTAATGACTTCTCTTTAATGTAGGCATTTACTTGTAATGACAGAAAACACTCAGAAAAAATATTTATAAAATAAGAGGAAATAGTAAACTACATTTTCCCAGTAGATATTAAAAAATGTAGACTCGAGCATATAAATGTGCAAGAGTACAAAGTTGATGAAAAATTCATGCAATAAGACCAGAAATAAAACCAGACTTTTTAATGCTTTGATTGCAGTGTATGACTGAGTTTCCAAATACTTTTCCTGGAATTCAGGAACTAAGAGCTGGGCTGTTCTACATATTCAAATTAAATCGATATTGAAATTAAAAATCCCATGCCTCATATGACCCTCATATTAAGCAATAAATATATTGACTCTGAAATAAACAGGAAATGGGTTTTGAGAAAACTTGTAAGCTAATTGCGATAAAGTTTGCAGAGGAAGGATAGTCCTGTAATTTAAGCATTTTGCTGGTTTTCCAGACAAGATAAAGACCATTATATGAGCAGGGCCCCTCTAATAAATTTCAAACCCAGACATTTTCCCTGCACTTTTGATCATCTTATCCCTTTCTCTCTCTGCTTATCTCTCCCACCCAGATCTTTGCATACCATTCAAACCGCTTCAGATCCCCAAAGAGCAATGGTTTGCCAAAATAACCCCCAAAGAACCACAGCCAGAGATATCTAATTCCATCCTTTCAAATGTGAAATAATTAAATTTCTCCACAAAAAACCACCCAGTCTAAAATGCAGGAAGGTCAAGCAATAATGCACTCAAAAAAACATCCTTGCATCCCTACTGTGGTATAAGCAGGAATTTCATACCACTTGAAAGGAACCAGTCGTCCACCAAGGTCAATGTTGTGTCTTCAGCAGTAGCTGACACTTTCAGCTTGAAAGCAAAACTAAATAATAAGACCAAGTCAAAACTAAACAAAAAATCTATTACCATCAACATTTTGAATGGAGATCATCATATTGTGCCTAGAAGCTGGTGTATGTTCAAAGCTGTCCAAAAGGAGACACAGCTTTTGCATCAAAGCTAGCTAAATTGTTAGATAATAGTTTTTAACACATCAAATGTACTTTTTAAACCTCTTTCGAACAAGTCTTAGGTCTAGCCCCACCATTTTTACCCCTGGTCCCCTGAGGTACAGCCAGCTCTATAAAGAAAAATATTTGCCTGCATAAATATTCACAAACATTGTTCAAATAAAATAAAAAACTCCAACAAGCCAAACTCAAGACTGTAGCTTTAAACTAGTCAGAGCTGGACAGAAATTTAGTCTTTAACACAGTATTTCATTTAGGATCACAGAGAGAAAATAGAGCAAGTAATCCTATGTGACACCATCAGCAAGGCAACAAAATTCTATTAAACAGGACAGCCTCCAGAAGCAGCATGGTTTTTAAATCCCAAAGAGAAAGGAGACATTGGCAGAATGTTATAATGCCGGGATGCATAAGAGCAATAGGGAACTTGCAAGGAGCAAGGAAAGGTGAGTATTGTCAGCTACAGAAACAAGAATGACATTGTCTGGAATGGAATGGGAAAATCTCTTTGTATGTCAAAATACTAACTAAATACTAAGCAACAATGAAAGAAGTCTTCCCTACATTCACTGCTTGTTCACTTACATTTTATTTCACCTATGGCTGTTATGGTCCATTGCACCCTAATGCAAGGGCATTTTCCATCAACTCAGCAAAATTTTATTGGATTGTAAAGACTGAACAATAACGGAGTCACTGGATGTCCATCTCTTCTGACTTCATACCATGGATGGCCCTGAGGAAATGGTGAGAATATGGAGTATAAAATGACACATCAATGGGGTCTGACTGCTGAAACAACAATTCGGCTGCAGTTTGGTCATGAAAGCAAGCACACGAGAAAAATCGTAACTTATTCTGACAGACTTGAATTTGATTGCTAAAACTATATAAGTAAAAGAAGTCCTGGTATTGCACATGCCAAGTTGGGGTTGCCTACTATCCATTTCCATCCCAAAATACTCATTCTGAGAGTCTGTTCAAGGGCACATGCTCAGAGCAAGCCTCACACACATTCCAACAGCTCAGCCAAAACTGGTAACTTCAGTTCCCCGCTAGTGTGAGGCCTCCACCTCACAGTCCTTTTGCGGGTAGCAGCATGGGTCCCTAGACCCCATCCATGTTTCCTGAAGGAAATTAGCTACATCAACTCAACACCGTCTCCCATCCACATCTGTTAAATATACAGCTGTACCTGCATAAAATAGCAATGCAGACTGTATTTTCTATAAGCTTTTCACAATGGTGGCTCTGTCAGACTGTGTGACCAGCCCATGGTTAACCCACTGAAAAATTATGATCATCTCAACCAATCTTTAACTTTTTATGGAAAGCATAAATAAGATATTTATATGCATACACATATATATATAAAGTTGCAGAATTTCTGAGTTTTTTTACAAACCAGTTTTTTTTCAGACCATTTAAAGCAAAAAAGAAAATAATTCATGCAGACTTATAGTTGAAATATTCTGCATGAAGTAACTTAAAAACCAAATCAAGCCATATTTATCACTATTTATAATCTGATGGTACTAGATGACCAGGCTTTACATTTTAACACTCATCATCTGGTATCTAGCCCTTTTACCACAACCCTCTCACAAGGTTTGATGTGCATTCATTCTCACCACCTACAGCACCTTCGAAACCTGAAAAATAACTTTGCACAAACAGCTTTCTTAGTTTAGTCTTAGTTTCACCAGGCTTTCTGCATATGTGACTCCTCTGAACATTCTAGTTTGGCTTTTTGTGAACCTTTTAAATCTCTCTGTCTTTTTAAGGCCTCCGATTATACATGTGCTCAAAATTGCATACAGCTGTCCAAACACAATCTTAAAAGCCCCTTGGAGCATTAAAATAATTTTTCCTGCACTGCACTCTATCCTCCTCTTTAACACTAACAGTGCTCTGTTTGCTTTTTTTATCTTCACTTATGTGCAATACTGAGCTTGATTCCTTGACTGTTTACTGTCACATGCAGATATTACTCATCTGTGTCTGACAGGATGTGCCTGTTAGTGCATATCCTCACTATTCTAAATCTACCACTCCACTCTTTCACAATGACCTGCTTGAAGATACAGATTAAATTTTCGCACTAAGGTTTCATAATCAAAGGATTCTTAAAAATTAAGTTTAATTATTCTACATTAAAGACTTGACATAATTTTTTTTTTAAAAAAAGGAAGCATTTTTTTGATTTTATAGGGTTGTCCATAACTACTTGTTTTATTTCCATGTTACTTCACAGTGCAAATCAAAAAGTTATTATTTTGGTGTACAACTAAGCTAACAACCATCTTCTTAGAGCAGGTACCTTCATGCTGCTAAAAATTATCTTAGGCTCTTTAAGTGACCCAACATCTGGGCAAACATAGATGCAATGAGCTCAATCAACCAATGCAATGAAGGCTCAGAGAACAAGTTGGTGATTTTCTGCTGTTTGATTTTTTTTTTCCAAAGCATAACCAATTATGTAATTTTGCACTTACAAAGGCAGAGGAGGAACACAGAAATGACTGAAGATTAGTCTTCAAAGCTGGTATGGGATTTAATTTTGGTGACAATGACATTTGAAACATAAATAAGCCTATTTCATTTGGGGAATGAAAATTCTGGTACTTTAAAAGGCTATTGTGCAAGACACTGGCAATGCTTATTAGAATAAATGCATTCCATGATACAAAGTTGATTCTAATTATTTGTTTAGTTTAATCATAAGAGTTGAAAAATCATGAATGACAAACATTGCCTAACGTTAGGCTGAATGATGTACCTGTTTTTTCATGAAAGCACAGAGTAAATCACAAAACCCTAGATGTTATTTATAAAAAAGGAAATATAATATTAAAAAATCCATTCCTCTTGCACTGATACAATTACTTTCTTTTTCATAACTATAAATGTGGATAATTTCATTCTTCTTTTGATTTTTCTTGGAAACATAAATAAGAAACCAGGAGTTGTCTAAACTAGTAACACACCATTCACCGAATAAAATTAAATTAAAACATATTACTCTAATTTTCCATTTGTATACAGGTTTCTAGAGGCTTATAGAAAATTGTACTGGATTTTAATTTATGTCTTATAAATAACTTTTCATATTTTATCTACTTAGCTGTCTAAAACTTCATTTTTAACTGTACAGAGTTAATATTTGCTGAAGTCTGAAGAGATCTGTCTTTGACTGACAAGTTGAAGACAAGAATAGGGCATGACAGCAGTAAGAGCTGCAGCAGAGAAGCAAAAGGGGGATAGGGTGTAGCAAAGGTGCTTGAGAGCACAATGAAAAAGATCTCTGATAGAAATGTCTACTGTAGCCTTTCTTCAACACCTCTGACCAAAAACATGTTTAAAAGTAGGAGAGAGAAGCAGTGCTCACAGATCCTTTTTTAAAGTGTGATAACTAAGACAAATGGATCCACAGTTAGCCATCAACATTAGTATCTTTCTCCAAAAAGGATTTTTAATACTCTAGTGATAGCTAATAATGCTACCATGGTGCATATAAAACCATAAGCAATATCATGTGTTCGGATAAAAGGGAAAAGAGAAAGTGGAAGAGCAGGAAGGTCTGAGCACCCTTTGAGTTCTCTCTGTATCCCAGAACTACTGCTGCTCAGACAAAGGACTGAAATATGGTCCTGAATGAACGTTTCCCTTTTGTGCTGGCTCAATTCTTTCAGCTGCTAGGTATGATAGATTGTAGGAATCCATACTACTCCTTTTTAATGATTTGCCTCTTTCGAAACTAATTACTAAGACCTGTTGACTTGCTCTTTGAGCCCTACACCATGTGTGGTATATAGTCACTAATACTATCAATTCAAATCACTCGATGGAGTATGAAAAAGGACATCAGATTTTTATTCTTTTAGGACCTTTGCTCTCCAGTGACTTGTCAGTTTAAGAGATGACATGCTTGCAATAACTTCTCAATCTGCAGTGTTTACTAAAAAACATCTAGCAAGAACTGGTGTCCTTGGTGTGCCAGTGAAATAAATACTCACTTTTAAACAAGCAACCTTAGGAGATAGTAGTGACCATAGTATCAACAAATATGGTGTAAAATACAGTCCAGAATTCTGACTTCTAGAGACAAACAGTTACTAACAAAAGACGCAAAACCTAGGATTCAATTTCACTAGGTGCACCTCTGTTCAAGAATTTCTATTTTTTGGAGCAGATTTAAATTCAGAATGCAGTGATTTATTTGTCTGTAGTTCTTAGGAGAAAAGCAGATGTCCTAGGTCCTCTACATGAATATTTAATCAAAGAGAAAAATAACTTCTTTTCTTTTTCTTTTTTTTTTTTTTTAAGGAATCTCATTTTAGACAGAGAGTGTCAAGTGCGATGCTTAAGAGATGTGAAACCACAAATTTCAATTGGAAGTTTAATATCTTTCACCATGCTCCAAATAATAACCCTTTGTCAAAAAAACTTACTCCTACTACAGCTGCTTTGGGGTTGTTTGGTTTCTGGTTTTGTGATTTTTTTCCTCCCCAGATGGTGGGTCATTAGAACTTTCCTGGATAGCCTCTATGTAAAATGTATATTTCCATACTCTCTCTATTGATCTTTAATGCATAATCATCTAAATGACTAGAGACCTACCAAGAACTGCTGTTAGTTCTGTTTGCGCCTTTTTTTGCCACAGAAGTTTAAACATCAAGAGATTTAATTAATGTTAGAAGAATTTTCCTCCCATGGCCTAAAATCTACACAGCTAATTTTCCCCTCAGACTCTTTAGTCCTGGTAGAACAGTTCTGGAAATAACTTATCCTTAGCAATATTTACATAGTCTGCCAGGAAACTTTCAGCATGAAAGTCATAGAGAGAGAAGAATAATCAATTAGCACTTGCTAGGAAAACTCTTTCTCCTTTGTCTAGGAGATTGAAGCTGAATCATCACTTGACCATATTCTAACTGCTATATTTACCACATGCAAATGCACACAGAGAATGCATTCAATTTGCCAAGTCTTTTTTGGCCATTTTAGGAAAATATCATTATGAATGTCATAACCAGCCATTACTGATGACATTTAAAATTGTGCTGTTCTTTGAATGAATATTAATAGTTTAGAATGTTAAAGCCAATATACACGGTTAGATGAAATAAATTTCAAACTGAATGAAAATGATACCATGTTAATGCATCTTGAGGAGAAAAACAAACTGAAAAAAGCTACACATCAATGGTAGATACTTTCCTTTCCTCTAGAGGACTCCAGAACTAGAAAATTGGAGTAAAAACCATATTTGTTAAAATGTCAACATTTCCACTTCTGTATTTCTTCAGACAGGTGGGAAGTAAAATGGATAAATTCCTATTTCTGTATCTGTTTCATTTTCTTTGTGCTTTTACACTCACTGTGCATATAAATTACACATCTGGATAGTATTAATAGCAGCCTTCTTGTATGATTTCTGAATTTAAGTCAAGAGATATTCAGAAGTTGAAATTTTTTAGATGAGGAAATCATGGTCAAAACATTTCTCTGCAAAAGGAACAAAAGAGACAGCACTGGGGCAGAACTCAGCATTAATTTCACACATACGTCAACAAAAAATAGTTTGTTGTTTTTCTTAGCCCACACAACTCAAGCTTGTGGAACCTCTTAGATAAAACTTTGATAATTTGCAGTAATGACCTATGGAAAACTCAGTATTTGATGGGAGCTGGCAGGCAGGACTGTGTGAGATACTGCAGTCTTGCTCTACTCTTAGGATAAAATATAAATATGACATCTCAGTTACTACCCTATGGAAAACACTTTTATGTCAATACAATGAAAATTAAGCACTGCATCAAAATTTTCATTTTTAAGGACCTTTCATAATTTTCTACCTATTATTTGATTTCTCTTGAGATTTTCTAAAATAGTTTTGTTTGCTGTATTGGATTACAGAAGAATATTTAAATGGAGCACCCTTCTTTCTGGAATGACTTTGGTGAAACATGGAACGGCTTATGGTCTTGAAAACTTATATAGGGAAAAATAAACATGTTTGTTAAGAATACACTGATAATAGAAACACCAGTAAACTGATTTGATTAATATCAAGCCTGTAAGCAGCAATTAGGACAGCACTGAAGAATACATTTGTAACAGAAAAAGTCCTAGATCTTGGACCAGAGTGAAATAACCTATTTTACAACAACAGGAAGACAGAAGTCAGTAGAGATTTCTCATTTTGTTGCTGTTTGTAAGGAAGCAACCCTCATCTGAATGAAATTAATTTCATACCCCTGAAAGCACTTTGTTCAGAATAATTCCACTATCACTGAAGTGAATCAATAATTTCTGATGAAAAAAAACCAAACCAAACCAAACAAAAAGAATTCCCTACTCTAAAACTCCCTTTGTCTGGATAGTTTTCATGTTATTTTTATCTTGACATGAAATCAAAAGCAGTCAAGGAATATAGGAACATAGAATTCATTGCTAAAATAGGTTAAAAGTACTAATAACCAAGAAAATTAAAATCAATATCAACAATAACTAGAAAGTAAGCATTACTTAGAATGACCAAGAACTGAAGGGAATATCTTTAATACAGAAGTGTTAGAACAATCGTAGTTCCCATGGAACCACTCCAAAAGCGAAAAATAGAGGGGGGAAAAAAAGGAGATTGGATCCAGGGGGCCTAGTTTATATTTCTCACTGTAAAAAATTCTTTTCTATTGCTGAAAAATACGTTATAGTAGCCTCTTTTTTTTCTCCTGTAATCAAAAAAAAATATGCAGTGAGGAGTGACAGCGTCCATAAACATTTCCATAACATGGCAGTAAGTCTAACTAATGCACGAGTAAGTTTTCATTAAGTCAACTAAGTTAAAATGAGTTCTCAGGAAATTTTTATATGTGCACACTCAAAGAGACAAACTAGATACAGAAACTTAAATCCAAACTTACATTTTACCTACTTACTTTTCTCTCATTGTTCTGTGATTTTTTTTTCTTACAAAAAGATGTATAGTAAAAATCATAAGCAGCTTCTTGGCCCTAAGCAGTTAAAGTTCTTAGCAAATACTAAATTATAGCTTTCTACTTTTAACATTTTAAGCCACCAAATGGTAAACAGAAACATTATGAATGTGACTAAGAATATGAAAGTTCCTGCAGCTATTCAAAGATTACTCTTCTACAGAGTCTGCAAGAAAAACTGTTGCTCTTGGCTTAGCCGAGAGCTCCCTGTACTTATGTCAAGCTAAAGATAACAGATGAAAAGGTTGCATATGTATACGAGGAGCTTGGGAGGGAAACAGATGCTTTAAATTGGTCTCTCAGAAGCACTGAGAGGGCAGATGAGAAATACACTATTAAAACATGGCCATTACATTACTTTTACTATCTCTAGTCTGAAAAAAAAGAGGTCAGGTAAGGACTAACTTGTTTGGTGATTCACTTAGGGCAAACATTAGCCCATCCAGTGTTAATAAAACATGCGTAGAAAACATTTTACAGTAAAATATACTAGTATATTAATATAATAAGCTGAAAATAGCCTGTAACAGCTGTGAAGTATGAGAGGGATAGCAGACCCTGAACTTGGTGTCTTGGCTGGCACTCCAAAATCAGCATACTTTCACCACCAAACCTAGAAAGGTAGAGGGTGTAGAAATCTGAAATGAATTATGTATTTCAGGAACAAGAAAGAAGCAGAAATCACAAAGACAGAAGCTCAAATTTGGTTCTCATTCATATCTCAGACTAAAGTAACATGGTTATTAAAGCTACAGTAATAGTGTAGAGTTTATTTAAACTAACAGATGAAAGAGTGTTTCAATGTCATTAATGTTCACTGAAGTTAAAAAATAAAAGACAAACAAAACCAAACAAAGGCAACCAACTGACCAAAAAAAGAAAAAACAACAAAAGCCACAACTGGATATGCTGTCCATCACCAAATCCATCACCAAATGGATATCCATCACCACCTGAATATTCTCCCTTAGGATCTGGAAAGAGATAGCAGATTTATGTGACATCTTTTGGGGAATTATATTGCAGTGATATCAAACACTCTCTAGAAGAGATGATTTTATTCAATTGTCTACTAAAAGTGTTTCCATAAAGGAAACTCAGAGTGTCATATTGGGTGAGATGAATTCAAACCCAAGTATGAGATTTACTTGACTTGTGTGTTCATTATTTTTTTTCCCCCTCCTTTGTTTGTTTTGGAAAAGCAGGAAATTGAATCACTACATGGATTGAATGGAGCACTAAACATGTAAATTGCAATGGACTTTAGATACCAAGACTCAACCATTTTCATTTGACCATTGTTTCCCCTTCCTTCCTCCTCCCATCTCAAAGCATAAAATCCCATTTATATAGTTACTGTTTAGGAAGTTTATAAATACAAATATATCTCAAACTATAAGCTCCATTTGGACACAAATACCATTATCAACTCTTATGATTTGAAGGACTAGTAAAATCGCTTTCAGTGAAAATTCACTGAGTACTTGATGACATGCTGGGAAAAGAGCATTTTAACAGAAATTATTTTCTTCACAGGACACATACAGTAAATGCAATATACTGTACTTCAAATACATCCAAAAGATCTGACGATACTTTCCTGCATTGCTAGTGAAGTTCATAAATGTCCTGTAAAAAATAGTTTTACTCTTCAATAGTGTTAGATAATAAAAAGTTGGGTAAAAGTAGAATCTTACCTAGAAAATACTAAACTACTTCTTTGAAAACCTTTTTGCTTAGTATTCCTCAGAGCAGTAAGAAAAACAACAGACATGCACCAACACTGTTAAAATCTTGACTTATCTCTTCTTCTTCTACATTCTATTCTATAAAAACCTTTGAAAACTATTCTAAAGCAACATTTTCAACAACCATAACTACATACCTTGAAGGATGAATTCTCATTCTTCTATTAGCTTCCCTTTAAAATTTAAAAATCTAGAAATCTGAGTAAAACACAGTAAAAGACATGAAAACCTGACTTCACTGAAATCAGTTAGAATTTCTACAGGAATAGGACTTTTTAATGAAGGTTTTCAGCTTACTTAAAATAGATATTATGAAATTAACATATTATTCTTATTAATAATTCTCTTCAGGCACAGCTATTTCCATAATGAGCATAACTACATGAAAAATGTAAACCATGTTTATAGCTTCCTCATCTCACTTATATTTTCTTAATGAAGAACATTTTTGTGTCCCTGAATATGGAAGATCTATCTATTGATGAAGAACTGAAAAATTCGGCAGTTTGTTGTGAAGCCATTATATTTTCAAGCTTTGCTCAGTTTTCAAATACATATATCATATTTGAAAGGTAACGGTATATGGACCAAAGTAATCTTGAAAAGTAAGTAACTTGAAAATCATTACTAGGGTTGTAATTGTAGAAAAATTGAAACAGTTGCACAGTCATAAACAGTAATTAACTTATTTCCAAGCAGGCTATTTGACTGTTACATGTGGATCCTTACATAAGCTAAAATCAGATACAATATAACAGCATATTATCAGCATCAATTACAAAAGGTCTGATAAATCCTTAATTGTTTCATTCTGTGAAACACAAAAAAGAGAAAAGGTGATTCTGGCAAGTCAATGCGAAGAACTTAAATGCTAAAAACTGAGGTGTCTCTGAAATAGAGATGAACGATGAACAAAAGCTTTAAAAATGGTTAAGTTTAGACAACCATTTTTAAGTCTGAACTTAAAAGTTCAGAAAAATCTAAGACCTCTCACTAGACAGAATTACATTATCAAATTCCATGATGCCTTTGCTCCATACTTGCTCATTTGAAAAACAGTTTACAGATTTTTTTTTCTATGCGGGCATATCCCTACATAGAATCAAAACAGTACACCCGTTTAAAGCTAATTAATTACATTTATTCTGAATAGACATTTGACAATTTTTGTTTTTATTTTAGAAGATGATTCATTAGCCATCAAAGCACTATGACAATGACAACAACAACAAAAAAGCCATATGGTAATTGCTCTCAGAACTCCAAAAGTGTGACTGTCATCACCTATCAAAAGCAAATTAAAAAAATGAATTTTTTTTTAAACTTAAACTACTAGAAAATAAGATTTTAGCTTTGTTATACCTTACTGGAAAGATTCTTTGTAGTTATTATGTACTTACTAAAATTCTGAATGACTTTTTGGCACTAAGGAAAAAAGTTCCAAATAATATCTACATAGAAAGTCACAATTGCCATGGAAAAGAATTTTATTGTAAGGGTGTTTGGATGTTAGTAGCTAATTAATACTAACCAGAACACTCCCCTTCCCCCCCCCCAAACCAACCAAAAAACCCAAACGAAAACATTGTCAAAATTATGAAGTCCAGCTTCATGCTCATAATACTTAATATGCCAAAGCCTTTCTTTCATTTCCTAATCCAAAACAGCAGACATCAAAATTGAGATAAAAGAAAAAATCCTAACACAAATCCAGATGCATATTTTTACAGTGACAGTTAAAAGCAAAGAATCTTTAATTAAAAAAGCAAACAAACAACAAACAAAGCCTGGCATTTTCAAAACCTGTATCAAAACAGACAGCCAAAATTTAAATTCATTTATCTTATTTCTGATGTAGAGAGATAATTCTTGTAGTTATTCCTTATCTTGCCTGAATTGTCATAGATGGCTGAAGAGCAGAGAGGTGTTCTGATGGGTGAACAGAATTTGAGAACTGTGCAGAAACAGCACAGTCGATGAGTGCAAAGACTGTAAACTCATTTTCCTGAATATGACTTTTAATTTAGTTAGACGCATGAGCAAAGTACTTGAAAAGTCGTATCAATGCTCAGCAACTTTCAGATGACTACCAAGTGGCCTAATTTTGTATTAACATTAGAAAAAGAAATTGATTTACAGTGGAAGACTATTTGCTGTAGCAGTTAATACTAAATTTGTATGCCTCTATAATTTACTTCACTTATGGCTGTCTCTTATATTAATATTCATTATAAAAGTCCTCTTCTGATATTTTTTGATTTGACAGGAATGCATTAGCTATGACAAATGCTTTATAATGTGCTCAGACAATATTAATACAAGCAGAATTTCTGATAATTGCTGTTACTTAAATACGAAGATTTTCTTTTTTATCTGAATTTACCTTCTTCTTTCTTCTTCCAACCTTTTGCTAATGTAAGTTTTGATAACTATACATCAGTCAGACTCACTCCTAAGCTCAACTTGGAGTGCTAGACCACATGAAAAACTGAACCAATTCAGTTCTTTCAGAAATTTTAAAGTACAAAAATTGCTATGATGCTTTGGTTTGGGGAGGGACTTAATCTCTATTTTATGTTAGAGTAAACAAATTCCTCCTCCTAGGGGATGACTTGTTCATGGAAGTTCCTTATCCATATGTAATCTAAGACAACAGTCTGAATGTTTACTAGCATAAAGTAGAATGAATCTGACTGCCAGGTTTTCTACTGATTTACACAATTATTACAAGATTTGCCTGGAGAAATAGGGCCTGAAGTTTCAGCAACTACATAAGTAATGTACTACCACAAATTACATTCAAATATTGCAACATATATAGATAATCATATTATTCTGTAAGGTCAGACTGCAAAGATATCCATTCCAAAAAAAAAAAAAAAAAAAAATTACAGCATCTTAATGTAACACAGTCCAATCCACAATTCAGCTTTTATAAGACCTTATATCATAATGATAGCTCAATTTCGTAAATATGTTCATTACTTCACTCAGAACAAAACACTAAGTTGCTGTAGAATGGTGCTAACAATGTTTTTTGTTATAATTGCTATGAGTCTACCTTGTCGTCAGGCAGAATTGCCAAAAATTTATATCAAGATCACCAAAATCAACTCTCAATTTCTTGTTTTCTAAGACATTAGTATAATATATTTTAATAGTCTAAGTGAGGTGCCAGAGTTGTCCAGATAAATATTTGTCATGTTCATTTATAAAAAGAGGCATAGTTCAAGGCTCTACCTTCTACAAAACCAAACCCCAACTCATCATTGCAACAAATATTCAGGGAAAATGTTTCTCATTTCTGATATCAATGGATATTTGATACTCTGATATCCATATTTCTGATAGCATAGAGGTAAATAATTCAAGCAATAAATCTGCTTAACTGCTTATAGCCCAATGTTTGAAATGCAGAAGGAATACCTACAGTAGAACTGGTATGTTCACGGTGCACAGCAAAGCATGTAAACAGCCTCATGAAAACTTACACATAGAGACTGAGTAGAGCAAAACAAGAACGTTTTGAAGCACCATTTTAAAGCAGGAAATTCACCTTGCTACACCATGCTACATTAGTTATTTTCTTTGCATAAAATTTGCCACTGTTGGGATCTGTGAGCACTGGTAAACTGTCCTTCTCAGAGAGGCCACAGTCCCTTCCTCTATGGAGACAGAAATGTGAATGATTTGGCAGAAGATATGGCACAGAACAAGTATCCCAAATCCATGTTTGACTAGAATCTCTTGGGGGTACACCAAAAAGAGAAATATAAATACCAGACAGGCAGTTACCACACCGTAGATAAATCCTGAAGCTCTTCATAGTTTTTGTTGGGCG
Source organism: Coloeus monedula (assembly GCF_965178545.1). NCBI lineage: Eukaryota > Metazoa > Chordata > Aves > Passeriformes > Corvidae > Coloeus > Coloeus monedula. Next base: position 38,010,092 of record NC_138781.1, read on the forward strand.
GTTTCTGGGGCTCTGAACAACATAGCTACAAAGAGGTAATGTTGCAACTCACATGACCTTCTAACTCATAACTGGAACTTCTGGAATTCCTCCCTCAATGCCACTGCGTTTTCTTCCCACTTTTCCATATGTGAAAGTGCCCCAGGTTTCTGGGTTTTTTTCCCACTTTGATAATCCTAGTGCCAATCGGTATGATAGTAACATAACTCATTTGAATTGAAATAGGATAACCCATTTTATTAGCCCAGAAATTCTCTATTTATTCAACTCATAACACTATATCAACCAGTGATGAATGGTAAATATACCTTTATACAACAGGCACTGGGGAAATTCTCTTTAAACCTCTCCCTGGCTTTTTGCAAAATTCTATCAACAGTAATCAAAACTTTTTGATGCGCTTAAAATACACATTCCATTCAGAATCTCTTGATTAAATAAATTTCAGTAGTAAATCTTTAAGGATTCTTCTTCAGGGTACATGCTCTTTATATTTACAAAACTTCACAAATAGTCTACAAATAATTCTATTCTGATGAGTTTCTGCACTTTTTTAAAGCTGGAAATTATGTGTTTGGCATCATAAGTATGTCTGATCTAGAAGACAGGAAAGCTTTTGCCATAATTGAAGTGGGAAAACAATAAAAGAAGCTGAATATGACTGCATTGCTAATAAAGGCCTGTGCAATTTTATCAGAATTGTTCATTTCCTAAGAAAACCAAGAGGAATCTTCTGTAAATCACACTGTTGTTTCACTAGTCTGTAGCTAAGATAGGGTAAAGGTGTGTTCCAAATAATAAATGTTATTTGACTTATAGAGTCATAGAACGTTTGGGTTGGAAAGAACCTTAAAGATCCTCTAGTCCCAACCACACTGCCTTGGGTTATTATTTATCATACTGAAATATTTTTCTAAGTGAAAAAAAACCCTATTAGGTTGGCAAAGAACAGCTCTTTTACAAAAGCAGAATTGCTCATATCTGAAAGAAGAATTTGGGGTATCAGTTTTATTATTCTGACACCAATCAACCATGCAGTGCCACAGAGATGCATCTTCTTTCCCCATCCACACTGTAAAACTTCAAGTGAAATTCAGCTTCTGGAAGCCTCTTGGGTGATGATCACGTTGAAGTTAAATTAAATTTAGGAATGTCTTAAACTATCTGTGAAGTGAAAATCTCCTAAGGCGTCTTCTGGTCAGTTTATTAACTTTATTGCCAATACTTCAAATACTACATTTCAGTACTTCAGTTATTCAGATTAGATGCCCCAAAAAATCCATTAAAATAAAACAAATAATAATGAATTCTTCAGACAAGGAGATGAAGCAGTTAGTAATATATTAGGTTAACTATGAATACTAAAAATAAATGTCTTAGCTCAGTTCGCATAATCAGAGATATATTAAAAAACCAAACCTAAACAAGAATTTTAAAAAAACCCAAGCAAACTAAAAAAACCCCACATCACATGTATCACAAAACTTCCTCCCTCTGGTAAGATATCAAATCTTGTCTCTTGATTCAGATGCTGCCTAAGTATATAGTAATGACCTTGAGAAAGTTAAGCATGTTCTTGAAAGTTGTACTGAAGGACTGGGTAGGCAGAAAGGTGGGCTCAGGCAGCGGAAAGCACTCCCTGCCAGCCATAAAACACATGTGCACACAATAACTGCAGCTCAGAGTATGGTGACACACTGCTAAAGGAAGATAAATGAACTCCCAGATATGTAAGCCTAGAAATGCCAGCAATATATCTCATGAGTTCCATAATGACAGGTATCTTGACTCGTTCAGTGTCCTGTCCACAGCATATGAGGAAGATAAAAACACTAAGTTGTAAGTAGCACAGCTGCATGTAAGTGCAGGAAAGAGAGAAACTGTTCTTTCCAACTTTCTGTTTTGGCTGTTGGATTTGTTTGAGTTTGTTTTTTGAGATTGGCAGTTGCTTGATTGGTTGCTTTTTTTTTTTTTAATCTCATAAACAGCAGTCAGAAACAAACTCAATAGAAGTAATACAGGCAGAGGCTGAAGATAATGCAAAATACAATGACCTGCTCTGCCTTAACCAGATTAGTATCCACAACACTTGGATTTTCTTTTCCTCTACATCATTGTTTTTCCCCTGAGTATTGTCATTTCAAAGGTTTACTTTGAAGTGTCCTGGAAAGTGAAGTTGTGCCTTTTAAAAAATCTCTTTAAAGTACTAGAAAGACTGTTACCTGAAGGAAACAATTAGACAGATTTCCAGTTACAGATGGTTCTTCGAGACTATTACTGATCGACAAAAATGTAGCAGTTGACAACCACACTATTAGGGCTAATTAGCAGGAGTGGGCTAATTCAAAATTCCATTAATTTTCTTCCTGTGTTTAAAGTGAGCTAGGAATTGTGAAAAGCTTAAACCAAAATGACAGTAGATGACAGTCAGGAAGCAGGCTTCACAGTTGTGACAGAAGACAACCAGGGACTTGGATTTTGAGCTAAACAAAAAATTGGATAATTAAAAGGCAGTCCAGTAACAACTTGGCATTTGTGAACAGCTATCACAGTGGACAGTTTGAAGAATCCCCTGGCACAGGAAAAACAGGATGAGAATCTCAAACTTTTCTTCAGTGAAAGAAATGTTAAAAGTGAAAAATTATCAACAACAAAAGAATGATGACTAAAGGTTTAAATTTGCAGGAGCAGGCTGGGTAAGTTTCCTTTAAATTTACCTGAGCACACTAGCTAAGTAACTGCCTATAATTAATTATGTAGTGTGAACATTCAGCTAGATGGCTGTTTGCCTTTTAAACACTTCATGTAGCCTTAAATGGGTCCCCTGACTTTGAATCAAGAAGGCAATCAGATATCTGCTAAAGACTTGAAAAATTGATGGAGCCCTTGTGCAAGTGGAGGATGGCTCCTCAAACCTAACAAGGTAGCTTTTTTGTCAGTACGGACTTCACATCTACTTCATTAGTTTCCATATTGTTCTTCTGTTCATCATGGGTATAATTCACCTTCTCCACGCAGTAATGTGGTTACCAATCTCACTGGTGATACTTGCAGCAGGAGCTGCAGGACCCATGACACAACACACACCTAAGGCTGGCAAACTGCAGTGAGCAAAAAGCAGCAGGAATGAAAGCCCTTTTATTTCCTCTCTTCATAAATATGTGACCACCCAGGTGTCATGCCTGAATTTATCCACATTTAAAGAAAAACATCTACCTGAACTTGTGATGGATCCATCTTGTAGACGGATCTTGTAGACTAGTCTGTATGAATTTTCATGAGGGAAGTGTCAGTCATAAGCTTACAGTAACAAAGCCAATTGTTATTGTTAAAAGTTCCCAAATCTTAACAGTGTGAAATGAAAGAGTGATTGGCATTATGAGATCCTGTCAGCCATGCTATTGATTTGTAAAGGCTGTGAGCATTGTCACTCCTATGCACACACACCCCAGAATTGTCCCCATGACCGATCTGTTAAATCGTGCTGCTGAAGTTCACTCACACCAGCCATACTCTGTGAGGAAGACAACACACTAAGCCTTCTCCAAACCATTGCCCTTGCCCTGTGTCTGGTGTTATAACAAGAACTAGCAGCCACAAAGCACATGCAGAAAAAGCACAACAAGGGTGTTTGGCAAGATCTGTCACGTATTTCAAGCTTCCTACATATTGTCATCAATAGCTGCTGATATTTTCTGATACGTGAAAGCAGGAAAAAGGTGAGGCATCTTTTCCTGCTGGAAAATACTGGTTTTATTAAAGGCAACTCCTTCAAGCAAATTCAACTAGATAGCTGTAGTGGGTTGATGCAACTTTCAGAAGGATCTGCTAAGACAATGCTAGAAACTTGCAGCTATTAAATCAGCAGAGCAGAAAATGAACCAGAAATAGTAAAAAGTAAAGGGTAGCAAACAAAGGGATTAAAACTGCATGGCAGCAGTCTCAGGAATCCTCTGATAATGTGAATGAACTAAAGAGTTCTTTTGAGCACTCTAATTTAAGAAAATGGGTATTTGCAAGAAGAAATGAGATAATTTGAGAAGTATGATTAAAAAAGTCTGATTTCTAAATTTGCTTTCTCTCTAATACTTAGCTGGAAACATGGGTTACTCAAAGTAATGTAAATGCCTATGCTTTGATCAGTGCAGATCTACTGGATTAAATAAGTAAATCCTTCTGAATCTCCTAAAATGCTTATTAGAGGTCTTAAAACTAATCAGAGGTGGAAAAAGGAAGTGGAAACAGTACTAGATGATGATTGAAAGAAGTAGTAAGAATGCCTGTAAGCATACAATTTGGAACTAAAATGTGAATTTTCATTCTCAATTAAAAATCTAGTAATGGCAGAAAAATAAAATACTAAAGCAGGTGATACGATAGAAAGAAATTAGTCTTCCACAAAAATAAAACACCTTCAATTATCTGCAGCCAATTTTGTGACATACTTAAGGACACTGAGACAGGATACAGTCAGCTTTGTTCCATAAAGTCTTTGTTTCTTCAAACTAAACTACACCAGCAATTACGATTTTCTATGGTTTTACTTAATCAAGCACTATTCATTTGTCCAGTCCTGTGCAAAACACAGAAAGATAAAATTGTATGACCCACGTAGGACTTACTTCAAGAATCGGTTCTTGAACTTTGAAAATGCACGTTGTTTGACTGAAGTCAAATAAATTAGTCTCATATTTCAATGTAAGTACTGTAATATTTGCCATTTGGAGGACTTCATTACAGAAGGTCTCAGATGTGTAATACACAAGATCTGCAGCCTCTAAGCAGCAAAATCTTTTTTTCTGGGAGGAATAAGGGAAAATAAAATCATTCATTTGAAGCCTGAAATATGTATGTCCACAGTTTACTATGACATAAACCAGAATATTTTCCAGAGGACTTTCATTATTAATTCCTGAGTTAAACCTAGTAGCTTTAGTCAAATGTATACCAGAATTCCACATGAAATTTTGTATATCTTATAATCCTTTTGAGCGTTGAAAACTTTTATCTTGACTGTGGAATAAAGGCAACAATTTCCCACTTGCCATCTTTGGATACTGTCACATCTTACAAAGAATAGGGGTTGTTTTACTATAAGAGTGATTTTTTCATGCTAGTATTTATAGACTGTAATCAAAATATTTCTTACATTCTCTTTGATAAATACTGAAGTTGAATACATCTATCTCATATGCCTTTCACTATTAAACCATTCTTAAGTAATTGCATTATGTCTTCCTTAAATTTCCATTCCATTTGATGCCATTCTTTGTGAAAAAGTATTTTTTAAATAATTAAAATATTACTTATTAAATAAAATATTAAATATTAAAAAAAATATTTAATTTACAGTAATAAGATAAACCAAAATCTTTACATCCCTCCATCATGCTCAAAAAAAGTATTTATTCCATAAGGCTTTCTGGAAATCACTACACCACTGGTTCCTGTGTAGCAAGATATTTAGCCACAAACCCCCAAGTCAATTTCATCTTTACATCAAGTACCCCCAGCTTTTCGATAAATTCCATACGGTTCTTTCCTGTATTAAAAGCATTTGATGCACTGAATCTACAGCTCATCTTTATTACTTGCCCAAAAAATTCTAGTTTTTGTGCCATTTGTAAAGACTTTATAATTGCTTGCAGGTAACAGATGAAGTAAGATTATATTATAGTTAACACCTGATTCCAAATGGGCTTCACTGGAATATTTCTACACCAATATGTACCTCAAGATTGCATACCAAGGCCTATAATTAGCAGGCTTAAATCCACTTAATATGTTCCATATTCATTCTGCAGCACTCCAGTATTTTAGATAATTTTTAACTTCTGCACTTTCTAGAGCCATGCAAACACAAAACACCCCTTACCTTTTACCAATCAAATATGTAATCCCATAAAAACAAATTTAGGTAGGAAAGTCTAACTTTCTCTCAAATAATATTCATTGTCATTATATAATTGATCTCATTTACTTCAGTACTCTAGTTCCCTGCCAGCTGCTGCTTTATTTTTCATGAGATTAGTGTCAGGCTGATAGACCTATAAGTAGTTGTTTCATCCTGTTTACCTTTTGTGAATATTGACACAACACTAGCTTTCTCCTAGTCCTCTGGATTTCCTACAGTGTCTACAATGAACAGAAAAACCTAACAGCTTATGCAGAATGCTTTTTATCAGCTTCTTTTAAAACCATATGCAAGTTTTCCTGATCTGTTTCCTAATTTAGTACTTCTGGTTACATATACTAAATCTTACCATTAGTATGGAAAGAATTTAAACATCAACATTGTCATTACATGAGTAAACTGGTTTTGCCCCCTCTCTAATTAAATCTAAGACACAGTTCCTTGGTTCATGTCACTCTTAAAAGTGCCTTTTTGTTTTCTTTGATGAATCTATATTTTTGTATTGATTTGTTTCCTATAATACTATTTTGTAGTTCTTAATTTCAATTTACATAAACTGTTCTAGCTCCTTTGATACTAATTCCATTATGGACATGCCATAAAACAAGAGCTTTTATACTGAGAGACTGTTATTAGACATAGCACAGTGAAGTACAGAATGCACAAAGATGAAATCAGAAACAGAGAATAATTCTTCAAAATGTTTGAAACCCTATATAAATCTTGAGAATAAGAGGCTCTGAACATACCTCTTCTGAAGTTACAGGTGTGGCCTGCCTGAACTTTAACCTATAAGCAAACCATTTAGTGCATGGAAAACTACAATAAGTCTAAGAAGCACAGCATGAAGATGAACTGCATGAAAGTGCGCAAAGATAAACTGCATGTTTACCTTCCTCCTCAAACAGGTATTACAGTCACAGCTATGCTCTGTCTCAAAATAACTTGATATTTGCTGGTGCTGAAGATACCTTACTAAACTTAAGTTTAACTCAATTTTTGCTTCGGCTTATTTAGATGAGTTGCAAATGCAGTGGTAGCAAACCTTAGAACAACTAGAAGTTAGGTAGATTTTTGTATTTTGCCATATATTCACTAATTCAAAATACAATAATTTTTCTTCAGTGATAAGGGGGACAATGTAGGAAGACAGAAAGCCTTAGGTCCTGTCAGATATTTACTTTGTTTGACTGGTACCAAATATAAAATTAGTATTTGTGACGTCTAACTCCATTAATACAACAGAGTGGAAGGTATATTTTAGCAAAAGAATGACACAGGAGGAAGGAATTTCACCTATAAGAGTTCTCTAGCTGAGGAAAGAAATCACTGCTCTGCAAAGATTTTAAATACATTATTGAAAGTTGTGGAATACCAAATGGAAGACAGAATAAATAGAATTGTTGCAAAATTAAATTGGTCTTCCCATTCTTAGAATAGTTTTTAATATTAGCCACGTTTGGCCTTTTTCTGAAAACACCTACTATATGTACATAGAACAACCTGTTTCTAGAAATAATGATTTCTGCTGCACTGAGTTCTCGTAACATGAATGGCGAATGAAATGCCAATGACTGGGCAAAGCAGAATCTCCTACATTTATTAATACAACTCTTGCAGCTATGGCTGTCTTTAGATCTCTCTGAATGGTGCTATGAGATACAGCAATGGCTCCAACATTTAGCACAGTGCGTTTAGCCATATTCATAACCACACTCTCCAGCTTCCTTGATTTAGGCATGGCAAGAACATGACACGTACCACAAAAGAAAATAATCTAAGCAAGCTCTAAAGCATCTTTGGAGATGTGGTTGTTCTTGCCTTAGAAGCATCCCCCCCCAGAAAAATCCAGTTCCCCACAGGTAACTACTTCCTGTTTCTGCCTTGCTCAGCCAGTATGATGTCACCTTGAAAAAAGATGGATCACTTGAATGAAGACCTACCTACTCTTTTGTTGCCCTCAAAACAGACCCCTGTCATTTGAAAAATTCCATCTTGCAAAAACTGACCACCTATCTCAGAGCACTGGATCAAGAAGTTTCTACTCCATTCCAGATTAGTGCATAAACAATTACTCAGCAGTTACACGCTTCTGAAACTGTTGTTTTTCAGTAAAAACTTGAAAGAAGATCTAGGACTGCAATGATTTTTTGAAATCCCAATGGCTACAACTGAGGAGTCTTCAGACCCATCCTCCTAGATAGTGTCAATGCCCTTCCCAACATAACAACAAAACACACCATGAAGAACGTGTCATCCATCAGATATGTGCTACAGCGCTTGATTTAGAGCAGTACTGATGAACAACTTATAAACAGACACCTAATAAGCAGAAGATTATTCCCAAGATTTCTAGTTGTTACTCCGATGGGCATGTGGCAGCCAAGCGGACTTTTCCCTGAGACAGAATGAAAGACTCTATTTAATATTTCAATAGAAAAGGCTTTTCAGACACATGAACAATACCATTGTTAGTGTCGGACTTTCATACGGATTGAATAGGCTGATACAGATGTTGTGACTGACAGCAGTTTCTAACTGCAGGATTATTCAAGCATAAAATTGCTGTCAAGGCAATCACAATCAAAAGCAGCTGGGTCCACAGAAAACACATGGTGTTCATATGACGAAGCTCTCAGCATACGTAGATGCAAGCAACGAAGGATTTTATTTCACATTCATGATCAATTGAGGCACACATAAATTACTGTAATTTTTATATCGTCATTTAGCTACACTCTGAAAGAAAGAAAAAAACTCTAGTTCTACACAGAGATCAAAAGAGAAGCTATTGTCTTCCAAATTGCCATCAAGCTCTAATACAAAATTGGTACAACAGTCTGTGGAATGCTGATAACATTTAGTGCTGCAGTTAGCTACAGATTGTCTGAAGTACAGAAAAGTCAAAGCACAGATGATTTAAAGTGAAAGATGGCACTGCACGGTTAAATTTTGCTGGTTTGGGCTGAATTTTCCAGGCATGTGATAAAGAGAACTGATAGCTGTGAAACAGTAATTTCTAATTTCCAAGTAAATGACAAGAGAATTGGAAAATAAGAACATTTCTTTCAGACTATAACTTCTTTTAAAGATTTTTCATTCAAATAAAATTTTAAAAGAAGCAGTTTAACTTTAGGAATTGGGTAATTGCAAAGGGATCCATGAAGACCTATAGCTTGCTTTGAAATTCATCTGTGTTGTGCTAATCACCAAGCAATTGCTTCTCCTTTTTTCATTTCACATTTGCAACTTTCAAATGTTCCATGTGGAATATCTTAAACAAGTAAATATGAAATAAAAATCCTTATAAATTCAAAATTCAAGGTCATTGTTCTATTTTGATGTGTACTAAAACATTGACTTCCAAAGGAAATCAATTTACATCCAGTATCTCACAAGCCTGAACCGAGAGATAGCCTGGTAATTCTGTTGTGCCCCAAGCAATGCTGAAATTATCTGAAGAAAACACTAGCCAAGACAAGAGCGTGCTTTATGATAAAATAAAGCATATGGAAACAAAACATCTTAAACAAACAGACTGCACTGAATTGTACTTCTAGATTAAACATCCTTAATGTAATAATTACATATACAAGGGTATCCACAGCCTAAGCTGTACCAGCAAATTGCGCACTGGGATCATACAGTAAATTGATTCTGCATACACCAGCAGATTTTGAATAGTATTAAATACTATTTTGAATTTTAAATACAGTTGACATAAGTATTATTGTTAGAAATAGAATTTATTTTAGTTAGAAAAGATTACAAGCAAATCTGCTGCCTATAAAAATGCTAATAAACAGTGTTAATATCATAAATACAGAAGTATATCTTCTTAAAATTTCATTAAGAAATGAAAAGTTTGGGTGGTTTGGCATTAAGAACAAAGGATTAAAGAAGTAACTTGAAGAGCAAAAATAATAAATATAATAGTAAAATAGGGTAGCTACACCAAGCAATACCAGAAATAATCTAGTAATTCTTAATATATGGAAACTCTCATAAACATGAAAACCTAGACATTACCAAAATGTATTTTTATTATAAACAGCTGAATGTAAGGGAGATAAAATGAAATTGAAAATAAAAGGAAAGCAGAGATATTAGGAAAATTGTTTTCATTTTAAAATGGGATTTCCTTTCTATTACAAGTTCTGGAGCTGAAACAGGAACTGCACAGATGCATCTGTGTACAGAACTAATAACACATTAAGAGATAAAACAAGCAAGGTGTGCTAATGCATGGTATTGGAGGAAACAACATGTAAGTACTGGTCTTGGATAGAGAAGGGCAATATTGTAATCAAACATGCAGAAATATATTAATATAAATAGTAGTACTAGTCAATTATATGCTGTCCATCTATAAATATTTACACAACCAAGTTTTCACTTGAGCACTGTGTTAGAAAACTTTTTCCTACAATTTAGAACGGAAGTTTTGAATCTTAAATAAAGCACTACTTATTAATAACAAAGAGTCCCTTGACTCCTTACTAGAGACCTGAAAGAGACACAATGGTCTAATAAGGACATGCTCACTCACATTATGAACAAACCAAAATCAGGAATCTCCGACCTAGGAGACCAGGGAAAAGAACTATTGGAATGAGGACTTTTCCTTGGTCAAGGAGGCTTGGGTGAGAGAACACCCAAACAAACTTGACACCCACAAGCCCATGGGGCCTGGCAGGATGCATCCAGGAGTGCTGAGAGAGCTGGCAGACACCATAGCTAAGCTGCTCACAATCTTTGAAAGGTCATGGAGTAAAGGAGAGGTGCCTAAAGGCTGGAAGAAAGCAAATGTCACCCTGGTCTTCCAAAAGGGCAAGAAGGAGGACCCAGGGAACTACCAGCTAGTCAGCCTCACCTCGATCCCTGGAAAGGTGATGGAGCGCCCAATTCCGGAGGCCATCACTATCCACATGGATGACAAGAAGCTGATCAGGAGTAGTCAGCATGGATTCACTGAAGGTAAATCATGCTTAACCAACCTGACTGCTTTCTATAGTGAAACAACTACCTGGGAGGATGAGGGGAGAGCAGCAGTTATTGTCTACCTTGACTTTAACAAGGCTTCCAACACTTGTCTCTACAACATACTCAAAGACAAACTCACGAAGAGTGGACTGGATGAGTGGACAGTGGTGTGGATTGAGAACAGGCTAAACCAGAGGGTCATTATCAGTGGTATGGGGTCTGATTTGAGGTATATCACTACTGGTATTCCCCAAGGTTCAATACTGGGCCCAGTACTGTTTAACTTGCTCGTCAATGACTTGGATGAAGGGGCAGACGCCTCCCCAGCAACATCACTGATGATACAAAGGTGATAGATGTGGCCGATACCCCAGAGGGCTGTGCAGCCCTTCAGAAGGACCTCAACAGGTTGGAGAGACAGGCAGAGAAGAACATTCTGAAATTCAACAAAGGCAAGTGCAGGGTCCTGCATCTGGGGAAGAATAACCAGCACAGGCTGAAAAGCAGCACTGAGAAGATGGAGCTGGGGGTCCTGGAGGACAAAAAGCTGTCCATGAGCCAGAAGTGTGTCCTAGGGCCAAGGAGGCCAATGGTCTCCTGGGGCGCATTAGGAAAAGCATTACCAGCAGAGCAAGGGTGGTGATCCTGCCCCTCTACTCAGCCCTGGTGAAGCCACATCTGAAGTGATGTGTTCACTCCTGGGCTTCTCAGTACAAGATAGACATGGAGCTCCTGGACAGGGTCCAGAGGAAGGCAGCAAAGATGATTTAAGGGACTGAAGCATCTCCCTTATGAGGAACTGCTGAGGGAGTTGGGCCTGTTCAGCCTCGAGAAGAGATGACTGACAGGGGACCTCATCAATGTCTATAAATATCTGAAGGGAGGGTGCCAAGAGGATGAAGCCAGGCTCTTCTTGGTGATGCCAAGCAGTAGGAAAAGAGGCAATGGGCATGATGCACAAAATGTTTCATCTGAATGTGAGGAAGAACATTTTTACTGTGCAGGTGACCACACAGATTGCCCAATATTTTTTAAAGTCTTTATTAACGACCCAGACAATGGGGCAGAGTGCACCTTCAGCAAGTTTGCTGATGATTAAGAACTGAGAGGAGGGCCTGATGCACCAGATGGATGGGTTGCCATTCAGAGGCACCTGGACTGACTGGAGAAATTGCCCAACAGAAGTCCCTTGAAGTTCAACAAAGGAAAGCACAGAAGTCCCACAACTGGGAAGCCATAACCCTACACATCAGTCTGGGCTGGAGGCTAAGCGTCTGGAAAGCAGCTTTGTGAAGAAGGACCTAAGACCCTAGAGGGCACCATTTGAAAAATAAGCCAGCAGTGTATATAAATACCTGATGAGGTCAGGGAATAGAAAATACAGAGACTCTTTTCATTGGTGCCCAGTGACAGGAAAAGGCACAACAGCCAGAAACTGAAATACAGGACATTGGACACTGAAACACAAGAAAAACTTCTTTGTTTTCTTTAAGGGTGATCAAACCATAGAATGGGTTGCCCAGCAAAAGGTTGTGAAGATAGTTAAAACTCAACTGAAAAAGATACTCAGCAAACTGCTCAGGCTAACTCTGCTCTGACCTGTAGGGGCAGCCTTGTCAATATTCAGACATCCATAATGACGTCCCTTCACAGAACCTCAAAAATTCTGTGATCCTCTGGTATTTTGGCTGCCAAACTCCTAAATATCTTTCTAAACTTTTCCATGTCATGCCATCTACCTCTTCCTCCTGTAAAGTTTACCCTGACTTACCACACTACTTCTGATTGCTTTCTCTCTCCTGCCTTCACTTTTATGCCCAAGATCTTGCCTGAATGACTGTTCTCTCCCACTCCAACTGCTCTCAATTTCGTAATTATCCCAGTTGCACAGAAATTGCTATTTCAGGAGCGAGTTTCATCTGCTGACCAGAAATATCCTACCACTTCTTAGACAAAAAGAAAAAAAAAAGAATTGTAAAGGGGTAATGAAACAAAATCTTTTTTCCACAGAAGAATTTTCATATGCATCAGTGAAGGAAAAATAAGGAGAACTTATGCTTTCTCCAATGCTGTTACCCACACATGTTCAGTATCTGTAAAAAACCCAACCCTCTTCCTTTTCCTTCTAATCCATCCCTCAGTGTTTTCCTTTCTTGTGATGCCTTTATCACTTGAACATGTTTATGCTACCACTCCTTTAAACACCTACCTGTTACATTTATGGTGTCTATTCCTTAAGTTGTCTCTCATCTTATGTGAAACTGTAAGCTTTTTAGGACAGGCACCAGTACTTTGTTCCCTGACAGCACAGGGGTCTCTCAGCTGTTAAGACTGTACTAGTGATAGATGATCTTGTCTGTGCCTTGGCCCAGATCCACACTTTTTCTTCTTATCACATTTTTGTCTGTTTTTAAGAGCCATTCACTGCATTTAAGTACACAGGATTCAAGGCACAGCGTATAACAGTCAAAAGCAACATTAAAGACTTTGCCATAGAGACGCCTCCTAATGACATGTTTTTTCCCCTTTGAAAGGTCTGTTCCTTCTTTTCCATTGATACCAAATGATCTAACTCATTCTGAATTCTCTGATGAATAAATAAATAAATAAAAAGCAGCCCAAATCTTCAAGACTTAATTTGTGATAATGTGGTCATGGAGTGTCCTGCTTAACTTCACATAGCTTTGGACAAGATTAATATATATGCATATGCAACAACTAGAGGGACATCATATAAATATGGAGATTTCCAAAAATCCTAATGTAGGGCAATGACTTTACTGGACAGGTATTTTAATTAGGATGATGGAATACACTCTATCTAAACATATTTTGACAAGTGCTCTAAAGTATCAGTCCTTACAGCTGAAGATGCGAAGCAGCTTTTTGAAGAAAATATACCTTTTCAGAAAGTAGGAACAATTTTCAAAGCTATCAAAGATGTTTAACAATTTAATATCAGGGAATATGTATGCACGTGTGTTTATATATAGCAAAAATATGCATTTTTATTGTCACATCTGAATCAGAGAATAAAGAAATATTGAAATCTGGTTTGTATAATGCCATAAAGTAGGCTTCTCCTTGTAATGCTCATGTTTTCTATTCTTTCCTGACTACCCGTGTAATACAATAATTGGCAAATACAGATGAAAGAAGTGTGTTAAATACTAGAATGATAACAAAGTTCTTATATCTTGAGAATGACATTGCCATTACATGACTGCCAACATAACTCTTCATGGTATTTTATTGCCCCAAAGATTTTTCAAGTTCAAGCCTTCTAATAATCCTGAAAGTTTGTTTAAAGGGGAAAAAAAATAGCGACTTTCACAGAACGAGCAAAATAACCCCATATTTTTTGTTTTCTCCTTTACACATAATTTAAACACCAGAAATCAAGTGTAAGAGGTTTTAAAGAGTTAGCTTATATTGTGAGTTGCACAGTGTCAGTAACACATGCTGGCACCACATCTAACAAGATAGTTCCAGAATAAGCAACATAACAAATTGCTGCTTTAGCCCTTGAATCAGTTTGTATATCATGTGATCTTTTTCATAATCCTTATTGCATAGCACTGCAGATTTCCTGGTGACATTTTGCTTACTGTAGCTGCTAAGGGTACACAGAACCTGTGATCTGAAGTCCTGACCAATGTGCTGTGACTGATGTGTAATTCACCATTTAACCACTGCTGTAGATGATATATAAGAAGTGATATGTACATGACCCTGTCCTCAGTGTATTTGGGATCAACTATTAATCTTCAGCAGACAGCTTTAAAACACTGTAGAAAAATCTTTTGCTCCAAATGATCACAAGTACCTGGACTTAGTAACTTTCTTCTAGTTATGAAAGACTAATTTATGAATTATATTCATTAGTACAACTGTTCCCTAAGAACTGTATATTACTATCAGGATGTTTGACTTTTACAGTGATAGTTTCCAAATGTAGAAACTCACACAGTGCAGTATATTCTGGCACTCAGAATCATTTTGCCCATAAAAGTTTTATCGAGCAAATATAAGACATAAGAACAACTAGAAGGGAAATAAAATCCAATTTATGACATTTTTGACTTGTCACAGTAGACAGAAAATTTCATCCTTTTGGCTACCCAAAATTTTTTTCCCTCACCACGTATACATGCTTGACAAAGGATAATTTACACCAAGGATTTTATTCTGTTGCCAGTCACATCCATGCTGACCTCTAATAACTGCAGCTGGATAGAACTGCCTGCCTTACTTTGAATGCCCCTGGTTGAACAGGGCTTTTGGCAGCAGTTGAACATGGCTCTCAATATTTTAGGAAATTGGAAGATTTTTGGTTGCTTGTCAATTAACATCAATACGTGTCTTTTAGAACCCCATTAAGGTCAGTATTTCTAACATAGAATAAATATATGTATACATACACATACACATATGTTTACACACATTCTATGAAATTAATCCAGGAGTTCGCAGACACTACGTAAAGCAGAAGAAACTCCTGCACAGGCCATTGCTTAAGTGTGCAACTGGATTTCTGATATTTTCTTACTTATGCTCATACAAAAACAGATTTGGACTACTGACCTTGGATACAGGACAGTTCATATATCTTCTCAGGGATCTAATTCAAAGCTTGATAGAAAAACTCAGATTGGTTTTAAAGCACATTGGAAAATCCTTCAAACTTACACAGCATAAGATAAAAGCTTTTGAATAATACAGTTTAAAGTTTTAAAAAATCTTTCTTTTCTTCAGTTATTGTCTTCAACCACTAGATCATATTTGGTAAACAATAAATCACTCTTTTCACACAACAGTCTCCTTCCTGTTCTAAATATCTCAACAGATAATAGCATAAGAAACTTTTAAAGCTATTTGTATATTTAGAAACACAAATTTTCCCAAATAACTTTTGACATTGTTCCTATTTTCCCACACTTAATTTCTTTCATCACACAAAAACCTCAGAATATTTTCTTTTTCTTTTTCTTTCTTGTGGTAAAAAAGACAAAAAAAATGTAGCAAATATTCCTTAAAGTCATCCCATTATAATTAGGTTATAAATTTCCATAAAAAAATATGCTGTCAATAATAATGAGTTATAACTAAGATAAACATATTTATAGAGAGAGATGGACATAGAGGTATCTGTCTATAACAAATATAGTGAAGATGTATCTTCAACAAAGTACTACACATGCCTGCAAGGTACTTTTCTGTTATGTTATAGTTGGTTAGTGCACATCTATTTACAATGCTAAACTTACTGGATCAGAATTGTTTCCAAATGACCAGTTTTCAGCATCAGTAGGTAGGTCTCTGATGTTTCACAGCTTTAGCTTTTTTTTTTTTTTTTTTTTTTGTTGGTTATTTTTGCCTTGCTTGGGGAATGGGACTGGTTATGCCTAAATATGGAAACTGTATCCCTTTGTGCACAAGAGCAGTCAAACTTTGTGAGACACCAAACTACCTCTCAGGTACCTTACAACCTTCCTTTGAAATTTCCAACAACAGCTGCATATTTAAAATGCAATCTCAACCAAATCCTGTTGACTTTACAAATACATAGATTTTATTTGCAAAGGAGTAACTTTTACCCACACAACAATTTAAGCGCTATTATTTCAGTATGAAGACTCATTTAAGCAGAATAATTGGCATCAATAGCACTTACCTGATTATGTGGAAGAGAGGTTATACAGCTCTTTTCCAATTCAAAACCATGCAATAGCCATTTTAAAAAAATAATGCAATGTTTGAAATTTATGAAAATTAGGTTTTTACTGAAAATGCTTTTAAAGAGGCTTCTAGACACAAATAGTGGAATTTGTTACACTGTGCTTAAAAGAAATGTGCCATATATAATTATTGATAGAGAGATAGTGCATAGAGACCAGGCCGTTAGATCAGTTGATATGTTAATCAAGTAATGAGTATTGCATTCCATCGCAAAAAGAATGTCAAGCCTCTTTTCACTAGGAGAAATTGGCTACATGACTGTCAGACTCTCACCAGCCTACTGAAGGGACTTAAAGAAAGCAATATCACACAGAAAGATGGATCGAGCATGAATCAATGTGGCAAGCACATAACCAAACAGACATGGAATTAAACGAGAAAAATAAAACTACGAACCAAACCAAAACCAAACCAAACGGAACCAACAAAGATTGTCGCTTAACCTGTTTTGTCAGAGCTGGTATTGATGGTATTGGTAGTGATGGAAGTGAAGGCAGTCTTTGCGCTGTCCTTGGTAGTAACAGATTTCTGCTTATTTTTCATGGCTTCCAGTGCTTTGAGCTTCTTGGCATGTTTAGTGCCTTTGTAGTGGGCCGCAGCCTGGCTCTACAAAGGAGAACAAAATGAACCATGCAATCAGGCTCATTTCTAAACTGGCATTCTCTGTATTAGTACAAATACAGACTACCTTTCAATAATGGGTACCACTTACATTATCCGAGTAGTGACCAAACAGAAAACTAGAATTAGAATGATGCTTGAAAAACAATGGAAAAATACTAGAGCAATGCAATTCAATAAATACAGTGTATTACTGTATAACAGTAGATTACTTTCAGACCAAAATTAGGTTGTTTTAGTCTACCTTGCTACCATGAGTTTTTCTATTAAGATTTATGTTACTTTCACATGAAAAAAAATAATTCTCAGGCAACAGGGAGGATGGTACTCTCCTCCCAGCAGCTTTGTACTTTTCCAGTTTCTATTTCAAACTAGAATTTTTGTCAAAGCTTTCTTCAAAGAACAGTTTACTACTAATAGTGGTATCAGCAACTTCTCAGCAAAGACTGAAAGTAAAAAACAAATCAAAAATACCCAGCCCAAAACTAAAGCCCAAACAAAAGAAAGCAAAATATAAAACACAGCTTCAAAGCCCATCACCAAAGACTTAACTGAATGTGAGGCAGAAATGCAATTATCTGGCTTTCTAAAAAAAAAAAAAAAAAAATTTTAAAAAAAAGAGGATTACTTTTGTCCACCTGCTACAAAAGGTAGTGTTTGAAATTCAAAGCCAGGAGCATCCTTTCAAAGGAGAAAGCTCCCACAAATCCTGTCACAGTCCCAAATATATTTTGGCTACTTCATATCTTTAAGCTAAAATAGATTTGTATATGTGCTGCTATTAAAATTCATGCATTACACTGAAAATAACTTTATTATTTCAAGAGTTATTATCAAATTTTTTCATTTACTATATGTGCAAGTATATTTTAAGAAAAGTATTTGAACTATTAGATTAAACCTTATACAAAAACCACTAGAATTTGGATGAATATTCAGAGTTTATTTCTTCCCTAATTATTTAAAGTTTTATAAGAAAGATAGTCTTTCAGTTGATAAGTTAACAACATGAAAAATTGTTTATATCTTTACTTTTGAAGTTCAAACTTCATGGTAAGTAACTCCTTTATTACTTGAAAGGGAAGTTAAGACTTAAGAAATGTAATGAAAATTTAGCTACTAGAGAATTGAAAAAAATTAAAAGCCACAATTCTGGGTCAGCTCAAGGACCCATAAAGGTCAATATCTTCTTTTTCGAAAACATTAAACAATAGAAAATACTTAGAACATAAAGGAAGGTAAATGCTTTCTACTGTGAAATCAAAAGAATAAAAACATATATGGAATTTAGTGGCTACAAAATTAAAATTATCAAAAAGGGATAAAAAGACACAGTCATTTCAATCTCTAAGCTGCTCATGCAGGTAGAAGAATCCTGCATTATCTGGCATTTCTTTGGCATTAGACCATTATTTAATGCTATTTGATGTGCTGAATTTTGGGGGAGAGGAGTTCTAGTGACCATCACCGTAAGGAAGCATATTATTTCTGAGAATTATGACTTATAGCTTACATGAAAAGTCTTGGTTCCTTCCAGATGCCTGAGATTTGAGAAGTGTAAGGTGAGTAGGAAAGAAGTGAGAGACCTTGTCTAAAACCAATTAACAATATATGTGTAGGTGTATATATGCATAGATATATACCCACACATACACTCTTGTATATTGAGATGCATCATTCAGTTAGGTTGAAAAGCCAGTTTCTCTGTACCTAAAATAATGCAAATATTGTATTAGGTACCCTTATTGAAAGAACACTGGACAGTGAAGTTTTTAATTAGAAACAACTTGAACAGAAACAGCACAATCATGCACCTTTTACAATTCTCAACACATAACATTGAGACATACTGTAAGCCAAATACAAACAGTCAGAGGATGTTAATTATAATCAAACCAAAAGACCAGTGTTAAGTTACAATGACGCATTAAAAATGACAAAATACTGTACACCCTCATGTTGCTATCATGTCAGCTATTTTCAGAGTTTCTAGTCAAATTTAATCATCAGTCAGCTTCAGATTCTGACTGCACTTGTTTTCCCTAACTAATAGTATCACTAGTCAAACATCGAAACATAGTCATAACACGGTCCTTACTACAGAATTATGAATACTGATAGTAGTTTGATACACATCTCAACTTTCTTCACAGAACTGTTGGCAGAGAACCCCAAATTTAATTCTTCTGCACCCGTAGATCTCTCCAAATTCTCACAGTTATAGTTCCACAAAGCTCATCTCAAGTTGTATGTTGGATGCTGAAGGAATATACAATGAGGGCCTATATAGAAATTGGTGACCTTTTCATTGCTCTGAAATATATGAATGAAATTGCTCTAAAGTGGAAACACATTGCTCAAATTTACAGGTATGATGGCTGCTACACAGAGTTGTCCATAACTCACTTCCCACAGAGTGCTGACAGTTCACCCAGCCTCTACTTAAATAAGACTTTCAAGTCTTTTTACTTCAAAGTTTAAATCTCCTTCCTCTGTGGGGACATGAAGCCATCTGAGCTTGTTTCAATATAACTGTAGATGGCATGTTAATGGGAGTTCTATGTGAGAGCAAACAAATTTCTCCTAAGCATTTAACCAGCTCCAAATTAGATTATGCTGAACTTTTACAACTGAACTGGAACCCTAATTAAAAAGACAAAAAAAAGAAAAAAAAAAGAGGTCTGTCATTATCTTTTCTTGCAGGAGTAAGATGTAGGAAATGGAAAAATATCCATAAATACATTTTTCAGCAAAGCAACATAAAATATGGTACCTCACTGAATCATTTCTTGCAGCCATAAGAGGACCAAAACAATCCTCACTGCTTAAATGGCTTTTACTTGTAGCCTATAAAAATCGTTCCTAAGTAGTATTTACTTGTAGAATGAATACAAAACCAAGATAGATCATAAAATGTAATTATTCCCAACTTTCATGCTGAATTAAGCAATAATAGGAGAGAGCAGAAGAGTGAGAAACAAGTTAGACCTAGTTTTTGCTGCCAACCATGATGCTTAACTGAATGAAGAGGCTGAAAGGTAAGAAGGGTCTCCTTCTGGAACACCTCATAGTTCAACAGTTGCAAAACCCAAGCAGGTAATATATAAATGTTTTATACATGCTTTTATTACCTTATGAATCTGTGCTAAGAGAGGAGCAGAGCTTATATATATCTACACATTTAGTTTATATATATCTACATATTTATATACATCTACAGAAGCCAAAAGGAATCAAAGGAGAATTTCCCTTTCCATGTTTTATAAAGGGATACTGACTTTTTAAATTGGTCATTTTGGTAGAAGCCAGTTTCCTTTAGAAACAACTGATCTAAAATCAGATGTTCTCTCACTGGAAAAAAAAATCCCCACTACTACAGAACACTTCATAATCAGTTATCCTAAAAACTCTTTAATATTAAATTTAGTTTCTTTTTATGATTACAAAAGAATACTTTAGAAGAATACTTTAGGAAAGAGCTTACTTTCTTCCTTCATCATAGTTTTCATGTTTGATGCACAGAATTAGCCCTAGCACTGTGAAGACAAGTCACTGTCAGCTAACGTGTAACCAAGTCAGTGATGAAGCATCAGAAGTATGTCAAATATTGCTGGTGCAGTGTTATAGAGAACTTTAGGAAACTATATCCATTCTTAAAAAATATGTCCAATGTAAAAGTAAAAATTATTTTATTATTATTTATTATAATAATATATAGTTATGTAATATATAAAGAACATGAAATCTAATAATAAAATAATATAGCTAATATAATTATATAAATATACCATGTGACTATAATAATATTTATTACTATTTTGTGTCTAAGTTGAAAACTCAAGGATCCTTAAATAAATTCTGAGGGCCCTGATTCTGAAAATGACACGTAGACAAACTTTGGTCTGTGGGAACTACTTCAGTAAAGTGTCAAGATGTCTACTAGCAAATCACTTTTCAGTGTTATTTGTCACAACTTCCTGCCTATTTGATCAGTACAAGTCAATTTAAGCATCTCCTAATATTTTCTTCTGGTTCCATGTATCTGTGTTGAATAATCAGGGACCTTTCTATAACCTTGACAAATTGCTCAAATATAAAAATGATTTGTCTATAAAATCTGTCTAGATATTTATGTTTTAACCACAGAGACACAAACATACCATAAAAGAATAAAAATTCTATATGCAGATGTAAACAGAAAATAGAGCTATAGTGTAAAAACTCAGCTGTATTTTCTTTGCTTAAGTGCAGTATTGTACCACAATCACCATCAGGACATCATATTACCAAGCAAATTGAAATGTGTAAAATACACTGAGAGAGATGAAATGTTTTAAACAATCCAGACAGTATTCTCTTACAATTACAGTCAACATATCTACATGGAAGTCTTCAAAATAAGTTTGTCTGCCTCACTAATGTACTTCAGTGGATTCTTTGCCTTCTCACTTACGTTCTTTAGGCATTGGTCCAACAAAAACATTGCATTTAATTTTTGCACTGAGACAAAAACCAGGTCTCGTCCTATTCTCAGAGAGTTTTTAACTTTGCAGCACTGCATCTTCTTTTTCATATCCCTCCTGATCCACATCATATTACCCTTCTTCTTAGAGATTGTTTTCCTGCCTTAATCATTCCCTCTAGGCAATGCCTTCATAATGAAAGCCAGTTCAAATAAAAGAAACTTTTTGCAAAAGGTGTAGTGAATATGTTCCACTGATTCTTCCTCACAAAATTAAATTCAAATATCTTGCATTATGTCTTTCTCATTTCACAATGCATTATGAAAGATGTTCATTGTGGACAGTGCTCTCCTCCATGCTTTTATCTGGCCGATTAATAGCAAGGCTGCAGTTTGTCTGCACCCTAAGAAAGCACCAAACAAGGACTGAGAGTGCTGGAAAGTCTTTTCTGTCTGTCTGGGACTTCAAGAGATCATGCCATCTCTTTTCTTTTACCAGCTACTGGATGCTACCATCACCTCTGCTATTATTCCCAATACAATAGTAGTAATTTTGGCTAATACATCTGCAACTGATGTCAGGATTCTCCAGAAAAAAAAGCACTAAAACAACAAAAAAAATTAGATTCCGAGTTCGAACTAATACTGTCAGTGAGCTGGGCACACATGGAAAACAATAATACTTAACTGCATAAGCCAAGAAGGCTTCTGTGCTTGATGAAGTCAGGGAAATTGCTTGTGTGATGGCTATGCTACACATTATAATAATCTCTGAGTACAAATGTTTTCCTATAGTTGGGCCTTCAATAAGTATTTGAAAAATAATTTTACTGATGTCCTAAGCACACAAGAAAGTGATAAAATTCAAATGACCTTTTTATTGTTGGAACAAGCATGTCATTTTTTTCTAATGACTCCAAAGCCTGGCCAGCCAGTGATGACAGCACTGCCCAGGGAAGGTTGCAGTATGCAGCTGAGACATCTGTATTTTACTAGTTATGTGCTATTTACAAAACCAGAGCTGATCTCTATGGAACTTTTCCAGTAATTAAACTGGAGAAGTTTACAGTGAGAAAGTCTAACAGTCCTGAGATGCCCAACACTTGGTTCAGGCTAAAGCAGGGCTCTAACTGTGAGAAACAGCTAAAAAATTGTGTAGAGGATTGTGCAGTCTTTTTCATGGAGATGTTGTTACTCTATTTAGTAGGTAAGATTTTACTTGAGGCTATATTAAATTTTAAAAAATACTTTCTTACAAGGCCCTCTATTTTGTTTTCCCAGTGAGTGCACATGGGAAATTCAGGATTACACAAAAGTCCTGTGCTTCCTTTTTAGAAGACAGAAAATCTCCACGGACTTCAGCAGTTTCACAGACACTGTACAAGAAAGAAAAAATTACCTGTGCAAGCCTTTGCAGAATAGGAGATTGATTGAAAACATGTAAAGTAATTTTTAAAGATGATGTCAACATGATGACATGTCTCATATTGAACAAGTATCCCAGCTTCTGCCTGATATATACAAATTCAATCTGTAGTCAATTATGCTGCAGATAAACATTGCCTATCATTATTTCTACCTTCTGCTAAGCTTACCTTTATCTTCTGAGTTGTGTCACTTAAATTTTTTGTGCAGTCTATCACAACACATCTCTATAATCTAAGTACTTTATGCACTCAGATGTAATTGTGGTACTAAACACGAAGGATATGCGTAATATGACTTCTTTCAGATATGTTCTGAGATAAGGGGTTTGCCCCTTAAACTGTGATTAATCAATTTGCCCCTTTCCCTAGAACCAAATATACAGTAACAGGTCAAGTACCAAAAAGGTCTTTTCTGTAGAAAAAAACCAAAAATATTTCTCCCTTATTATGGCAGAATGAAATGTCCCAATATGTTATTTCCCTTGTATTTATCTTTCTATGGAAAGAAAACCTTTCTACCCCCTCTTCTCCTTCCTAAAGCATCTATTCCATATACCCATGAATGTACTCTGAGACTCACTGATCAGAGGGAATGGGTGCTTCCTGAGCTCACTAGCACCTTTGCATTAATAAAGCTGCTCTATCCCACTCCCTGTTTTTGGGCTTCTTCCAGAGCCATTGCTATAATGGTGAGAGACTGCACCTGGCAAGAGTCTGCATCACATTGTGAGAGATTGGCATCAACACCATTCTTATGGTAAAATCATCCATTGTATAGTAGAATCAATTTCATTTTCCTTATGGAAAGGAATACCATATTTTCATTATGGAAAGCAAAACTCCTTTTATCTTGGTCAGATGAAGAAGGTCAAAATTTTGTACTTAACATCACTTGTTCCACAGCACCGTATTTTTATGACCATGCATCTGTTTGTACTATAAACTGCCACTGAGTGTGACATTACCTGAAATGATTTAGGCAAGATACGAAAAATGCCTAGATATAACACTACATTCTGAGGTGACATACGCTGTGTCAAAATATATGTAGTGAAGGGAAGATAACTCAAGTAATCAATCACTTCCCATACCTGGCATTTTTCTTCTAAGGACACCAGTACTTCATGCAGCACAAAAATATTTTGTTACATGTTGAAATTCAAGAAACAGGCTGTTTGCTTTACCATCTATTTTATCCTTTTTATTGTTAAGACAGAGCAGTTTTAAGCTTATTTTGACAAGGTTATCAAGTTCTAGAATCTGGAATTTTACATATATTGTCTTCCAAAGCAATATAGTTGTTTAGAGGGGTGCTCTTTTGATGGGGAGATTGAAACATGGTCTTTTGAAAACTGGTATCATCAATAAAATTAACATTTAATCTCATCTTTACTGTATTAATTGGCAGCATCATTTATTTTCCCCATGGCAAATCTTATTATAGTCAGAGTTTCAAGAGAATATTAAACTCATTTGGTATTTTTTTCATTTAGATTAACCAAGTGATTAATCTCAGATTAATCTCAGAATGAAATACAAAAAAAGCTAATTGATACACACTGCTATGAGCTATGCATTTGATAAAGTAGCCATTAATTCAGCTTAGTAAACATAATATATGTGTTTCCAGTTTTGAATCTGGAATTGACATATTCCAAAGTGAGAACTTGAACAAATGATACAAGATACTGTAATTTTGTAGAAATGTACCCCAGCTTCCTTGCACTAGCAGTGGACACACCCACATATTTTTTATACATTGTGTTAATACTGTAAATGTAGTTCAATATTCAGGTTCTACACAAATGATGTTTACTTCAAAACAACAGATATTGTTGAATTTAAAATAAAATCATTTTTCTGCATAGTGTTGAAAAGTTCAGTCTTTTCTGGTGTTATCAAAGGAATGACAGTGGTAGATATGGAGCCAGCAGCTGTTTGAATCTGAGTTGGTTCACAACAGCTAATTGGAGTCAAGACTCTACAAATACACTTACCTGCCCAGAGACTCATCTAATTTAGAAACTTTTCACTGTCTGAGAAAAACCCACTTGATTCCCTCTGCATGCAGCTTGTGAACTTGTATCTAAAGAAAGTTGAGTAGGTGGGTTTAGAGTACCTTGTCTGAGTGTTTTCACCTGCTTTGTGTTGCCAAGGAAACTATTTCTGTCTGTTTACGTTCACAATAGCAATCTCATTGAATTCTGAATTTCTGATATTTTTTGACTGAAGCAAAGCATCATGGAAGAATAGTGGTGAGACAGAAAGATACGACAAGAAATTTAATGGAAAACAGGAAAAGCTTAAAAAGTACATGTTTAATTATTAATTCTGTATGATTTGAACTTTATATTTGAAATTACAAGCAAGTTAGTATGACTTCTACATACAAAATCATAAGAGAGAGTCCACAGAGTTACTGCAACTGTTCCCAAACACAGTCTTAATACTCTTATTGAAATCACTGTTTTTAATACTATAATTATTAGAAGCTTTTTAAATTTCAGATTTGTCTTCAGAAATATGTTGATTCAACTTTCTGATTCTTTCACTCAAATATACAGTTACACAGATTTTTCATTTTGGATTTTCAATTTATATTTCAATAATTATTTTAATGTAAACATTTCCAGTGTCCTTTAAATCAGCTCCTACCCATAAGCAGAAATTCAAAACCCACAATAAGAAACATAAATGCTCAAATTTCCTGATTACAGCCCTATTTTTTGTGAGCTTGACTGTAGTTAGGTGCTTCCCAGTTTAAATCTCCAGCCTTCTTATAGAAGGCTGTAAATATATGTAAAATATTATGTGAACTTTTCCACTGTGAAAAGTTTGCACAGATGCACAAAGACTGATAATTTAAGGATGGAAGAATTTATAGATTCTTTCATTCTCTTCAGATATCAAAAGCAACCCAAGCCTTCCATGTGCAGAAACAACCAAAGAGAGGCTATGTGTTTCCTTGGAATAAAAGAACTCTCAGCTCACTAGTTGTTCGCTTATTTAGACATACTTTGTATGTCTAAAAGAGTCCTATGCCAGTAATTTGCTTAAAAAGTCCCACATAGGTGTATCCACAGGACTTCTCTCTGTAGGCAGGAGTACACCTTAAATGAAAGAGAGGTAAAAGAAGTAAAATGAAAAAATGCTGCTACTTACTAGAAACAAAAGTAAATTGGTTTATGTAATGAATCAATATAAATACAACATAAATACCTAAGTGGAAATAAAAACTAGTGCCATACCAGGGAAGTAAATTTGCATTAAAAACTAGTTTTATCTAAACAATTAGCCAGGGAGAAAATATTTTGAGAAAAACAATCCAAATATCCAGAGGGAACAAAGGTTTATAAGGCCTAGGAACTTGAAGATTGGTCACTCTACAATACAGTTATATTTATTCCTTTACATATTTTTGTTTCTTTTCCTTGCTTTCAATCCCTCTTGGGTGATTCTGTGAACACATTCAGGGCCCCAGTGAAGTCCACAAGATACTGTGTATACCTTCAAGTTCACCAGCACACTTCTACCAACTATCACAGGGTCAGAGCCTTAGTACTTTGAATCACTGCCTTTACACATACCTAGAGCATACAGACCCGCTTGTGAGGCAAGTTAGTCATTAAATCAATTAATACGTTGGTTCTTAAAGTAATACATAATATGTGGATAGATCAAGTTGCTCCAAAAGTAGTGAAGGCTGAGAAATGGGGTTTACTTAATGAGACATGTAGGTTGCTGTACTATCATCAATATAGAAATGGCAATGATACCTTCCAAAGCTGACCAGTCAACATCTTTTACTCCTTAGCTGTTAGGTTCTATGTAGGAAGCCATGGTTAGGGATACTAAATAACACACAAAACTTAATGCGGTATTCTGACACCATTTACTGTTCACACTGCAGTTATGTTTTGTCTCCTTCCTACAAACCTTTCTACTTATCTGATATTACACTGAAATCTGAAAAACTGATTTTTTTCCCATTGACCAAAACCAAATACTTACTGAAGCTAAAAGAAACTGGCTGCAATCCTACGAACTTTACTGGATAAGAACAGTCCTTCTGAAATCAACAGGACATTTTAGATTTTGAAGTGTTACAAGACAAATGTCTTAGAAATGTTCTATATTTCTACACTGGCTTTAATGTTTCTCATCTCGTCTAGTCAAGCTCAGGTTAGCAGGTTCAAAACTGGAACAGCTATATGAAATCATAAGGTGCATAATGTAAAAAAAGATTAAACTGGACAGATATAAAAGCCCTGTCTGATTTTAAAACCTAAGACATTTGTTTGGGCAGAGATTACTTAAAGAGTGAAATTTCCAAATGGTACTGAAATGTAATGCTGAGACTCCAAAGTTTTTGGAGCAGGCAAATCTCACTGTATCTATTCACAAAATTAATTAACAAATTTATACTTATTAATTTGTTCTTTCTTGTTTTTATGTTGTTCTTCCTTTTGTTACGACAGGGCTAAGGAAAAGATAGCATGTCTTCCCTAGTCCCGAAAAAATTACTTTTGGAAAACTGATTTCTTTAGTAAAAAGCTGTAGATATTTCTGAATCTTCTTTGAACAAAATGGAAATAGGAATCTTTAACTTCATCTCCAATGATGAACTGAAACTCAGTTTACATCTGTGACAAGTCACTACTGTGACAATTACTATGCCTCACTGTGCTTTGCTGCACCCTAAATTTGTATGATGCAGAACACCATAAAGAAAACTTCTATCTAAATAAAGACAGAACTCTTAATAAGGAAATCCCATCGGTTTCTAAGCTGGTGGTGTACATTTGGAGTGTATGGACAGTTTGAACTGATTTGGGCACAATGAGCTTCAGGACGCTTTCTGGAGTTCAACCACCACTGAGTACAGATGAAGCAGCAATACGGGACAGCCATGGTTTTATGTTCATAGCTTTATAAGTTTTAAAACTGAGGCCTAAAAATTTTCTTTAACATGTTATGCTCAACACTAATATTAAATTGCATAACCAGTAGTTCTTTTTCCCTTGGGTATGTATTAACGACTTATTTTTTGCAGATAAGTGCACAAATATGATTACCTTTTGCAAATTGCTCCTTATTCTGTTACTGGTAATTTTTATAATTCTGCAGTGTAAACAGATGCTATTTTCCACTACATATTCAGCAGTAATGATCTAATTCAATGTGTTAAAAACAACAAAAGATCCTCAAGAATGAGCTATTTACTTCAATATTCCAACCTCCTTGGAAATCTGTGTTGAAATCACCCATGATAGGAAGTTAGCAAATTACTGTAGAAGCCCTGTTGCAAAAGAAGGATTTTAGCTCATTTATTCAAATGCCAGCTGTGTTGTTTACCTTCCTAACATGCATGTTCTCCATCATATTGATCCAAAAGTTATTTTTTGACCACAGCTAATATACTTCATTACATTTCCTGTAACAAAACAATATTTGGGCACGAGTTTTACAACTGCTTCAACATCCATGCTTATGAAATCATTATACACTAAAATCTAGAAACAATGAACCATGATATTTTCCTTGCCCTTTGGAAATTGCAAGGACCTCCTTGCTATGAAAGAGAGAAAAATAAAACCAAAACAGAAAGCAAACATGTTAAGTTTAGATCGTGTGGGTGAAATTCTGGCACCACTTAAGTCAACAGAAATGCTGACATTTATTTCACCCTGGACTGGAAATTGAAAGCAAGTGCAATACTCCATCTGGACACAGTGTGAGGAATTTAAAGATGGATGGACAGCCTTTGGCTAAGCCAACAAAACCAAATGGACATCACAGAAACACATCAGCTGAGAAAAAAAAGTTGCATTTTCACCACAGAACTGTGTCATAAGCAACTCGGAATATGCTAGACACCCTCACTATAGCATTTTTTTGAGTAACTGCATCATACTGGTTGGCTCTTTACACTAATATTCAGATGCTACTGGTATCTCAAGCATAAATACAAGCTAAAGAATAGTGAAAACTAAAAATTAAGAGTACCAGAACAACTTAACTCAAATGGAAATGACTGGGTTTGTTTTTCTGCTCTTTTTCACTAGGTTTTACTTAACACTGCTAGAGACAACCACGGGAATATTTTCCAATTTCTTTTATATTCCAGCAAACCTGTTTGAAGAAGATTATGTGTATTTATTTATTTATGTGTATTTATTTATTTATTTATTTATCTATAGTTACACACACAGCATGGGAAAGCTGCCATCTCACCAGAAGTATAATATTAGATGGAAAGCTTTCCAGTGTGGAGTACACTTGAGATACATATATATATCTCTCCAGCAAACATCCAGCTATAACAGACACAGTTTTGTCAGAGAGACATAATCCATTGTCCTTTTTCTAGTGGATTGCAAATAATTTGTTCAGAAGTTTATGGACAGATATAAAGATACAATGCGTATCAGAAGCACCACATAATGATATCTAGGGAATATAACATCAGAAGGCAGATAATCATTAGACTTCTCAGTCTCAACTGAATTTGTGAGACCATTTTTCCATTTTAGATAATTTCCTACTTTTGATCCTGGAGCTAGATTACATCTGAGTCCATCTCATAATAACAATACAAACAAAATGTAACAAAAAATAAACGGAATAACTCAATTTATCTCCCAAAGAATGTGCTTTATAGTATAAATAATGTCAAGAATGACTGTTATTCTGACATGAATGAATCTTAGATAGACCAAGAAAACAAGGACCCTACCTTGAAAAGACCTTAAGGGTGTGAGTTTAGACCATGGATTTGGAAGGGCAATACCCGACAGCAAACGTTGTTACTGTAAAAGCAAGGAACTGCGAGGTTCCTATGATCTACCAAATTGTGACAAATATTGCCAGTAAGTTATGTAAATCTGCCTGAGGCAAATTAACTTGCCTGAGACAAATCAACATTCCCAGGGCATCTTCCTGGCTTTCAGAGTTAATGGCTGGAACCATGCGCCTGTGCATGTCATTCTCCTCAGAGCCTGGTGAGGCCTCCACTCCCAGCTTTGGATGATGTGCCTCCGTGTGCCATCTCTCCCACCAACCACATCATAGAATTGGAATGGCTTGGGTTGTAAGGAATCTTAAAGATCTTCTATTTTCAACAGCCCTGACATGGCCAGGGACAATTTCCACTACACCAGATTATGCAAAGTCCCATCCAGCCTGGCCTTGAACACTTCCAGGGATGGGCCATCCACAACTTCTCTGTTCACGTGCTTTACCACCCTCGCAGTAAAGAATTTCTTTCTAGTATCTGATCTAAACTTGAGTTCTCTCAGTTTAAAGCCATCCTTCCTAGTCCTGTCCTTGTAAATAATCCCTTTCCAGCTCTCTTTAGGCACTGGAAGACTGCAATAAGATCATTGCAGAGCCTTCTCTTCTCCAGACTGAACAGCTCCAACTCTCTCAGCCTGTCTTCATTGGAGAGGTGCTCCAATCCTCTGGTCACTTTCATGGCCTCCTCTGGACTCCCTCACTCCAGCAAGTCCATGCCACTCTCCTGTTGGGGGTCCCAGAGCTGGACATAACACTCCAGGTGGGGTCTCACCAGAGTGAACAGAAAGGCAGAATCTCGACCAGTTGTCGGCCTGGGCTACAAATGTACATTAATAGGTCATGCTGAACTCCTCATCCACCAGTATCCCAATTTTTCTGCATCCTTCCCAGGCTACCTGTCCTTCCTTTTACTCTGTAGGCTTCCTTTCTGTGTTTTGCATTTCAAATACAAACTGTATATTACCTCCAGCTGAGAGGTTTAAGATGTATTAGCACCTTCAGGCCTACAGAAGATAACTCTAACAGGTTACTTTAGGCAGACAACTGGCCAGGAATATAATCAGGAGCTTTCAGGCTACGCCAAAGCATTGACTAGTCCAAATATGGTAGGAGGACAAGCTGTTCCTTGCGAACGATGGATTAAATCTATAGCCAAAGTGTTTATTCAGTCACATGCAAACATCTTTCAGTCAGTCAAACAGGTCTATGACTTCTACAGGTTCAGGAACATGGGTCTAAACTCCCCTGATATTTTATAGGAGAGACCCTCTACCTTCTTTATCTGATCAGACAGACCACATCACTGGCTCTGCATATTACCACAGGAGGCAGCAACAGAATTTAATCTCTATGTTTTCAGAAAACGTGCAGATGTGGCACTTGGGGACATGGTTTAGTTGGACTTGATGGTCTCTGAGGTATTTTCCAGAGATTTTTTTTTAATGATTCTAGGATTCTGTGATAATATGTCTGAATGTGTGGTTATCTACAGTGCAAGAATTTCAGAAAATGACTTGATATTAATGATAAAATCATCATCCTATGAATTTATCTTTTGGTGCTGATAAAAGAAAATTATGCTTCGCCCCCAGCCAAATGTCCTCAAGGGCCAACCCATCACTTACCCGTTATCACCCCTTATCACGTTGAAAATGCATGTTTGCACACACCAAAAGGAGCTTTCAGTGAAACACCAGGAGCCCCTGCCTTATCCTAAATGCAAAACATGTTCTATAAACAATGTACTGAAACAAAATGAGCCACTGTTACCCTCAGTGTTACTCAGCCAAGGAAAATCCTGCTTCATAGCCACAGTTTGTTGTGAATACAGGTACTCAATTAAAAATGCATATTTAGAATTGGTGGGACCTCTTTTTATAGAAAAAAGGAATCAGACCCGCTAAATACAGATTCTTATGACTGCAACAATCAGCTTCAATATTTGAATTATAATTCATAGTACAATTACTCTAAATTGCTACACCTTGTCACTGTGAATCAATCTCTTACTATTCATGCCAGGAGCAGCCATAACAAATCGCCAGCATGAGGACATCAGTGGCGGTGGTAGGAAAAGTAGGTAAAATTTGTTGGCCTTCACTTTCCAGTTCAGGGAACAGCAAAATCAATATCTTTTGGATACATGTAGAACTTCTGAGAAAGATAATATACAATCCTTGCAAATTTTAAAAATCCAGGTTTAAATCAGTTACCCATTTGAACTATTTTAGAACTGCTTCTCTCATTATTCCTTATGGCAAATACCAGAAAAAAGCTACCTGATAGACTTTAGTCACCTTAATTTTGGTACAGGTTTTAGTAGTGAGTGAGAAAAAAACTATTAATCAAGGCTGAATTTGGAGAAGATCTGAATCCTAAGTAACCCAAGCTGAAGAATGTCTGGATGACAAAAATCCTCTCAGCTGAAAAAAAGGGAAAAAGACTTGCACTGGCCTGGGTCATGTATTTCAATATTTGAAGATTATGTCTTCAAGCCTTTCTACGCTGTGGACTTGGACACACTTTCTTTGGGATGACTTCTTGGGTTTCAACCAATATCTTTATGATCATTCAGCATTAATAGTTCCTGGATGGCTCTAATCATTCTCCCACTTTACTCTGCCACCTGAAACTTTCCATTTCTCAAATCACCCCTTTCTATCACTATATCCCAAATGTTAATCATGAACTCTGACAGAATCAGAGTCTCCTTTTTGTCCATGTATCGGTGACCTGCTCTGCATCATCACACCTGTTACTCAATGCTGGTTTTTTATTTCTTCTCTTATATAGCTCCTTCTCCCTCTTGCATACCTTAGAACAACACACCTCAGTGTCTGGACCACAACCTTAGTTTTCTCAGTGCAGTCCCTCCTCCTCATAACTGCTGCTGCTGAATGTCACTGCACCCTGCTGCTTTCTTCTCCTGAATATCTGTTCTCTCCTTATTTCTTGCCTTTTTTTTTTTTTTTTGGTGGCAGCATCACCTCCAACAGCAATAATTTAGCACAGGAGAAGCTAATAAATCTGTAAAGATCACAAGCTTCTCTCTGTGTCTCATGCCATGGTGGCCTACCTTGCTAATAAGGCTGGTCTCACCAATCAGGTTGTGGGGCTCAGACTCTAGAAGAATAGCCAGATAATAATTTTTACTTATACATGGTGCTCATTTTCTTAGCTGTCCTGTGAAGGAAGTTTTATTCTTATAGCCTTTTCAAGCACTGAAGAGATACAGATTAGGCATGTCAAATAATTTTAGAATAAAAATCCTTGCCCCTGGAAATTACACAAAAGAAAGTACTGTTAAATGTATAAAAAAATCTTCATTCCTCCAGTGTCCAAAATGTTAATTATTTCTATATACTCCATGTTTTCTGACATCTTCAGACATTCTTACTCATTCATTGCTGCTTCCCAGAATGTGTTTACATTAGAAATTTACTTTATTACAACTGTTTATCACTACATATGACTCTGGTGTGAAAAACATGCTAGAGAATAAAATGAAGAATGACAGGTAACTTGTGGTGGGCTATTTGGTTAGAATTGTGTTAATGACAACCCATTAAAAATCTCTATTTAATAACAAAAAAATAATTTTCTATCCTGTCATTATAATAAGTGATGAGAATCTTTGAAAAGGTAATGTAGATCGATGTAAAATAAAAATTATGCCATATGCTCAGATTAATTACTAAACCATAAACATAAACAGATCGTCATTTTGGAAGAACAACTTCTATGCACGTGATGAAATTCTGTATTTGGCAAAAAAGGTATTCAAGCAGAAAGAATATAAGGAATGAGGCTCAGTGATTATTTGATTTGCAATTTATTGCTTTTATCATCAATTTAAATAGAAACAAAACATCTGAGAAAATATCCTATGGTTTTAAAATTACTGCATATACAACTGGCTTATAGGATTATGACATTTAGACAGGCTTTGTATCGATGTTTAGACTAAGGTGAGAGATAATAATGTTGCAGTGTCTGCAGCTAATGAAAACATAACACCTTCTATTGGGTGGCGTGGCTCACTGCAAAAAAGCAATATATCACTGTCCTGAAAATGACCAGCAGGAATAGGAAAATGAGCTATTGCTAATTAAACCCTTTATGTAAAAACATGATTGCTAATCAAATCTTTATTAGCCCACACTGTCACATTCTTTCTTCTTCATTTACACTTCATCCTGTAGTCCTTGAAGTATCAGATTTATACTTGTCTTAAAGGTTGTGGTTTTTTGGCATTGTGAAAGGACAAACTTGTGACAATGATTATTTAGAAAAGATACCTAAAATAAAAGACTGACCATAGGTGAAAAAATAATGGTACACTTAAACTACATATGATCATTCTGACAAGTAATTAAAAGTCATATTGAAGTTACTAGAAAAACAGAAAGTGTTTCCTCAAGCTGAAATTTCACCTTTCTTGTGACATCTGAAAATCACCTGTATTACAAGGAAAGAAAAGTGTTATACAGTAATGACCAAAATATAAGAAGAATCCCTTAAAGAATGCTTTAGTTTTTAATTATTTAATTGCTATGAAATATGCTATAAAACTTTCATATAAATTGAATACTGAAGATTAATATTACCTTAACCAAATATCTGATTAAAAGCCAACAAAAAAGCTTTTATAAAAATTCTGGACTAGCATATAGGAGTACTAGTGAAGTACCACATAACAATTCTATTTTTAATTTACATAGTTACAATTATTGCAATATTTGTATAATGAAAAAGAACATAAGATATTTGAAATAGAAAAGCATTCTTCTATCATGTAGGGAAAGATCAACTGAACTTCTTATTTTTGTCAAAGAAATAATAAAATCAAAGCAAGCATTGACAATTTCATTACTCTAAATGTAAATTAAAATACTTCAGACAAAAGGATTGAAGGCAAGTGATTCTCCCACCAAGGGATGATTTTCACTTGTCTCCAGGTGTAACATTATGTGCACTGATGGGCTGATCAACAGAACAGAACTTCTCCCCAGCTATAATCAGGAGTGATTGATGGTTAGGACAAAAAAGTTGATTATCATGACAAGTCCGCTGATGCAGAGAAAATAGGCTATGCTGGGGAAAGGATAAAACCTGTTCAGAGACTACCTTCTAAAATCTCCTTCCTAAGGAATAAAAAGAAACATTTATGCCCATCAAAAAATTGCTAACATAAATTAATTCAGTACATTTGCTATGCATCTATATCTAAAGTTATCCCACCACAATACAATGAGACCTGTCTAAATACGAAACAGAATAAAGCCTTGCATTTTTAAAATCATACTTTGAGATCACCTCATGAAACAATTATATATATGAAAGTACCTGTATGCTCTACCAGTAGACCATTACCTCAGTTTAAATACATGTTTTGAATTCATAATTCAGCTTTTAAGGGTCATGGGGGAGTTAGGTGTAAGTGCCATATTGAACTCTTTGCTGAAAAGAAGTCCCCTTTAGCCATTTAAAAACCTTGAAAGATTTCATTTTCAATTGAGCTTAAAAAAAAAAAATGCACAAGTGTGGGCAATACACCCTCAAAAGTATAGTTCAAATATGTGCTTTTTTTCTTCCAATATAAGGCTTTTAAAAGGACATTAGGTTGCACTTCCACTCCTTCAGAGGATAAGGCTCACAGCTGTTAGCTCTGGTGTAGTTAAGTACCCAGAATAGCACTATCTCCAGAGACTGTAAAAGACATGAGAGGAGGGATAAAAGAACTTGGGAGCTGAAAAAGTCAGGCCTGAAGGTTCTGAAGTGGAATTTGTTTACATCGGGGCAGTTGTGTTTAATAGCAACTCTTTCAAAAGGAAACCTCATATATGCTACAAGAAGAGGCTGCACAGATACAACGGAGAAGAATATATTACTGGTACAGAATGTATTACTGGTACTGTCTTTTCATCTTTGGGTTTTTTTATTTCCTTATCAGTGCCTAATAGAGTGAACCAGGAGTCACTGATTGGTAACTGGAAGCAGAC